>NC_090936.1:1056672918-1057285418 GCF_040938575.1 Ambystoma mexicanum | reverse complement strand
GATTGAGATGGAGCAGTTGAGGTCGGATACCCAATCCAGAATTCATTCTCCCTTTGGTATGTGTTGGTTATGTGATTCTGTGTTTGAAGCCCAATTGGGCAATGGAATTTTCCAAAGCTGGGCATGGGGATCGTTGGGATCTTGCAGGCCTAAGTTAATGTCTCACAAAAGGATGGTTTGGGAAATCCTAGCTTAGTATTGGTGGAGAGGAGGTTAGTGATGTCTTCTTCAAATGATTTTGTCAGGCCTCCCAAAATTCCAGCACTGCTGTGTTTGTCCTCCATTAAAACCTCCTGCCTCTTGAGGGTTTTGAAATCGGCCTCTTCCTCTTGGTCCATTCCCTCTACCTCTTGACCATAAATGGTATCCACCTTGATACATAGGGTACCCTACATTGCTTTGCTGTGCTGGCTGTACCTCTTGTATTGCCACACCTTCTCCACTTGTGTATACTGCTCCTTCTATGGTACACTTTGACAATCTTTTCTGAACTAACTTTGCTTCCTCCTGCTTTCTACTCTCAGCTTTCTTCTTATTCTTCTCTTGTAAGATCAACAATGATGTATGATAGTTGGCTGCATTTCGGTCCATGGTGTCGCTTCCATCCCTACCTGTTTCTTAATCTGCCATTGCACTGGCTCGGCAGTCCCTGATATAAAATATGATAAAATAATGCTACTGTTTTATCCCATGGTTCCCTCTTCTCAAGACGCCAGCATTCTTGAGTATCTTGAATAAAAGCAACAGGATCTTTATCCTCACCCATTTTTCTTGTCATAATCGCACCCATGTCTGATGTGTCATGATATTGTACTCTAAGTGCCCGCCATACGTCTGCTCTGCAATTATTAAATGGCGTGCCATTGTGTGTCATGTTTTGCGCTGTTACACTCGCATACCCTGCTCGTCTCCAAATGTCATCAGCTCTCTCCCCTAGAATAGCTGCTAGCAGGCCTTTTATGTCACCCACTGCTAACGTCATTCCCGCTGTCATACTTTATAACTTATAAATCAATTTTCCTGCACCTGCAGTCAAACTAGGTAAATTACATTTCAAATTATCTTTATCCATTTGTGGCCATGGTATATATTTTGATCGTCCTTCCCCTTTCTCTAATAATGGGAATTGTGTAAATCCTGGTCCACAATCGTACCCTTGTTCTCTTACATGTTGTCCTCAGTGTTATAAGCGGTTTGCTCGTATGTTGGATAATAGACCTCGCTGCTGCTTTTAACGTCTGTAAAGAATAGAATCCCTGTTTCTCAGTGTCTGTGCTCTTGTTTTCAGAAGGAGAAAGAGGAGCTGAGGGTGTTTCGTTTGCCCCCCCCCACCTTTTATGCTGATTAAGCATCCATTCCTTTTTGGGGTAGTCTTCTTTCTCACTCTGATACATTTTCCGTAATTCTAAAATGGCTAACCTTTTCTGTAACTTCTTCCCTGTGTATGCAGCATGTAGATATGTTGTCCTATGTTGTAATCCAGTTCTTGATAGCGAACCTTCTTGAGGCCAAGGCATAAACATTTTGTCGGCCGTGCCTTTTACCCATTCAGCATGGTACTTTCTAATCTTGGGTGTGTATATCGGTAATGTTTTGCACAAGTGTAGCAGGGGAGTGTCCCCCATGATATGTCGTTTTTGACTGTCAATACTTACCAGACCTTTTTTCTGTTATTACTTTAGGCGCCTATACAACAGAATTGTGTTTCAAAGCGCCACGCGGCTCAAATGGGAAGGGAACAGGAGAAAAATAACAATGACAAAAACAATAAGATACAGGGCCTCATCACGAGTTTGGTGGTAGCCCTTAAATGCGGTGTTAACGCTATTACCGCTACATTTAAGGGTTGGCCCAATCATGAGTTGGACAGAAAGATGGAGTTTTACCTCCTGCTTTTTACTGTAGTTACAAATCTCAACTTTTTGCCCTTTTTCGGTGCTATTTGCGCAACGCTAATTGCGCCGGTGCCAATAGTGCCGAAAAACCCATTGGGTCCAACAGACACAATAGGGAATGGGGATTTACCGCCATACCGCTACTCGTGATCAGGCTCTAATAACGCTGTACCGAGTAACGGTAAGACTGCTTGTGTTGGCAGTATCCCATCTGTATTACCACTGGGATATCTCCATGGCCACGATGAGGCCCACAGTCATGGTCCTGCTAGGCCTTGTGGCATTCGGACATGCAAGTGCAGTGAGGAGAAGTGCAGGAGATAGGGAGGGAAGGGGGGACAGAGGAGTGGACACGTGCTGATGAAGGGTCAGGGAGAGAAGTGCTAAGGGGAGCCAAGGAAGAGAAGCTCAGGCTAAGTGCTTGTGGAGGAAACCCCCAAGGGTGGGATGCAGAGCCGCCAAGCAGGAGACCACAAGGGCAGTGGGGGGGAAGGTGCTGATATTGATGGGAAGAAGGGCCTGGGGCCCTGTGAGATTAATGAGGATCATGCCACCGGTCACAGCGGGAGTGGGGTGATTAACAGGGAAGGGAAAGAGGGAAAAAGGTATACAACAGCAGAGTCTTGAGCAGTTTGCAGAATTTAAAGAGGTCCGGCTCAAGTTGGAGAGGGGCAGGGAGGTTGTTCCACTGAGAGGCACCAACTGAGGAGAGAGACCTGCCGCCCACTCTCTGCTTGGAGAAGCATTTGAGTTAGAGGAGCGTATTGCTCAAGCAGGGGAGTATTTAGGGAGGGAAAGTTGGAGATAGCGTTGTCAATTATACCACGACAATCAATACTGGCAAGCACCATCAATCGCCACCCATTACCAAAAAACTATTCTTTAACCAATGTTTAAGCCTATACAGTAATGTTCTCCTTACTCCTTCGTTTATAGATCTATTAATGCTTGCTGTCCTGCCATTTTATTATTGACGCTCTAAGAATTTTATTTTATTTACAATTTCTTCTTCGGCTAGTATTCTCCTATGATTGATGTCAATCGTTTATTTTTACAGTCTGTTAACCAGCTAGATAATTACTATTGTTTTATGTTAAACAAATAAAAAGTTTTACGCTGACATATTTATAACCCCAAACAAACGTGCACTTTAATTTTATATGATTTTCTTCCTTTACTTTTTCTAGTAAATGTATCTCATCTCAAGTTTACCTCATTTTGGATTGTGACACGCATTCTTCATCTCAGCCTTGCCTCAGGAATCGCCCCCAAAATAACCCGCATGGAGTTTTATGCGCGCACTTCCGTCCCCTTGGAACTAGGAATCGAGGTATCTCTCTCTCTCAACACAAATCCAGTTACTATATATATTTTGTATTTATTTGTTTCTATCGCGCTGGAGCCCGCAGGCATCGGGGCTCCTGCACTAACACATGTGGAACCTATACATACTTGTTACGAGACAACATGAAACAAGAAGTTATTATAAGGTCTAGTGTAAATTGGGGGATTTATCTGAAGAGGTGGGTCTTGAGTTTTCTGCAAAAGTTGCTGTATGAGTGCTCTAATACGATTGGTAATGGAAGCTTGTTCCATAGGGCAGCCGCCCTGATGTGGAATGCTTTGCCTAGTCCGTTAGTTTTTCTGAATCTGGTGATAGCAAGTTGACCTTGGGCAGCGGATCTGAGGGCACGACCCGGTGCATAAGCAAGCAGTTTCGTTTTTAGGTATGTTTTTGGATATATTTACACTTACAATACAATCCCTCCCCTTTATTTGCCACTTTCGATGCTCTACTTACATCCATTCCTCAGCGTGAGTTCCTTTGTATCGACCCTTCCCCAATTGACCAGTTCGCATTCAGCCTGTGGGGACCAGACAGGAATTTCTTCAAAGGGGCACCTGCCGACTGTTTTATTTTCACATGTGGCTTTTTCTCCGTTCTCCACAGGAAACTCTGCCATCTTCTGGCTAATGGTGAAAGCCGTAAACAATCAGAGTCTGGATCTGGGCCTCGGAGACGGGACCAGAAACATATGAGCCACTATCAAAATGTGCAGTTACACCTGGAATGCTCCAAGTGCCATATGGAATTACCAATAACGATCTCGGGCCCAAATAACCGGATAGACTCAGAGTATATGGCAAAATACTACTTTATTATCAGCTCAAATAAAGTAGGGAAACCTGATGAACAAACAGATTGCAGCTCTCACACTGTCATATACATTTTGGTTACACAAAAGCTTTATACTGCGATGTACGTCGGCTATGACGCCATTCTACATGGAAAACAGTAAAAACCTATCGAACAGAGGGATTGGTTAGGGGAACATATGTACCTATACTTCGTTTATATGCTTTCTACATCTTTGATTGTTCAATACTTGACATTTGCAAATTGTCACTCCTTTGCTTAATCTAAGAGGAATATGTTGTGCGTATGCAGGTTATTCTCTTGATGTGGCATCCTTGATCCTAAGCCAAACAAATACCCTTTGTTCCTTGCACAAAGCTGTTTTCCAGCGCCTGTCAGCTATGCAGCCTTGGTCTCTCTCCTTGAGGCTTCTTGATTACTGTTTATACTGAGTCAACGTCCATCTTTTCATCATGGCTGCTTTACCTGTGTTATATTTTCTACTGCAGCAAACTTCTATATATCTCATATACTTTGTGTTTCTGCGTATAAACATCTACTGCATCTCTTCTCACGTATCTTCTCAGTGTATATGATTTCTTCATATTTTGCATAAATGTTTACCTTTTAACTTCAGTTACATCTTCATTCTTTAAGCATTCACCTATCGTTTCAGTATGTCCTCGTATTGAACTGGAGGCTGCCAGCCCTTTAAGATGAGTAGTGGTACCCTTGAGATGGATGGGGATGCAGATTTTAATCATACATCAATAATCAAGACGACACAAATAGTTTGGCAAAATTTGTCTGTTTTAATGCAAGTATCTAAAACAGGGAGTACAACGAACATCAGCAATGGCTCGATACTCTGACTCTAACTATTTCATAAAAACGTTGGGTTCTTATACTCATAATTGGCCATAGCTGACGTGTTGACCTGCGTCATTATCGTCATCCTACGTGGCAAAAAACTTATCGGGAAGCAGATTGGTTCTAAGTGAATAACTAAACATAGGTTCTATATCTGTATGGAGTAACAGAGAGAGGTAATAAGATAGTTAACATCAGGTGGGGCAACTAAGCCCTCCCTTCAAACTGGCCACTATGAACGTCCCTAAATGTAAGACGTCCCATTGGCTAAACGAACTATAGGACCCCCAACTATGTGGTCCCGTACAATTGGTTGGCTACTAAACACTGTCAGTAATTTTTCACCTGTGTGAGCAGCACACAGACCGAACAACCAGGTGCAGGTGAGCTTGTCTTGATACCAGCTTCCCACCAATTAAAATGTGATCCATCATCATCTCGATGGTCCAGTGTCAATTAGTACTTTAAAGTTGGCCTCGAGTCTGTACTGTTCTCTGAGAATTTTTAAGGAGTATGGGTACTATCAGGCTTCCGTGCGTAGGTGTGATCTTGCTCGTCCAACTTTCTTCCATCACCTGACTGGACACAATGAATTGAGCCTTTTCATGTATTTGATTTTATTCTTCAATAATCCTCTGACGTCTTTTGTTTTTGCTTGACCTTCCTGAACAGGAGCTTCTGTTCTTTCACGTTAATTGTATCTAATGTCAGCCAACTCCTAGTTCGATAAGACATTGGCTTTCTTGGCTCAGTGAACTCCTTAGCCGAAACGTATTCTGTTTAATTCAATTGCTTATTGTAACTGCGACACTGAACTGAGGCCTTCTTGCGTTGTTCAGTACTGCTATACATGTAGTGGAAACATCCATTCTTTGTTTCATCAGGAATCTCATTCAAATGGCCATCATATTGTCTTGGATGCAAGTATGGTTTCCTCAATGGGTACTTTACCTCCCAAATTTTCTTAGGTATAGGTATTCTTATGGTACTGCACAGAGCCTGCTCTCTTCTCTTTGCTGGTTGACCTGTTCAGGATACGTCACATATTTTGGTTCATACGTCTCAGGTAATGTAGGCGGGGCAGGTGGAGTGGGGGGTACTTGGCTCCTCCTCTACACTCCCCCCTCTGGGTGATTTATCGACCACTCTCACATCCTCTTCAGTATCTAGACATCCTAGTCTGAAGAAATACTTCTTGGGGATCCATATTTGTATTACTCCCTTCAGGCATCCAGCTGCTTTCACATGCTCTTCTTTGTTCCATGTCATGAGCATGCACTGTCCACTTGGACTGCAATAGATCCATCTTCCCACATACTTCTTATGGTTCTTTGGATACAGGAACTTTGGTCCCTTGGGTGCGTGGATACTGGCCTTCACGAAGTCTATGATTTCTTCATCAGTCAGATCTTTAGGCTTCCATCCTGGTTCAACATCAATCATGATCTTCATCGCTGTGGCTTTCTTTGCTGTCTTCATGTATTGTGAGATTATTATCTTGATCATGCAAAATCCAAGCATCACTAATAATAACAAACCTCCTAAAAACTTGAACATATCTGCCATCCATTGCGGAACCCATGAGAAGAGTGATCCAAACCAGCTGTCATCAGCAATGTCTTCGACCTCTTCTATCATCTGGCCATGGAGCTCCATCAGCAGGTCTATGGCCTTTGTCAATGTTCCTTCTCATCATCATGAGAAGGTGTAAATGTGCAACATGATTCTCCAATTTTGTCACAAACACCTCCATCCATCGCTGTGATCATGTCCGGGGCATATCTGTTCTGGGGTGGACATCAATCTTACAGCTCTCAGCTCTTCTATGATAGCATTGAATCCCTTTATGGTAGTATTAATCATCTGGAGCAGTTCCCATCTGGTGATGTGAAGCCACTTGGTATTTGCTCCAACCTGGGTCCTTGCCATAAAGATCAACGTGAACACTGAAGAAGTCTGGCTGAATAGTCTATGGGCCTCATTACAACTCAGGCGTTAAGGGTTAACACCACCGTTAACCCTTAACGCCTGATTCTGATTTTAACGCCTGCTTTTAGCAGGCGTTAAAATCCATGGCGCTAACCTGCCATGGTGCTAATTACGCCGCCGTAATTTACGGCGGCGTAATTAGCGCCTTCCCTACTCCCATTATGCCCTATGGGGCAAAAATGGGAATGGGGAAGGGAAAATGGGAAATGGGGATTTACCGCCCCACTCACCTTGGAATGGGGCGGTAAATCCGCCATCCACCATGGTGTAAACAGAGTTTACACCATGGTGGTAAAGTTGGTGCACTTAGCACCAAGGTTGTAATGAGGCCCTATGTTCATAAGGTATAGCATCAAAGGCTTCTATTGATTTAGCTGAAAAGTAGTTCTCTCTCTTCATTCGATTCTACAGTTCCACAGATATCTTTCTCCTTAAATGAGCATCTGTTTTTGGAAAACTATCAATGTTCAGGTCACCTTTAGGGGTCACCAATGCAGTAACATGGACATTCACCAATGTGCAGATTCCTCTCCAATTCTTTGGCAGTCTGATGTCGGCTTTGGATCCACAAGCCCAATAATGATCCATAATTACTGCTGTCCCATGCACCATTTCTGGCGCATCAAAGATTCGACCACAGTTCTGATTTTCTCTCTTTTTTCTTGTACCGTTGTTCCTGAATCATAATTTAGAACTGTCCAATTGTAATATCTGTAATGGTCCTCCTGTTTCCTCGACCCCTGTCAGTACTTTAGCAAGTTTTGGCCATAATGGCTTGCAGCCATTCTGCACTATGTCAATAGTAGGTTGATAAGAGCCAATAACTACCCATGCTCTGCAGATCACTACTCCTTTTTTCCATCCGTCTGGTGACAGTACTGTTCCCCAGATTTGCATTTGACCTCTGTTCTACCATCTGCGAGCTTCTTCTGAAGTTTTTCCTGTAACCTCCAATTTGTTGTTCACCTCCCATCTGATTCCAGCTCCTTCTACTCCAGGCTTCTCATACCTCACATGATTCTTCGTATGGGCTCTGTTTCTTGTCTTTATATCTTGTATATAGTCATATTCGCCTTGATCTGTCTTTTCAGTTGCCCATTTGAGAGAAGCATCACTCCCCATAAATTGACCTCTTGTTTTGCAAAGTGCTATATGCGAAAGACAATGGGGGTCATTACGAGTATGGCGGTAGGGGCTTAACGGCACCGTTAAGGATGGCGGTGCCGTTAAGCCCCTACAGCCATATTCCGAGGTCCCTTAGCGGGTCCCAGCAGGAGCTTGGGCTAATAACGGGCCCGCAAATTGCAGGCTCGTTATTAGGTGCCTCGTTATTAGGTGCTCAAATGGGGGCTCAAATGGGAATGGGGAATGGTTTACTGAATGGGGACTTACCGCTAATTGCGCCATGGCTGACTCCAAACTCGTAATGAACCCTAATGTGCTGTTTGGACATCAATTTCAATAGCTATGAAGATATTCGACTTTCCCATGCTGTATGGCCGGAGTGCCCATACAAAGCATTCTTCATCTGATGTCCTTCTTCCAACTTCTTTCATGTGTTGGTACCATATGTTATTTCCCAAGTGTGTTGTGCTGCCCAGATAATCATTCAGTTCATAATTATCTTCTTGAGTGCTTCTTTTGGTTCTCAAAGTCTTCATGTAGTTATCACTACATTTCTCAATGCATCAATATAGCTTTGTCTGACTAGTTTTGTTGCCGGAACATCCATCCGAGTTCCCTGCGTAGAAGAAAGTTCAGCAAGTCTTTCTTTATCCATCTGTCTTTTTCTGGCAATAGCTAAAAAAGGACATATAGATTCTGCTATCATCTCTGCACGTGATCTTTCAGTGGGACTTGTGCTTGGGCCTTTCATTGCTGGACCAGGTGTGTCTGTATGCATTATCTGTGTAGGCCCAACCTTTGTCAACCCCTTACTTTGCCTGATCTGCCGACCCTATCTCTGGCATTTAAAAGCAGTGTTTGAAACAAGTGCTGTGTGTGATTGATTACTGATAACATCCATTTCAAGCTCAGGTATCTTCCCATTTTTTATTGGGACAGGGATGGCTAGGTAGGGTCTAGGCTGCCTTGTAGTTGCCACACTTACCTTTTCCTTCTGCTCAGAAACATATACAGGAATCTGTGCATCATGTGCTCCTATCTAGAATGCAGTTCGTACCGTCAGTGAAAGCAGTATGAGTATGAATATAATACATATGTAGATGATGCAGTGGTAAGTAAGCCTGCAGCATCTGCTACTGGGACAATTTGTATGTCTGTCCTCATGGGGCAACACAATATTGCTACTTTGGTTTCCCATCTCGAGCATTTGATGCTAAGGAAGGAAAAATAATTTTTAGATTGTTTCTGGAAGCTGTTGTCTTCATTCAGCATTTGTCCTCGATCACTTGTCTACTTTCTGAATGTTTAGGGAATTACTTTATCTTTCTTTCTGGAATCAGTTTTTTCCACCAATCAGGATGCAAATGTTCCTTTATTGTGAAGAAAAATGTCCTCGGTGAGCCTGTACGAAATCTGCTTCATTTATTAGTTCCTAATCAATGCCTCAAATCTGCTTCAGTCCAAATGACATGTTGCTTCCCTGTCAGCATGAACAAGGAGTTTTGTCCTTCATTCAATTTCTCGATCTGTCCCTCAGAGGAAGGTTTCTACACACCTCTGTGATTTCTTCCATAATAGATTGCCACCTGGATGATAATTCCTTCCAGGATCACATTCAAGTTTGCAGTATTACTTGGATCTCTTAGGAAAGTTACCACGTCTGTGTGTCTTCCAACAAGATGCGGGTATTCTTCAATTAGCCGAAAGAATACCACACTGACCAGTCTATGTGCTGCGTTGGTTGATAAGGGCATTTGTGTTGTCCTCACTGAACTCAGGCAACTTCAAAAACTCTTCAGTGATGATTATGAGCAATCTTCTAATAAGTTTTTCATTGTCAGGATTTTGAATATAAACTGGGATGCAGCAGGTTCTCCCCACCAACGTAGGATACAAATGCAACACCCACTCAAGATACGCAAGTATAAATCTAGAAAGGTCATCACTGGGTAACCATGAGTAGAACCAAACAAGAACTCTCTGAAGAAAGAATCGGGGTACTGTACCCTCTTCCAATTGCTGTGTCCACGATTAAAAGTTGGTATATCCTTATTCTCATCAAGGCTTAAGTATGCCTCAGTCCAAAGTCAATAAGCTATTGTGGCTTTTAAGAATGCAGATCTTCTTTTACTCTGCAACTAAGATGCACAAAGTGTTTGAATGTGTCCCTTTACCCTTTTATTTGTAGCTAAAAAAGGAGTGTCAAAATTAAGCCACAGTCTACACATGGGTTCCTTTCTTTCCACTTTTCAGGTTTTGCATCCTTCTTTCTCGTAATGGATCTCGTCTGCACGTGCTGTGATTCTTCCCCGATGTTTGTAGCTTCTTTGCGGTGGGGTGCGGGCAGAGGGGTCTCTCCAGAATAGATTTTGATATCTCCCAGGAAGATCCATGCTCACCTAACCTGCAATTCGACAGCAGATGGCATTGCGTCCTCAATAACGAAAGGACAGTTTAAACAGGGTTTGTCTGACTTTTTCCTTGTGTGGTTACGAATTAGGACCTTATCTCGTGGGTAGATTCTTGTACATAGAAATTTGGGAGTTTGGGTTGTTGAAGCATCTCCTTCTGTGTTCTGTACAGCCCTACACCCTCATCTCTGCAACTGTCCTGAAATCACAGAAAAACTAGATGTTAAACAGTTCAAATAGTTTTGCACAAAAAAACAAACAAAAAAACTGGAAGTTCCTTAGGAACATATTGAAGGAAAGCATGTGAATTACTGCGTGACCAAAGTTACTCTGACAGCCAGGCTAAAGCGTCACAAAATAAATAGACATGGAAATAACTACTGGTGGATGTTGGCCTGGCTGTGTGTTAAGGAGAGAGAAAACCATTTTTATAGCAAAACTGTGTAAATTTTTATACTGTATGCTAAAAAATAAAAATAAAAAAATAGTTGTGCAATTCAAGTCCTAACATTTCTGACATTGGCTGAGCATCACTTCTAACTCAGGATGGAGGCAGTAAAGATATTCTCATTTGCCTTCCTTTCACAATTTTGTGCGGTGTAAGATGGTGGTCAGAACCTGGTTGGTTCCTCAATGCATACAATGCCAGTGGTAGGCAGTGCAACCACCCTTTTTTCAAAGTAAGCTTCAACTTAGCTATTCTTTCTTTTAACAGGCCATTGAGCTTTTCACAGATTCCGTTTCCTTGCGGATGATAAGCCAAAGAAAACTTGAATTTTATACCAAGCAACAAGGTGATCTGCTCGAAAACTGTATTAACAAAGTGAGGTCCATTATCTGATCTCATTACTTCGCACACTCCCCATCTGCGAAATACTTTGCGCACTAAATACTTAGCTGCACAGGTAGAGTCTGGATGCATGCATGGACCTGCCTCTATCCATTTAGAGAAAGAACATACTACAACTAATAGGTATCCATATCCATTGCAAACTTGTATCATGTCGACAAAGTCGATATGAAAGTGCTGAAAAGGGCCATTAGGTCTTGGGATGACACCCCTCAGTATGCACAGTTTATTCCCAGCTGTGAATTGTCGGCAAACAATACAATTTACCATAAAAAATGCAACATGCTCCATTAGGTTCGGTACAAACCAATCCTCAGCAATGCTTACAGCAAGATTCTCCCTAGTTGTATATGCTGGGTAGTGTAATTGTTCTAGCGCTACCCTTAATAAGGCTATAGGCATCACTGGTTTACCAGTGCTGTCTTGTCACCACAATGCTTCAGAGGGGTTTAAAGAACATCCTCTTCGCTTCCACAAGTTCTTTTCCTCTTGCGGTGCCTCTCCTTGAGGCTCCACTATCTGTGTTTGAGACATATGATTATATCCCTCATCCAAAATCATCATCACAGTCATTCTTTCATTCACATTAATGGTTTCGCTATTCATCATCCCCGTATCTGTATTTGCTATGCGCTTGGCTTCAGCATCTGCTGCTTGATTTCCACGCAAGATAAAATCTGTCCCTTTCGTGTGAGCTGCGCATTTAATGACTGATATTCCCACTGGGAGTTGTAGTGCCTTAATGAGCCTATCCAGTACGACTGCATGCTGCACTGGTATGCCGTCCGCTCAGAGGTAGCCCATCCTTTTCCAGTGCGCTAATCCTGCGTGTACCGTCGACGTCACATAGGCAGAGTCGCTGTACACTGTTACTTCCTGGTCTGTGTGATTCTCAATTGCAAGTATCAACATCAATAACTCTGCCGCTTGTGCAGAATAATGAGATGGCAATCAAGTATTCACAAGCACTCAAAATTCTCCATTTGCCAGATGTTTCACTACCGCAGCGTCTGTATATCTCTGCCCATTATTTTGATCGATCCTTGAGGATCCGTCAGTGAAGACAATCTCTCCCCCTGCGAGTGCATTTTTCTTTACTCTAGGGAGCTCATCACAGAATTCTTCATAGTTTGCACAATTGTGTATAGGCTCTCCTTCGGTAATTGGCTCAGCTATAAACATAGCTGGATTCACTATTTTACATCAAACTATTTTAATTGCCGGAGTTGATATGATTACCTCATAGGCAGAAGCCCTTTGAGTAGTCAACGTGCCTTTTGGTTTTTCTAAAATAGTAAATAATACGTGTTCACCAAATAACGTCATGGAGCATCCCATCACTATGCTTGTAGCCTTTTCTATGGCGAACGTGGTGGCTGCCAAACTTTGTTCGCATGGAAGTGACCTCTTATTACTGGGTCCAAAACTCCACTATAATATGCAAGGGGCTTGTATCCCAACGTGGTTCTCTGTGTGAGAACTTCTGTCATAAAAGTACCATCTGTACGCAAGAATAAAAATAATTCCTCTGCATAATTGGGGATCCCTAGAACTGGGGCTGTGCAGATTGCTTTTTTTCAATTCCTCAAAACCCTCTTCCATTGCCTCAGTCCACACAATTTCTTCTTTTGTTGCCTGTGCTTTCTTCAAGGCCTGTAAGAGAGGCCTTGTATATGAGCTGTAGTCAAAGACCCATGCCCTGACATAATTACATAGTCCTAGAAAACTCTGCATCTGTTTTATCATGTGTGGCTTGGCTGTTTTTAAAATGGCCTCAGCTCTTTCACGGGTGACCTTCTTTCCCTCATATGAAATCAATTGGCCTATATACAACTCTTCTTGACAATATTGTAATTTTTCCTTGTCCACTTTGTAACCTTTATCAGCAACTTTAATCATCAGCTGAACAGAATTGCGTCTGCACTCTCCCTCTGTGATGCTGCAAACTAAAATGTAATCTACGTATTGTAGCACAACGCTCTCCAAGTCCATCTGAAGGACTCTGTTAAAAATTGATGGGGACTCACAGTACCCCTGGGGCAGCCTTGTACGTTTTAATCACACTTGTCTAAAAGTAAACAATGTGAAATCTTGTGAGTCTTTGGGTACAGGGATTGAGAAAAACGCATTTTTCAAGTCAATCACCATGAAATATCGTGCATCAACAGGTATATTACATAAAATTGTTGACGGGTTAGGGACTAGAGGGAACTTGGTCTCTACAATTTGGTTTATTGGGCAAAGGTCTTGCACTAGCCTCCAAGACCCCCTTCCCTTTTTTCACTGGGTAAATTGACATAGTAAATGGTGACTCTGACGTCACTAAGATACCTTGGTCCATCATGGTGGAACCCGTCTTAAAAATGCCTTCATCTGCTTCTCTAGACATGGGATCTTGTCGTGCTCGAGGTAACATTTCTCCTAGTTTCAATTTAATCTTCACTTCCCCAACTCCTTTCAGTACACCTACATCATAGGGGCCAGTAGTCCATAATAAAATTGGCACTTTTGCCATATCTTCATCAAAATATTCAGGACGCTTCTTTGCTAGCATCATTCACTGCGGGACTTCTCTCTTAATCGGCTTGACTCAATAAGTAATGCACATTTCAAATATCACAAAATCATCAGATATGTCATCTGCAAGCAAGTCCTCATCAGTGACGTCAGTCACTCTGCAACCTTCCTCAATGGCAATTATTGTGCTCCATCGTCTACCTTTATCATCAGTTGCATCAAACAAAGCCATATTTCCTCAGATTATAGCTGCTTCTATGTCTAAGGGGAAAATCCACCCCTCCTCTTCGTCCATGGGTATCTGAGGTCTTAATTGAAACTCATCTGGTATTCTCATGGTTCTGCCTGCTAGACCTGGCAGCCATGTTAACAAAACACGTATCCCATAATGGAACACTTTGGGTTCTAATGGTATCGCTCTAGGCGCTATTTGCCGTGCATAAGCCCTGATCATTCCGCACACGTTTAGATAATGCATTCCCAGTGTTGACCATACTATGCTACCGTCTGTAAACTAAATGGTCATATTCATTTTCGTCATTAAATCTCGTCCTAATATGTTGACAGGTGTTTGCCTCGAATAAAGCAGTGGTACCTTCATATCGCATTCTCCTATGGAGACTGGTAATTCTTTTGTAAAAGGAACACGACTCGTTGCTCCTGTAAAGCCCTGAGTATTCATTGCATCGCCAGACGTTGAAAATGTGCCCTCACATATGCATGAGCGCGTTGTACCCATGTCCACTAAGAAGGAAAAAGCTTTGCCTCCTATAATTATGTCTACCCAGGGCTCCTCGTGAGGACTCGGCTTAATAGATAGGACTGAACACACCAGGTCTCCCAGTGAGTTGTCCTATTTCGGCACAGTCTCACTCCATCACTCGTGAATGGATTTCCTCCATCAACAGTAACACCTCCTATTCTACGTGTCATAGACGTTCTGTATTCTGCTGAAGTTGCATAGGAGATTGCTGTGATTGTCCTAATCACCTTTTACTTGCTGTGATTGCAAGCCTTGCTGCACTCTCGGCGCTTGCTGCTGCACTGTTTGATCTTGCGCAAATCCATTTCTGCCCTGCTGTGAATATGCAGGTGGATTTGGCGTTCCCTGTCTTGAAAATGGATCATTCTGTACCATCCCTTGGTTTCTACACATACAAGCTATGTGCCCTGTCATTCCAAATGTCCAACATACAAGCGGCTGTCTCCCCATCTGCCTATATTGCATGTTCTTATTACCATTTTGCATATTCTGGAACCCTTCCGGATTATTCTGTACCATTGATTACCTTGCTAATCTTTCCCTCGATTCCCTCGATATCCTCTTCCTCGTGGAGCATATCCATTATTTGTCTGATCAAACTGTCTTTGGTTATTTACTTGTGGCATGTGCACTGCCTGCTGTGAATTTGATCCGCTTACGTTAGTTAACATTGCCCCTTCAATGGCATACTTGGATATTTTTTTCGGAACTAATTTTGCTTCTTCACCTTTTCGTGCATCGTCCTTTTTGCGATTCTTTTCCTACAGCAGTCTGCAATAATGTGCAATGGTTAACTGGATTTTCGATCACGGTTTGACTTCAATCCCCACTAATTTCTTGAGCTGTTTCTGTACCTGCTCTGGCAGCCCTTGGCATAATATATGTTAATATACCGGTATGGACTTCCCCCAAGCCTCACGTGTTTCAAGCGCCCATGTGTCTTGAAAACTTTGAATGTAAAGCAACGGGTCCTCTCCTTCTTTCATTTTTCTCATCATTATAGCTCCCATATCGGACGTGTCCGGATATAGCACTCAAAGCGCTTTCCAAATTTCTGCTCTACAAATGTTAAAGGGTGCTCCATCATGCGCGGTGTTGACTGTAGTCACACCAGGGTAACCTGCCCGTGTCCATACGTCATTAGCTCTCTCACCAAGTATGGTGATTAGAAGACCTTTAATATCCCCTATAGCTAATGTATTCCCTCCCGTCATTTTTTCTAACTCGTATATCCATTTTCCAGCACCATAAGTTAAATTTGGGAGTTTACATTTTAAGTTTTCTCTGTCCACCTGGGGCCATCTTATATTCCAACAAGGGAACCTGTGACGCTCCAAACTCATTTTCATCTCTCATCATTTGTCTATGGAGTAATATTCCTACATCGCGGTCTACCTGGCAGTGATCTTAGCCTGCTTACATAAGGTGGGGACTCCTCCCTCTGACTATGGGTTTGCCCCTTATGTCGACCTGACTGTGTCAGTTGCTCTGATGTCCGAGACATAGGTATTTCTGAATCTGATCATCTTACTCCCTTATCCATAGGTGGACATCCCTCTGGACCACATATATCACTTCTCTTTTCCTTCCGGAAGTTTTCCCTTTCTTTGTATGTTACTCTGTCTAAAGACAGCTCTTGATGTCTTGCACTACAGGAGGCTTCCTCCGTGTCAATCAGCTCAGTGCTCTCGAGACGATAATTTTTTCTTTTCCCATGTGATTCTTTCTGGGCTTGCATTTCATGGTATACCTTATCAATCATTTCCCCAATGTTTCATGAGTCAAACTCGTCTTCTAGATTTACTCTAGACGTGTCTGGTAATGACTCGGACTCGGGAAAGAATTTTTCTATGTCTTCTCATGCTACCCGTGGAATGGGGTTTCTTACTTCCCTTTCCAAATGCTCAAGATCTCGTACTCTCTGTCTTCTTTTACGTGTCTTGTCGTCATCGACTTCTCTACGCTTTCTCGCTTCTTCTCTTACTCTGTCTTCCTCTTTCTTTTTCATATTTCTTCATTCATATGCCCTTCGTATCTCCTCATCCCTTCGCCTTTGTATTCTTTTCTCTTATCCTTTCCTGTTCATCGGCTGTTCTCCATTTATTATCACGTTTTCTTTGCTCTTCTGCTCTCTTGTTTTTTAGCTTGCTCATCTTGATATGTGTTCTCGCCTTTTTTGCTCCTTCATCTTTCAATCTTTCCCACATTTCTTTGTCTTTTCTGTCTTGTTCGTCTTGCTCTCCCCTTTGTCGTCGATGCCTTCACCATTGAGTTTAAGTAAAATCTGACCTCCCAACCATTTGTTCTATAAGAGCGCTATCGCATCAGTTTTATCCTTGTCTCCTTTATTTCTCTCCTTATATCTAGAGATGTGCTTACTCAATCAATTATCTCTTTATCGTGTCTCTCCTTATCCCTCGGGACTTTGGAGGTTCTATCTTTCTCTGTGTCTTTCTCTGGACCCTCATCACTTCTTTGCATAGGTGACTCATATGACAGATTGCTATATCCGTCGCTGCTTTAAGTTCTCTTAATGGGTATAACCCTTTGTCTTTCTTAATCTCGTCTTTCATTTCAGACGGGGCGTGCGGAGCAGAAGGCCCTTCACCCCCCTCTTTGCATATATTGAGTATCCAATCTAAAGGCTCCTCCTCCTTCTCGTGTTCATACATTTTCCAAAGCTCTAGACTTGCTAGGCACTTTTCTAACTTTTTTCCTGTGTACGCAGCATGCAAATATGTCGTCATATGCTGCAGAACTGTTCTCGATAAAGATCCACCTTGTGGCCATGGCATAAACATTTTATGTGTGATCCCTTTGACCCATTCTGCAATGTATTGTTTAAGATTAAGCACGTGCTTTGGTAGCTGTTTGCAAAGATGCACTAATGGCATAACTTCTTCTATTTCTTAACCTTTACTTTTCTCTTTGCTACCACTCGCTTATGCTTTAGTTATAGTTTTCAGTTTTACGTTTCAATCAACATACACTTATGAGCAAGCACTAACCATCGCAAGCTCCAATCCCGTCACAATGCAATTTTTACTTTAATCTTGCTAAAAAAATATTTATTTTTTCAACTCTGACGTCATCACACCTTACAACCACATAAAACAAAACAGACAGACTTGACCAGTCACATGTACATACTACACACAATCTTTTCCTAATACTCGTCTTACCCTATAGATCTACTCCAATTGTAACTTAAGCTAATTCCTTTAAGAAAGTGTTTAACCAATCTCGTTTCCTATATGTCCCTTGTAAAGAGGGCTCTGAATTCAAAGCTTTTTCTAGCACTCTTTAAAGTCTAGGAACATGGCGTATCCTCATAGTGTGGCTACACTCACAACTATTTTTCCTCATACATTACTTGACCACACTTAAATCAGTAAATATCTCGTTTCCCATCTACATATATATTACACTCTTACTCTTGCATTATATTTTATCCTGCTTCCCTCCGTTACTCTCCGTTATTTACTACAAATGCATCCCTTTGCCATACTTTTTGGTCTATTCACTCACCGTTTGCATGTTTTTCGTCTTTGGACCCCCTCTCCGAGCCGCTTTCCGATCCGCTTCTGGTAGATGTGGGAGGGGTTTCTATCTGAAAGTAGGGGTCCCATCAGACCTTTCCTTGCAAGGATTTTTCCTATTCTAACCACCATCTACGGGGAGCTTCACGTCCTGTCAGCCGAATGGCAAAGGTTTTGCGATATTGCTGAGACTCTAAGATTACTTTTGTCGACGGCCGATGCTATCCAGCCCTTAAAGATGAGTAGCGGTACCCTTGAGATAGATGGGGATGCAGATTTTAATCGTACATCAATAATCAAGACGACACAAATAGTTTGGCAAAAGTTTGTCTGTTTTAATGCAAGTATCTAAAACAGGGAGTACAACGAACATCAGCAATCGCTCCATACTCTGACTAGAACAATTTCATAAAAATGTTGGATTCTTATACCCATAATTGGTCATAGCTGGCGTGTTGACCTGCGTCATTACCAATGTCATCCTACGTGGCAAACTACAAAAATTTATCAGAAGCAGGATTGATTCTAAGTGAATAACTAATCATAGGTTCTATATCTGTATAGAGTAATGGAGAGAGGTAGTAGGATAGTTAACATCAGGTGGGGAAACTAAGCCCTTCCTTCAAAATGGCCATTATGAACGTCACTAGACGTACGACTTCCCATTGGCTACACAAACTATAGGACCCCCACCAACTACATGATCCCCTACAATTGGTTGGCTACTATCCCCGTTAGTCATTTCCACCTGCGTGAGCAGCACGCAGACCGAACAACCAGGTGCGGGTGCGCTTGTCTTGCTATCAGCTTCCCACCAATTAAAATGTGATCCATCATCGCCTGATGGTCCCGTGTCAATTAGTACTTTGAAATTGGCCTTGAGTCTATACTGTTCTCTGAGAATTCCTAAGGAGTATGGGTACTATCCGGCTTCCGTGCGTAGGTGTGATCTTCTCGCTCGTCCAACTTTCTTCCATCACGTGACTGGACACCATGAATTGAGCCTTTTGTGTATTTGATTTTATTCTTCAATAGTCCTCTGGCGTTGTTTGTTTTTGCTTGACATTCCTGAACAGGAGATTCTGTTCTTTCACGTTAATTGTATCTATTGTCAGTCAACTCCTAGTTTGATAAGACCTTGGCTTTCTTGGCTCAGTGAACTCCTTAGCTGAAATGTATTCTGTTTAATTCAATTGCTTTTTGTAACTGTGACACTGAACTGAAGCCTTCTTGCGTTGTTCAGTACTTCTATATATGTAGTGGAAACATTCATTCTTTACTTAATCCATATGTATCTATGAGGTATATAGATATATGTTGGCGCTTGCCACTGTCTAAGTCTGATCTATTTAAGCATGTGGCTAGCTTCATGATTGCTTTGCTGCTTGCATTTCATTGCATCTGTACACGTTTAAACTAACTAAATATCTTCATCAGGTTTATGGCATATGTCTCTTCCAGATAATATGGAACTGTGAGAGTAAGTTATGTAGTCTACTTACCTGAGATCAGTAACAGCGACACACTCATTTTGCACACACCTTTGAACATAGAAGAGGATGACTTTGTTCGGCCTGCGCATGTCAACACACAGGCGGAGACATCCCTCTGCTGACTTCTTTGGCATGGGGTCTACTGGGGAGACCCACAGTGTCGGGTCACTCATACGCTCAATGATGTTCAGGTCCAGTAGGTGACAAAGTTCTTCTTCAACCTGTTTCTGAATGTTACTGGGGATTCCCCTGTAGCTTTGGGCTACTGGTTTGATGGTAGGGTCAATGTGCAGTTTGACTTTACAGTTCCTCAGTTTCCACAAACCTTTGAATAGATTTGGGAAAATGTTCACCACACCATCATCCGGGGCCATGTATTCATGCTCCATGATGCAATAGAGGACGTGGACCAGGCCCAAGTCAGTGCTGTTTTAAAACTCAATATACACCCACTGTTCACCGCCGTGGACAAAACATGCAGTTGTATATGTGCCGTGTGTGATTTGTGAGCGCACACAGTGGTGAATACACCCTTATACGGGAGAGAGGTGTCAGATCCATAGGGGTAGATGCACCATTGATGGCTTCAGTTTTGGTGGCCGCGTCTCTTCGCTTGTGACATTTACGGCCGCCCCTGTGTCAATGAGGAATTCTGTTGATGTGTTAAGAACTTGCAGGGTAAGCATTGGACATTGTTCTTTTGCCGTGGTGTTATGTAGCACCCACACAGCCTCTCTTTTGTTGATCAGCAGATGAAGCTGATGAGTCATTCTCGGATTGTGAGCTGCCGCACACACATCCGAGGTTTTGTCTCGGGCGGCGTGATGTCCTTCTTTCTGGAGACCTGTGTGATTTCCGCTCGTAATATTTGTCATGGTCACCTTCTGCTGGTTTGTGTCTTCTGGGGTCCTGGGTGCTTCTGCGCTCCTCCCTGTGGTACTTTGCATGCTGCCTGCCACCTGATGGTGAGCATTTTCGCAGTATGGATTGGGGTGCGTACTTGGATACCGCTTGGAAATAGCCCTTTCCCCCACAAGTTGCACACTTCTGCCCTAGGGCAGGGCATGTGCCTTTGTGTGGGTATTCGTAACCATACCAATAGCACGTCATCCTAGATTTCTTGGTGCCTTCCCCTTGCGTGGGTGATAGCTTTTGGACCAACTCACTGTCTTTGGTCAAGGATACGATTTTTAGTTTCCCCATGTTTTGGACTTGCAGGGAGATGGCTGAGTCTGATCTGGCCATGGCTAGGATTTTGTCCATTGATCTTTGTTTCTGTAGCAGTTTTTTGCGAAGCTCTGGTGACTCGTACCCTGATATCACTTGGGACCTAAGATTCTTGGGTTGTTGTATGGAATGTGTGCCCTTCGTAATAGATGTTTGTGTGCAGTGCAAAATGCATGTCTGGAGCCTCCTGGATTTTCTGGAATGTCGTTTTCTCTTCATCTACCAATTCGGTATTACCCAAATTGTTTGTTTACAATTGTTCGAATGATACAATTGTTCGAATAATAGGGGTCCTAATTGACCTTTTGCACAATTGACCGTATGGTCATTTTAATATATATTATGGGTTGGGTTGGTGTAATAATAATATAAGGGGATTGGGAGGGGGGGTTGGGGTGGGGTTTGGATTGGGTGGGGAGCTGCGGGGGGTTTCCCCCCGCATATATATCCTAATTGACCGTTTAAATTCGGTCAATTGTGCAGAAGGTCAATTGTTATTCGAACAATTGACATTCGAACAATTCGTATACAACCACCAATTCATATGAAATGTCCCGGACTGCCGTACCTATGGCTAGGATCAACAGGTTATTTTTTCTTTCTTCATCAACGTATCTCATTGTCCCTATGTACACGTTGAAGTCCTTGGCGCGTCGGGCGCACCCTGGGCCCAGTTTACTTGTGTCTGTCAAGTCAAACGCCACCTGAACCTGCCATGGAATGGTGTTGCCCTGGCCCATTTGAAAGGTTGCGCAGATACCGTTGCTGGGATGTCCTCTGTCGACATGTTTGCACGTCCTCCCGGTCACGTACCTCGTGGGCACACAGGTGTGCTCCAGGACTTTTTTTCTGTGCTTGGGAACTGGCGGTGAAGCAGTCACTTTAGGCCTTATTGTCCTTCCCAACAGGTCCCCTCTCCCGCCAAGCTGCCACTGCTCCAGTGCCCTTTATTCCTAGGGCAAGCATGTAGGGGCAGTGGCTGCACTTGCCGTCACTGGCCAGGGTCCGTCTACTTCTGTCGCAATAATATTGTGGTGTGTCGACTGGGGACAACAGGGCTGCCCGCTTCTGTCTCTCCTGCTGGTGCGGTGGGTAGAGCTCTTCTTAGAGAGCTGCTCTGTCTCCAGCAATCACTGCCACCACCCGGGTGCAACACAGGGGATCAAGGTGGCCACGATCAGCCACTCTGTCTCCTCCTGAGGGGACAAGCGCCACCCGCGACGATCGAAGGCGGCATGGCCTCCAGCCTTGGCGCGCTGCATACGTGCAAGTGCATAAAGGGGAACCTCCTTGTCACCAATGTAATAGGTATGCACTATGCTGCTGACTTGCAGCATCTCATCCAGAGTGGCCCGCCACCCGTGCTACAGGTCGGCCCTGAAACAAACGAGACGGTGTGTCTGATCACGTCTCTTTATTACTTAACACTGCCCACTTCCTTTCTGACCATGTCACTTCCTTTTTCCTGCCCCGCATCCCAACTGACTCCACCCAAATAATGAGGCTAACAGGCCTCATATCAACATGGCAGCATACAATACAACGACTGCTAAAAAGTCACATTGCACTCATGGGTCATTTTGGCACACTACTATGCACACTATATACAGGGGATCCACTACCAAAGTTTGGGCAGTTCTGTTTACCTTGTGAGTGATGATGGTAACTACTTGACCCACTTGCAGTTTTGTCAAACATAGATGACATGCTATTATTCTGGGCCTACTTTAAGCAGGAGAGTCATATGCAGGATCACAGCTTCCCATACACATTACTACTGAATCCACTTTAAGCGTAGAATGCTTGCGATATCACTGCATTGCAAACACGCCTCGTTGTCATGGTATGAATTTACGCACATATGTACATTGGCGTGTAACGCACACCTTTGGAACTTTGTCACTTCACACTTTATTAATCAAGCAAATATTAGGGAGCGCCCCACTAGCTGGCAAAGCCACACCGAGAACACTGGGGCCACATCGGCAGGTCTGTCGTGGGGGAAGCCCCTCATTCTTAGTCCACAAGAGAGTGGGGATTGTCCCAATGGCCGGAAAAGCTGCACCAGGACAACCACGGCCACATCAGCAGGTAACGACAGGGCAGTCTCTTTTTGTCCGTTCACATAAGGTGGAAAGTGCTGCAATAGCCGGCACAACCACACCTGGGGTTACCGGGGGCCACACCGACTGTTGTCTCGCCAGCAAGTCACTGCTCTGTCTGGGCTTGGTTTGCAGGCCACTGATACAGGGCCGGTGTAGGGTCTTTTCAGTCCCTCCACTCCAGGCCTGCGTGGTTCTTCCTCCTTGCGGCAGACAGTCTGGAGTCTTTTGGGCCTCTTCCCCCCCATGATGATGAGGAAAGGCGAAGGACACTCCACTCAAGTCCAGCACCAGGTGAGGAACAGCTGACGGCAGGAAGCAGGACCATGACCGGGTTCCCCCAGGCAGAAGTTCTTTCTTGCTACTGTGGTGGCGGCAGCCCTATCGCATTGGGGCTCTCTGGAGCAGGAGCTGTCCCAGGCAGAGGTCAGGGCCATGAAGTGTCCAGGACCCCCCCAGGCAGGAAGTCCTCCCACAAGCATTATGGCGACCATCAAGGCACGCAACGTCTTCCCACTTCTTGTAAGTCCCAAATTGATTCCATACGCCGGGGGCAACAGCTGCACCATGGCCAGGCTCCCCCAGCTGGCCTCGTTGGGCTGCACCGTCTTTCCTGGCTGACCTCCTGCCTGACTCCATGAGCACTCTCAAAGTGGAGAGCCGCGGTCAGGCAGACGTTGCGTTCTTGTTCCCTCCCTGGCCGTAAGCAACCCCTTTTTGATACAGTGGTGGCAATGGCTGTGCCATGGCCAGGCTCCCTCAAGCAGGAGTTGACGGCTGTGTGTTTGGCCCACATGGTCCTGCCATGCTCATGTCCTGCCTGACCTCATGAGCACTCTCTCAGTGGAGAACCACGGTCAGGCTAACGTTGTTGCACCGTTGTTACCTCCCCCAGGCGAGAGTTTTCCTGTGGCTGCATTCCAGGTCACGCCAACTGCGGGCTCCCCGATGCAGGAGGTCACGGTTGGGGGCTGTGGGGTAACAGCCAGTGCGGCAGTTGTTTTTGCTGCACCGGTCTTCTCGCATCAAAGGTGCTGGGGACAGACCCAGCTGCATGACCTGCCACTGGCTCTTGGACGCAAGTATAGGCAGGATCACGGTTGTGGCTTCCTTTGAAAACCACTGCAGCGTCAGTTCTTGCCATGCCGTTCCTCTACCCCCAGGCCTGTCCCTCAGGCAGGAGCTTCTTTAGGCAGTGCACCTCTCCCCCAGCCAGGAGTTCCTCTACTTGAGGCAGTGCATCCCTCCCCCAGACAGGAGTGCCTTTACGTGAAGCAGTGCACCTCTACCCAAGCCAGGAGTGCTTTATCAAATGTCCAGAGTGGCAGACCCCCCGCCCCCCTGTCCTCTCCCCCATGCGGGAGTTTCTAATACAGATGTAGCGGCATGGGCCACTTCGCTCTCCCCAGGGAGGAGCCTCATGACAAATGTGGTGGCACGGGCCAACTCTCTCATCCAGGCAGGAGATTCCTCTGTGACTGCGGCATTGCCGCTCCCTCTCCTTGATTTTATTTATTTTTCCTCATGGTGTCACCTGCAGAGCCACGCTGCTTCTCTCCCCCCAGGCGGGAGAGTCATGAGCTTATTCCCCTCTCCTTGTGGCGTTAGCAGGGGCTGCACCGCTTCTCACACCCCGGCAGGGAGATTAAGTTGTGCTCACATGACTGCCCTCGCTGCTCTACACTCCCAGCCGGGCGTGTCATCTTCCAACCTTTTTCCTTTTGCGGCGGTGGCACTGCGCTCTCTCACACTCACAGGCAGGAGAGCCATGAGTTTATGTGTCTCTCCTTTCTTTTTAATGCAGTGCCAGCCGCGCCACTCTCTCTCCCTCCACTCCTCAGGCAGGGGGTGTATTCACTTCTTGCGGCTAGCACTGCATGCCTCCGTGCAGCGGCAGGACCCCTCTTTGCTCCCCCTACGGGAGCACTGAATGCTATTTCTTTTCTATTTCTGTGGCGGAGGCCCCGTCTCTCACTCTCCCTGCCCACAAGGCAGAATACTTCAATAACTCACTGTGGTAGCAGTCCTTTCCGCGCTTCTTCTCCCTCTCCCTGGGCAAGAGCTGATGCTTCTATGGATGTGACACGGGCCACTCATCCATTTCGCCCCTCTATGCGGGTGGTCCCTCATGATCCAGGAAGGCCGGCACGGCAACGGTCGCCCAGGGTGTAGCTGATCCAGATGTTGGTCCTGCGCGGGGCACCTGCAGCATCATGCGGGTCTGTCAATCCTCGTTGCCAGTTGTTAAGGGGCTGGCATGTTGTGTGCAATCAACACACAGACACAGGTGGTCGGCTCTTACTGCCGAGCGGAAGCCTGCTCAGCACTTTATTACGCATGTGATCCTCAACTTGTGACTCAGCACAAGCCCTGTAGCGTGTTGCTGATGTCACAACAGTGGGCTAAACCCTAGTGTAAGGAAGGCATGGTATTAAACAGTAAGACAGACACAAGTGATCACAGTTCAAGGGTGTTTATTGAGCTTCAATTTCGTTTGAAAAAAGCTAAACCTAAATCTAAAGATGGGAGCAAGCTACGACCATCAAATAATAATGCAGTCCTAGTGGTGTCTTGTGAAAATAAAAGTCCTATACTAATAAACCTTTTCCAATATTTACTTCTAAATACAAATAGTGTGGAAAACAATGTTACGCAAAAGAGAATTGTTAAAGAAATGATATGTCAGGATATTCAAGCTGTTGGCCTCCCTTCCCCACATTTTCAGCACGGGATAAAACGGCACACTCAAGCTTAGCACAGTCTCTGGCTTCTCTAGCACAAGGATGCAGTTCAAATCTCAGTATCAGGGCCTTCTATGTCAAAGCCTCTTTGCGATTCAAAGCCTCTTACTTTGGAGGGCCTGATGCGACAAACAAACATTCAAAAGTTCCTTTCTCCTCAGGATTCTCATGTACAAATTGGGTGATTTTTGATTCACCCCGGACCCCCCACTGCTGGGCTCAGACCCACTTTAACACAAAGCTTTTAAATGATCTTCCTCTGTCGGACTCGGACCAAAAACCTATACTTTTCTTACTTTATCGAAATGGAATACATTCGACTGTGTGCAGGGTTTAACATGACCCATCGCAAAACCACTTCAATTTACATGTATTTGTTTCTTTCAATTGATCTCCCTCTGTCGGGCTCGGACCAACTTTATCTATTTGTATCACTTCTCAGCTGGGTACCTTTCAGATACCTTCGATTTAGCACCCACGTGGTGCCGGACTACTCTGTCATAGGTATTGTAGCTCGCTTTAAAGTTCAATCACTCATCAGCACTTTAACTTCATTTGCATCTCTTATCACACGTGTTTTAACAATGTTTGTTCCAGCGCTCGCCATACAATGTGGCTGCTTGCAACCTTAGCTTCAACGCAGACCGGTCTTGTATCGGTCTCCCCAACTCACCGGCTGTGTTTCACTGAGCAACTTTGTTCTTGGATCCAAGGACAGTACCACAGTGACTGGAGATGCTCCCCGCCTTGATTGCCGACGTGGGAAGGCCCCTGGGTACCTCCGAAACACAATGCAGGATTCTGCAGCATGGTTTCCTGGTCTTATACTTTCTCTCAAGGTTTCATGGAAATAATGGTTCCTTGTCGAAGAGGTCAATGGAAATTCCCTCCTTGCGACCCCCTTCTGTTTCGCCGTCTTTCTCCTCTCGCTAAACTGCCATCTTAGAACTGCTGTTTCCTTGTGTGTTTTGCCTCACTCAGAGTGGGCTATCGTGCTCTGCCTTTTATCCATATGGGGAAGTGTAATGGAAGTCAGATGTGAGTTATTTTCGATAATTGCCTGACCTCACCTGACCATAGTATTGGGACATGTCAGGTACACAGTTCGGGTATTAGTCTGTTTTCCCTTAGAGCGGGCTGTCAGTGAGAAAGTGTTTGTGTTGAAAAAAGGGAGGGGTAGAGTTTTTAAATATCCTACTGCGTAGGATGGGTGTAAAGGTTTTACAGGGAAGGGGATTCATGTCTCACCATAAGGTGTTCCCACTCCCTCTCCACAAAGACCCCTCACCCAGGTGATCATCCAGCACTGGTACACCCCTAAGAACTGGATCCAAAAGTGATGACTGTGTCTTGGCCACCTGGATGACAGAACCCCGGGGACTAGTGAGTGAGACACATTCGGGTTTCTCATACTAGTATGTCACAGCACCTCGAACTACATACATATTTTGGAAGTATTGCTAGACAGCAGCATGTGTATACCCAGAGACCAGTACTCATATCCTCCTGTCCAGTCATTGTTTACAAATGAAAATACATTATGATTTTTGTAGCCTTGATAAAGACCCAGGGGGGTTGAAACACGTGTCGGATGAAAATTGAATTATATAATTATTCTTTGACATTATTAGTCTTGTTGATTCCTTGACTTTAAGACAGATGCATCATGTGGTGAACTTATACCCAGCGCTACTATGATAAAGGTTCTCCCCCTCTCTTCTTGTTTATACTCAACTTGGGATGGAAGGGCACCGTCTGTCTTGAACCCCCACACACGCAGCAGGGTCCACCTATTTTTGTATTGACCTGCGCAGTGGTCTTTACATTCCAGTGCCCTAGATTCGGCTCTCTTAACACAAGTTATGTTGCGTTTTACCTTTCTTTGGGGAATATATTGATCATGTGCAATAACCAAGTTGAAATGCTTATTGATGAGTTGAGTTCCAGGATAGTTCAAGAGATAGCTTGGTGTGTTAAGCGCTTGTTGTAGAGAGCTGTGTTCATATGCCAAACTACAGTTCTAAATCCCATCAAGGCAGGCTTGGGCGTCCCTCTTTTTGAGGTTTATGAACCAGAATATATATACTTTGGTGATAGTAACACCTGCTATGCTACAAAACAATGTATTTATTTATTTATTCATTTATTTAGGATTTATAAAGCACGAACTGTGGCCCGAAGGCATCAAGGCGCTGAAAAACGTGCAACAGAAAACCCCAGTTAAAAAAAGCGAACGTACCATCAACATGGTGTTGATCTAGAGATTGGTTCCGTCAAACAAGTTTTGAAAAACTGTGTAGCCTATCCCAATGAAGAAAAGACTTCACTAGGAAGAGGGGATTAAGCAGCCATATTAGAGACAGAGGAGTGAAAGTGTCAAGGTCCATATGCCAGTTTAGCCCACTGATGTTGCTCTGATACTGGACAGATTATCTTTTGTCACTGCATAGTGCTGTGTTGTCTTCAGTGAAAATGGTTGCCTTCTCACAGTCTATTGGCACTATTCAGCCCACTGCACACTCCTTTTTTTGTAAGCAGGTCATTTAAGAGGAAATGTAGGAAAGAGGCAACCAAATGTTACAGGCCTCTTGCAAGCTTATTTTAAGGTCTGCTTATTTGACACAAAAACAGTTTGCTTTTTTCTACAATTTGAAAGTTCATCTAGACATCATGAATACATATCTTCAAGCCTGTGTCAAACAATGACTAAGAGTAGGTGAACATATTGCAAACTTACTTTAGTTGGGAATATTTCAAACATTTAGAGGCCGATTCATGGAATAATTAGCGCGGCGCAAGTGGGCAAAAACGTGCGAATCGCAGTGGAATAGCGAAAATCGCAGTGAACGTGCGAAAATCGCACGAAAAGCAGCGCACGTCGATTCATGGAAGGCCGTGCGCGAGAAAACCAGCGGATGTGCGATAAAAAGTGCGCGGCGCACGTTAGCGCACAGGCCATCTAACAGCGTGCGCCAGGTCACAGCGAAAATCGCACAGGCCACAGCGAAATTCGCACATAGCGCGGCGCACGCAATAAAAGTAGGCGGAACACGGGCGTAACACTCGGAATGGGGAACAACTTGCCAAAACGTGGGCGTCACTGGGGAAGTACAGGGCACAAGTGCGCGGAACGCCCACACGCTCGCCTACAACACGTATTCATGGAATAGAATAGGGGAAAAAAGCGCACGCTCAAACCAGCGCACAGGCACAAACACGACCGCCACAAGAAAGGAGGCGGTAGCGTCTCTGCGGCTGTAAGAAATGTGCGCCAAAAGGTGCGCCAACAAATAGCACCTATATACTGCCATGATGAATGTCCCATACTGTGGCCCTCCAGGAAAAATGACGTGCAAAGGGGTACCCACAAACACGGACACCCGCTGACAAAAAATACGTGTGCATGTATACCGGGGTGCGCGGGAAGTGTCACACGCGATTTGCAGGGTACGTGCATCACAGGGGTTCGCGTGAAGTTATTCACGCGATCGGGCCTGGGGGAGCGGGCTACGTGTATAACAGGGGTTCGCGTGAAGTTCCTCACGCGATCGGGCCTGGGGGAGCGGGCTACGTGTATTACAGGGGTTCGCGTGAAGTTCCTCACGCGATCGGGCCTGGGGGAGCGGGCTTCGTGTATTACAGGGGTTCGCGTGAAGTTCCACACGCGATCGGGCCTGGGGGAGCGTGCTACGTATATTTCAGGGGTTCGCGTGAAGTTTCACACGCGAATAGCCTGGGCGCGTGAATTTGAGGGGTGCGCGGGAAGTTCCACACGCGAATAGCCTGGGCGCGTGTATTTCAGGGGTGCGCGGGAAGTTCCACACGCGAATAGCCTGGGCGCGTGTATTTCAGGGGTGCGCGGGAAGTTCCACACGCGAATAGCCTGGGCGCGTGTATTACAGGGGTTCGCGGGAAGTTCCACACGCGAATAGCCTGGGCGCGTGTATTTCAGGGGTGCGCGGGAAGTTCCACACGCGAATAGCCTGGGCGCGTGAATTTGAGGGGTGCGCGGGAAGTTCCACACGCGAATAGCCTGGGCGCGTGTATTTCAGGGGTTCGTGGGAAGTTCCACACGCGAATAGCCTGGGCGCGTGTATTTCAGGGGTTCGCGGGAAGTTCCACACGCGAATAGCCTGGGCGCGTGTATTTCAGGGGTGCGCGGGAAGTTCCACACGCGAATAGCCTGGGCGCGTGTATTTCAGGGGTGCGCGGGAAGTTCCACACGCGAATAGCCTGGGCGCGTGTATTTCAGGGGTTCGCGGGAAGTTCCACACGCGAATAGCCTGGGCGCGTGTATTTCAGGGGTGCGCGGGAAGTTCCACATGTGATTTGACAGTGTGGCTCCTCCCAGGTGTACCCTGTACACCCTCCACGGCCCCTGCAGGCAGCCCACACCACAGGGGACTACCCTGCATCCCTGGTCATGTCCCGCAGGCAGCCCACCCAACATGGGCATGCCCCCCAGCAAAGGCACATGTCTCCTTGAACTAATGAACACCAACACATGTCCCCTTGCACCCCCACCCCCCAGCACTGTGGGGCACCTGCCAGCAGGCCCCCACCCATGTCCAACTCATGTCTCCCACCACCCCCAAACCCCAGCCACCAGGGTCACCCTCCACCAGGGCCCCACTCATGTCTCCCACCACCCCCACCCCCCAGCACTGTGGGGCACCTGCCAGCAGGCCCCCACCCATGTCCAACTCATGTCTCCCACCACCCCCAAACCCCAGCCACCAGGGTCACCCTCCACCAGGGCCCCACTCATGTCTCCCACCACCCCCACCCCCAGCACTGTGGGGCACCTGCCAGCAGGCCCCCACCCATGTCCAACTCATGTCTCCCACCACCCCCAAACCCCAGCCACCAGGGTCACCCTCCACCAGGGCCCCACTCATGTCTCCCACCACCCCCACCCCCCAGCACTGTGGGGCACCTGCCAGCAGGCCCCCACCCATGTCCAACTCATGTCTCCCACCACCCCCAAACCCCAGCCACCAGGGTCACCCTCCACCAGGGCCCCACTCATGTCTCCCACCACCCCCACCCCCCAGCACTGTGGGGCACCTGCCAGCAGGCCCCCACCCATGTCCAACTCATGTCTCCCACCACCCCCAAACCCCAGCCACCAGGGTCACCCTCCACCAGGGCCCCACTCATGTCTCCCACCACCCCCACCCCCCAGCACTGTGGGGCACCTGCCAGCAGGCCCCCACCCATGTCCAACTCATGTCTCCCACCACCCCCAAACCCCAGCCACCAGGGTCACCCTCCACCAGGGCCCCACTCATGTCTCCCACCACCCCCACCCCCCAGCACTGTGGGGCACCTGCCAGCAGGCCCCCACCCATGTCCAACTCATGTCTCCCACCACCCCCAAACCCCAGCCACCAGGGTCACCCTCCACCAGGGCCCCACTCATGTCTCCCACCACCCCCACCCCCCAGCACTGTGGGGCACCTGCCAGCAGGCCCCCACCCATGTCCAACTCATGTCTCCCACCACCCCCAAACCCCAGCCACCAGGGTCACCCTCCACCAGGGCCCCACTCATGTCTCCCACCACCCCCACCCCCCAGCACTGTGGGGCACCTGCCAGCAGGCCCCCACCCATGTCCAATCCATGCCCCCCTGCACCTGGGTCCCAACATTCCCCAATCATGTCCGTAATGCCCATCCTCCCCTGCCAAAAGGCCCAACCAACTATCACACCCACCCACATATCAAAGGCAATTACATGTTACACCCCCAATGTAAATAATGCAATTTAACACATGTCTGTCACACACAATGGCTGCAAGTGAATGACAAAACACCCAACATGACATGCCTGAAAGCAATGAGATGATACGACACATTGAAGATAAAAAAAATAATATGTATTGAACAGCAAATAAGAAAAAACACAAAGCAAATCAAACAAAACAAGATGAATGTCCAAGAAAAAATTATGAAAAATTAAAATAAGCCAATCAAGAAGATCATCCTGGGTCCATGAGCCCTACCAAATTAAACCTAACTGACTACTAACTAAAAAGGGAACTATATACAAAAAAGTGGTGCATTGTCCAATCGCAACCAAAAAAAAATTCAAAAAAACAAAGGAAACCTAACCCTAACTATACAACTATATACAAAGGCAGCGGGCTATTCGGACGGCTCACTGGTTGTTGTCATGGGCCAGGGCATCCTCGAACTCCTGGTCAATGGCTTGGAGGCGGGCATGTTCCCTGGCCCCGAGGTCCCGCAGGGATAACGCAGTGTCAAGCTCAAACTCCCTGCGAAGACCCTCGAGGCACTCAGCCCGCCTCAGCGGCCTCCGCATGGAGTCCTCCGCCCTGACCATCGTGAGCCGTTCCTCCTCTGCCCGCTGCCGCTCCGCACCTATCCGCTGGCACAACCTCTCCCACACGGAAGCCACTCCCATTCCAGGGTTCTCCTGCCCTCCGGCCGATGCCTGCACCCCTGATGTTGATGGCCCCGAGCCATGATGCCTCCCACGTTGAGCCTGCTGCTGCCTCCGACGCAACTGCCTGTGCCAGCACGACGGCATCCAGGCTGATGGAAACCACCGACGCCGTTGTGCACGTGCCCTGCCCGATGATGCCGTCACATCCTCCATCTGCTGGGGTCCAGTTGCTCTGGTGTCCACCCCTGCTGGATCTCTGACTCCCGACTGTGGCAGGGATGGGATCCCCACCGAGCTGGCTGCATTGGTCAGGGCAGGTCCACAGGGGGCCCTGGTGGCATCTGGGCTGGAAGACGGCAAGGAGAACGACTGGTGGATAGCCTGCACAGAGGAGGAGAGGGCCGCCACATTGGCCAACACATGCAGGAAACCCCCGAACATGGCCGATCCCAATTGGGCCACGTCGGCACGGTGCACTTCGTGATGACGTGCGTGCTCCTCCCGGGAAGCATGCACGGCATCACGAATCGCAGCCGTGCGCAACGCGACCCCAATCAGGACCTTCTCCGCACGGCCAGGGGTTCCCACGTCCGCAGGTGGAGGGGAGTCAGGTGACATGGACATCCCCTCTACCTGCGGACAGGCCTGGGACGGGGCATCCCTGCTGGTGCATGGTGGTGCACTCACAGGGTCAGGGACAGCGACATGCACAGGCCCCTCCACGGTGACCTGTGCTGCCTCCTGCCCCTGGCCCTGGACTGCACCACTTGCACCAGCAGGGATGCCCCCACCAGGCCCCATGTGTGCCCCAGTGGCGGCCTCCTCCTCCTCTGTGCAAACCACCAACCTGGATGGCTCCTCACCGTCTCCCACCGTAGCAGGCCCCTGTGGGGGCTCACCCACCCCTTCCGCTGCAGCCGTGGGGGCATCCCCGCCGCCTTGCTCCACAGCGCCGTCTCCGCCCTCTTCTTCACTAGCCGCTGCGTAGAGGGAGACAAAGAACACAAGCATCAGGGCACTGTACAATGGTCCCCTAGACAGGAAGCAATAGCAGATGAGCACCACTGTCAAAGTACACTTCCATCATGTCCCTCCACAACACATGGGCCAGTCCAGGCAAAACACACACAGTAACAGGCATGGTGCATGCCATGGACATTTCCATGCATGTCCAATGGACTCTTGAAACATTCAATGATATGTAACTCACATGCATCATGCCTCATGCCCATCACATGCACACACTTCACCTCAGTCACATCCATCTGGCCCCAAACACACCAAACACAGCGGATACAAGGGTAATTTTGCTGCTTTACTGAATCTCTGCATTGTCACACACATGTGTCATGCATCCATGGCATGCACAAGTCACAGACACGCAGGTCAGGCACACAGACATGGCTACCATATATGTACCTGGCATCAGCACCCATCCCTCACCCCCACCCATGTTCAGGTACAGAGACTGGCATGCTCTCATGTTCATAATCTGATTAGGGCTCCCCATGCGGCATTTCAACACATGCAACAACCATGTGCATCACACATCACTGGTCGCACATGCATTACCATGATGTCCCTGCACACATACATGCATACATGGGCTATGGCACACATACAGGCAAGTATCATAGAACCAGCACACCGCAACATGCCCTGTCTCACACAGTAATGCATGGACACTTACCGCTCAACTCCAGACGGGCCTCCCTCTCAAGGATCTGGGCGTGGAGCGCTGGGCGTACGCGTTCCAGGACCCTCATCTGGATGGTACTCATGCGGCCCCGGCCCCCCTCCACGAGGCGCCGGGCCTTCACAAGGGTCCTGGACCTCAAGTCCTCCCAGCGCTTCTTGATCTTCAGGACGTCGCGGGTTGCCACCCCCTCCGCGTTGATGGCAACCACACAGTCGGCCCAGATCCTCTGCCGTCCTTCCTTGCTGGCGCGGGACGATCCAAAGAGGGCATCATACTGCCCCAGGACATGCTCCACCAGGACACCAACTTCGGTGACAGTGAAGCTGGTGCCCCTCTGCCCCTCTGGCCTGGGGTTGCCACTGGTGCCAGATGTGGAAGTGCCCGACATGGCAACCCCAGAGGCAGGTGTGGGTGGGCAACTGGGTCCTGGGGCTGGGCTGTGGAGCGATGTAATACCAGTCGGGAGTCTTCAGTTCCAGCAGGGGTGGACACAGCAACTGGACCCCTGCAGATGGCTGATGTGCAGGCACCAAATGGCAGGGCACGGTGGCAGCAGGCAGGCAGGCAGGCAGGCAGCAGCAGATGGCACGTGGGAGGCTGCTCGGGGCACTGGGGGGCAGTAACTCGGCCTTCTGGGCAGGAGCGTGGGCTTCCGTGTGTTTTCGCGTGGCCAGCTTGATACGGAGTGATTTGGCACGTGAAAATCCTGCACGTCAGCGTGAAATCCGAGGAAAGGCCCTTAGCGCGTAAGCGCGTCAGCACGCATACGCGATTCTATTGGACCAGAGTCCCTCAGCGCGTAAGCGCGTCTGTGACGTGACCCGCACGGGTGTTCCCCACTCAGGACGTGATGACGGGGCACATGTGGAGATACTGCACGTCAGAGTGTCATCGCGTGTAATTGGACAAAAGTGCGCGTACATGCGATTGGCCTATGTACGTGTATTTAATGGGTGCGCGGCCACTTACACACGCAAGTACGTCAGCGAACCTGTATCCCGTGGTGCGTGTGAATTTCCACACGCTATTGGACTGGGAACAGGATTCCAGGGCTGCGCGGGTCACACGCTGTATCCCGTGGTGCGTGTGAATTTCCACACGCTATTGGACTGGGAACAGGATTCCAGGGCTGCGCGGGTCACACGCTGTATCCCGTGGTGCGTGTGAATTTCCACACGCTATTGGACTGGCAACAGGATTCCAGGGCTGCGCGGGTCACACGCTGTATCCCGTGGTGCGTGTGAATTTCCACACGCTATTGGACTGGGAACAGGATTCCAGGGCTGCGCGGGTCACACGCTGTATCCCGTGGTGCGTGTGAATTTCCACACGCTATTGGACTGGCAACAGGATTCCAGGGCTGCGCGGGTCACACGCTGTATCCCGTGGTGCGTGTGAATTTCCACACGCTATTGGACTGGCAACAGGATTCCAGGGCTGCGCGGGTCACACGCTCGCCTAGAACACGCGCTAAGCATAAATTGCGGACTTTAACAATAACAAGCTCAGACGCCAGGATGAACATACCGTTCCTAGCAGCAGTGGCAGTGGGCTACCAAAGGAGGAGGAGGAGGATAGTCAGGGCCAGAATATTCACACCCAGAACCAGCCTTTTCGGGATGCCTGATGACCAGGTGTATGGGAGGTACAGGTTTCCACCACACATCATACTGGACCTGGTGACTGAGTGGGAGGATGACCTCACATCACCCACCCTGTGCTCCCAAGCACTCAGCCCCCTGGAGAAGGTCCTCAATGTACTGCACTTCTTAGCCACTGGATCATTTCAGCGGACAAGTGCCATAGTGGGTGGGGTGTCACAGGCCACCCAGTCACGCTGCCTACACCAGGTCTTGAACATCATGACTGCACGCCCATCAGTCCGCAGGCACATATACCTGCCCAGAACACCTGCAGAAAGGCATGCTGCCGCCCTGGATTTTTACGCAGTGGCACGATTCCCCAAAGTGCTAGGTGCCATCGACTGCACCCATGTGGCTCTACGTCCCCCCAGGGCATCTGAGCACATCTATAGGAACCGCAAGCACTGGCATTCCATCAACGTGCAGGTAGCATGTAATGCCAAGGGAATCATCACCTCAGTATATGCCAACTATCCCGGCTCCACCCACGACAGCTTCATTTACCGAATGTCCACCCTAAGCCGGGACCTAGAAGCTGGGCGGCATGGCGATACATGGCTGCTTGGTGAGTATGTATGCCACTGCACATGCATGCATGTTGGATACTGAGCAAGGTCACAACCTCACCAATGATACCAATCCCCACCTCCACAGGGGACAGTGCCTACCCTCTCAGCCCCCACATGATGACGCCAATTCGGAACCCCACCACGCCACCCCAGGTAAGATTTAACACAGCCCACATTACAACCAGGGGCATAGTGGAGCGCACATTCGGAGTGCTGAAGTCACGCTTTCGCTCCCTTGACCGTTCTGGCGGGCAGCTGTTATACGCTCCCCCAGTAGTGTGCAGGATCATAGTGGCAGCATGTGTCCTGCACAACGTTGCAACACGCCGGGGCCTGGCCATGGACATGGTGGTGGCCCCACATCCCCAACCACATGCACAGCCGCTGCGCATGGGAGGGGAAAGGGCACGGGGGGAGGCAGCCCGTACACAGCTAGTGGCTAATTACTTCACATAGAAATCACACCCCTGTGGAGTGCACACTGCCCTGGCACATTCCATCTGACAATCAATGATGACTCAACCTGACACTGATCCTGAATGTGTGGAGAATGAACCGGGAATTCCATGTCAGCCTGAGATTGTTCACCTGGAAGTGTCACAATGTGTGCATCCCTACCCACACAGACACCACCAATGCAGTTTTGTGAAGTTACACATTGAAGCAGCTAAAATGAATACCCACTTGCAAAATGCAACAAGAGGACAGTGCCATGTCAGCCAACCCAACCCCAGCACTGCCACACGACACACCGTGCCATGTCATGCTAATTGCAGGTAAACAAAGTAATCCCCACAACATGACATCACTCTCACTATGTACAGTGGCACTATTAGAAACCTGCAACACCTGAAATGCTCACAGCAATGCCGGACCAACAACATACTTGAGCACGTAGTACCATTAACATGACATCAAAAATGTTACATATTAGTAGTCTCACCACCTGGAAATGCCTGCACTCCCACCACTACCAACTGTGCAGTGTTGGCGCCATGTAGAGTTGTAGGTGCACTGCTGCCAACATGGTCCCCATCGCCAGACTAGAGGTCCTTGTGTGGACTTGAGGAAGGGACCTGCAAATTGGGAGGTAGACACAGAAGAAGAGTTACACATCAATGCAACATGCAGTGTACAACACAACAGCAATATGCACTATGAATGTATACACAGTATTGACTACAGACTGGCCACACAGCTCATGGGAGTCCAACGTCACTGTGTAATTCACTGTCACTTGGGCACACCCTTTGCAAGCCCATGGAAACGGGAAGCAGGAGGGGTGTGTGTGACTCAAACCCAAGCATCTGAACCAAATACATTACAAGCCTGCATGTGCCCAGCCACAATGCAGCGTATGCCCACAGGAACCACGGAAGCCAACAGATCGGAGCCAACAGATCAGAGCCAACAGATCGGAGCCAACAGATCGGAGCCAACAGATCGGAGCCAACAGATCGGAGCCAACAGATCCTCCCAAAAAAATTGGGAATAAAAGAAATCAAAATAAAAATAAAAATAAGAAACAATCAAAAATGGCCATTGATGGGCCCGGGGGGGTTGGGGAGGCCACCCAGGAGGTCCGAGGACAGGATGCACACCAGAACCCACCTGCGTGGATCCTGGGAAAATAAAACACCTCCATGGGCTCATGGCCCACACGGCTACCCTATTGTGGGAGTGTCACTGCTGTCGCTATTATCACCCTGTGCAGCTGCATCCGGAGGTGGTTGCACTATGGGAGGCAGCCCACGCAAGGCCCTAGTCTGCTCCTCCATGGCTGCAAGCATGCGGGTGTGGTAGGTCTGGTTCTGGAGGATGAGTGTGCGGAGGTCCCCATGCAACAACTCACGGGATGCCCGGACCTCCGCCCTCGTTGCCTGCATCTCAGCTGAGAGCGTACGGGTGAGACGCTCCAGCTGCTGTTCTGTCCTTTGGTGTGTTGAAGCCTCAAGCTCAACAAGAGTCGTCCTGAGGTGTAGGAGCTCCTGCCTCAGGGCTTCCCTGTGGCCCTGGGACTCAATGGAGATGGCCTCCTGCAGAGTCGCCAGTGCCGCCCGCCTGTCCCTGTTGGACCCCAACATGTCCTCCCTGTGTGACTGGCAGATGGAGTCAGTTGCCTGCTCTAGTCGCTCCATCAGCCTTTCTGGGGGGACAATGGAAGTGGCCACCCTATCCATGGCCTGAGCCATCATCTCGGATGATGCAGCCTGTTGGGTAGCCATACCGTAAATGGATTGCTCCCATGCGGTATTGCCAGGTGGCGTACGGCCACCACGTCGGCGGGCACCACACCTGTCTGGGGCAAGGCGAACTGCGCCTTGCTGTGCCGGCACTGCCTGAGGCTGCAGGACTGCATTCCCCCTCTGATCTGCTGGCCCAGGAACAGGATCAGATGTCGCGGAGTGTGACCCTGCATCCGTAACCACCGAAGGCGTAGCTGCCAACACTGACATCCCCATGGAGGGTACTGACCCTGGTGCAGGTGGGTGAGACAGAACAGAATCCCTCCCTGGAACACTCACCAGCGACGGCACGTAGGTCTCATCCGAATCAACACCTGAGTACAGCTCGGGGGAGGTGCAGCCAGAGACACCCCTTGAGAGCACGACCTGCAGCACTTGTGGGTTCTCCCCCACCACCACACCACGTCCCTCACTGGTGGTTGGTCGGCCCTGGGACACCTCCTGGGTCTGCACCATCTCCACAACCCCAGCAGTATCAGGTGCGTCTTCCCCTGCAAAGACATGAAAACAAAGTAATGGAAACAGGCATTAGCACCATGGCACACATTGAGGGCTGAGAAGCAAGAGAACCAGTACTTGATTGACATGTCCCACATGACTAAAACCCTCCCATGCATGCACCCTCACTGCGTATGAAGTGCAGGCAAACGGCACACACTGATGACACCAAGATGGAAGATGAACAAATTTTCTGCATGCTGCCTGGCAGTGGCATCACACATTGGCCTGTGATTGGCAGTGAAACACACATGCCATCACACAGATGGCATGTACCATTGCTATTGAGTGAAGATGGAGAGGAGGGCAGAACCTATTCATTCAGTCCAGTTCCCGCATGTAATAGCTTTTCTGATTCTAACAGGTCAGATTTTTCACCTGGAGCTGCCAGTCTGTAATGGTCAAATTGCACAGGGACATGTGTGTACAAATGATATCCAGGTAACAAAGTCACTCCCCTTTACCATACCCATGTCAGACATGTGACTAGTGGACAGCGACATGCCTAGTGAAAGTGGTGGAATGCAAACAAACTGACTGAATGAACAGTGAAAAATAAGCAAATCTGTTGTGTCAAGGTGACACTTCAAGGGCAACTGGCGTGCAGTTGTGCTAGATGTCTACTGTTGGCAGAAGGGATACTGCTATGGCCAAATGCAGCTGCGCAGGAAGTATTGCATGAAGCACATGGCTGACCCATACGACTGAGGCGCACACACTCTCACCTGGCACCCAAACAGAAGCCCTCACACACACACCATGCACATGTATGACACACACATGCATGTGCACTCACCGGACAATGCCTCGTAATCAGCCAGATCTCCCACGCCTTGGATCTGTTCCTCCGTGACGTAGGTCCCAGCGACTGACTCATGTGGAGTGAGTTCCATGTCTACTACTGGAGACCCACCTCCAGTCACTAGAGTTGCGGCATGACTTGAGGCCAGCTTACTCTTTGCCCTGCGCTTTAGGTCATTCCAGCGCTTATAGCAATCATTGGCTGTGCGCCTCACGATTCCAAGGGCTCTTACGATGTCCGCAACGGTCTGCCAGTGTGCCTGGCGTTGTGCAGGTGTGGTCTTGGATCCTGCAACAATGACCATCTCGTTGTCATGTCCGGACACATACTCGACAAGTGCATTCAGTTCGTCATCCGTGAAGCTGGGCTTCCTGGACGGGCCGGACTGTGTAGCCGTGTCTGGGGCATCAGCCTGTGCCGGACGAGCACTCTTCCTCTTCCGCTTGGAAGGTGGTGGTGATCCTGAGTGTCCTGCGCCGCTCTGGACACTAGGGGCAGGAGCCCTGGTGGACTCTGTATCAGGAGTGTGGGATTGCACACTCAGCATGGGAGTTGGTGCAGGCATTGGCTCTAGTGTGATGGTGTCAGGGGGAATGTCAGCAGCATGGACTAGGACCGACACTGTCCTGGCTGGGTGTGTGAGGGCTGGGGTGGATGGAGCCGCAGCGGCCCCTGCAGCCACTCCGCCCTGCCTCCTTGGTGCAGCAGATGACCTTGCTGCCCCAGATCCACGTGGCATGATGGCATCAACGTGCACCAGCGCACGTGTCGTAGCCCTGCTGACCTCGAAGTCAGCCATGGAGTCAGCCAGGTCTGGTGCCACAATGGGCTGGTCCAACAAGGGCTGAGCATGGATGGTGTCAGCCACTTCAGCCTCAACGGGAGGGGGGGAGGGGGGGGAGGGGGGGGGGATGATGGGTGCCCTTGACTGGTCCTCCACACATGGGGGGACAGGCTCACCCTGCAAGTTACGACCACGTCCCCTACCGGATCCACCATGGCCACCACTTGTGGCTCTTCCACCTTTGCCACCCTTACGGAATCCTCGCCTCCCAGCCATGGCACTGATATTAATGTGCGTATGGGAGTGGCTGTAGACAATTGTCCTGGGCAATTGGGGGTCAAAGGGGTTGGGTACCAGATGGTAATTGTACCCTAGTGCTCTAGCACGGCTGATTGTAACCCCTGGGGAAAGATGACGGGTCACGCAACGCACAGGAGGCCCAAAAAAGGGAGATGACGTGCACGCAACCCCTCCTAGACCACGTGTGCAGAAAGAAAAACCTGCACTACGCTGTGGCACCCACACAAGAATGAACGTATGCGTGTCACACGCAGCCTAGAATGACCTCTGAAGGGGTAGGCAACACACGGGGCAAGCACAGAAGTTGGATACGTGCGTGACTCACCGTCTGCCAGGTAAAAGAGCGTGAAGAATGAGCACGTTTGGCTGGCTAAACCCCCGCCAAAAGAAGATGTGTACGCTGTCTGAGAAGACAGGACAACAGTAGAAGGGGACACTGTTTGAGGGAACAGGCCCAGGTAAACCAGTAAAAGAGAAAAAGCTGTCAGAGGTAACAGGGAATACGAACTGGAAACGCCGTGAAGTAAATCGCGTGTGAAACGACAAGAAGTACAGATTTCACCCACTCGCTCTCCACGAAAAGCACGTACAAGGAAATGGTGTTCTACATGTACCTTATATACAGGCCCACACGTACAGCGTCACTTACGCGGCGTGTACGTTCACCAATCACACGCTTTGTCACTCCTGCGTGTAGATCCATTTTCACCAATCACACGCTTTGTCACTTCTACGTGTACATCCATTTTCACCAATCACACGCTTTGACACTGGGACGTGTCACGCAACAATTTCCTGCACGTGCAGGTGACTATAGGCGCGCATATGCTGTTGACGGGTTTACGCGCTAAGGGCCTTTGCTGACGTGTGGGATTTCACTACCTATCAGGCTGTCCACGCGTTCACACACGAGAGACCACGCTCCTGGCCAGGAGGCGAAATTACTGCCCCCCAGAGCCCTGAGCACGCTCCCACCTGCCATCTGCTGCTGCCTGACTGCCTGCTGGCCACGTGCCCCACAGTGCTGGTGGGTGGGGGTGTTGGGAGACATGGGTGGGGGCCTGGTGGAGGGTGCCCCTGCACTGGTGGGGGTGGTGGGAGACATGGGTGGGGGCTTGGTGGAGAGTGCCCCTGGTGGCGGGGGGTGTGGGTGGTGGGAGACATGGGTGGGGGCCTGGTGGAGGCTGCCCCTGGTGGCGGGAGGGTGGGGGTGGTGGGAGACATGAGTGGGGGCCTGGTGGAGGCTGCCCCTGCACTGCTGGGGGGGTGGGGGTGCAGGGGGACATGAGCAGGTGTGCAGGGTAGTCCCCTGTTTTGTAGGCTGCCTGCAGGGGCCGTGGAGGGTGTACAGGGAACACCTGTGAGGACCCACCCAGCTTAATCGCGTGTGATGATTCCCACGCACCCCTGTAATACACGTACCCTGGCTAATCGCGTGTATAACTTCACGCGTACCCCTGTAATACACGTACCCTGGCCAATCGCGTGTTAAACTTCCCGCGTACCCCTGTAATACACGTACCCTGGCCAATCGCGTGTTAAACTTCCCGCGTACCCCTGTAATACACGTACCCTGGCTAATCGCGTGTTAAACTTCCCGCGTACCCCTGTAATACACTTACCCTGGCTAATCGCGTGTTAAACTTCCCGCGTACCCCTGTAATACACGTACCCTGCCAATCGCGTGTTAAACTTCCCGCGTACCCCTGTAATACACGTACCCTGGCTAATCGCGTGTATGACTTCACGTGTACCCCTGTAATACACTTACCCTGGCTAATCGCGTGTTAAACTTCCCGCGTACCCCTGTAATACACGTACCCTGGCCAATCGCGTGTTAAACTTCCCGCGTACCCCTGTAATACACTTACCCTGGCTAATCGCGTGTTAAACTTCCCGCGTACCCCTGTAATACACGTACCCTGGCCAATCGCGTGTTGAACTTCCCGCGTACCCCTGTAATACACGTACCCTGGCCAATCGCGTGTTAAACTTCCCGCGTACCCCTGTAATACACGTACCCTGGCTAATCGCGTGTATAACTTCACGCGTACCCCTGTAATACACGTACCCTGGCCAATCGCGTGTTAAACTTCCCGCGTACCCCTGTAATACACGTACCCTGGCCAATCGCGTGTTAAACTTCCCGCGTACCCCTGTAATACACGTACCCTGGCTAATCGCGTGTTGAACTTCCCGCGTACCCCTGTAATACACTTACCCTGGCTAATCGCGTGTTAAACTTCCCGCGTACCCCTGTAATACACGTACCCTGGCCAATCGCGTGTTAAACTTCCCGCGTACCCCTGTAATACACGTACCCTGGCTAATCGCGTGTATGACTTCACGTGTACCCCTGTAATACACTTACCCTGGCTAATCGCGTGTTAAACTTCCCGCGTACCCCTGTAATACACGTACCCTGGCCAATCGCGTGTTAAACTTCCCGCGTACCCCTGTAATACACGTACCCTGGCTAATCGCGTGTATGACTTCACGTGTACCCCTGATATGCACGTTACCCGCTTTGCGTTCCTTGTTTGGCTGCCCTGTAAACTGGTCCAGGGTTAGCGCAGCCCTTTGCGATGATTTAGCGATTTTGCTGGCTTTTCCTTGCGCGAGGGCGTTCTTGGGGGCGTTACTGGCGCTGCTGCAGGGTCGCTGCGATACTCTGCGCCACGGCTGGTTTGGGAGCATGAAATCCATGAATACGCTGTGCGCGGAAATCGGTTTTATCGCACGTGCCTGGCGCAGTCAATCGCACGCGGACACTCTGCGCCAGCCGCTTGCGACACTTTTCTGCGAAATTCTATGAATTACCCTGTTAATATGCAGTTGACCACTCTGATGAAATTGTTGAGTTTGACATCAAATACTTTTCTGATACTTGTAGACGTCGAGTTCTATGAAGGAATTAAAATGAAGCCGCTACTATACAGATTTTTGAAAACGTGTTTGTTTATCAGTTATACAAAACAAGTTATTTTAGTTCATGAAAACCAAAAACTCACATGTAATGGCATATTGCTGTATTACCCGAATTGTAAAACAATGGGGTCAAGTAACAAAATGACAGAGTTTGGCAAAGTGTGTACTCTGGGCACCTCACTTAATCTCATTGGGCCTCATTATAAGTATGGCGGTAAGGCAACAACGGTGCCGGCAGCGCTACCAGCACCGTTGCTACCGTACCACCATACTACGAGCTGTGCTCGTGGGTGCTTGTCAGCCCGCCAGGCCCACTGTGCCTAATCTATGAACATTGCCAGTTCCCAATAGTTCTCAATTGCCAGCCTCTGAAAGTAGTTCAGTTCTCAGGGTGTGCACTGAAAACAAAATCCAAACTCACTGTTTAAGTGGCAATAGTATTGCTTCATACATAAAATAGTGACCGTTGGTATATTGCACACCACCGTTTGTTTCTGGTAGCACTTATGGCAACCCCACCCTAAATCCATGGCCTCTTCTAACCTTAGTCTATGCTTTGATATGTGCACTTTCCTAGTAACTTCTAATCTGTATCCTCTAACTATGATGTGTTACGTGTACATTGCTCGCTGCTGCCAATCTGTCCTGTTCATTCATGCTTCAGAAGGTGTACTTTTTGTGAGGCAACTGATCTGAGTTCTGCGTCTATGCCTGGGAATGTGTACCTTTGTCACACGACTACTGATCTGAGTTCTGCGTCTATTCCTGGGAATGTGTACCTTTGTCACACGGCTACTGATCTGAGTTCTGCGTCTATGCCTGGGAATGTGTACCTTTGTCACACGACTACTGATCTGAGTTCTGCGTCTATGCCTGGGAATGTGTACCTTTGTCACACGGCTACTGATCTGAGTTCTGCGTCTATGCCTGGGAATGTGTACCTTTGTCACACGACTACTGATCTGAGTTCTGCGTCTATTCCTGGGAATGTGTACCTTTGTCACACGGCTACTGATCTGAGTTCTGCGTCTATGCCTGGGAATGTGTACCTTTGTCACACGACTACTGATCTGAGTTCTGCGTCTATGCCTGGGAATGTGTACCTTTGTCACACGGCTACTGATCTGAGTTCTGCGTCTATGCCTGGGAATGTGTACCTTTGTCACACGACTACTGATCTGAGTTCTGCGTCTATTCCTGGGAATGTGTACCTTTGTCACACGGCTACTGATCTGAGTTCTGCGTCTATGCCTGGGAATGTGTACCTTTGTCACACGACTACTGATCTGAGTTCTGCGTCTATGCCTGGGAATGTGTACCTTTGTCACACGGCTACTGATCTGAGTTCTGCGTCTATGCCTGGGAATGTGTACCTTTGTCACACGGCTACTGATCTGAATTCTGCGTCTATGCCTGGGAATGTGTACCTTTGTCACACGGCTACCGATCTGTGTTCTGATGTTCTGGCTGCTATTGTTGGAAGGTGTCCTGCACCTATGCCTGGGAATGTGTACCTTTGTCATACCGCTACTGATCTGAGTTATACGTCTATGCCTGGGAATGTGTACCTTTGTCATACCGCTACTGATCTGAGTTATACGTCTATACCTGGGAATGTGTACCTTTGTCACACCGCTACTGATCTGAGTTCTGCGTCTATGTCTGGGAATGTGTACCTTTGTCATACGGCTACTGATCTGAGTTCTGCGTCTATGCCTGGGAATGTGTACCTTTGTCATACGGCTACTGATCTGAGTTCTACGTATATGCCTGGGAATGTGTACGTTTGTCTTAGGGCTACTGATCTGAGTTCTACGTCTATGCCTGGGAATGTGTACCTTTGTCACACCGCTACTGATCTGAATTCTGCGTCTATACCTGGGAATGTGTACCTTTGTCATACGGCTACTGATCTGTCTTCTGATGTTCTGGCTGCTATTGTTGGAAGGTGTCCTGCACCTATGCCTGGGAATGTGTACCTTTATCATTCGGCTACTGATCTGAGTTCTACGTCTAAGCCTGGGAATGTGTACCTTTGTCACACTGCTACTGATCAGAGTTCTACGTATATGCCTGGGAATGTGTACGTTTGTCATAGGGCTACTGATCTGAGTTCTACGTCTATGCCTGGGAATGTGTACCTTTGTCACACCTCTACTGATCTGAATTCTGCGTCTATACCTGGGAATGTGTACCTTTGTCATACGGCTACTGATCTGTCTTCTGATGTTCTGGCTGCTATTGTTGGAAGGTGTCCTGCACCTATGCCTGGGAATGTGTACCTTTGTCATACGGCTACTGATCTGAGTTCTACGTCTAAGCCTGGGAATGTGTACCTTTGTCACACTGCTACTGATCAGAGTTCTACGTATATGCCTGGGAATGTGTACGTTTGTCATAGGGCTACTGATCTGAGTTCTACGTCTATGCCTGGGAATGTGTACCTTTGTCACACCGCTACTGATCTGAATTCTGCGTCTATACCTGGGAATGTGTACCTTTGTCATACGGCTACTGATCTGTCTTCTGATGTTCTGGCTGCTATTGTTGGAAGGTGTCATGCACCTATGCCTGGGAATGTGTACCTTTGTCACACTGCTACTGATCAGAGTTCTACGTATATGCCTGGGAATGTGTACGTTTGTCATAGGGCTACTGATCTGAGTTCTGCGTCTACGCCTGGGAATGTGTACCTTTGTCACACGGCTACTGATCTGAATTCTGCGTCTATGCCTGGGAATGTGTACCTTTTGTTATACGGCTACTGATCTGAGTTCTGTGTCTATGCCTGGGAATGTGTACCTTTTGTCACACGGCTACTGATCTGTGTTCTGATGTTCTGGCTGCTATTGTTGGAAGGTGTCATGCACCTATGCCTGGGAATGTGTATCTTTGTCACACGGCTACTGATCTGAGTTCTGCGTCTATGCCTGGGAATGTGTACCTTTGTCACACGGCTACTGATCTGAGTTCTGCATCTATGCCTGGGAATGTGTACCTTTTGTTATACGGCTACTGATCTGAGTTCTGCGTCTATGCCTGGGAATGTGTACCTTTGTCATACGGCTACCGATCTGTGTTCTGATGTTCTGGATGCTGTTGTTGGAAGGTGTCATGCACCTATGCCTGGGAATGTGTATCTTTGTCACACGGCTACTGATCTGAGTTCTGCGTCTATGCCTGGGAATGTGTACCTTTGTCACACGGCTACTGATCTGAGTTCTGCGTCTATGCCTGGGAATGTGTACCTTTGTCACACGGCTACTGATCTGAGTTCTGCGTCTATGCCTGGGAATGTGTACCTTTGTCATACGGCTACCGATCTGTGTTCTGATGTTCTGGCTGCTATTGTTGGAAGGTGTCCTGCACCTATGCCTGGGAATGTGTACCTTTGTCATACGGCTACTGATCTGAGTTCTGCGTCTATGCCTGGGATTGTGTACCTTTGTCATATGGCTATTGGTCTGTGTTCTGATGTTCTGGTTGCTATTGTTGGAAGGTGTCCTGCACCTATGCCTGGGAATGTGTACCTTTGTCATACGGCTACTGATCTGAGTTCTACGTCTAAGCCTGGGAATGTGTACCTTTGTCACACTGCTACTGATCAGAGTTCTACGTATATGCCTGGGAATGTGTACGTTTGTCATAGGGCTACTGATCTGAGTTCTACGTCTATGCCTGGGAATGTGTACCTTTGTCACACCGCTACTGATCTGAATTCTGCGTCTATACCTGGGAATGTGTACCTTTGTCATACGGCTACTGATCTGTGTTCTAATGTTCTGGCTGCTATTGTTGGAAGGTGTCCTGCACCTATGCCTGGGAATGTGTACCTTTGTCACACGGCTACTGATCTGTGTTCTGATGTTCTGGCTGCTATTGTTGGAAGGTGTCCTGCACCTATGCCTGGGAATGTGTACCTTTGTCACACGGCTACTGATCTGTGCTCTGATGTTCTGGCTGCTATTGTTGGAAGGTGTCCTGCACCTATGCTAGCACACACTACCATCATCGCGGAAAGCAATGTTGTCCTTGAAATGGCACTTGTTTATTAGGCTGATGTTAGCACCAATGAAGGGGGTAATGGAACTTTAAGGGAGTGCCCATGCGTATTGTAACCACTACCAGGGCAATATATCAAGCTATGGGTTCTGCTCCCGATAAAGGGGTGCGGAGAATGTGACAACAGAATGTTGGAGTCCATTCGTCTTTTTGGTTCAGGGAACCCGAAAGTTGTATGTGTTCTGGACCCCAAAATAGGTTCATGTGCAGATGGCACACAATGTCGCAGTGAGCAGGAGACAGCAAAGGCGAGGGGAATAAAACACCAGACCTGCAGCAGCAACAGGGCTCTGTCTGCAATGTGGTGTGTCCCATTAAATAACATCAAATCATTTCACGTTTTCCTGCGCCTTCTCTGAATGCAAGTGGAGTCTGGGCACAGGCGTAGACACACGTCTTGCTGGGAAGTTCTTCCCTTTGCTGACTGCAGGATATTGCATGTTCATGCCAGAATGTACACGAGTGCACAGGAGTTGCATATCCGTGTTGCACAGCTCTTTCCCACGTGTATTCCTCTGCCATGAAGAAAATCACTGGCAGTCTGTGCAGAAAGATCCTGTTGCTAAAGCAAAGACACATAAAGCCCAGTAATATCTGTGTGATATTCCCCGCTCAGTCCCACGTAGGAGGCCTTGGCTGGCCATCTGCTGCAATGGAATCAACAACTTTAGTTGCAGATTTTAAAATGCAATGTATATTTTGCAAAGTACCCGATACTTGCCTCTGTTAAACATGGACTACAAGCAAGGTGACTATCACACGCACGCTTTTGGATTGTGTGTACACTTGCAAGAGGTACATCTACACATAGGGTAGTTTGCAGAGTTTGCAACTGGTGTCAGGTCAAGTCTGAAGTATTGACTCAGTTCTGGCTTTTGGGGTCCCTACATATTGCATTATTTTATATGTAGCCCATTTATTAAGTGTGCAGGGATATGAAATGGCATGTGATACGAATTCCAGGACTTATAAAACATGATTTGAGAGCGCTGTATTGGCATATTTCTAAGGCGTGTGCATGAAGGAATGATCTTAGCTGCGAAAACGTGGATCGTGTTTATTCTGCATTTCTACCTTTAGCAGGTACTGAATATTCATACTCCGCAGTTAGTTTGCCTACATTTTACTGCTATGCGCCAGAAGAGAAAACATGCATATGCTCGAATTCTGGCATGGCCAACAGTTTCTATCTTTACAAAGTCAAGAAATGAATATGTTTAGTTGAGTGATGTTAACATGTATTATTTAAAATGTTGTGAATCTACTGGTACTCTCTGTAATGCAGTAAATGTGACTTATTTGCCTGTGACAATTCTTTCTGGTAAGTGTGAATGTTTGAATCCCTCACACTGCATGAATCAAAGCCTCAAAGCTTGCATGTACCCCATTTAGCAATCTAATTTTCCCAAACAACACATTGAATATGTAAGGGTGCAGAAGCAGGAGACTGACACAAAGGTGGCATGTTTGGGTCTAAAGAATTTTAGTCAAGAAGACAGCAAGAGAAAACCTATATATCCTTATTCGTCAAAGGGAGTGGGCCGGTTCCCTGATAAGGTGTCTGTTGGGATGTCTTGTCAACTCAAAAGTGTCCACCTTCCTGTGTCAAGAAAACCCTACTTCTGTCCCTTACACTAGCAACTGAAGAATAATAAGAATACTTACTCCCTTCTCCTGGGTTATGGTTCCTGGTTAGTTGAAACAGTTTTCAATTCTTAGAACAGTCTTATGTCTCACACAATACTTTCTTGGTGGGTCAGTAAAGTGTCTCCCTACTCCTGACCAATAGCCCGGGGGAATGGCTCCCTTACCCAGGCCTTGTGGACCTTCCTGACGGTCCTGGTTACCAGGAGAATGACTCCCTTTTGCTGGTAGCCTATTATCAGTTCCTTCCAAACAGGGGGAATGACCCCCTGGTCTTCCTTCTACTTAAGCGTCACACCTACAACACCCACTCAGAGTGTTAGGAAGGTCCGCGACCCTGGCGTCTCTACTTCTTTGACCTGGCCAACTTGGTTCACTTCCCTGCCAAGTACTGCCACGAGGAAGAGAAGGCGTATCCCTCTTTTGCTTTGTGTCCCAGACCCTGGTTTCCCTTCTCCTTTCAACTGGCCCACTTGGATAACTTCCCTGCCAAGTACTGCCACAAGGAAGAGGACTTGTATCTCGTTAAGTGGTTTTTTCGCCGCTACTTTTGTGAGGGACTCTTCCCGTCCAGTTCTCTTTATGTTTACTTAGGGTCCTCGACCCTTACCCGGTGATCAACAGTCCTTGTTCCACCACTGCAATGAGAAGGAGAAGGTTTGTAGGCTTTCTGCCCCTGCCGTGCCACCCAATCATTATATTTGCAAAGGGGCCCAAGGATACCTGCATGCTCCCACTTGGTAAACCACTCTGTGTCCCCTCTGGTTCTCCCGTGCCAACCTTTACCTTGTTGAGGGTTTTGGCGCATCACTGGGTCTTGCTTTCTTGCAGCTCTGCGACAGCGTTGCCGGCTGCCTTCTGCTTTCCTTCCTTATCGTGACACGGCTATGCACCAGTCTGCTCCTGCAGACCTCCCGATCATCCGACGTGGTGGACTGCCAGCGTGCTTGGAGGTCGCTCAGCGACGCAGGATTGAATCTCCTGTATTCAGTGCACAGCACACCTGCAGTCCTCCGTGGCTGCCCGAGACACAATGTTTAGTCAATTGTAGCTTTTTATACAATGTTGCCAGCAGTGTTTGGGATCATTGTAGAAGCCCTTCATCTGTTTCACATGTTTTATCTTTATTGCTGTGCGGGGCCAACTCGTCCCAGTACTCGGATCACTTAGGTTTCTGTTGGTCTTCTTCGCCCCAGTACTTTCCAGAACCTTAAAGTACTCTGCCTTACAACAGTGCATAAGTCTACTGGTGACAAAGAGGTTAGCAGAGGAAGGAGAGGCTACAGTATATGGGGCTGTGATGTTCCCATAAGGGCTGTACCCTAGATGGTCGTCCTCATCCCTAGAGGGGGTGTCCCTCCCCATGAGATCCTCCCGCAGTACACCACACCCAGGGGGACTATCGAGTAGCAGCCTCACCTACCTGGCCCCGCTTAGGGAGAAGTGGCAACATCTAGTGATTTGTCACAAATAACAAAGTAAACCCCATTTCCGTGTTTTTGTAACACGTCAAATGTTTAATCACATCACACACAACAAGCTCCATGCCCATCTCAAAGAAATAATCACAATCAGGTGCCCTTACCACACAGCTTTTCGTGTTGAGTGTCTTGAAAGTACAGTTGTAAAACTCGGAGGAAATTCTTTTCTGGGTTTTTTTTATGTTTTAAGACAACAGAAGTGTGTATTTGGTTTAACTGTGTGTTTTAAGTAGTTAAAATTAATCAAAGGCCTAGAATTGTTCAAAATGTGGCTTTGTATGAGGGATTATGAAAAACAAAATGCCCCCACAAAATAAATATATCTCCTTTAGTTGCAGGGGTCCCTGCCCTGGGAATGCGTGTACAGTGTTCAGGCCCACCTTTTCAAGAAATCCTGGCTACACCACAGCGAATCAGATTCTAGCACATACACTTTGGAAACTTTAACTACTCTTACATCAAGCAGAAATGCATAACCAGAACACACACCTGTATTTTCATTCTTTAATTGAGCCTGTAATCTGGAATATTAATCCAACATTTAGTTTAAAATGTGCTTCATTACCTAGGTCAGGGTCTAGGCGTGTAGGTGTCAGTGGATCTCCTGCTTCTACCTTTATTAAGTGGAATTGTATTTGCCCCACTCAAGTGCCTGGGCACCATGCCAACCTGTAGCAAAGGGTTAGACATGGTTTAAATGGTGGCACTATTAATGCCACTCTAAAATCTTTAGTATGCTGGAATGTATACTCTTTGCCTCTCTGTCTTCACAGTTAATACCCACATCAGAATGGTATTGCATAGCATAACTGTAGAGCTCACGTTCACCCTCAAAAGGGTATCTTGGTGCTAGTGACAGATAACAGATGTTTATTGTTACCCACCTCAATGGCACTCATTTTACCAACCTCGAGATGATGAAAGGCTGAGTGGACGTGCTTGGATTCGAACCTGTCAACATGAGGTCAAAAACAGGCCCCAATAGTGGAGGCATTAGTCCACTATGCCACAGACCCATCTCCATAGTTCAGCGTATGGCCATTTCCCTCATTTAATACTTTTGTCAACCATTTTGGGAGAAACATCATTGGTTTCTATTGTGAATTATTCCCAAAATATTAGTTCAAAGATGCAGCTATTTTCCAGGCCTCCGCCATACACTTTACATCTGTTTCATTGATAGGCTAACCCACCCTTGCATTTCCTCCTATCACCAATTAATATAAAGGATGCTTTGTCTCCTTGCTCAATTGAACGACGTGTATTTCTTCTGTTTGTGTCTTTCTCCGCAGCCAAGAGCTGGAGGTAAATCAGGCCACTACCGGCAAATAAGTTCTGGAATTGCTGGCACCAGTATTACCAGTGCCAGTAATTCCGTCAATCCCCTGCATGGAGTCTTGTTGGACTCCATGGAATGGGGAATTACCGCCCTTTCCGCCTCCTGTAATATCCCGGGATATCAGGCGGCGGAAACAGTAGGGGCAGTTTACCAGGATATCCCGCCGGAATTACTGGCAGTCAGAGGCGTAGCCAGGTTTGTCTAGCAAATAGGGACTGAAGCTAAAGTAGTTGGGCCCACTGCACTGACAAAAATATCTGTAGATGCCCACACAGCGCTGCTGAGTGGGCATTTACAGATTTTGGATGGGCCTTGCCCCTCAGGCCCTACCCTGCCTACGCCTCTGCTGGCAGGATGCCGCCAAACCTGTAATAAGGCCCAATGACTTTGCTTTCTGACACGTTTCGAGTTACTCAAACTCTTCTTCAGTAAATGTCATCAATAAACATGAAAATCCTTTGGCAATCCGGTAAAGATGAAAAAACAGGCTGCATGCTATATGCACCCTCTTTCAGACTGACAGAAAACTAAAAGGGTGAACCTGTCGCCATGGTTCCTGTGGTGAGGGGCATTCGTGAATTTGGGATCTGTTTTTTGTTTGAAGTGAAATTTAGGAGCATGGTAGTATCTTGATTATGTTGGTATTTGCAGAGCACCTGATGAAGGGATGTGCATTTGCCTGAAACATATTGTGCTGATAAAAATGCACATAAGGAAATGCTTCTAAAAATCTCTTTTAAATGAAATCCATGTAGCTTCTTTGGATACAGTGGAGGGTTATGTGAAACCGCATCGAGAAGTATAATAAGACGGATAAACTGTGTTACTCAGTCTGAAAGGTTTTTTTTGTAAGCATTAATACTTGGGAAGATGTTTGGTATATTTGAGAGCAACCCAGGGAGGTTTGTTGTTCCCCAAATTATATAAACAGCGTGCTGCTGCCCCAAAGAAAAATGACAACCATAAATTAGATGGCTGTAGAAATTCCACCCGTTTTAAATATTGCACAACGAGATATATTTAAAGCAGTTTAATGTGCTGGGAAGTATTGTTCACACTGTTGTTCCTGTGCTAGTTCATAAAAATACAGCCATCATTTCCCCCAAAAAAGAAAAACACTCGGCGTTGCAATGATATGTCAGGGTATTGCTGCTGGCATGTTCTAGGGTGCTGCTAAGGGTGTCTCATGCGCAGTGTGCTGACTGTCTGCAATACATGATCAACCGATTCATGGCGCCGTCCCCTAGCATGGGCCAGAGTTCCGTTCAATGTGGCAGCCTTTTGGTTTACACGTGGCCATGCCAATTTGCACACTGCCAAACGAGTTTCACAATGCACCTTTTAAATACATGTTGCCATGCTATTTTCTATGCTGTCCCCAGAAAAGTGCTTGAAATGTTCCAATAGCCTCTGGAAAATTGCTGTGCCTCTTAGCGCATTGCTGTGCCCATTTCATATTGGCCCAGTGAAGCATATGTTGTCTTCTCAATTTTTATGTTAGCCCCAAAAATCAGCAAGAAGATTCTATTTGCTCATGAAAAACTGCCGCAACGTCATTTCACCAAAATTCCATGACATCACCCCTGGAAAAGGCCAATTTTATTATTTTCTTTGGTCCATTATATCTTGCTTAATGCCAGTCTTCGCCAGCTTCTAAGCACTTGAACAAGGACTGAACCCATGTTGCACTGCATCCTCTTGTTTCAAAGCAAGTGCGTTACCCCTGAGCTATCCTTCCAAATATATGTATTTGTTCCATTGAGGGAGCAAAAAATGGTTTGCTTCAAAGGCAGAGAGCAACTTCATTTAAATTAATTAACTCACCTTGCGTCTATCTACAGTGTGCCTGTCATGCAGGTCTGGCAGATCTGGGTCAGGTCACACAGTGCCCAAGCAGGATTGTTGGAAGAAGCCACTGGCACACACCCCTGCATCGCAGTCCCAGTGGCTCAATGGATGTACAAAGCAGACAATGAGAAACACTGATGAGATTTGCTATCACTGAGCTACACAGACAGCCCGCCTCTGAACCCAACCATTCAGCCACGCTTCACTAATGGACTGTCAACCGGGCAGTGATGGCGGCTTCATGGATTTTCCTGCATCCATGTTATTTCTCCAACTAATGAGATCTAAATTCCAGTTGAAAAATTCTGTGGCACCGTTAGCTGCATTTACAACCGCCTTTTTTAGGTGCAACACAGACATCTGCTCTTAGGACTGCCTCTTTGTCCATTGGCCCAGGGTTGCAAGGGCCGGTCTAGGGGTAGCAGCCCAAAAGGACGTCCCTACATCCCAAATTAAACATTGCCATCACAGTTCTAACATTACAATGCTAGCTTCAAATCGTCTCCAGTTACGCACATATTTCTATGAACTTTTTTAGATTTTCTCCTGAACATGTTCAAGGCAATTTGCACATTTCAAGATTACCCGCACATAAACACAGATGATGCCATTTTCTACACAGCCCCAGTAACATTTTCATGCCATTTTCACATTGCAGCTGGAATATCGACATGCCAGTTTCAGAATATATTGTTATGGCGGTTTCTACATTTTCACAGAAAATGTTCATGTCAGTTTCACATTACCTCCAGAAAACTGAAAGCTACCCTGTTCTCCACTACCAATTACCCCATGCTATGCTGTCATCATCTTTCCACCCAGAAGAAACAGTCTAGATAGTGGCACAGCCACACAGCCACAGGCCAGTTAATGCTACTGTCCCCCATACACACAAACAAAGCCCCCCACTCACATAGATGCTTAGATATACACCTTTTATTTGCTGCTTTTTTTGTGGTGGGACCAAGAGAGGAACAAGGTCTTGGCAGAATCTCGTTCAAGTGCCAATAGATCTATGAGTCAGGTCCCACGGCGAGAAGCAAGCAATGCGTTCTCCCTGCGCCTTGACCCTGCCTACCCATTCGTAAACATGGGAAAGAAAAGCACTCACAGAGGCCACCTATGGCAGAGGTAAAACCTCTCACGCTCATCTTATCTGGGTCTATTGTTAGACATAGCACAGATACAGGTATGGCTGACACCCAAGGGTGCCCTACTCAGATGTGTGCAATACGTATCGAGGCGGAGACACAGAATGCTCTGCCCACCGTGGAACATCTGCAGAGAGCAGACTCCGTGTATACTCATGTATGTTAGGCACGCAAGTGAACCCTATACTTACAAGCACAAGTCAATGTCTACTCTAGCGAGTGACGCAGACTGCCTGGCCCACTGCGCTGCATCTGCAGACAGCAGGTACCAGCTCAGAGGTGAGGTCCCCATGCCCTTACAGGTTGATAATCCTCATTAGTGGGGATTTTCTCTAAAATGTATGGGTTTAAGGAAGACACTTTAAGTGTCTCTTTTCCAGAATACGCGTAAAAAAAATCCTTATGTGAAGAACTTCATTTGACAGTCAACAGTCTGGACTGCAATCAGGTGATCTAAATTGCAATCATGTTTTCCGCACCTGACACACAATCTCTGCTACTGCCTGACTCCTGTGCCTCTCCAACCTTCATTTCATGATGCTTTATATCAGCAAATAATGTCATACACGCAACATTCACCAATAATGCATTAGCAAGGCGCACCAAAAGAATACAAACGTTGGTGTTACAAAACTGCATAAAACAAGCAGTAAAACATTCTCATGAATTCGCAACTTCATGAAAAGGGATCTTTGAATGTTTGGGTTTACGTAGTCTAGGTACTCCTCGTAACCCTCTTTTGCCTTTCAGGGGTGTAGAGCCTGCGGCCTTGGAGCTATTGTCTCGCAGAAGCTTATCTAGCACTGCAGTCTTTACCACTGCCTTCTTGGAGCTATTGCCTCGCAGAAGCTTATCTAGCACTTCAGTCTTTACCACTGCCTTCTTGGAGCTATTGCCTCGCAGAAGCTTATCTAGCACTTCAGTCTTTACCACTGCCTTCTTGGAGCTATTGTCTCGCAGAAGCTTATCTAGCACTGCAGTCTTTACCACTGCCTTCTTGGAGCTATTGCCTCGCAGAAGCTTATCTAGCACTTCAGTCTTTACCACTGCCTTCTTGGAGCTATTGCCTCGCAGAAGCTTATCTAGCACTGTAGTCTTTACCACTGCCTTCTTGGAGCTATTGGGCCTCATTCCGAGTACGGCGCTAACCAATGGCGCTATTAACGCCTTGGTTGACGCCGTACCCGGACCGGCAGAGCCTTGGTGGATGGCGGAATTACCGCCCAATTCCAAGGTTGGCGGGGCGGTAATTCCCCATTCACCAAGGCTCTTCCCCATTCCCAAATGAGCCCCCATAGGGCTCAATGGGAATGGGGAAGATGCAAATAACGGTGACCGTTCATTACGGTCACCGTTATTGGCTTGGAGGCCCCTTTGCGCCCTCGACTTTAACACCTGCTCAAAGCAGGCGTTAAGGGCGAGGGCGCAAAGGGAACTTGGAGTATGGTGGTAAGGGATCACCGCCACCGGTCTCGTTACCGGTGGCCGCTATCCCTTAACGCCATACTCGGAATGAGGCCCATTGTCTCGCAGAAGCTTATCTAGCACTTCAGTCTTTACCACTGCCTTCTTGGAGCTATTGCCTCGCAGAAGCTTATCTAGCACTGCAGTCTTTACCACTGCCTTCTTGGAGCTATTGCCTCGCAGAAGCTTATCTAGCACTGCAGTCTTTAACACTGCCTTCTTGGAGCTATTGCCTCGCAGAAGCTTATCTAGCACTGCAGTCTTTACCACTGCCTTCTTGGAGCTATTGCCTCGCAGAAGCTTATCTAGCACTGCAGTCTTTACCACTGCCTTCTTGGAGCTATTGCCTCGCAGAAGCTTATCTAGCACTGCAGTCTTTACCACTGCCTTCTTGGAGCTATTGCCTCGCAGAAGCTTATCTAGCACTGCAGTCTTTACCACTGCCTTCTTGGAGCTATTGCCTCGCAGAAGCTTATCTAGCACTGCAGTCTTTACCACTGCCTTCTTGGAGCTATTGCCTCGCAGAAGCTTATCTAGCACTGCAGTCTTTACCACTGCCTTCTTGGAGCTATTGCCTCGCAGAAGCTTATCTAGCACTGCAGTCTTTACCACTGCCTTCTTGGAGCTATTGCCTCGCAGAAGCTTATCTAGCACTTCAGTCTTTACCACTGCCTTTTTGGAGCTATTGTCTCGCAGAAGCTTATCTAGCACTTCAGTCTTTACCACTGCTGCCTTGGAGCTATTGTCTCGCAGAAGCTTATCTAGCACTTCAGTCTTTACCACTGCCTTCTTGGAGCTATTGTCTCGCAGAAGCTTATCTAGCACTGCAGTCTTTACCACTGCCTTCTTGGAGCTATTGCCTCGCAGAAGCTTATCTAGCACTGCAGTCTTTACCACTGCCTGCCTTCTTGGAGCTATTGCAGTCTTTACCACTGCCTTGGATGTATTGGATATCCTGCTTGGGCTGGTCCAGTACTCCCAAGGCCCAGATCGGTTAGCATGTTCATAATGTGCATGACCCACGGTAAGGAGAGGCCCCCAGCATGATTTATAACATCCAGCAGCGCATCTTTGTACTTTAGCAGGGAGCAGTTTGACCATAGCTGAGCCACATAGTGACAGGCCGCGCTCGACAATTATGTTCGATAATTTGCATCCCAGTTTCCAAGAACGCTGCTAGATTGAGCGCAGGGCAAAACATTCTTAAGATACTTATTTTCTGCAACAGCTTGGGAACCAATGCCTTCCTGCCCCCATAACTCTGCACCATAAATTGCAGCCTATCTCACTTGGACTTTGTAGGCCTCCAGGGAAACACGGACTGCACCATTGCTCTGTTCCCTGGTGAACCTTGTGAGGGCACCACTGTACCTTGCCAGTGTGACCCTTGCTTTGTCCAAGTGCATACTCCATTTACAAGATGACATTACCCTTAACTCCAAATAATCGTAAGAGTCGACCTGTTCAATGGGTCCCTCATACAAGGCCAAGGTTAACCCTCCATTCTTACTCCTGGTTCTGGCACCAAATATCATTGCTTTTGTTTTTGTTACTGTGAGGGGCAAGCCATTGTCCTTGCAGAAGTCCATGAATATCCCTAATTGCTTGCGTGCACAGGTGTTAGTGACAATATTACTGCATCATCGGCAAACAATAGGGCTGGGACCTTATCACCAGCTAGTAAGGGGGCATCTACGTCAGAGGGCAAGAGGTTGTTGAGGACTCCATTAATAAAAAAACAAAATAATTTAGGAGCAAGTATGCCCTCCTGGCCTACCCCTTTCTCAATATTAAAAGTTCTGAGGTACTCCCATCTAGTCCCCATCGGACCGCAGCCCGATTACCTGAGTACAAGTTCTGAAAAGCTCTCAGAAGGTGATCCAGAATTTGTAACCCTCATAGAACCTCACACAATCGACACCTGGGCACTGTGTCAAATGCTGTCATCAGGTCAATGTGTAGATCGCATAGATGCACATTTTCCTAAGGACAGCAAACTGTTCACCAACCTAGGGTCTGGTCAACTGCGCTCAACCCTCTGCGAAACCCTGCTTGCCTGTGGTTGATAATGTGGTTGTCGGTGATCCAGGACTCAAGATAGTTGGCAGACGCTTCTCTGAATCCCTTTTTGTGAATGGGGACTATCTGTGCTCCAGTCGACGATACAGGGACCACATTGTGTTTCAGGACTGCATTAAATCATTTTGTCAAGTATGCAATCCATATGACTGGCTCTGTGGCATACAGATCTATTGGGACCCGATTTGGGCCCAGTGCTATCCACAATTTCTGGCTGAGTAGGGCTCTGCCAACTTCCTCACTTGTAAGATCAAGTGGTGGGTAGCCTTGCCCCACTGTCCCCAGGCTTTTGCCCCCTCCTCAACAGAGCCTACAGTTGAAAATCTCTCTTCACTATACAGCCCAGTAAAATACTCGACCCAAGTGGATTCAGTAATACAACCCTGCATCGTGTTGTGCCCAGGATTCTGCCCCGCCTCATCATACTCCAGAAGCCCCTGCAATTGCCTTTGCCTGTCAAAATCAACAAGGCTTCCAGGGTAGCCTCACACCAAGCCCTGTTCTTATCTTTCAGAAGACTGTGGTACTCAATCCTAGCTCCCGCACATTAGAGATGCCTATTGGGTGCCGCTTTCTAATCTCCCTAACAAGTTTGCCTTTCGCCTGCCTACACTCTGTGTCATACCATGGGCTCCTAACCTCAATGCCTTTACTTACAGATTTCTGCGGAGGGGAGAACGAGTGCCCTCATTTCCCAATCAGCTTCTCATGCATATTAACTATAGTGGCAATGTCCTGTGAGTCTATGCGGGCAAACTCATTCAGCAATAAAACAATATCTTTGCATGCCGTGGACAGCATCTTATCTTAATCAAGATTTCCCCTTCTTGTATTCCATCTGGTGTGGCCGGTGAGTACTAAAGGGGCCCCGCCCTTCAGCATCTTAGGATCTCCAGCGTCCACCAATCCCAGGAACGATTCCCTCACCTCCAGCACAAGTGGTTGGTGCTCACTTTCAACTCTATGCTGGATACTTAAGCTGTCTGCAAGATGCCAAGCCTCTATGTTAACCAGGATATAATGTATTCTGCTTTTGCCCAACTCGTTCTCAAAAGTTGCCTCTGCATGGCATTCCGCAGGAACACACCCATTGCACGCCCTAAGGTTGGCTGAAAAACAAGGTTGCTACCTCTTCGGCATTCCTGTATTGCCTTTTTGATTTAATAGAATTCAGGCTGCCCATCCCCCAGTAGCTATCTTCCTCCTCTAGTATTTCTGCCATTCTGTCTAGAGGCTCGTACTGTATATTCAGGTCCCCCATCACCAGGACCCTCAAGATGAACTGGTTCTCCAGAGGTGAATACGCTCAGTCACCTTTAGCATAAGATCATCACTTGCTCCAGGCAGACCCCTTTTATGAAAATGTATAAGGATGATCTTGGAGTCATCCTTAAGTTTCAGGTGAAGTTTGAATATATCTGCGGAGTCGCTATCCTGGACCCGTATAGATTTAAATAATGCAACATCTACCCACGTCACCAGCCCCCCACTTGGGCTTCCCTTCCTTTCCTGGTGTGCTGGGCAAAAGTAGCATACCCTTGTAAGTTGGGTGCTTCAACATCCATGTTTCCTGGAGACTGACTATCCCATGTCCCCGAATGAAATTCTGCCAATCATTGTTGTATAGATATTAGTTCACCCTGGCGATGTTCCAAGATAGGACACGCACCCCTGGCCTCGGATTTGTCAGGACTACCAGAGGGGTGCTGGGGTTGATTGTCCCCCACACCCAATGAATGGAGCTCCCTTATTGTTTCCACTGCAGCCTGTCCCTGTTCGGAGTGCCCGTCCTATCAATCCACGGAATTCCTTACGCCCCCCCCACCCCGGTTTATGTCCATCCTAGGTGGCCCAATCTTAGTATTGTTAGTGTTGTTGTCGCGCCCTGATGCTTGCGAGCTTCGGCGCGTTATAAATATATAAATAAATAAATAAATAAATAGTAAGCAGGGAGCTTTTTCCCCCTACAGGACATCCTTCAGCATCAGCTTCCACCGTGGGTTTCACTAAGTGGGACTGGTGCGGTGCATGCTACCCAGCGGGTCCATAAGGGCACCAGAGTTACTTCTGACACCGATTCGGGCCTGATGCCACGATGGCGGAGTCAGTTTAATTATGTCTGACCCACTTAGGGCTAGGGACTGTTTCTCCATTGCCAATATGCCATGGGTCATCTTATGGTCTTTCACACACATTTTAATTAGATCCCTTCCCTGCAAACCTACCAACCTCACGCAGGTCGCTATTTCGCTACGAAGCATCGAAAGACAACCTTCCATGTTCGAGAGTTAGGAGTCTGGATGCACTTAAAAACTTACTTTTTCTTCACAGATTAGTAATGAAATGAAGAGTCTGAGAAAGCTCCTCTGTTATATATTGCCTTTCCACATACGTTTTTGGTGTGCGCTGTTTTCATTAGAGATGTGCTTGGCTTATCAAACTCAATCTACATAGGGCTTCTGAGGAAAACTAGAATGTTAATGGCACTCCACCACCATCATTGACTTCCAGTGGTGCAATGTATTAAATGTATTACATTGAAATATCTGTGTCTCACATTTAAAGCATTGAAACACCCTGGGATAAGTACTCTGGGCTAAAACTAACAAACTGCACTCATACAAATCCTTTGGGTCCTAGTGACAGAATGCAATCTGTGAGGGCGAAATAGCCTGAGCTTTTTTTATTTTTATTAATATGATTGTGAGGGTAGCTCTTGCGCTGAAAGTGAGGTCTGCTAATCGGATCCCCGTTCATAATGCTTCTTGCTAGAAAAGCATTGTTCACACATATGACTTTGCCGAGGTTGTACACTGATGCCTCTCAGCAGCTGCTTTGTGGTTTACAATCATTGCAGTCACAAAGTGGCATGTGCATTCCTGCAAGCAACTATTGGAACCAAAAGACGAGCATGCAAGGATCGGCCTTTAACTGTGGGCAGCAATGTCCCTAAATACAATTCTATTTAATTGTGGGCCTGAGGATGTGGTGGCAGATGACACACTTAAATATAAGCTATAAGACATGATGGCCATTGGGAGTCTACGGTATCATTGTATTATTTGCTTGGTTGCTTGTGGTCTTCCTGGTCAAGTGTCCCTGTGTATTCACTCTTTGGGAATTAGTTTCATCCAAAACCAACCATTTGGGCATGGTCAGAGCAAAAGGCGTTGTCTTCCCTTGGAAAGGGCTGTCATCTCCCAGGAAGGCAGGACTTGCTCCCAGGGTGCAGGGAGAGATGCAGTGCTTCAAATAACATAATCTGCCAGGTCAGATGGAAGTCACACCAGGGTGTTGATTAACAGAGATGCTTCGATGTAGGCAGACAGAGAAAAGGGGTGAAGTAGAGCTCAGATAAGGACTTTCTAGTTAGAGAAGGGTTCCACCATGCAATCCCAGTCATAAATGCTAATTAGTCAGAGCGTGACAGGCATACTTGTTTGCCTTTTTTGTAAGTCTGGCTGAGAGCAAGCTATACTCTTGTGGGGGGAGTTAGCTGATATAGATGCAGCACAAACAACACCACTATGGTGGTACTAACCTAAAAGAAAGTCCAACCAAGGCTCTTTAAAAACTAAGTACTTTAATAAAACAAACAATGCACACAACTAATTAAAAAAAACAGAAGATCCACCTCAAATTGAGAATGCAGTTTTAGTGAACTTTGCATGAAGACAGGGACGCAGACAACTGCTTTCACCAGCAAATTTCTAAAGTTCTTGAACGTGTCTTGAAAAGGCAAAGAGTGTGGTCTTATAAGTCACTCTTGGCCCTTTAAGGAGGACAAGGGGCCAGGAACACTGTAAATACCTGTATTACTTGTCTTGGTGGCCCGACAGCATCGATAAGTGCTTTGAAACACATTGTGTATAGGCGAAATATAAATAAACTATCATATCATATCGATCTGGGTTTCTTTGAACTTTTCTGCAGTCGAGTTGATGTTGAGGTGGTCAGTCAAGTCGTGCTGTTCCAGGGGTAAGTTTGCATTGTGTTGGCTTTGAGACCGGGTTCTCTGTGGGTCTAGAGACAGGTAGGGTTCATAGCTTCCAAAATGTGGAGTAAGCGGCCGGTCAAGTCGATGCTTCCATTGGGTAGAGTCAGCATTTGAGCTGAGCATGTCAATGGCTTCCAGCAGGTTGAGACGGATTTCGAGACGAGTTGAGAAGATGCTTCTGTGGGATTGAGTCGGCGCTCGGGATGCAGTGAGTGAGGTTCTTCCATGGTGACGAGCTGGAGATCAAGTCGGGGCGGTAATGCACTTCGCTGGATCAAGTCAAAGTCGAGATGGCTGCAAAAAGCAGGTAAGCGGTCGAGGTTCTTCTTAGAGTGGCAAAGTAGCAGCTCATGTCCTGTAGAAGATTGCGGTGAGCTTAGTGTGGCTGAGGTAGCTGAAACGTGTTCTGAGGTGCTTCTGGGCCCCTGAGTTGCTAGGAGGCCCAATCCAGGGCCTCCAGGGATAAGGTAAATCCTTTGTTTATGCACTTCCCCTCCAGGAAGCTTATCTGGCAGCCACAAGTGGCCCTTCACATCCAATGAGCAGGATCCTGGTTCCAATAAACAGGCTACAGGGAAATCTGTTCCACAGCACGCCCCTCCCCCCCCAATGCACCCGTCAGGTGGGTAGGAAGAAAAGTAGAGCTTTCCTCTTTCTTGGAGACTTGTATATTCACCTCTATGGCAGAGAACTTTAGGATAGACTGTTTCCCCAACAAGGTTTTATGTGACTACTTCTGCTCTTGAAGTCCACAGATAAATCAACGAAGGCTAGGGCCCCCTTTTAATGGCAAAATGTTACAGAGGATTGGACCAAAGTAAGCCTTTCGTCAGAGGTCCAAACCAGGATGCTGCAACAAGCGTCCTTTACCTTCTGATGCAATACCCAGTGTGCTTTATCTGGTGGAAGTGGGGAGGAGACAGGAAGTGTAGGAACCCTAGCAGAATCCAAGATACTAGGCCCCTCTGTGGGCTAAACTTCCCCTCTAGACTACTCTAACTCCATCCCCTTCCCCTGTATGCCTATTTCAAAAGAATCCCAGTAATCTGTATTATGGTGTCAGAGGACCATTGTCATGCCAGGACTTTCTTTGAAGCACTGACTCCCACTGAACATCCCAGGGATGATTGTTGTGTCCTGGAGGAATGTGTCAAACTTCCTGAGGAGGATCAAAAGAGAAACATCTTGGCCAGGCTCCCACATGGATGTTGTGGGTACACCCAGTCCAGACAGCTAATAAACACCAACCCCTTGGTGACTGTGTCCTCTTATCAAGCTGGCAATAATATGTAATTGAAAAGCTTTTTTTTTATTATTGTGTGAACCCAGTAGCCACTAAGTCATAACCAGACATGGCTTATATGCAGAGTTTAACATGCCGCCAGGTTATCTCTTGAAATGCAATTATTATATCATTAAAAAGCCATCTCTGCCTGTTGGGAAATTGTGTTGCTGCAGTTGTTCAGGAATGTGCCTATGACCTTTGAACATACCCTACTGCCACCAAAGGGCAGCTTCTGGGGGTTTCCATAGAGTGTCATAGCAAGGCACATGTTTGCATTATGCTTTTTGCCATGGAACACCAAGAGATTGGGGTCTAATTGCAAATCTCACTTTCAGAAACCGAATTACCAGCATGATGTTACTGCTACAAATCCCCCAAACAATCAAGCTATCCTGCCTCCCAGATGGTGTTCTGTCACAACATCACCAGGCATGAAGATTCTGAAATGGCAGTCAGGATTGGCCCCTTTACAGATAGCTAGATGGAAACCAATCAGTTTTGCGGGCAGACGAACGCCAGCCCCCGTCTAAAGTCCCACTCCAGGCCCCTGATCTTGAGATCCTCCCTCACTCCCTGACATCAGCCACTTCAAGGGCATTGAAGGCTGCATCGGGGGAAGAGGATGGCACCGAAGCTTTCCTCCCCACCATGAGGCATCCATTTCTAGATCACTACTACAGTAATCTGAAGGTAAACCCACCTGGGCTGACCTTTGTGTGGGTTTTTGCATATGGCGGAATCGGCCAACAATCGATGATATTGCAGTAAATTGTTTCCAATATGGAGCCATAACGAATCGAGTGCCAGATGTACATTTTGGGTATTTATTATATATAATCACTGTCCATGCCGCGACAGCTCCAACATGGTTGCCTCCATTTGAGCACCGGAGTGCTTTGGTTAGACTGCCTGTGGCCTTGTGATACATCAAGTCCAAGACATTAGGGCCAATCAGGGCCACCAACAGGTGAGTGCCGGTCCCCATCCTAGGGCCACTCTTAAGGCCCCTGTCTGAGCCTGTCCCGGCCTAGGAGGGCTTGGGTGGCCCCACCTTTTGCTTCTCCCTCCTCCAACTACGGAGCTGCCTCCTGATATACAACCTGCCACCCAACGAACTTGGGCCCCTGCACCACCACACGCTCTACAGATCCACCAGGAGTGATGGCTGAACATTTCCACTGCCTCCTCCACTAACTGAACCAAGCTGTGCCCATCTAACTCTGCCTCCTTGCCTCACCTAATCTACTCCTTCTCTCATTGCCTGTTGTGTCAATTGTTTGGAAATTCGAATCTAGATATGTGTTTTTAACATCTTGCCTCCTTGCCTCACCTAATCTACTCCTTCTCTCATTGCCTGTTGTGTCAATTGTTTGGAAATTCGAATCTAGATGTGTGTTTTTAACATCTTGCACCCCACTTTTGCATTGCATTTTGTGTCCCTTTTTGGACAATTCAAATCTAGGTGTGTGTTTTTAAAATCTTTGCACTCCTCTTTTGCATTGTGTTTTGTGTCCTGTGTTCTTTTGTAAATACTAGGCCGCCTGGTGAGTTTGGGCTTGGACTCTGCTGTGCATCAACTCCTCTTTCCTTCAACTATCCTCTGCCGCCCCTATGGAACTCAACACCTCTCCCATCTTCTCCAACTGCTACACTATCACCTCCCATCACTTGTTTCACGAAGTCTGGAAGAAAAAAGCACATCCTGACCACTAACCCTGGTCTACCCATCGCAGACACCTATGTCAGTGCAACTTCCAGACAGGTCTTCACCGATATCCTCTTCTCTGTCCCCTCTCCAGATCTATGGACTCCTCATCCCATCTCTACCCTCCCTGCTTTCACATCCTCTCCTATTAATGGTGTCACCAAATGGGAAGTCCTCTTGGTGGGCTGTGAGGCTGGAAATGCATCGGAGGGAAAGGGCCTCTGTATCCTTGTCCTTTACTGCCTTTTATCGTATGTTCTGTCGTGTTTTCCATGCCGGAGTTCATGTGGGACTCATGTGCAGCGCAGGGTATGGGCTGGCGGCAGTTCCATGCTGAATTTGACAGGTGCTCTGAGTATCCTCCATTTTGGGATACCCAGGCCCTGCCATTGGAATCAGTTGATTCCTGATAGGAAACAAGATGGCCCCTGTGGCCTCTTGCTTTTTATTGCCGGTTACCTTGTTTTCCCAAAGTCCTGGGAAGCCCTGACTCTGTCCCTTCCCCCTGACTGGCTGTTGGGTGGAAGTTCCATATATGGTGGTGTTGTGAAGTCCAGGCAAGACTGGCTGGAGCCTTCCCAGTGACTGTATGTTGTGGGTACACCCTGTGGGTGGGACCTGGGTGAATAGAGTGTGTGACGAATACGCATTCTGTGTTGTGGATGTCTAGTATCTGGTGTTTGACAGCCCTGCCCGAAACTGGTATGAGTGCAGTGTGGAGTGTTGAATGGCTGGGTACTTGTCCCAATACACATAAATTGTTGTGAGTGTCTGGAGAAAAGTGAATGGCCTGAATGCTCTAAGCACCTGATTGGATGCCTGCCTGCATGAATGCCCGTCTGACCGATTGGTTGCCTGAGTGTGACCCAGCAGAATGAATGGGAGATCAACTAGTATATCTGGGGGCCTTTCACTGCTAGTATTCGTGTTCAGAAGCTGAAGTCCAAACTACGAAGAATAACTGGAGTGAAACTGAAGCTTGTCCTTGAAGTCCTGCTGGAAGATAAGAATTGCTGTTGCCCTTCTTCATCAATCTGAAAGCTGCTGTGGCTCCAAGAACTGACCCAGAGAGGACCTGGTAAGGCGCCCGAGCTATGAGGGACCACCGTGTACCAGCTGATCTTTGCCAAAGCTCCCTGGTAGACAGACCTATGACAGGCTGCCGACCGGAGATGGAGACTGCCGCGGAATCCCAAAGAGAAGCTCCCGGTCTGTTGTCCGCCACTGTTGACGATCACCATCGCGGACCGGAGCCGCCATGCTCCTGTTGCCTAAGAACTTTCAATTCACGGACACTCTCGTCCGCAACGCTGCCCGCCTTATCCCGCTGGAGAAGGCCAGACCGTCAACGCGCCGAGGAGCATCCGCCGGTGGGTTTCCCGCCACCCAAAGACCACAGAGACACCGACGACTCAACGCCTTTGCTGGGCCACAGTTGTTCAAACTCTTTGAGGTCCTGAACTATCGACACCGAGGTGCCCCGCACGCCTCTTCCTAGCAGGACTTTTACGCTTCCCCGTCGACGAGCACCGCTAGGAAAGAAGCTGCCACTTCACCATCGTAGTTCACCCTGTTCTCCTTCGAAAGTTCGCCGACCCGTGACTCCTGTCTTAAAGGGAGGGCACTCAAGAAGGGCTGTCGATTCCCCGACGAGGAATGCTACAAAGCAAGGTACTTTGGGGTTGCAGAACTATTGGGAAGTCTCTTATGAACAATATATGGACTGGGCTTGTGATATATCTTTATTCTGCAGGTTGCCCAGGTGGGGGGATCTCCACACAGAACTGTGTCTAGATATTGGGGCCAGTATTCTGTACTTGTTCTAACCAACTGCTTTCCTCTTATTGATTTGTGTGCCATTTATCCGTACAGTTGATGCACTTTAAAGAGATCTAATAGTAACTGTGGTACCACGTAGAACTGTATATTTGCCATTATAGATAACCGAGTACAAAGTGAGTTATCGTGATATTGTGCATAACCTTGAATATTAATTATATAAAGACTGTGTTTTAATTAATACAGTGTGCAGACATTCCTTTGTGGGTGCTTGGGGACTACACTGTACTTAAGAACCAGCCTGCATCACCTCCTGAGAAGCTAGGCCTTGATTGCTAGTCCATTGCTACCACAATAGAGAATCTTGGCTGGGGTCCTCTGTGCCTCTCCTCTACCATATAGAGAGCAGAAGTACAGACACCCCCCTGTGGTCTTTACACAGGCTTTGTATCATCTAGGTGTATCACTAATGTCTATCACACAGGCACTTTCTTGGTTCAAGGTCCTCAACTAAACCTTCTTCTCTTTGAACAGTGCCTGGCGTCCCTAATCAACTTCCTTCTCAAATCTGCTGCTACTCCCTCTTCCACTCTCCCCCCCGACTAGTATACCATGTCCTTGTACCCCTCCTTGGAAAACCTTCAAAGGTGGAGACCTCCTGCATCTAGCAACACTTAATGCTCATTCAGCCATCAAACACTCTGCCGACATCAGCCTCCTCCTTGAAGACATTGACCTCGACATCCTTGCTCTTACCGAGACATGGTTCAATGTCAGCTCAGTCACTGCTTTTGACTTTCTTCTCCCTGATGGCTACACAATCATCTCCAAGCCTCGCCCTAACCGTGCTGGCAGCGGGGTTGCTCTGATTTTCACTGAGTGGGTCCCTTCCATCCTCATAACCGCCCAGCTTTACTCGTCCTTTGAGAGCCTGGTCTACAAACTGGTCATCTCTCCCTCTTCCTCTCTAACCATTGCCACTATCTACAGGCCGCCTTGTTCCACCACCATGTTCCGCTCCAAATGGGCTGATTGCTGCTTCTCTCATCTCACAACCACCACAAAACTGATTCTCATGGAGGATTTTGACATCCATCTGGAATCCTCTATCACGGCATCCTCTCTCTTCTGTGACCTTAGCACCTCGCTTGCCCTCTCGATTCTCCCTTCTGGTCAAACCCACTCGGCTGGACAAACTCTTCATGCCCTCATCCACTCTGATCTTTCACTCTCCTCCCCCCTGATCACCCCTCTGTCCTGGTCAAACCACTCTCTCCTCTCCTCTCAACTGGCCCTCTACTGCAACTCCCACAGCCCTGCCAACCTCGTTCACAAACATCCATCTGATGAAACGAGTGTCAATTGCTGCCTTTGAATCCACCTTCATCCACCCCTCTCTCCCCACTGTAGACTCTACCTCTGACTCTGTCCTCAGCAACCTCCACCAGGCCAATGCTAACACTATGGACATTCTTGCCCCAGTCATGAGGATCCGCCTGAAACCTGCCTCTAAGCGTAACACCTGGTATGACTCCAAACTTGCAGCCCTAAAACGCAGGGGCAGAGCTGCGTAACGGAAGTGGCAGACCTCTCAGGTGCCTGCTCCAAAGACAATACAGACTTTCCATCCGTGCCAAGAAAAGGGCCCACATCTAGGCGCGTGTCTCTGGTGCATCTAACAACACAGCTGAGCTCTTGAAAATCTGCAGGGAACTAGCCAACCCTTGCCCGGTCTCCTCCTCATCCTTCCCCTCTCAAGCCCTCTGCAATGCATTGGCCACACATTTTACTACAAAATCTCAGGACATCCCTCACCCTCCTGCCTCCTAAGGCCTCCCACCCTCCTTCTGTCTTTCTCTCCTACCCTATCACACCAGATGAGGTCACCAGAGGTTTCCGCTCCATGAAAGTCTCCTCCAAACTGGTTTCCCTCTGCTCCTCCAGAACCATTAAGAACAATATTGGCTCTCTTGGCCCAGCACTTGCTGATTTCAGCAACTACTCTTGTGACACTGGATCTTTCCCCTCCTCTCTCAAGCACTGCCTTGTGCGCCCCCTCATGAAAAAACCTGCAGCAGACCCCACCTGTCCAGCCAACTACCGCTCCATAGATATCACCCCCTTTGTTGGGAAACTCCTGGTGAAGCTGGCATTACCCCAATTTACTTCACATACTGAACTTGTTGACTGCCTCAATGACCATCAATCTGGATTCCGGGCAACCAGAGGCATGGAAACTGCTGTTCTGCACACCTGTGAGGAACTGCTCGCATCTCTGGATTCCAACTCTCCAGCTGTCCTCATTCTACTTGATCTCTCCTCCGCTTTTGACACAGTCAACCACTCCATCCTCATAAAACGGCTCCATGATAAGGTGGCAGGGCCTTTTCCATCAAGTAGCAGTCTTATGGAATGACCCACTGTAAGCACTTAGAACGCAAAGGAAAACTGCTTAAAACACATCTCTTTCCAAAATGAAATTGATGTGTTATGTAATGGTGCTTATGGCCCTCTTGCTTGCTGGAGCTCAGCGTCGTGGTGCCCCTTCGTGCGACAATGCGCTTTATACGCAATACAAACGCTGCCTCCTTCCCTCCACCTTAATCAAGAAGCGCTGGGAAATAGGCATAAAGCTCTACATTGCATGTTTGCATTGGCTGTGATGGCAGTCAATATTTCCGACCTTCTAGGCACTATAGTTTTGCTACCACTAAGAATGAAAATCAAGATTATCAAACTATTTTTTCATTTGCACTTATTTTATTTTAAATAAATTGCACACCACAAATATATAAGAATATATACGTTACATGCGATAGCCTAACTGGTTTATGGCCCATTGCAGAGAACATGCAGGCCATGGGTCTGAACCACAACCATTAATAATAACAGCACAGGTTATTTAGGCACCACCCAGTGCTTTATTTGAGAAAAATTAAGTGCTGGAGCTCAAATATTTTCTGACACATTGGGATGGGTGGCTTGCCGCTCACATTTGCCATCACCCATGGCTACTCTCCTCAGTGCCAATAAGTCTGGGGTTAAAACTGCAACTCCCACTGGCTCATTGGGGTTGCTGGATCTACTGACCATGGCAGATGTGTGATTTACAAATTCCAATCAACATAACATCAAAATTACATTCTTGTTGTGCCTTGATATGAGTCAATTGTTTATATGAGTCAAATGTTTAAAGGTGTCTTTAAACAGAATCATTGTTAATCTTTTGCTCTGATGTTATAGGTGCTTCTTCGGTGACTGACAGTTAAAATAATAAAGTTTCCAAAACACCACATCACAATTGAACTGAGTCTAAGACAATAAGTGCCAGGGCTGAGAAATAAGTGCTAGGACTGAGCCCTGGCAAACACCCCCACACCACCCTATAATTCATGTTGTGGTTTTAGTTGTATAAACGGTCTCTTTCGTCGTTTGTATATGCATCATTGTAATGTGCTCGTTGCCAGTGGGTATTAAAGTGATAAAAGAAAGGTTGGGCTGGCAGCTGAGTGGTGGCACCTTTATAGTATCTTAGTTGCCTGGATTTGGTTGCCTAGGAAGCATGACAGCTAGGAACATCTCCAGGTTACCTCGCTGGGCTTCAGAGGCCTGCCAGTGCTGGGTTAAAAGTCTCTGCTGGCGCAACCGAGCATGCTGAACCAGTGTTTATCGTCAATATGTCTTCCGAAGGCCTTTTGCATCAATATTGCATCATTTCCCTGCTGGCCTGCTCCAGCTGTGACTTTCCTCTTTCACAGTCCTATTGCCAAGGCAAGGTGGGGCACACATGCCCCTTCCCCCCCTTTGGAATACAAACATGGTGTGGATAATGCAGTAGCATCCTCGCCATACGAGGAACACCACGCTTCCCCTAACTCAAAATAAATCGAGGAAAATGGCGCCCGGAGGCCCGGATGTACATGCTCTTCCCAAGCTATTGATTTTTTTGGTAAGAGTAGAGGATTTCCGGAGGGGCACTGAGTGGTCCCAGGATGGAGGCCCCTAATAGAAATCAGCTTTTAAAGTGAAAAAGCATCGACTAAAGGAACGCTAATAGGGTTCATGATTGAAATCCCCTCTTGTGAGGAGGCAGGCTGGCCTGCAGCGCGCAAAAGCCGGTGGGTCTGGGATGGAGTCAGAGAAAAATCAAGCTTGTTATTTCTGCGCATCTTACATACCCACGCTGCCCTGATTGGATAACTCCATGTCGCCTGGGTATGCCAGTCCGTGATTTTCATTTCGCAAATCATTGATATCAGGAGCATAAGTGGGTCAAGTACTAAAAAGAAACGTGGGGGGGACGCATCAACATACAATGGGGTGTGACGTCACCAGAATTGAACATACCAAGGTGAAATATGCAAATTTAATTCAATTGGCTTGCATCCATTCATACAAATTACACAGGGCGAATGGGTATGGGCGAATGGGTATTTGCCTTTCATAAAACCAACACACAAAAAACAAGGGAGTATGTTTTCTTCTAATAGTGTTTGATATTGTAAAAAAAAAGTGTACATGTTTTATACCTATTGAATCAATACAAATGTTTTCCCCAGTGAGTGCACTCCCGAAATCTGACATTTCACCTTTAGTTGTTTGTTATTTTTCAGCAGCTATAAGGAGCAGTGGCGAAGGGCCCGATCGCGGTTCGAACCCCGAAGTCACACTTTAAAAAAAAAATATTTGAAAAGACAGGCCAAGTTTATTGTTTTACACACTACCTCTAAAATACAATGGGGACGACGTCGGCCCTCTGAAAAAAGAGGGTGGACGCTGGCCACCCGCGTGTACCCTCGACTTGAGCCCAAAATGCATAGCTTTGTAAAATAAAGCCCCAGAATGGAGTAATGGTTCTCTGGGGACATGTAGTTCCAGTTTTGTGGCATCTTTTCGAGGTTGATAATATTAATACAGCTGAGTGATAATAACACTGATCATTAAAGATCCAAGAGGCAGATCAGTTTCAGTTTCAACCCATCCACCACTCCTGGAGCAGTGCGCCGCCTAGGAGGGAAGCCGGAGCTTCCCCCTTCATTTAGGTAGGCCACCTGGCTCTTTCCACCCAACGCAAGATTTAGTATCATCTTGCCATCCTGTGAAGTGCATTCACAGAATATCACCGCGACAGCCCTCCTCGCTGAAATTGCTGCATATGCTACCGTCCATGTTCGCTTTGTTTACTCTATCGATGTGACCATAATATTGTGATCTGCCTCGGCGCCATTCCAAGATGGCCGCCCGGCAGCTATAGGCACTTCTCCTACCGTGCCTGGACCCGCCTACGCTCCCATTGGCCATCCACTGCTACTTCTGGGCCAATAGCAGACCGGGAGGCGTGAGCCGGATTCTGCTCGAAGGCCTGCTCCAAGGCTGTATTCCTGTCCCAGCCTGTCCACGCCTTTCCTCGCCGTCGGCCGAAAATTCTGCTGGATTCCGGACCGGCCAATAATCTATACGGTACTGTTCAACACCATCTGAATAACTTGGTACCATTCCGTCTCACATAAAATGTACCCACCCTTACGCTTACCGCAAACAATGTTGTCTTCGCCTAATGTGTGGTTCACCCCTCCATTGTGTGCACACTAGCCAATCTTTCCTGACTACGCTCATCAGGTGCATTTTAACCATTGTTGACTCCGTCTAACGGGTACGCTCCAGCTAATATTCATCCATTTAATGCGTGCACCCAGCCATTAGTGATCCGCTCATTGGGCCTCATTACACGGTAGGCGGTGAACCAAGGTACTATTAGCACCTTGGTCCATGCCGGTAAAATACCAGCACCGCCTTGAAAAAAAGGGGAATTACCGCCCTATTCCAAGGTTGGCGGGGCGGTAATTCCCCCTTCCCCCATTGCCCTTCCCCATTCCCATTTTTGCCCCATAGGGCATAATGGGAATGGGGAAGGTGCTAATTACGGTACCGCAAATTGCGGTACCGTAATTAGCACCCTGGTCCCTTTGCGGGTTGGTTTTTAACGCCTGCTAAAAAGTGGGCGTTAAAGTACCAACCCGCAAAGGGACCTCGTAGTAAGGCGGTAACGGTTAACGGTCACCGGTACCATTACCGGTGACCATTAACCCTTACCGCCTTCCATGTAATGAGGCCCATTGTGTGCTTCTCAGCCAATGCCGATCCCGCTAATGTTGATTCTGTTTAAACGTGTGCACCCTAGCCATTGCTAATCTGTTCACTGTGCACCCTAGCCATTGCTAATCTGTTCACTATGCGCTTCTTGCCAATGCAGATCCCGCTAATGTTCATTCTGTTTAAATGTGTGCACCTTAGCCATTGCTAATCTGCTCACTGTGCGCTTCGTGCCAATGCCAATCCCACTTATCCTGTGCACCTGCAGTCCCACTGCACTTAGTTGTTACCTGCTTTACCAATTGATCGCTAGCCAATTGCTACTTGACGACCACATTCTACACCTAGCTGCCTTGACCTTTGTGCACCATCTAGCTATCTATGCAGTATTTCTTGTCCTCCTGCCCTCCTGTTGATTGCCGCACACTCAACCACCAACTAGGTTGCCCTCACCACTTGATTTCCACACCCCACTTACAGCCAACAAAATGTACCTACCAGGCATCTACTCATTACTGCTGAGAGTAATTCTCCATCTCATTAATTCTACATGCTCTCCTAGCTTTACCCTTAGCTCGGCCTCCATAGACACCACTCCATAACCTTCCATCGAGCCTTACCTCACAACCATGTTGCCCCACTACTCCCTACCATGCTGGATGCCTGCGGGCTTTGGCACCTTATAAGTGTAATTAACATAACATAACATAACATGCAGCCTCCCTGCGAAAAATACCAGATTAGGCGCCAGACTACCCAAACTATATGAGCCTCGAGCCAGGGACTCCATCCAATCTAAACTGACTAACCGCTGCCCAACCATTATCACTCACGCCAAACCTCCTTTGGAAAGACCCAAGCACAGCCCAATCAACATTACGACCAAACATAAAGCTTACAACACTGACACCATCCCTACCCATACTAAAACTACCGCCCCACCCATAAGAGGTGCCCTCATCAATGCACGCTCCATAATAGCCCATGCCGCAGATAAAGCAGACCTCATTCTAGCAGAAGACCTAGATTTCTTAGCCATTACCGAGTCCTGGCTCCACGCAACCGCAGGTCCAACCCTCTCGCTAGCCATCCCTGACGACTACATCATCCTCCGAGCGGATAGAATAGAATCTAGAGGCGGTGGCCTGGCCTTAATTGCCAAAACACACCTCAACATTAGACTTGACTCCTCTAACCCCCTCCCATCATGTGAATCACTTACAGCTAAGCTTCCCACTGCCAACTCCCAAACTATATCCATTCACGTTTTCTACAGACCTATTGGACCCTTAGGATCCTTCGAGGAAGACCTCAGCACCATCCTCAGCAATAACCTAAAAAATACCTCCCAGAGCCTCCTCTTAAGGGACTTCAATTTAGGCCTTAAAGACCCCAAAGACCACCAGGCCACCCTCATCAACAACACTCTGTCAGAATTAGGTTTCACCCAAAGAGTGTCCGCCCCCACCCATAACAAAGGGAGAAACCTCAACTGGGTAGCAGACTATAACTGCGCGGCCTCCATCACCGCTAACTCCCCTCAACCATGGTCTGACCACCATCTCCTTTCCTTTACCCTCGAAGCCTCAAGTCCCATCACCAACAACGTGCTAGCCTCGGCCATCCCCACGAGAAGCAAGAAAAATATCACAGTGGAAAAATTGATCCCCCTCATCCTCCCAACGCTAAACCAACTCCCTGCTGCCTCCAACCGCCACGACCTTGTAGAAGGCTATAACAAAATTATGCGCTCAGCCTTAGACTCTATTGAACCGTTAAAACTAAGAAAATGTAAGCCGAAAAAGCACCTCAACCACTGGTTCTCTACTCACCTTAAAGCTCTTAGATTAGAAAAACGCAATAGGAACAAGCCTGGAGACAATCACCCACAGACTATAACAAGTTCATTCTCAATAAAATAACGTCCACTTACAAAAAAGAAATCATAGTCGCTAAACAAGAGTCTTACAACCAGAGAATAGCAGAATCCAATTCTAGCACCAAAGAATTGTTTACTATCATTAAAGAGCTAGAAACACCCGTCCTAATTCCAGACACATGTGTGAAAGACAAACAATGGTGCACCAGTGTCCAAAATGCCCCGACCAATAAAGTCGCAGGCCTACAAATTAAAATAAAACATAAGAAAGAATCCATAACTAAATTGACTAACTCCACTAACACTGCCCCGCTGCCCACACCCCAACACCCTCTACCCAACCAACCCACTCGCTTCAGCTTTTCCAAAGTCTCCACTCTTGAAGTGGAAAAAATCATTCTCAGCCACAAACCATCTAACTGTCAGGACGACCCTTGCCCTTCACAAATCATTAAAGATGTGGCATTAGACCTCTCATCATTTATTACCAGACTCATTAACGCCTCCTTCTCCTCAGGTACCATCCCCAGAAACCTCAAAGGGTCCTGGGTCCTCCCCCTTTTCAAAAAACCCTCTCTTGACCCTTCTATTCCCACCAACTACAGACCCATTACCACCGTCCCATTCCTGCTCAAGATACTAGACAAGACAGCCCACCAACAAATACAAAAATACCTCGAACTTAACCATCTCCTGGGTATCCGGCAATCAGGCTTTAGACCCCAACATGGGACAGAAACGGCCCTTATTGACCTGAAGGCTCAAATTGACACCCTGAGAGACAATGGGAAAACTGCCTTATTGCTCCTCCTAGACCTCTCAGCGGCATTCGATCTAGTAGATCACAAAATTCTATGCAACCACTTGGATTCAGCTGCCCACTTCTCACAAGAAGCCATCGGCTGGATCGAGTTATTCCTTAACAACAAATCCATGTGTGTCTTCTCCACCTCAGCCACCGCAGACCCCATCCCCATCACATGTGGAGTCCCCCAGGGATCATGCGTCTCCCCTACCCTGTACAACGTGTTCACAAAGCCCTTGTTTGATGATCTCGATGGTCTGGGTATCACCTACACTAATTATGCCGATGAGACCCAGATCCTCATCCCGTTCACGGGAGATTACAACCAGGATTTTGCCTTGGTGAACAGGGTGTACCTCATCATCCAGGCATGGATGGCCTCTCACAGTCTATGCCTGAATGATGACAAGACCGAACTCATTATCCTCGGTTCCACTTCTGACTTAACCAAATTGGATCACAACTACACCAGCTTCATTATAGACGGGAAACCGATCAAGGTAGCCAAGGAAGTGAAAACTTTAGGAATATACATTGACTTCTCCGTCTCCTTCCACAAAAAGGTTAGCTGCATGGCATCCTCCACGGCCTACACATGTAAGCTAATAAGAGCAGCCAAACCCTTCCTATTCAATCTACTGCTTAGCCATGGGCCCACACCATCTCCCTGTCCTTAGCAGGGGATTTCTGGGGTAGAAGGAAAACAGTGTGTCAATTTTAGTAGAAAGAAACCTGTGCAATGTATCTGAGGGTGTCCTTGTACCATCCACCAAAGATCTGGGTGCCCGTAAGTCTATGTGAATGAGATTTGAGGGTTTATATGACTTTTGGAGGATTCCAGGTGTGAGCCACCATTGAAGTTAAGCTGGCCTTTGAGGATAGAGAAGATCGAGGCTGTGGTCTGAGGTTTGTGACTGAGAGATGAGTGAGACTTGAAGTGTTTTTGTGAAGTGGTCATCAAGTTTTATTTTGGGCTCAAGACCAGAAATAGACTAGAACAATTTTCCCAGGACTCCAAAATACAAATATAAGGAATGTGCTCTGTGTGTGATTTTGTTTCTCCATGAATTTTAACCATGTCTTCTACAGTCTGTGCGAAATGGACACACTCCAAATACCTCACAATATCACATAACAAACCTGACGGCAACATAACTGGATCTGGTCTATCACTTGGCTTAGTAATAATGTACCACAATATTTCATACAAGCTTTAAAAGACTGGTCCCCTCCATCCAACACTGCAGGAAGGGCCTTAAGAACATACCCTTCAAAGAACATCTCACCAATCGCTGAGTGCTCCACTCAACCCTAATTCTGCCCTCTGGAGCCCCTTTCCCTGCTCCCTTCTACTCACACTCCCATCCCAGCTCCTCTGCTACCCCTGCATCCTTACTTGTCACCTCCAAGGTGCATCCCTTATACATATGATCTTTGTGAGCCAAGGATCTTGGATCGAAAACTAACCATTTATTCCAGATTCCCAATATCTGACTGCCAAGAAAGAAGACAAGATTTGCTACTCATTGTGGACATCTGGGGCATGGAATGACCCACCCAGTGGCCCAAACCCTCTTCACATATTAGAAACATTTGAAATGACTCCGCTTCAGATACGTTTTGAGGCTTCTGATTTAGGTCAACGGGCCTCTTTATAGGTTTGGTGGTAATTTGTCAGTACATCTTCCAATTTCCCACCAAACTCGTTTACTGTTACTGCCACTTGGTCTCGTGGGTTTGCCACAGGATTAGAAGTGGTGGAAGGGCGGTGTTAAGCCCCATTTTTGGAGTTCATAGGACTCCGTGGGGAATTTGGCTGAATTACCACAAACAGTAATTCTGACATGGTAATTCCACCGATAGTTGGCCTTAAAGTGGCAGATTTACCTGCCGCAAAATCCTCCACTTCGAGGACAAACATTTAGTTCGGCAGTGCCGTAGAAACAATGGCAATTCCAAAAAAGGTCTGGTAAAGCAATTACCACCAATTTTTTCCCACACTGCAAAACTTGTACTGAGGACCAATGCCTTTTCCCCAGTGCTCTATTTGTGGTGGACTTTTAACCTGCGAAGAGTCAATGATTGTTTCGTTTCTTGAGTTCTTACTTTACATTTCTTCAAACCAGTTGACCTCCATACTGCTCAGTTGCTCTGCCCCTTCACACCTTCCCTGGGCCATTTTACTTACTCTTTGCTTTTTGTTTGTTTCATTCAGTTGCTTTTAAATGACCCAAGTTGACTTTGCGCTGCAAGTCCTCTTAAAGCAATGTACCAATGAAATTACACATTGCGTCTAAGTTTGGCACCTTATACCTGGGTACAGGTTCAGCTTCTTCACAGATAATAAAACCAGCACTTTTTGCAGTGTACCTTTTTAAAACGCACTTGATAAGTGAGCACAATTTTATTGCATGTGACTTAAATGGAAATGTCTCTTGGCACTATAAAATTCTGTTTTTCTATTTCCCTGTTTGCAGCCAGGAATGTTCAATTATTTCACAAACAACACCTGAAAGCCTATTTCAGAGACTGTGACAGTAGTGAAGCCGGCACTCATTTTAGGCTATACGTACAGGGGTTTCGAAACGGGCTCTCCAGATGTTTTGGACTACACTCCCCATGATCCCTCACAGTTGTCTCTGCTGGCTAGGTCTGATGGGAGTAGTAGAAGTTGCTCTTAGTAATCTCTTAGGAACTTACTGCACCTGATGATTTTACCTCTGAAAAATCTTTGGTAGTAGGAATGGAGGGCCTTGCATTAAATTTGCAACCCACTTCCACCGAAAGTGGAAGTCATGCACATTTTTCAAAATTGAATCCTTTTTGAATGCAGCTGAGTCATCTTTCTGAAATGTCTAAAACAATGGATATTAGTAAATTTAGCCTGGAATTAAAAGCAGGCCTAGTCCTGCCACCCTTTCATAACAAGCATTGGCAAAGCCAACAGTTTGGCGTTTGTGCAGGCATCGGAAAGGCATTTGCCAGACACCATCATAACAGTGCTAATTGGCCATAAGTTGGCAACAGCGGCAAAATGGTGTGACTTTGTAATGGGGCAGATGAATGCTCAGGTAATACCAGCTGCCCCTACTAAGATGTGTATGCAAGTACCACTTCCTATTCCTATTCCTACCCCTCGCCAGTATCGTCCAACTGAGAAACTAAACCAGCTGAGACAGCCCTACCCCGTCCGCCCAAAACTCTTGGGTGAAAGACAAAACTAACTAGGATCATGAAGTTGTCGTTATAACTAGAAAAGATTGTGCAACCAGTAGAATGACAGGTAGTCACTAATATATATATATATATATATATATTAGAGAGAGAGAAAGAGAGAAATAGAGAATAACTAGATGACTAGAAGCATATACACGAAGTATACATAGTACCAACAGACACAAAGAGCATATACACACGAAGAATATTCACACCTAGAAATGAATTACGTATGCATTTAGACATGAAGAATACTACTATAGCATTCAAAAGACACTGTGGGATTGGGTGCAAGCTTGTTCCTTGCAAACCTGATGACTACAGCTGCCAGAAGTCCTTGCAGCAGAATCACCATTGATTGTCAACACCTGCACTTGCTGTGAGCTGCAAGTTAAGACTGACTCCCTGACGATGTAAAGAGCACAGAAACCGGTAGGAGGAGAACACCAGTGGCTGAGAAGGTTTACTGTGCAGGGAACTGGAGTGCGCCCCTCTCCGCTTTCTTCTTTTTTGTCATATCTCCAGGATTTCTGAAGGGTGAAATATTCAGAATCTGATAGGGTGCTGCACCGGGGTGACACATGCCCTGCTTTGGAGTGCCTCACTGTAGGCGACTCCCCCCTGTTCCCCACTGTGGGATTGGGGGTGAGCTTGTTCCTTGCAAACCTGATGACTACAGCTACCAGACGTCCTTGCAGCAGAATCATCATTGATTGTCAACACCTGCACTTGCTGTGAGCTGCAAGTTAAAACTGCCTCCCTGACGATGTGAAGAGCACAGAAACCGGTGGGAGGAGAACACCAGTGGCTGAGAAGGTTTACTGTGCAGGAAACTGGAGTGCGCCCCTCTCCGCTTTCTTCTTTTTTGTCGCATATATATAGAGAGAGAGCGAGCTAGAGAGAGAAAGAGAGAAATAGAGACCAACTAGATGACTAGAAGCATATACACAAAGTACACATAGTACCTACAGACACAAAGAGCATTTACACACGAAGAATATTCACACCTAGACATGAATTACATATGCATTTAGACATGAAGAATAATAATATAGCATTCAAAAGACATGAAGAACATTAAAATGACCAATGTACGAAGTGAATGCAACATGAATGACGCGAATATAGCTTGCTAACATGGAAGCAAGAGTGTAATTGGGTAGCCATCTTCCCAAAGATGGAGGCCGCAGTATTACTCAGAATGAACACTGGCCTCAAGGCCTCGGAAGACTCAAAAGGCTGAATCCACAGAAACATATATTCGTGCAGAGCCCGGACAGTAGCTAGCAGCAAGTACCAAGGTAAGAGGGAAATAAGGGAGGTTTGGGAAACCGGAAACAAAGGCACGAGATAACGGTTCCCAAAATGCAAACAGCATAGTCTCAGCTGAATTAAGGTTTGAGAAAGGCATAGACAGCCTTTGATAGTCAGATGCAGTAGAGCAGTAAGCCAAAAGACTCCATGAAGAATAACCCAAGAGCGTCCCTAGTGGCAAGAGAAAACACGACATGCACATTAATATTAGCTAAACCCTCAGTAATTAGAAGGTCATTCAATTTCACACACAGGCCCTCATTACGACCTTGGCGGAGGACCATGGTGCTATTAGCACCATGGTCCATGGCGCTAAGGTTGCAATTCCGCCATGGTGGTTGGCGGACTTACCGCCCCATTCCGACCTTGGCGGGGCGGAATGGGGCGGTAAGTCCCCAATCCCCATTTACCCTTCCCCATTCCCATTTTTGCCCCATAGGGCATAATGGGAGTGGGGAAGGCGTTAATTACGCCACCGTAAATTACGGTGGCGTAATTAACTCCATGGTCCCTTAGCGCCATGGATTTTAACACCTGCTAAAAGCAGGTGTTAAATCCGCCATGGCGCTAAGGGACCTCGTACTCAGGCAGTAAGGGTCGGCGCTGTTAACGCTGGCGTAAACCCCTTACCGCCTGGGTCGTAATGAGGCCCACAGTCACTTAGCATGTGACCCAGATATGAAGAGCACTGGTCATTCATTAGAAACGTACAAAGATAGGACACCTGCGGTACTGCTTAAAATCACACGTAGACACAAACTGCTACACCAGGCCAACTACAAAGGAATTGCCCAGTCTCATGTTGTGAGACTTAGGGATGGTAACTTTTAATTGGAATAAGAGCAGTCTTTGGGCATCTCACCCCCTACCAGGGCCGTCACGAGTGGGGGTAAGGGGGGGCAAACTGCCCTGGGCCTCGCACTTGCTGGGGGCCTCGCGGCCCCCTCTCCTAAGTGGAAGGCAGCACAGTCTCCCGTGTCCTTTTTTCACACGGGAGACTGTGCTGTCTGCTCTCTGCCCCTGCAATGATTTTGCTGTTTGTTGCGAAGCCATTTGGCGCCGCAACAAACAGCAAAATAATGGGAGACAGCAGAGCTCAGAAGTGAGCTCTGCTGCCTCCTCATTCAGCTGACAACGTGGCCATGCTGAATGACAAGAAAGGACTCCTCTCCTGTCAGTCAGTGTGTTCACGTTGCTCAGCGTGATCACGCTGACTGATGGGAGAGGAGTTCTCTCTTGTCAGTCAGTGTGTTCATGTTGCTCAGCGTGATCACGCTGACTGATGGGAGAGGAGTTCTCTCTTGTCAGTCAGTGTGTTCACGTTGCTCAGCATGACCACACTGACTGACAGGAGAGGAGTTCTCTCTTGTCAGTCAGTGTGTTTGTGTTGTCAGCGTGATCACGCTGACTGATGGGAAGAGGAGTTCTCTCTTGTCAGTCAGTGTGTTGGTGTTGCTCAGCATGACCACGCTGACTGACAGGAGAGGACTCCTCTCCTGTCAGTCAGTGTGTTCATGTTGTCAGCGTGATAACGCTGACTGATGGGAGAGGAGTTCTCTCTTGTCAATCAGTGTGTTCACGTTGCTCAGCATGACCACGCTGACTGACGGGAGAGGACTCCTCTCCTGTCAGTCAGTGTGTTCATGTTGTCAGCGTGATCACGCTGACTGATTGGAGAGGAGTTCTCTCTTGTCAGTCAGTGTGTTCACGTTGCTCAGCATGACCACACTGACTGACAGGAGAGGAGTTCTCTCTTGTCAGTCAGTGTGTTCATGTTGTCAGCGTGATCACGCTGACTGATGGGAAGAGGAGTTCTCTCTTGTCAGTCAGTGTGTTGATGTTGCTCAGCATGACCACGCTGACTGACAGGAGAGGACTCCTCTCCTGTCAGTCAGTGTGTTCATGTTGTCAGCGTGATAATGCTGACTGATGGGAGAGGAGTTCTCTCTTGTCAATCAGTGCGTTCACGTTGCTCAGCATGACCATGCTGACTGACGGGAGAGGACTCCTCTCCTGTCAGTCAGTGTGTTCGTGTTGTCAGCGTGATCACGCTGACCGATTGGAGAGGAGTTCTCTCTTGTCAGTCAGTGTGTTCACGTTGCTCAGCATGACCATGCTGACTGATAGGAGAGGACTCCTCTCCTGTCAGTCATTGTGTTCATGTTGTCAGCATGATCACGCTGACTGATGAGAGAGGAGTTCTCGTGTCGGCTGCGTTTATGCTTTTTAAGGATGCATGGAGGTAAGTTGTTTTTTATTTTACATTAAAAGTGTATATGTGTATTTAAATTAAATTAGTGTGTATATGTGTATGTATGAATGCATGCGTGCATGTTGGTGTTTGTGTCAATGCTGTTTTTGGTTTTATGTATACATGCATGTATGGAGTTGTGTAACTGGTGGATGAATGCCTGGGTGAAAATGTTTTTTGTGAGTGTGTGCTACCATCAAACTTTGCCCTCAATGTGCCAGCAAGTGTTTCCTCAAAGGAGTCTTCTGAGAGTTCATGACTCTATTGGAGTTGTAAACAGGGAACTGGTGTAATAAAAATGTCTTAATCAGGTCTGCCTTTGGCCACTCAATTTAAAAACACCATGCATGTCTTTCGCTGAAGTTCTTTTAAAAATAAGCACTGGCGAAGCCAACAGTTTTGGCTTGTGTATAAGTATTAGGCATTTACCAGGCACTGCTATTAGCTGCTCAGGTATTCAAACCATTTTGCACTGACACTATCAATGGCCGACTAATACCAATACAGAAGTGCCTTTCCCATGCCTACACGAATGCCCAAACTGTTAGCATTGCCAGTGCTCTTTTTGCTGTACCCTTGATGCACAGGACTGTGCATCAAGGTTAAAGCAAACATACTACTTGGCTAAATTGGCCCACATTGAATGTAGGCCAATCTAGCCAGTAATAACACTTATGGTACACAGTCAGCCTGGATATACTTTCTGTGGCATGGCATTTTTACTAGCTCGGAGTCCGTACATGGTAATAATGGCATATATTGATGCAGCCTGCATCAACATAATTAGAACAACCAGCATGAATATATTTTAATACTAGCATATCTCCCGTGGAAAGGCGGCACGAAATGTATTGGAAAATGTTCCTATGCACAATTTGTGATTCGCAACTATTGGGAATTTCCATGTGCTTCCATACAAAACCAATTGCAAACTGTATGGATTTCTACCCAATTTTGCAAAAAAGTGCTGTAAAATGCATACTTTTAACCCAATGTTTCAAACATTTTCTTGTGAGTGAGAACCCACCTCAAGCAACCCTTGTTTGGTTTGGGCTCCCTCACTGTGCTCTGTTGATCCTGCCTAATTGGCACAAACATTTAAGCTTCTAAGTTTATAAATGTACCAGCCTCCACTGTACATCATTTGTCACTGTGTATGATGTATTTTTTAATGCGCACACAGGGACGGGGTGCTCCTTAATGATATGATATGGCATTTATAACGTGCCTGTACACAAGTGTTTGTAGGCACGACAAGGCAAGGAGGGAGAAACAAAAGAGTAGGACAAAACACAAATCTTACTAGGCCTTTTGTCATTCAGATCGCGCAAGAGCAGGGAAGGGGCGAGGGGAGAAGTGCCAAGGGTGGGGTAGGGTGCAGAAACAAAGGAGAAACAAGAGTGCAACCAACAGGTGGAAAGTGTGGGTACTCATAAGTGCAGCCAACGGGTGGAAAATAAGAGCAAGAGCGGGGACTGTAGGGTTACAAATAAAGACCACAAGTGCAGGGGAGCCGAGAGGCAGTGCGGGATTGCAACAGGACAGGCAGGGACCTGTGCCCGAATTCAGAGCTTGACCAGGTGACCAGTGCATGTATCAGGCAGGTGATCAGCAAGGGAGAGGAGGAGAGAATGCAGAAGCAAAGAGACAGGTCTTGAGTTGCTTCCAGAACCAGTGATGGTTCTGCTCAAGTTTCAGAGAGGAAGGGAGGCTGTTTTCAGAGGGAGGCCCCAGCCGAAGAAAGCGATCTGCCCTCAACTCTTTGCTTGGAAAAGTGACTGACCCTCAGAGAGTTGGAGGTGGGGCAGTGGAGAGCTCATGCCATCCTATATATATTTTTGCATATGATACAAAAGTTAGTCTGGCATAAACCTTTCTTCAGTAGAGAAATCTAACTTTGCTGTAGTTGATTTGGAGTTGTAGTAATAAACCATATTTGGGATCCTGCACACAAACTCAAGGGGAGATTTCTCGAGTCTCCTGTTTGCAGAGGTGCCGCCGCTGGCCGAGTGCAAAAATTGTAAGGGGGCCTCACTAAATGTTGCCTGGCCTCACCACATCTTCTGACAGCCCTGTCCCCTACTCTATGTCTGGCTCATATCATGATGTCCTGTCAAAGTACCCAAGGTTGGGAAGCTATATGCCAACCAATAAGAAATCCCCTTGCCACACGCCCATGATAGATGGTGCCAACCAATTAATTAGCCCTATAGTGATGTGTTAGAAATAGTATCTGTAGGTAGGATGGGTAGAGGTGGAGCCATCAGATAGGTATCCACCAATTGAGTGACTAACCCCTAAACATTCTATATGAAGCTTGACTTACTAACCAACTCCAATATCCCATAGGTTTTGTATATTGATAGTGTAATGTGACATCAGTTCTGATGTAATTTTGTAACAAAAGAGTGTAATCATTTTGAATGTGAGGGCTACAGCAGGAAATGTTTGTATGTTGCCCCGGCTTAGATTCTTTGTCTGAAAAAAGCTGGGTTTGTACGTGCACCTGAGTCCTCCATCACGGAGTATTTTCCCTGACTGATTGTGTGATCCTTGGCACCTCCACAACAATTTACTGGGCATATGATATCAGTGCCTGGAAAATGGTTGTCTAGTGCCTATACAAATTCAGACGGTTGGTGTTATCAATGCTTGTTGTTAACAGAACTTTAGTGCAAAGAACAGCTATACATCAAGTGGCTGAAGGCACACTTGGCTAAGACATTTTTCATGTACAGCTGAAATGAATCCATTAACTTGCATCAGACTGCTAAGAAATAACACTGGCAAGCCAAGGTTTGATGTTACAACTTGGTAGAGCTAGCTCAAAGAGATCCCAGGAGAATGTGCTTTGGGTTGGAGGGGCAGGTAGTGGATGAGAATGGCCATAGGGATTAACATGGTCTCACAATTGATGACCGAAAAAGGTTCAGTTACCTGGGTTCCAAGTGTCTTAGAACATTTGGAGTTCTTCTTATTGGTATGTAGGCGTTCGGAGAATAGGTATGACTGATCCTGTCCGGCCGCCACGTTGCTCGCCTGTTGTAAGTATCTTCAGGCAAAGGAAGGTGGAGTCCTGTAGGAAACTGTGATGAATCCTGTGGAGTCATCACTGATCTCGAGCCTAAGATCTCGTATCATGTGGCCAGGGGACAGTCACCGCAACCTGATCCTGGCAACAACATTTGGAAAACAATCTACTAGGCCTGCGACAATCCGGCTTTAGACCCAGGCACGGGACTGAAACAGCCCTCTTGGATCTAAAAATTCAAATGGATGAAGCCAAAGACAAGGTCAACCTGGCCATCTTGCTCCTGTTAGATCGATCCGCAGCCTTTGACCTAGTTGACCATCAAATTCTCACCCAACACCTCTCTTCGGCTGCTGCATTCTCACAGAATGCCACCAATTGGATTCGGTCCTTCCTTTCCGATAAATCGACTAGGGTCTTCGCACCGGCGGCTGCAGCTGACCCTGTCCCAAACCAATGTGGAGTACCTCAAGGTTCCTGTATTTCCCCCACACTTTACAACATCTTCACCAAGCTCCTCTTTGACCGACTTGACGAACTGGGTGTCACATATACCAATTATGCAGATGACACCCAGGTCCTAATTACACTCACTGGGAACTTTTAGAAACATGTTGTAAAACTGAACGAAATCTACCTTGAAATTCAAGCATGGATGGCCACCCATAGCCTCTGCTTGAATGACGACAAGACGAACTACTTATAGTAGGCTCTCAGGCTCGTCTCAACAAATTGGACCCCAGGTACCAATCATCCACTATTGACGGCAATATCATTAAAGTATCAAAGGAAGTCAAAACGCTAGGTGTGTATCTTGACTCGACATTATCTCTCAAAAAACAAATAAACGCCACCATCTCATCCATGGACCTACACCAACAAATTAATCAATGCCAGCAACCGATTTCTCTCAACCACCAGCTGCCTTTAACTATCCAGAGCATTGATACTGCCCAGACTTGACTACTGTAACACTCTCTTCCTGAGTTCCACCAATCACAATCTGAACAGACTGCAGGTCCTTCAAAGTAATGCCCTCAGAAGTGCCCTCAACCTTCCTCGCAAGGCCCATATCTCCTCAATTAGCAAGGAATTCCACTGGCTCCCCATTCGAGACAGAATCAATTTAAGATCACATGTCATTACACATAAATGCCTATCACTGACTGCACCACACTACTTATCTGACACATTCTCCAGACATAGCTCGTCCAGATCCACTAGAACACCTTACATGCACCAACTGAACATTCCCAGATTCAACCTGAAAACAGCATGGGGATCCAGCTTCCCTGTGCTTGCAGCAAAATGCTGGAACACACTTCCCATGACAATCAGGGCTGAAGAATCATTCTGGACCTTCAGAGCTAAAGTAAAAACATGGCTCTCGTCGCAGTAAAAAGATAAGCCCTACTCAACCACATGCATTTCGTATTGTTTACGTTTACTCTGTAATCTTGCCACGAACAAATGCATTTCGTATTGTTTACGTTTACTCTGTAATCTTGTCACAGACCACTATGTAACTCTGTTCTCTTGCCACCTACTTATCGCGTATGTGCAACATATATGTAACAATGCTGTTCATCATGTCTATGCGCCCAGTTACCCTTGGGTTTGGCTGTGCTCTATAAATAAACTAACTAAACTGGCCCTGGGGGTGGTATTATGAGGGAGGATCACATGGGAGGAGATGGCTGTCGGGAAGATGTGGGGACCCCATAGGGAGGGACGCCGTATTCTTCCCTTCCTTGTGAAGAATCTCCTTTGATTCCTAAATTCCTGATGGTATGTTGTCATTATACAATCCTTCCACTTGTAAAACCCTAAATCCTCTTCTTTCCAAACACCCTAGACAGGATACCATTCACACCTGATATGTACATAACACATGAATAACACCTCCTGTTTATGACTGTTTTGATTTTAACAAAAATCCAAAGCATTTAGACTGCAACGAGGTCTGAGACGAGAAAGAGAAAGAAGTAGTTAATGTGGATTAAACAAAACATTCAGCAAAACGTGTTGTGATGGAAATCAGCTGTGTGGGACATTTATAAATGGTATACTCTTCAAGTCAGAAGTGACGGTGAAGATGGGAGATGCTGCACGGGCGAAGCAGGGGACAGAACTGAAGGCAGATACCCAAGAGCAGACTGTGGTGAAGGAGGCAGGCGCTTCCTACTGGAAAGGAGAGAGACCAGGTGAAAGACAACAGGCGCAGCAGAAGGGCTACTGGGGAACCAGCAGCATCGGAGAGGCTGTTGGGGATGCAGTCACCTTGAAGAGAAACAGTTAAACCGGCAGGTGAATGAGAAGCTGACGGGGTAACTGGAAAAGGGTCTGCAGAGCGGGAAATACTTTCCCGAATCAAGGACTTCGATGTAGCCATATGCCATGGGTCAGAAACGCCAGCATACACCAGTGAGTCTGCCCAGAAGTATTGGGAGCCCTATTACATACTGAGAGGCATACAGAGAATTGGAGACTTATTTGAGCTATGGACCTAGAAATATAGAAAGACTGAATTTGCACAAGTCTCCATACATGCGATGTTGTTATGGGGAAAACTGGAGTAAAAGTTGTCATAAGCAATTGAACACTAATGAAGATGTTGAAGAGCAAGATCTGGACAAGCCTTCATATATGAGATGCCAATATAGGGAAGATTGGGATACGTATTGCCACAAGCCAATGAATACTAACAATGAAGTTAACAAACAAAACTTGAACAAGTTTCCATATATGAGATCTCAATATGGGGGAAGTTGGAACAAGACCTGGTGAAAGAAGCACACCAGCCTTTGGGGGAAACATACCTGGCAGGAGAGTATACCAGGGGATTTTCAAAGCTCAGAGGGGGATTCTTGGCAGGGGAGCACACCAAGTTAAACATGTAGAGTATGCGAAAATAATATTGATTTTGTGAACAGGTACCTGACAGGAGAGAATACTAGGGGTTCTGAGAAAGCTATTCAAGGCCTCCTGGTAGGGGAATATACCAGGAGGATAACCATAAGAAGTTATTGCTTTGAAAGAGACATTGAGGCTTTCATCATTCTTCGAGAACTATCTTCACCGCCCTTAGGAAGCAGCTGTTTGAAAGAGACAATTTTGTTACCCTTAGGAAGTGATTATTTGAAAGAAACATTTTTGTCATCCTCAAGAGGTGATTATTTGGAAAAGACATTGTGGAAAGTTCCTGGCAGGAGAGTATACCAGGAAACCATTTTAAAGAAGTTGTTATATAGATAATACATGTTTGCCATCCTTTAAACACAGCATTGATTGGAAAAGAAACCTTTCACGATCCTTATGAAAATGTAATGGGAAAGAGACAGTTCTACTATTCTTAAAGGATCATTATTTGAACAGAACATTTTCAATATTCTACTCAAGACAGTTCAGGGGAAGGGAATCATCCCCTGGATACAAGGATTATTTTGCTGGATTTACATTCTTGGTTTGTGCAGACCTTTTGCTGAATCTAAAGTAGAGACATTTACCCAACACCTTTTGTTGTTCATTTTAATGTGAGGGTCAGATATGTTTTGGACACAAGGACTGTTTGCCTAATTCTGAAAAAGAGGCAAACAACACAAACATGCTGCATATTCCTCCTCACATTTTATTTCCCTCCTACATGTTTCCCAATTAAATAACTTTGGCTGAAGGTCATGCTTAAGCTCATCCTAATATCCAACATGGTATGCCAGATCAGTTACTCATTATTTACTTTTTAGAGGTGCAGAGATGTGAAACTGCAGCTGGTGGAATACCAAAACACAGAGAAGACATGATGTATTACCATTCTGCTGCGTGGCACAAATTATTTGCAGAAAAGCAAAGACTGCTTAATTTTCAAATTTTAATGCATGCCTTGCATTTCACATATTTTAAAGTGTTTTTAGATTACTTTTTGAAGCACCCATCTGCATTTCTTCAAAACTTCATTGCCCAGATATTTGAATTTTATTTTTAGCATTTATTCAGAGTGCATCTAGTTTCTGAAATCAACAGAGTCCTGTACATTGTTAGGTGTACAAGCAACCATTAGATGGTTGCAGGGGGGACACTTCTGCTACATAGCAGTTATTATCACCATAATAGTTTGTTTAGCAGGGCATAGTTAACATTTATAGTTATTGGGGAACATTTTCCAGTGCTGAAAGTGTGCTGGGGTGGAATGGGGAATGAGCTATAAAGTCTGTTCATAATATAATTCACAGAGGAGAGGTGTTGGAGCTACTTTCTGGGAACTCTAGAGGCAGCATACAACTGCTAGCAAATCTCGATACAATCGCCCTTTCTTACAAAGCAATATTTGCTTAATGCTCCCAGAAACATGGCTAACTTCCACTCCTCCTTTAGATGGCTTTGCAGTATTTCATCAGCCAGCAAAACCAAGTCATGGGGGCAGAGCCTCAGGCAGCCTTAGTATTGCTCTCCGCCACAATCTCTGCATGTCTGGTAAACAGATTCAAAACCTCCAATATGGCATACATGTGATAGAAGCGTCGGTAGAAACACACAATGTTCATGACTTATTGATCAATGTATATATAGGCACAAGGCTGTTGGGATCCTAGAAGAAATTGTATTGACTATCACTGACCTAGTTACCTCTCGGAGATCTAGGGCCGGTTATAGACATGTTCTTATGGCTGAATACGAATTGTACGAATGACAATTGTTCGAATAACAATTGACCTTCTGCACAATTGACCGAATTTAAACGGTCAATTAGAATATATATGCAGGAGGAAACCCCCCGCAGGCCCCCACCCAATCCAACCCCCACCCAATCCCCTTATATTATTATTACACCAACCCAACCCATAATATATATAAAAATGACCATACGGTCAATTGTGCAGAAGGTCAATACGGACCGCTATTATTCAAACAATTGTGTCATTCGAACAATTGTAAACAAACAATTTGGGTAATACCGTTCTTATGGCAGGTGATTTTAATGCAAAATGTATTCAGTGTGATCATGACTCCGCGTTATCAGCCATGTACTTAAAATCTAAAACGGGCTGGCAGTGGAGTAATACCTTGACATCCTTTGGTCTACAAATGGTTAATAGGCAGATAGGAGCTGACTTAGAAGCCCAATTCACTTGGTCCCGAGGTATTAGTCGATCAACCTTGGTTTATATTTATGCCGATCAAAGGCTGTTTGCGTTTTGCTCTGAATTCACAATTGTTGAGCACACGGTACCTTAAGAGCTAAATTCACGCTTCCACTTCAAATTAAGGAGCAAACAATAATTGGGCCTAAAAATCTCAAAGTGACCCCAAATGCGGTTTGTTGGTCTGTAAGAAACATTGACATAATGTGAAGGGAATTTAATCAGATGATGTATCAAACTGGAAGTATTCAATGTGGGTACATTTTGTTTTGACTGTTGAAGAGCTAATGACATTTGCTATTAATAATCCAAGGTTGAATAGGCACGAAACATACAAGAAACATACTCATGTCTTTGATGGAAAGTTAGCCTTTGTGAAAGTAGATATGAGAAGACTGTCAGACAAATAATGAACTCTAACATGCCCTGTACAGTAAAGCTATCTAAATACAAAGCAGAAAAAACAAAGATATAGACATTTGTGTAGGTTCACTCGTTCGCGTTACTACAGCGAGACGCAGAGACTATGCTTAAGATACTAACAAAAAAAGATCTGGGGGTATTCTGGTATATAATAAATGGGCAGGAAGAGCAAGTCTTTTCTTCTCAGCTAAATGCTGTTGATGAATCTGCCTGAACGACATTTCTTAGAGATCTATATGCCCCATGCAAAGCCAAGCCATTCTCCAATGTCAGATACTGTAATGCATCCCAATGTGAATATTATAGCTGTGGCAGATAAAATGCATGCACTGATAATTTATCTAAACCTTCTAGAACTGCTGGTCCTAATGGCCTTATCAATAGCACATTAAAGCAGGATCCTACCAATTGGGCAAGTGCACTAACCATTCTCTTCAAGAGTATTATAGACTCAAAAACCTTACCCAAATCATGCCAGACAGCCTATGCTATTCAGAATTTTAAAAGGGGAGTAAGCTCTGATCCGAAAAACTACAGACCAATCTTGCTACTAGATGTTGACAGCAAGATTTTCACATCTGTGCTCCTGCAACATCTGGAAAAATGGGCCACTTCATCAAATAGGCTATCCACATTTCAATCAGGCTTTCGCAAGGCACATTCTACTAATCTCAATGGCCTCATTTACGTTCCTTTCAAGAACTAGGCTGGTCTTCACATGGCAGCTGCACTTATCACTGTCGATTTGTCTTCCGTATTTGATTGCGTGGATCGATTCAGGCTATGGGGAAAGTTAGCAGCCTGGGGAATCACAGCTGGCCTTTTAAAAAGTATTATTGGGCTAAATGCAAATTCAAACATTCAGGTTAGATTATTCTTGCAGCTTGTTTATCTAACTTACATGTCTCTGATGTAAATAAGTATCTGGCTTCAGCTACTCTGGTGTCCCTGAAGGTGGGCAATATGAAAGTATCATGGTTAGCCTACGCTGATGACTTCTTGTTGTTTCATAAATTGCAAGTGGGTCTAAAATGGCTGCTGTCAGCATTTTCATCTTTTGCAGTTGACAATGGCCTCCTTATCTACCCAAAAAAAAAGAAAATTATTGTCATCACAAGGTGTAGGAAGCGAAGGACCCAAACGTGGTCATGGGAGAACACAACAATTAAATCTACAACTAACATGGTGTATTTGGGTTTTCCTATCTCTGTGACTCCTGGGCATGGTAATGTAAGAGAGCCTCCTCCAAAAATCTTCTCTTCTGCTCAACCAACTTGTAATTCTAAATCCTAAATATGGATCCTATTCAATTATTCCAGCAGTAAAATTCTATGAAGGGAAACTGATTCCAAAACTTATGTACATGCTGGAATTATATTTTCATGTTGTTCCAAAATGGTTGGATTTAGCAGAAGCAAACATTTGGCAGAGGATTCTGGAAGTACCCAATTCTGTCCCTCTTGTGGCTATGAGATATGAACTATGCCTCGTGTCTATTAAAGCACAAGTAGAGTGGATTGTTTTGTCTCTATTCAGAAAACCTCTTGTCCTACCTTCTACTTCATTATATGTTGACTTGAATACATGTATGAATTTTAATCCCAGAGGAAAGTCTATCAATTTCATTGCCCAGATTCATTTAGCTAGTGAAAAATGTTTGCTACGCTTAGCCTTGAAAATTCAAGATTTAATTGTTAACCCACTAAAGGTTAAAAACTCTTTATATGATAAAGATTCGATTGAGACCATTGAGAGATTTCACAGCTATCCGACAATGAGTCATCTACATCATGCACATAAGAAAAGAGGCACACTGTTGTCATACTTGATAAGATTTCCTAATATTATATAGAAAGGACTTTTTTGTAGATTTCACTGGAACATCTTACCTACCAATTAACTCTCTCTGGGGAGAGGCCTCATCACAGTAGCCAAATCTAGTTGTAGGTTCTGGAAGAACACAGATACAAAACAAACCACACTGCATTTAATTTTAAATTGTCCAGCACTTAATGTGATGAGGAAAGGTTATGAAGCTTGTTTTTATCTACTTACTGGTGTACAGAGGAATATCTCTGGTCTCTGGGAGAAAAGTTTGTATGGGGATAATGTTCACGACACGATAGCTGTAGCAGCCTTTTTTTAAATCCATTGATTTGAAATTAACTGTTAATTCCTTTTAACCCTTTTAACCATTGTTTGTGATATATTAAATCAGGATATTTATTGATGTTATGCAGAAATGAATTTCTAACAATTTAATAACTATTTTAAAATCCTCCTTAATGTTTTAAATACATTATTGATTATCTTGGTTATGTTGTTTATAAGAAGATTTGTAATCTTATGAAATGTGTGAAATGTGCTATTCTGATGTTTTGTAAAGGTTTTTTTCAACCACATACAAAAAAAGAAAGAAAATATAGTTCATGGATTCGTTGTCAACATACAAAGGCCGTGGATTCTGTAACATGTTTCAGACAGGCTCCTTCCCCAGGAGATTAGCACCATTGCAGTGTACAGGGTCTCCTCTTAACCACTACCCTTTTTCTGAGGCCAATGGGATGGAGATTAATAGTTTTTCTTAAGGAACAGAATTGGACTAAGATGTTTTTCACTAAGAGTTAGGTCTGGTCCTTGCATTGGTGCATGGGATCCCTGGCCATGTCCGAACATAGTGTGACGAATCTGAGGGTGTCCACACTTCTTTCCCCAATATATCCTCCTCCCAGGTGGCCAGGCAAAGGCTGTCATTTTCGAATCCTGACCCTGGGGGTGGATATGCGAGGGAGGATCACTTGAGTGGAGGAGACATGGGGAGTGGGGATGAGGCACCCTTGGGTGAGACACAGTATCCCCCAATTCCCTTTTACAAGGAGTCGAATGTTCCCAAGGCTTTTATAGGGTTTTACCAATCCCTTTCATATTTTGCCAGAAAACCATCTCCCAATATACACCAATCTGGTACTGAGACAAGGAAGAGGCAACAGAGAAACATACATCCTTCCTTTATTAACTCCAACATACACAAATGCCACTCTGCAAATGGGACGAGGAAGAGGGATGCCAAATAACAAGAATGTTATGCAATTGAAGAACATTGCCTACACCTGAGGCCAAAGGGGTGGTATAAATGGCCCACTCAGGTGAGGCTAATAAGATTGCCTGTGGAACACTTTCAGGAAAAGCCAGAGGTGAAGGCTGGGAGACGTGTGCCCGAAGTGTTAAGGAGCTGCAGAGTAGTTGCATCAAAAGCCAATTGTGGCGGGAGCATTCGGAAGGTCTGCCATCGTGTGGTTGGTCTGCTGACCTCCTGGAGACAGAATGACTCCCTCTCCGTGACGAGGTGGCGGAGACCCTGGAAGAGAGGTGTACTGAGCCAGGAGCAGTGACAGCCGCAGAGAGCCTGCCAACGTGGAGATCAGCACCCAGAGGCAGCGTACCCAGTGAGTCAAAGCAAGTGAGTGAGCGAGGGACCATGTAAGCAATTGGAATGCTGGTTTAGCTTAAAATACAGATGATTGATAACTATGATAACCTGAAGGCTCAAAGAAATGAATGAAAGGATTTTGTGAATACCGAGCGAAAAACATTTCTCACATCTGACAAGTTGACCACACTCCCCAAGCAACCTTCCCTATTCACGTACAGTTTGGGTCCAAGACCTTTGTCACTCCTAGATGTCCATGGTACTTTGCATGGTCATCCAAACTCCAGGTCAGATAGCTGCAATCTCCACCAGGGTTGCACCATACCCAATTTCTCCAATAGTTGCGTGAGTTAAAGGGAAACTCGAACACTGTGCCTGGTGGGAACTGTGGACACTCCATCAGCTGTGACTTCCGTGCATTACGAGTCTTTGTTTCTTCGCCCTCTTCTGTCTCTACGTCCAGTAATACCTTCATCCCTATTGTCTTTTATGTAGTCTTCCTGCATTGTGATATTGCCACTCTGATTACACAAAAGGTGAATAACATTAGTATCATTGCTGCTACCAGTACTTTCGGGTCCATTGCCCATCTATAATTGGTATCCAAGAAAAGATGTATGATAGCCAGCCGTCATCTGGTCCTATATTTAGCATGCAGTTTTGATAGTTGAGTGATAACTTCTGTTAGGGTCCCATTTTCTTCATCATGAGTGGGAATTTATGTACAGCAGAAAGGGCCGATCTTGGCACAAATGCCTTCTTCCATAGCTGTAAGGTGGTCTAGAACATATCAGTACTATAAAGCCATTAATCTGACAGCCCTCAATTCTCCTTTGATGGTGTTGAACCCCTTAATAGTTGAATTCATCATTTGCATCAGGTCCCATCTCATGATCTGGAGTGATTTGGCATTCACATTTGCTTTAACTACGGGAACGATGGACACAAAGAACATCTCAGTCCTGCTGCTGAAAAGCCTATGCTCCGGTGGTATTGCGTCCAGTGCATCGTCCATCTTTGACAATGCATAGTTGTGTCATTGCCTAGTATGATTGGTCTCCCCCCCATACTAGAGGCCAATCACAGAGCCGGCAGGCTAGCTGCCCCCTGAGCCAAGGCCCTCGGCAAGGCCCCTTGTATTTGCATCAGCCATTATTTCTGCTCTTCTCGTGGTTGGAGAAGGCCACGCTCACTCCTGCTGCTGCATCTTTTCTTTCACAAAGCAGGTGAGCGCCCCAGCACACACAAGCCTGTCAGTGAGAGTTATAATCCTCTTTCCATTGAAACAGGGCCACCAGCATCTCCGGGTACTGGAGTGCCTGTGAGCCTCACAGGAGCCCACCTACTGTAGTGTGATTAGTCTCACCCCCATACTAGAGGCCAATCATTGAGCCGGCAGACTAGCCGGTCCCCTGAGCCAAGGCCCTCAACTAAGGCACCTGTCTGAGCCTGTCCGCGCCCTAGGAGGGCTCAAAAGGCCTCCCATCTCCAATCCCACAATACTTCTTGATCCACCACCTCTCACCTTTATGGAACAATTCCACCAGCATACTGCCATCTATTCCACTATTCCATGAACTTGTTCCTCACTTGGAGCTTTGTTTTCCCATTCTACAGTACTTGTGAGTCATGTTCTGGACTACTGATGCCTATTCACTAACTCACAAATGCTGAAACTAGCTGTCCCTTAAGCCAATTTCTGCTTTATTTCCCATGCCTTACTATACCCCTTTTTCTTTCTGCTTTTGGTACATTTCGAACCTAGTTGTGTTTTTTAACAACTCTACACCCCCATTTTGCATTGCATTTGTGTGTGTTTGGTAAATTTCAACCCTAGGTGTGTGTTTTAACAACTCAACACCACCATATCTCTACTCAAGTGTTTCTACTGCATCTGTTTGCTCTCATTTTCGGTTACTAGAGTGCCTGGTGAGTTTGTGCCCATGCCATGCAGTCTCTCCTTCTATCCTTCCTTCTTAACTCTCCGCCACCCCTATGGCACTCACCATCTCCCCTATCTATTCTAACTGCTATACTATCATCTACTCTCTCTCATGACGTCTGGAAGGAAAAGGTTTAAAAAAGACAACCTGACCACTAACCCTGGTCTACCCATCACAGACACCTATGTCTTCACAACTTCCAGACAGATTGTCACTGATATCCTCTTTTCTGTCCCCTCTCCGGATCTTTGGACTCCCCATCTCATCTCTACTCTCTCTTCTTTCTCACCCTCAACCATTAATTGTGGCACTAGATGGTAAGTACTCTTGACAGGCTTCTCATCTTCCATTTGTATCATTGTCTATCACAATGGCACCATCATGGCGCATGTCCCTCAACCAAACCTCCTCCTCTTTGACCAGTGCTTGCCATCCCTGATCAACTTCCTTCCTATGCTGGCTACTCCTTCTCCCTTTCTCTCTGTCCCCAATCCCCCTCCTCTGACTTGTGTACCATGCCCCTGTAACCCTCATCAGAAAACCTTCAAAGACAAAAACCGGCTTCACTTGGCCACACTTAATGCTCGCTCTGCTATCACACACTCTACTGACATCTGCCTCCTCCTTGAAGACCTTGATCTTGATATCCTCGCTCTTACCGAGGCTTGGTTCAATGCCAGCTCAGTCAATACTTTGACTCCCTTCTCCCGGATGACTACAAGATCATATCTGAGCCTCGCCCTAACAGTGCTAGTGGTGGGGTTGCCCTGATCTTCCCTGAGTGGGTGCCTTCTTCCCTCATACCCACCCAGCCATACTCCTCTTTCGAGAGCCTGGTCTGCAAGCTGGTCATCTCTCCTATTTCCTCCTTGACCATTGCCACTATCTACAGGCCACCTGGCTCTAACACCCTGTTCCTCTCAGAATGGGCTCCTCTTCTGGCATCTACCTCTAAACTCCTCCTCCTGGGTGACTTCAACATCCACCTTGACTCCTCAGTCACGGTGTTCACTCTCTTCCCTGACCTTTGCACCTCACTCTCCCTCTTCATTCTCCCCTCTAGTCCTACCCACTCGCCTGGACAGAATCTCAATGCCTTTATCCACAATGGTCTTTTACTCTCCGACGCACTCACCACCCCGCTCTCTTGCTCAGACCACTCCCTTCTCTCCTCTCACCTGGGTCCTCTCTGCCCGCTCCATCTCCAGCCCTGCCAACCTCGTTCACAGACATCCTCCTGATGAAATGAGTGCCAGCTGCTGCCTTCGCATCCACCTTCACCCCCCCACCTCCTCCCACCACAGGCTCTACCTCTGACTCTGCTCTCAGTAACATCCATCTCGCCATCACTAACACTCTTGACATTCTTGCCCAAGTCATGCGGATCCGCCTGAAACAAGCCACCAAGCGAAACACGTGTTATGATTCTGAACTTGCAGCTCTGAAGCACAAGTGCAGAGCTGCGGAACGGAAGTGGCAGACCTCAAACTCATCTTCTGACAAACTGGCCTGTCGCCTTCTCCAAAGGCAATACAGACTCTCTGTTTGCTCCAAGAAGAGGGCCCACATACAGTCTTGTGTCTCTGGAGCATCCAATAACATGGCTGAACTCTTTCAAATCTGCAAGGAAATAGCCAACCCTTCTGCAGTTTCCACCTCACCTCTTCCCACTCAGGCCCACTGCAGTGCAATGGCCACCCACAGAACATCCTGAGCACTTTTTCTTCCTCCCTCTCCCCCTCCCCTCCTGCCACCTTCTGCCACCTATGGCCTCCCATCCTCCCTCTGCCTTTCTCTCCTCCTTCTCTCCTATCACATCAGATGAGGTCACTAGAGTTGTCCGCTCTATGAAGGCCTTCTCCAAACAGGTCTGCCTTTTCTTTTCTCTCTCTTTCCCTTATGCTCATTCTCCTCTCAACCTGTCGTATTCCTCCTTCTCTTCTCTGTACTTCCTCCATTATCTCTGCCCATTCTTTAGCTTCTCATTCTGCACCGTTACAATTTCAAGTTTCGTCTCCCATATGTCCTAGCTCGCTTGTAGTCTGCCCGCCAAGTTTAAGCAGTATCTGTCCGCCTACTTTGAGACAGGCATGGTATCAAGAGATGACACAGACAACAATGTTTAAGTTTAAACGATAAACTCTTTTTATTAAAGTCAGGATGGTCCAAGGCCTACCTTGCCCTATATCTGGTTTGGGGTTTCCTTCAACTGATGTAACTAAGGAACGTCTAGGTCCATTAGTCCAAAACGAAAGTGTGTCTGTATCAAAACCTATGCTACCCTCACATCTAACAATAAATTGTGCAGGGATTTTTCTGGCTCAACAAAATAGTGTTCAAAATTAAAAGGCAAAATAGAGTTCTGTTGGAGCTTTTCTCTAGCTCCCTTCCCCAAGGTCCAAGAATTCAACTTCATAAAGTTCAACGAGTTTCTCAGGGTTCCCTTCCCCAAGCTTAAAGCACTGCACTTCACAATATTCAAAAATTCTAATTTCCAAAGTTCCAAGTCTTTGACACAAAACCCAACAGTCCTATAATGAACCACTTTGTCAAATTGTTCCACAGCAGACTTTCTGCATAATTTCCTCATTAACTTTCATAAACAGGTTGGGGCCTTTTGGTCGTGGCACAGTTGTTAGACCACCAATTACAGGTTGCACAGCCATAAGCCCTTAGCTTGTGCTTCTCAGTTTCTTCACCAATATCTTTCTTGGCTCCACCTTTTTCTGATGAGCTTTATTTAGCTTTTTCTTTCATTTCCCCATATTTATTTTTGGTTCCCCCTTTTCTGTGCTTCAGTATCTTTCCTCGATACTCACAAAGGGTTGCTGTGTATTTGGCATTTCTTTTTCCAGTTCATATAAACCTTCCTTATTTTGCTCATGCTTCATTTGCTACCCCTTTTCTGTGCCTCAATATGGCTCCTTGATACTGGCACATGGTTGCCATCTGCTCGAAGACCTTCAAAAGCATATCTTCTGTCACACGCTACAACTCTATTGCAATCTTTCATTCTGCCTTACTTCCTCCTGTCTTTTATAGCATTCAACTCATTATTCATGTTAACTTTCCATTATCCTTGCATTGATGCTTTTGTCTTCCCTCAGAGTCTTTCGAGAACGTGCCAATTGCATGTGACCCCTCTGCTACACTGTATCTGGCTTCTCATTCACTCGCGTACCGGGTTTCTTCAAAGCACTGAAACTCACTGGTGGCGCTGTATATATTTGCCACTTTCTTGCTTCCACGACATCTGGCCCCAGGCACTCCTGGGTCCTTTCTCCACCCAGGGAAACAAGCACTCCGAAGTTGCTGATCAATGACCGCCTCCCACATAGCATCCTTCACTCTGTGATGTCAGCTCCCCAGAGAATTGGCTCCCCGCCACACACTCACAGACCACTTCCCTCTGCTTCACTCCGGTGACTTAGCAGTTCTTTCTCCGCAGTTTAACAACATCTCAGCTCAGCTTCCTTCTTGCTTCATGATCAACACCCTCCCTTTTCTGTTTGTGTCCCGATTTTTTATACAGCTGCAATTCACTAATAGGTTGCAGGTGCAAGGTATTGGAGTCAATTGCCTGACTTTTCCTGAACCTATTGAGGGGACATGTGTATTCTGAGTGATAGTATTCCTCTATAGCCCTCTCACTCGTCTCATTTCTATACGTGTTTTCTATAGGAATTCTGCAGTACTCTTTGTTGCTTCTTCCTCTTCCCTTTACTTGGTGGAAGTTCAAAGGGTAGGATAGGATAAGACTGGCAATATACTGTAAAGGCTGAGGGACAGTAGGGCAAGACGGTGTCAGAAAAGGGGATATAACATTTCTCACCCTCAGACACCCCTCCCCAATCCACATAGGTGATCCTCCCTTGCGTGTCCACCCCCAGGGCTGGGATCCATACGCGATGGCCCTTCCCTGGCCCTCTGCATAGATGAACCCTGGGGAGTAGGCAGGAGAGCACCTTGGGTTTTTAACATTACCCATTCATTTGTCGGGACTATCGCCTCATGATCTCTGCTACGTTTTGTCTTCCCCACATCGTCTTCTCTCAATTTTGCTTGCAAATCGCTGCACTCCTTATGTTCACCACTGATAACTTCTAATATTTTATTCACCTGCTTCGTGCCGCTGAGTGTGTCATTGCTGCTATAAACGGATGGTGCAAAAATAGGGTTGATATATCCTGCTGCTGCTTTCAATTCCTTTAAGGGGTTAAATCCCTGACTTTCTGCTGTCGGAACTGCGTTTTCGGTTTGAGGAGGAGGAGGAGCTGTGGGCGATTCACCTCCTGTATCACGTTTGCTTAACATCCATTGCTTTTGGGATGGGTCTCCTTCCTCATCCTGCAACATTTTCCACAGCTCTAATATAGCCAATCGATTACTTAATTTCTTGCCCTTATAGGCGACATGTAAATATGTGACCACACATTTGGAAAAGCTGCCATCCCTGGGACATGGCTTTGCCATTTTGCCCTCTGTATCGCAAGCCCATCCTGCGCTATACTTGCATATTCTGTCTTGATATCGTGGTAGGGACTTGCATAAATGTTGAATGAGTGTGTCCCTCCTAATGACATGTTATTTTGTAATCGTCAATACATTCTTGACCTCAAATCGGGATTTCGATACGTTCAATTACTCTTGTAAATTCACAGTTTACATAATTAATATCACTTTTCGACCAAATTCAGAAACCCATAGCAATCCAAAGAATCGTTTCAACAGCCTCTCTGGCTCACCACCATCTTCATTCAAGTGCTCCTCGAGCTCCGCCCAAATGGTATAACACTTTTCATCACTTCAAGCAACAGCTCAATTACATGGAATCCACCATCTTCTAAACACCTCAACTCCTATTCACAACCTCACATGTGATGTCACAAACTGAAAGCCCCAACGTATCAATATATATCTCGGCTTTTGACAACATAGACACAATAACAAACACGACATAACGCACAGCCATCTTCCTGACTCACCAAGACACAGGGTATCCCAAAAAACCATGTGGTCCTTCTTCTATACCGCTGCATATAGAAATACATCTCGATGAGATAAATTAAGAGACCACCTTCCGTGACATAAGCTAGCGCCTTCTGCTAATACGTAGACACAGGTAACCATATATAATCATCCATGAACTGAGCTAAAGTGCCTGACTCACAGGTATCCTTTTTTTAAAATATATTTTTCATTCATAAACCAAGCTAATGTATAGATTACAGGTAACCTTTTTATAGTATTTTTTATATTTTTCATCCATAGACTAAGCTGACTGACTAAAGAATGTGTAATCTTGACCAAAAACACAGAAGCACAACACTAAGAGGAACTTTCCCCTCCCCTATATTTGCCATATAGATTAGTCTATATTTACACTTTGTGAACCACTGAAGCTCCTCAGACACTGACTCTCCCAGATTCTGCCACTCTGCCGTCCAGTCTGCTTGGCATCCCAAGGGGAGCGGGCAGGATTTTCTCCAAGGCGACTCCTGACAGCCTCTTCAATCACTCCCACGTTTGGTCTTCGGGTCCGATCCTCACGCTTCGCTGCACAGCCCTTCTGGAATGCAGTGGGATGAGGTGATTTTAATGCTGAAAGGTCTTAGCGACCATCCCTCTACTACCAGTTGTAAAGGAGCGGCAGGGGCACTCTTAGCAGCTTCCCCAATTACCAGCAAGAGGGTACCTGGGCTCCACCAAAATCCCTGCCGCAAGAATGGAAGTATCAACCATAGGGCAAGGTTTACTGTCTTTATTATCAATCAAAATGACAGGGATCACACTAGAACAGAATCTAGTTTCAGAAGTTCTTGTCCTCCAAACATATGTTACACGGTTTTAAAGGCTAGTGACATCATAAAAACAAGTTAGGTAAAAATAAAAATACCGGGGGTGGGGATTGGTTTGTCGAGGACAACTACATATTTAATCTATAGGAGTTAGTTTGGTCATTGGATCACCATATCTGGTGGCTCCTCCTAGGACCACCTCTAAATGTTACAATTACAAGGTTGCAGGTTAACAGGGAAATGATTGGCCGCTGCAAAACAGTGTGCTTAACGTGAAAGGTAGCTAAGGATTGACAGAACGGGTCTCCTCAGCATTGCGACCCTGGACAGCTACTAGGATGAGTGGAACTTTTAAAGCCAATGGGAACAATCCTGAAGGTGCTGTGTGTTCCCAATAAATTGCCATCTCTGATCGCCTAAGCCCTAAGAGCGTACATCCAGCTTTCAACCTGTGTAGTAATTGTCTCTTTCAACTCTGGTTCGATGGGAACAGCTTTCCTTCATCTGCCTCCAATGAATAGGCACTGTCCTATTCTTCCAGGTCACATGTGTATGGACCACAAAATGAAGCTCTCCTGCTTGTAATTATGAGGACTTTAAGCTATGTTCCTTGCAGGTGTTTTATCTCCCTGGTAAACTGGAAATGTTCCATCTCTGCTTGTCCTTGGCTAGGATGTGCACTGTGTCGGTGCTGAGAGCTCTGTCTGCTTTAGCTGAATCAGGCTATCAGCCTCTCTGTGAATTCAAAGTTTCTTTTGCTTTCCCCATTCACTTTAATGCACCTTTGGCTTCCATCTTTGTTCTTATGGCCGCTCATGCTAGTCGCAATTTAGCATAAGCAAGCTGATTGTATGTGTTCTTGGCATTTTGCAGTATCCGCATAGCTAAAGATTTACTGGTGTAAGTTTGTCAGTCCTCCCACTACTTTGAGTCATAAGCATTTGTTTTGTGTCTAGCAGCAATAAACTAAAATGTTTGTGTAGCTTCATGCATGGATGCCTATATGCTTCATGTCCAATGCATCTACATCATGATGTCAGTGGTGACATCATCAGCTTTTCAGTGTTGTCAGTCAATTTGTTCGATCAGTGACAGCTGAATCTCTTCCATATTGTCAGTTGGGTACGTTTGGAATAGCTGTCTGAGAGAATAATGTTTCTCACATCTGCGATACATCACGATGGTGATGAAGGGCCTAGGATTGATGTACATCTGTCATTCCTCTGCCTTCGGGGATACAATCGGGTGCCAGTTGCGAGGGCCACTTTGAATCTTCCACTTCAAGTGATTGATATTCCCTGATGCAAAGGAATTGTGTAAACTGAAGAAAACAAGCATTGGCAAGTGCCATACGAATAGGAGCAACTGGGTAATTTGAAACATTAAAGAGTGGCAACAGCTCTTAGAAGATTTGATTATCTAACAGGTGAATAGTGGCAAAACAAGTATGGAGAAAATTGCAAGAGGAAAAGTCCAATACCGCTGTTAAGCTGAAACAGTGGCAGTGTAATGTGGAAAAGAAGCAAGTAAGTCGGTTGTCTGTGTCTGCTTTCTGTTCGGATGCTATCACAGTAGTCTTTGTTAGTGATGTAAGAATCATAGATCAGCCCCTTGGGACCACTCACCGACATGCCGTGCTACACAGGTCCCTCAAACTCAAAGAAGTGAGGTCACCTGTAGAAGAATTGCTGGTTCTATCTGGGATCCAGGGGACCAAAAGGGGTGATTTGGGTTCGTTTGGGTGCATTTAGCTGCTGTCAGCTGCAGGCCATCAAAGTGTGGATCCTCTTGAGACATTGATCAAAGAGCCCATTTGATTAGGTGTTCCATCATTAGGTGGATATGTGTGTGGGCGTCATTCACATATGATGCAAATGAAAAGCAAAACCAGCAATTGGAGGAGAGATATTTGATCATGGATAATAGTGAGGACAATGGGGGCTCTATGGTTGAGTGGAGTGGAAGAACATAGGAAGGGTCCGAACAGGAACCTTTGTTGTCTTTCCTATAGTAAGGACCAGTAACAATGGCTACATTGTTGCCAGACCTTTTCAATTGGGGTCTTTTGGTCGAGTAGAATGGAGACGTCCACTGTGTCCTAGCCCACAGTGTCCAAACAATATCAAAATGTCTACATTTCCACAGTGTTTCAAAAAAGGTGGCAGGCGCTCCTCTCCAGAAAGAACATGGCATGATAACCTGTTCTGAGATGAGTTTGCAGCACCCACTTTTTGCTCACCAGTTTCACCAGCTCCGGTAGGTCACCTTAAACAGAGATGGCGCCTATCTCTGCCTGGCGACTGGGATAAGACTCGGATTTGCATTGCTCTGCAGTAGAGGATTGCCGTTATGGATTTGACCTGTGTTCCATAAGCACTATTTTTAAGGTATTGGAGATCGCATGAAGATAGCAGGATAGTCTGTAGATTGTGGTGCACGATTTCCATACAGGCAATTTGAACTCGGCAGGAATGTTTCAGAGGGTCCCTACTAGATCCAATTATGAGAGATGGTTTTTTGGTAATTGGAATATACATGTACAAGAGGACTTTTAAAAAAAAAAATCTATGGGTAAATACAAACACTAACTTGTACTTAATACGTTCCATTAGACACCAATGAACAGTTCCAAGAAGCTACTGACACCAACTGGAATTTCGTCCATAGCAGTGAAATAGGTGGCAAAAAACTCATGTCACAGCAACGGGTTCCAGTAAAAAAATAAAAACGTTGAACTGGGCAGCAGAAAGTGATGCATATTCATGTGACGTTCGGAGCCGCCAGTTTTCGCAGTGTGGACTGCTGCAAGAACACGGGGATTGGGACTCTGACATGGTGTCGGGAGTGTTAGGTCTTCAGGAAGCAAGCAAGCACGGTGGATCAATAGGTCTTCACTCTCCATCAGTGATCAATTACTGGGTCACTTAGGCCTAGCTGTGGGCTTCAGTGGCTAATTTAGCAGACTCCCCCCCAGCCCTTTGATGAAAAATGAGACTCGCAATCATCGTTAAGATACCATTGGAAAACGGCTCTTTTGTGAGAGCAGGTGGTCTCGACGGAGTTGGCAAGGCGTATAAGAGCTTTTAAGGTCACCTGTTGGAGGTTGTCTGATCAGTACAGACTGGAAATCATTCCCATGTATGGGGGAGGGGATGCCCTGCTCTATGTGAAATTGTGCAATTGTATCTGCGCTTGTCTTTTATTTTTTAGAGCTCTCTTCTCCTTCTGTGTCCAGGTTTGGGCTCTCCCACAAGGCAACACGAATGCGGGAAGGACACGGCACACTTTGTGTGCTAATGCACTGTGTAAATGGCAATTTTGACGGATGTGATTGAAAATGAACCAATTGACAAAAATCTCCTCTACTCTAGCCATCTGTCCTGTAAAGACATGAAGTGGATCTTCTTCATGCCAGCCATCCCTTTAAACCTTCTCATAAACCACCTCAACCCTGGCTCTCTTCCAATCTTCGCCTGCTTCGTACAGCTATCCACCGCACTGAGCAAAGATGGAACAAGTCTCTGTCTGCACCTGGCTTATAGTCTTTACCTTTCCTACACACTTCCTATGACTCTGCCTTGCTTGCTGCTGAAAAACCTTACTATTTAAGTCTTGTTCTCTCTCTTTCCTCGTGTCCTCCTCACCTTTTTTATTTCAGTCTCTGAATAGATCCCTCTCCCCTCTTTCTACAACAGACTCCTGTACTTTCTTCATCGGCAAGATTATCCTGCTACATGCCTCCCTGCAACCATTCTCTTCTCACCCTACTATTTCTACTCCTTCCCCACCACCTCTACTCTTTCCTCCTTCCCTCTGCTATCCGATACTGAAACCGTTAATTTCCGTGCCAGAGCAGACCCATTTGCCTCTTCCTTGGACCCCATTCCCTCTTCTCTCAATTCCAAGGTCTGTTCCCCTCTGTTTCCATATCTCATTACTCTTTTTAATCCTCCTTCTTCTTTCCCTCTTCCTTCAAACATGCAGTCATTCTTCTGTTTTTCAAGAAATCTTCACTAGACTCTTCGCCACCCGCTAACTATCGACCTATCTCTCTTCTTTGTTATCGTTCCAAAGGTCTAGAACGGATTGTTTATTCTCAGATTTCTGCTTTTCTAGATCACAATTCTTTACTCTCCCCCTTCCAATCTGGGTTTCGTCTGCTTCATTCTACTGACTCTGCCCTATTAGCTGTCACTCACTCATCTCAACACGTCACTCTAAACTTTCATCGCTTCTCATTCTACTTGATTTCTTCTGTGCTGCTTTCGACATGGTCGATCATCCTCTCGCTCTATCGTCTCTCTCTTCCCTTGGTATTTCTGTTTCTTTTCTAAACTGGTTCCACTCCTATCTCTCTGATATGATATGATATGATATGATATGATATGGTATTTGTAACGCGCCTATACACAGGTGTTTCAAGGCGCGACGAGGCAGGGAGGGGAGGAACAAGGGGAGACAAAAACAAACGATCCTATTAGGCCAGGTGTCATTCAGATCGCGCAAGTGCAGGGGTGGGGGAGGGGGGAAAAGTGCAAGGGGAAGGGGAGGGGGGGAAGTGCAGTAAAGGTAAGTGGCGTAAGTAATAAATAAAAAGGGCCAGCTAGTGGCAAGTGCAAGGTAAGTGCAGAGCAAGTGCTGGGGAAGGGGGGGGCTGTAGGGATACAGAGACAGTCCCGTAGTGCAGAGGGGTTCCAGGGGATCAGTGACTGGGACAAGGACCGAAGGCAGTTTAGAGTGGTCAAGTTGCAGGATCAGTGCAGTTTAGTGAAGAATTTAATTAGCTGTTCAGCAGGGGAGAGGGAGAGAGAAAGCAGAAGCAAAGAGGAAGGTTTTGAGGTGCTTCCGGAATCGGAGGTGGTTCTCCTCAAGTTTCAGGGAGGCAGGAAGGCTGTTCCAGAGGGAGGCCCCTGCCGCGGAGAGAGATCTACCCCCAGCTCGTTGCTTCGAGAAGCGGCTGACCATGAGGGAGTTGGAGGCGGATGAGCGAAGGGCTCGGGGAGGAAGATATTTGGGAAGAGAGAGTTGAAGGTATTTAGGACCCAGGCCCCAGAAGGCCTTGTGGACAATGCAGAGGGTTTTGAACTTTATCCTCGCAGCCACTGGGAGCCAGTGTAGAGATTTCAGTCCTGGAGAGATACGGTCCCTGGGCTTGAGGCCAAGGACAAGTCTCGCAGTTCTGTTCTGGATGAGTTGCAGAGGGCGGAGAGTGGAGGCAGGCAGATTAAGATAGAGGCTGTTACAGTAATCCAGCTTCGAGAGAACCAGGGCTCGGGAGACAGTGAGCTTCTGGGGGAAGGAGAGGAAGGGAAGAATACCTCTGAGGAGGTGCAGCTGGTAGTGTGACCTCTTGGCGACATCAGAAATATGAGGAGAGAAGGAGAGTGTGGAGTCGAAGATGACCCCAAGGTTTTTTGCCTTTTCCAATGCAATACACTACATTATCTCTGCTTGCTGTACAATCATCTTTATTTTAATCTGTCGAAAACGGAAATTATTTTGATCCCTCCTTCTTCCATTTCCTTTCCTCCCCCACCTCCTTCTATTTCCTCTCCTCCCTCTCATATCTCCATGTCCCATACCGCTCAGAATCTTGGGGTCACTTTTGATTCTTCCCTTTCGTTCACTCCCCACCTTTCTAACCCTGCTCGGGTTTTCAGCTTTTTAATATACATAAGGTTTGCTCTTCATCATTTCATGTCACGAATCTTCTTATCTCCTGACTGATTCTCTCGCGGTTGGACCACTCTGCTAATCTTTTTGCTCTTCCCGCCTACCGCCATGCCCCCTTATGCTCTATCCTCTATTGGTACCCCTTTCCTCCTCCCCCCTGGTTCTTCTATTTCTAATGCTCAACGCTCTATTGCCTGAATCTCGCCTTCTGTTCAATTTCTTGTACATTGTTTTTACATCGTTTGCCACACCCCCGATCTTTCCTCTTTAGCTTCTTTCTATGCTCCTACCCATTCTCTGCAATCTCAATCTCACTTTCTTGTTACCACCCTAAAACCGCCCGTTTTCATTATTTCTCCCTTCTCGCACCTAAGTACTGGACTTCATTTCCTACAGCTACCCGTTTTTCTCCTGTGCCTTATTTCGCTCCTCTCTTAAATAAGGCCCATCTGCTGGCATCGTAAGTATTGTTTTTTGTAATACCTCACTTTTATGTTACCGTTGTTTTTACTGTTCAGCGCTTTGGCGAAAGAGCTATGCACATTCAATAAATGAAATGAAAACTGCAGGTTGCAAACGTGGGCCAGCTTTTTTTAATGCATGGGCTAATTGTTTTGGTTTCAGTCACCTTGACTGTGTCTCTTTCTCTGGGCCCTGATGCAGCAACAATGCATGGACTATTCTCAGGTTCGGGAAGGATGGGCCTCATCACGAGTTGGGTGGTGCAGTAAAAATGCGGCGGTAATAGCGTTACCGCTGCATTACAGCACCGCCCAACTATGATTTGGAGGATTCATCGCCAGCTTTGAGCTGGAGGTTAATCGTCTGACTTTTCAGCCATTTTCGGCACAATTACCACAGCAGAATTACTGCTGCAGTAATTGCGCCAAAAATGCCCCTTTAAGTCCAATGGACTCCGAAAAAAATGGGGATTTACACCGCCACCACCACTTGTAATCCAGTGGTAAGACTGCTGGACCAAGTGGCGTTAACTGTAATTGCGTTGTGCGACATTCTGGTGGATTTACCGCTGGGATACCGCCCCACTCGTGATCAGGCTCACAGTCTTGAGTCTTGCTCAGTTGCACATAGACATCCACTAATAGAGGGATCTGAAACCTCTGGCTCTCCAGATGATATGGACTACGACCCCCATGATTCTTCACAATTGTCTAAGCTGGCTTTGGCTGATGGGGGTTGTAGGGTAATACATCTGAAAAACCAATGGTTGCAAACACTTCCCCCAATAGCACCGTGAAGAGGCCTTTCTTGCCTGACAGTGGACAAGGTCTATAGTGCACACAAATCATTTCAATAACCAGGTGTGTGTGCCCAGTTCGACCAGATGTGAGCTGGGCGAAGCAGAGAGTATGTGCTGCCCATCTCTTGACAAGGAGCTCGATTTCCAACTCTAGGCTGGGATCAGAACCCGTTTATCTGTGGGCTACTTTGAAGCACAGAAGCAAACACATCTCTCCCATAGCACATCAGGAGATGGGGCCTCTGGGCACAACAAAGTCTATTAGCATATCAGGAGATGGGGCCTCTGGGCACAAACAAGCCTCTTAGTAGATCAGGAGATGGGGCACCTTGGCACAAATGGGCGTCCCAGTAGATCAGGAGATGGTGCCTCTGGGCACAAAGAAGTCTTTAAGCAGATCAGCAGAAGGGGTCTCTCGACAAAGAGGCTCTCTCAGCACACCAGAAGAGGTGTCTCTGGACACAAAGAGGCTCCCTCAGCAGGGCATCGGAGGGGTCTCTGAGCACAAAGAAGCTCTTGCAGTAGACCAGGAAAGATGTCTCTGTGCACAGACAGCTCTGGAGATCAGAAGAGATTCACTGGGCACCAAGAGGCTCTCTTAGCAGACCAGAAGAAGTGTCTCTGGGCACAAAGGCTCTCTCAGAATATCAGCGGAGCGACCTCTGGACACGAGGAAGCTTTCTCATATCATGAAAGGCACCTCTGGGCACAAAGAAACTCTCTAAGCAGAACAGAAGAGCAGTCTCTGGGCACAAGGAAGCTCTCCCAGCAGGTCAGTTGTGGAGTGCCTTGGCATAAATAAGCTCTCTCTGAGCAAATCATGAGAGATGCCTCTGGGCAAAATGTAGCTCCCTCGGCAAAGCATGAGGGGATAAGAAGTTCCCTCGGCAGAGCATGAGGGGGGTCGCTGAGCACAATGAAGCTCCCTCAGGAGAGCATGACAGGGCTTCTCGGAGCACAAAGAAGTTCCCTCAGCACAGCAAGAGGAGATTTCTGAGCACAAAGAAGCTCCCTCGGCACAGCATGACGGGGCGTCTCTGAGCAGGAAGAAGCTCCCTCAGCAGAGTATGAGGGGGTCTCTGAGCACAAGGAAGCTCCCTCAGGAGAGCATGAGGGGGGTCGCTGAGCACAAAGAAGCTCCCCCAGGAGAGCATGACAGGGCATCTCAGAGCACAAAGAAGTTCCCTCGGAAGAGCATGAGGGGGGGTCACTGAGAACAACGAAGCTCCCTCAGGAGAGCATGACAGGGCATCTCGGATCACAAACAAGTTCCCTAGCACAGCATAAGGGGGATCTCTGAGCACAAAGAAGCTCCCTCGGCAGAGTATGAGGGGGTCTCTGAGCACAATGAAGCTCCCTCAGCAGAGCATGATGGGGCATCTCTGAGCACAAAGAAGGTCCCTCAGCACAACAAGAGGGGGATCTCTGAGCACAAGGAAGCTCTCCCAGCAGGTCAGTTGTGGAGTCCCTTGGCATAAATAAGCTCTCTTTGAGCAAATCATTAGAGATGCCTCTGGGCAAAAGGTAGCTCCCTCGGCAGAGCATGAGGGGATCTCTGAGCACAAAGAAGCTCCCTCGGCAGAGCATGAGGGATTTCTGAGCACAAAGAAGCTCACTCGGCACAGCATGACGGGGCATCTCTGAGCACAAAGAAGTTCCCTCGGCAGAGCATGAGGGGGGTCGCTGAGCACAATGAAGCTCCCTCAGGAGAGCATGACGGGGCTTCTCGGAGCACAAAGACGTTCCCTCAGCACAGCAAGAGGGGGATCTCTGAGCACAAGGAAGCTCTCCCAGCAGGTCAGTTGTGGAGTCCCTTGGCATAAATAAGCTCTCTCTGAGCAGATCATGAGAGATGCCTCTGGGCAAAAAGTAGCTCCCTCGGCAGAGCATGAGGGGATCTCTGAGCACAAAGAAGCTCACTCGGCACAGCATGACGGGGCATCTCTGAGCACAAAGAAGTTCCCTCAGAGAACATGAGAGGGGTTTCTGAGCACAAAGAAGCTCCCTCAGCAGATTAGAAAAGTGATGCCTGGGAATCCGGGAAGCTCTCTCCTAGAAGATCGGGAGATTGCCCACTTGGCACACAGGACTATTCTCTCTGCAGATCAGGGTACTGGGCCTGAGGTATCCATAAAGCGTTCTATGAGCCCACCCCTAACAGACGAGGAGAGGGGTCCATGGGTAGTGAGGAAGCTTCACCCAGTAGAAAATAAGCTCTCCCAGCAATGCCGAAAAATGGCAGTTTGCATAGGGGAAGCACCTCCTGAACAGAAAAGGGAAATCGATGCTTATGCTTGTGGGTGGATGTCTCCAAGCAAACCAGGAGAAGTGTTCCTGGCCACAGAAGGCCCTGTCGCAGTTTTTAGGGGCAGGGGGACATGTGGGTGGACCTGCTGGGAGATTGAAACCTGTCATTGAGGTCCAAGAGCATACTAGTTCACAGTGATTACAAGAGAGGCAGGAAATTAGCTCTTATAAGAAGCAGCTCTTTGAGCTCGGTCTGAGGAGGCTTAGCACATGGGACCTCCCACTCTAGATCCCCTGTTAAAGCAAGGTCACCAAAAATCTTCACCATTGCCGGTAAAATGGCTTATCTGGTTAAGCGCTCGTTGCTGTGATGTGTGTTTGATCTCCAGGTCGCAGGTTCGAATCCCAGCAAAGTCAACTCAGCCTTTAATCCTTCCAAGGTTCATGAAGTGACTACCAATTTTGATTTGGTAATAATAATAATGTATGCAAATATTTGCTATGTAAGGCACTTTGGATCAAAGCGCTATATACAAATCTAATTATTATTATTGTGAGTACCATTAAATTGGGTAGTAATAATAATACCTGCTATTACAGTGCTTAGAAGTGTGAGGAATCCTGCAAGTGGCAAGATATAAGAGCAAAATGTGTTCTGTGAAAGCACAGCTACATTTTTTGAGCCCCCTTCTATGGAATTCAAAGCATTTGAATCAGTGGCGTTGCTATGGTAGGGCCAAGGGTGGTACTGGCCTCCCCTGCAAAATGTCGAACCCCCTTTTTGCCCCCATCCCCAGGGACAGGTGAAGACCTGACCTGGGAGTCTTGCCAAGTCAGTTTAAAGTGGGCTTGTTGACTTTGCAGCAAAGTCCATTACATCTAGCAGCTGGGCAGAGCACCTTGACTGGCCTGCACGCAGCCCTGCCCTTTATAGGGGCCTTAATGGTCTGCAATTACTCCTTTGTCTAATGTCTTATCTGATGGGTTTGGTATTCCATCTGAGAGACTCCTAACAGCTGGCTTACTTAGTACATGTACAAGTACAAGTTATTTAAAGTTACACAAGAAGCGTACTTTTTCAAAGTTACTAATTAAGCTTGCTACTTTAACATGGACAAATCAGGTTGCTTTATAGGGAAAGTTAAATGTTCTTAAAAAGTTGCAAAACAAGCTGGAAGTTTGTGACAAATTTGATATTTATCCTAGTGACTTTACTACAAAACATTTTTTATTGATTCTTAAAGTGAAAGAAATACAGTTGTGTAAAAGGAAGCATTCTTTCAGGCTTGCTTTATTTTGAATTCTGCTACTTCTAGTTTTCCTTTCAAGATGTTGAAAGGAAAACGACAATATTATTTTGGCTTAACATGTTTCACTAAGGATTTACATATTGTAAGGTTACTTTAATTTGAGATATGTGTATTTTGCAAGGAACTATCAGAACTCCCAAGTTCCCAGTGGCCAGGCATGAGAAGGCTATCCAGTCCTGTTTTTCCCCCTCTGGACATTCATTTTTTCTAATTCATTCGAAATTTAGGAAAGCTTCACTTCTCACAATTATGAGCATAGACAAAACTGGGTGGCCTTCTCTGCTGTATCAGGCAGTATTATTGTAGGCTTTGCAATCCAAAATATACATATTTGTAGCAAGGTGAGCTTCAAAGTTATGTGTTCAAATGCCTAAACTGTAGATTGAGTTATAATCCCAGTATTACTGTTAAAACCAAAGTGTGTGATCCTGGGCAAATCATGTACTCTCTTCATCTTCATGTATAGTGGACAGACCTCAGCAGAGCCAACAATGATTTCCTCCTCTATTGCTGCCAGTCACCAAACTGGTATGGGCTGTCCACAGTATGGCCCCACAGGAGAATGAGTAAAATATTTTGCTATGCCCGGTTATGCTATGTTATTGAGTTTTGTATAGTGCACAGTCCACCATTTTCACAGTTTCTTGGGTTTGCAGGATCTTCAAGAGGTGAAGTAGGAGATTAATGCAGAAGCAGAGGAAGGTTGCTTTGTTGCAATGTTGAGGTGTGCATGATCTGAAAAGATAGGCTTCTCTGTGGTGTGCAAGTTTAATATATTTTGTGAGTTGTCTGGAGCAGGGGTTAATTTGTGGTCCAGGTTGGTAAATAATTGTTTATGTGATTATTGTGTCTGTCCTTGTGGTGTTTAAGGAGAGTGGGGAGCTGTATTGGTGTATCTGTGGCAGGTTAGTTTGCTATTTAGGGCATTTGTTTGGGTGGTATGCGCTCTATTGTGTAATCCGTGTTGATTCAGTGAGGAGTTGTATGTGAAGATGGGCTGCTTGTTAGGGGGCTGAAGAATGATTTTCCGGTACTTGCTGTTGCCATACACTGTTCAACAGACCACCTGAAAAGAACTGGGTGCAACCTTTTTCACTTGGGAAAAATATTTTATTTGCTTATATCAAAGGAAAACATTATAATAAGCTTAGGCTCTGGTATTGTGGGGGAAAGGACAATAGGTTTCGGGGCTTGTGTTCTGGCCTCTGGCTGTTGAGGAGTATTCCTGGTATGGGGCTTGGGTTTTGGTGGTGGGGCAGCAGAATGGCAGAGATGGGGCCTGGGCTATGTTGGTGGGGAGGCAGGATGCCATGTACGGGCCTGGACTATGGTGATGGGGAGGCAGGACACCAGGTATGCAGCTTGCAAGTCTTTAATACTCCTGCTATTATGACCCATTTGTGTTTTGTTAAATAAAAAGAATAACTTTTTTTATATAGAAGTTGTGAGGAGACAGATATCCAATTGTCTGTGGTGACGGAAAGACCTGAGACTCGAGGACCAACACAGTAGTACCAATGTTGACTGGTGGTATTCTTTTTTAATTCAAATTTGAAAAGTCCTGAAGAAAGTGTTGTCACTTACATAACACCACTGAAACAGCTTCACCAGAAAAACATGGGATGACCAACAAACACTTGGCCACCCCTCTAAGAACAACTTGGGTATAAAGAACGTTTTTTTTATAAGACTCCATTTTTTTGAGTCATAAAATCAGGAGCATTTAAGAATTATTTTTCCTTCTGCTTAGACTCGCAATCCAGGCACTTTTTTACTTCGTTTGCCAGATTTTTTTGTATATGAAATAAACTCAGTTCCTTGCCACTTGGTCACTCCAGCCTGCTGAGTAATAGCCATAAGAGGGCCTGTCTCTTTCTCTATCCCCTCACCCTAGACAGGCAGCTCACCACCTCAATCTAAGGCGAGTACATCACTTACGGGAGAGCTAGCACCGGTTGTAGGGCCATACCAGGCTATTAACAAGCAGCATTTGAAATCATACAAACCAGGTAGATTTACCAGTACTACTTATGTGTCAAAACATGTGGGTGTACGTACAGGGTTCATAAACCCGACTTGGTCCCTCTGGGGTGTTTTTTGGGGGAAGGATGGCAGGTATGGGTGTTGTGTTTTGGCCGATGGCTGTTGAGGAGTCAGGATGCTAGGTATGAGGCCTGGGCTATGGTTGTGGGGAGGCACAATGACAGGTCTAGGGCCTGGGCCCTGAGTAATGGGGAGAACAAATAGACCAGAATTGAGGCCCGGGCTCTGGTGGTGGAGACCAGGATACCAGGTATGGGGCCTGGGCTCTGGTGGTGGGGGAACAGAATGGGGCCTGGGCTCTGGGTGGTGGCAGTGAAAGGATGCCAGGTATGGGGTCTGTGCTATGGGGAGACCGGATACAAGGCATGGGGCCTGGGCTCTGCGTGGTGGGGGTAGGAGGATGCCAGGAAAGGGGTCTGAGCTCTGGCAGTAGGGATGCAGGATGCCAGGTATGGTGCTTGGGTTCTGGTGTTGGGTAGGCAGGATGCCAGGTATGGGACCTGGGTTCTGGTGGTAGGGAGGCAGGAGGCCAGCTATGGGGCCTGGGCTCTGTTAGTTGGGAGGCAGGATGAAAGGAATAGAGCCTGGATTCTGGGTGGTGAGGGAAGGATGCCAGGTATGGGTCCTGCGTCAATTTGGGAAAGCATCCTAATAGCCCTTTTATAGGTGCCCCCCCTACCTTTGCCTCTGGGCCCTTCTGTGCCCCCCTACATTTGATTCCTAGAGATACCACTGGTTTGAATGGCTGTAGCTTTATTGGATTTAATGTGTCACTGCTCCAGAGTAATTGTGGTGGATGATATCAACATTTGGTGGGACAAGCTAATGCTGCCCGCAACCTCGCAATTTAGGGCTTACTTGGGGTACAGTGCTTTTTAAAATGTGTTTCTACACGCACCCACATGAGGGGTGAGGGGGGGGAGCGATCACTGTGTCAGTGCGTTCTCTAACTTTATTCTCTTTTTTTCCTCCCCCCCCTTCATGCCATCAGCTGAACCTCCAGCATGCATGCCCAACCTTGGAGAAAATGCCATGCTTGCTAAGCTGAAACTTTCCCGGAAAGAGCATTAGGCTTCCTATTCCTCATTGGACGATCTAAGCATAAGCCATCCCTGGAGCACCGCTCTTGTTCGCTTGTCCCCAACGAAAACAGTGAAGTGACCTCACATGAAATATGTGGCTAATTGACCCAAAAAAATCAAGACATTTGAATGATGCGGATGTGCTATTTACATAGCGCTTTCACCAAAGCACTTTACAGAGAACATATTTACATACAGTATCACCCAACCGAAGTTGGTACTCACTTATTGACCTTGGAAGGATGAAAGTTGTGTTGGTCTTGCTGGAATTTGAACCTGCGACCTGCAGATCACACACAGATCGCAGCAGTGAGTGCTCTACCCGCTGAGCTATCTTACCTGCTCCAGGTTAGTTGAATACACGCCTAAATAGAGAGGACCTTTTGTCATCCAAATTTGAAATTATAACCCATTGCAGCAACTGTGGCACACAGATGTGCCTTCTTTCTGATGCAGCTTCGTGCACTAGTCTATATTCTGGCTTTGCAGTATACCGTAGTACCTCAAAGTACTTTAAAGCAGATATAAAGCAGCATGGTATTGCTGTAAAAAGCACCAAACCATCTTTATATCTTCTTGAGAATGCGGATGCTTATTGACGAGAGTGTGCACCTTTGAAGATGGTATGTCTCATGTTAAGGAGGTGCACTGGTTGGCTTACCAGATGATGTTTCCTCATGTCTATGAGGTCGTGTTGTGCTCCACATGTCTGCTTGGATCCAGAAAGATTTTGCAGGTGGACATTGTGTCGAAAATGGCTTCTGCCCCGCAGGGGTACAAGGATAGATGAGTGGTGGCTAAATGCCTACGCAGCCCTCACACTGCTACAAAACAAGAGTCCTCCCAATCATAACGGTGAAACAGGCAATGGTAAGAGATACACTTCCTTAGCCTTTTGTGATAGTGGGCCATGGGAAGGCTATGCTCTGGAGAGCCGAGTGAGTGTGAAACAGTAGTAGCCCAAACAACAATAGTACAGCCAAAATAAAGGAATAGTTCAAAATAAAGGAATGTCCCATCAAGGTTCTATACAAATATATATATACTTTATAAACACAATTATATGCACTAAAAACTGTACTAGAAAACGCTAACAAAAACCCGCCCCAGTAAAGGTAGACCCAGAAATGCAGACTGTAAATCTGAAAGCACTCTGTATACTTAGCACAGAGGAATAAGACAATCAAATGCCACAATGTTTGAAAAGGTCTGCTTCTTTGTTAAAAAGGTGCAGCACAGGGCTTTACCAGTTTTTAGGATCCCAACAAATGGATAACGGGGATGGGGCCTTCCAAACAATCCCATATTTCCTTCTCAGTGGTTCAATGGTGTTGAGCTGGTCTTTGAGCAGTTGTGCAAGCAGTTCGAATCAAGTTTGGATGTGGTGAGTCATAGTGATCCAGAAGGAGAGCAGGCATTGAGTTGGGTCGAAGTGAGGCTCAATGCAGTTTGATTAGGTGTTCTAATGAAGCGGGTCGATTGCTTCACTAGGCTAGGTTCGATTTATGAACACAGGTTGAAGACGAAGATGCTGGTGGCTTGAGGTGCTTGGTGGAGAAGCAATGGTTCAAAGTTGTTCGCAGCGGCGAGCTTCTGGTTCAAGCCGAGACAATGATGTGCTCAACTGGCACAGTGTGGAGTTGGACTGGTTTGAGGCAGCACCTGCGGGTCCTGTTGGTTCGAAATCTCTGAAACGTGGCTGGAATGTGGCTGGTATCAGTTTGATGTTGAAAAACAATGATCTGGGTTGTTGTGGCTCTTGGGATGCTGAGAGTCCCAATTCAGGGGCTCAAGGGCAAGATGAGACCATGCACTCCTTTCTCCCAGCCCACGGAAGGCTGGCAAACACCTTCACCTCAGTCCTTCACCTCAGTGAGGTCCTGGTTACTAATGTGGCTGGCAGAGTGGTAGGTCTTGATCCAGCAGCAGAACACCCCCAATGTGCCCTGGGAGTGGTTGGGGAACAGAGCCTGCCACTGCCGTGGAACACTCAATCTTCACCTCAATGGCAAAGTGCTCTGGAAAGGTCAACTCTCTCAAAAGAGGTCCAAATGAGTTATTCTTGCTGTCCAGGAATGAATCAAAGAAGTAGTAGTAGACATATAAGAAACAGTCTACAGGCGATTGAACAATAGCAGGCCTGCTTTACGGGTTCCAATCCCTGGCCTTGTAAAAGTGGTCCTTGCCTTTTTGCCTTATATCCAAAGTGCTTTGTGCTAAAGGAAGTGGAGGAGAGAGGAAGAAAGGAGAAATACAGATAGAACCAAGATGGTGGAATCATTCCCCAATTCCGCTGATCACTCTCTGACCACACTAATCCTGCCGCCTTCTCAGACCAATAGCATCAAATGCCCTGTGGTGTGCAATAGCACAGTGCGAAGCTAGCTCTTTTTTTTAGGGTGTGCCCTTTCATTCCTGTTTCCCAAGACATCGCCGGCTGAGGTGTTGTCCTGCTGGAGAGAGGTGGTATACAACCTTACAAAGGATCAAAAGAGAGGCAGCCCATACAGGCTCTGCTCTGCTGGGTGCAGCAGAGGCAGCCTGTCTATGGAGAATGCACACAACCATCCATGGCTAGCCTGGGATCACAGTGTTCATGCCTGTATGATACACATCAGATGTGTTTAGTCTCTAGCCCAATAAAAATCAAAAGAGCCAGGGCTTCTATAGCTGTGTATCAACAGAAGCAGAGATGATCAGGTGTTATAGTTTTGGCTATTAGGTGGCTCTGCCTATAGACCGAAACTATTGGCCTGGGAAGTGAAGATAGGAAAGAGATGAGATGTGAGGAGGGGTGCGCAGCCTTTGGTTGTTGTTTGGATTTGTAGCCACCCATTGACCACCCAGGGCCATGTTATTCCCTATAGCTAATCTCACTCACTAAATGCTCATAACCCACTCCTCCCAGGCCAAATCCCACCCTTCCCCAAGGGATCTCTTTGAGCTAGCTCTGCGCATCTAATGGGATGTTGTTGTTTTTTCTAAGCAGCCTTCTGCCATGTCTTGATTGCAGCTGTAAGACAGCTCCTAATTTAATAAAAATGTATTAAACAAATCTGCATTCAGCCACTATGAGCAATGTGCATGCCCTTGCATCAGTCCTTTTCACTGAATGCCTGTTAATAACAAGCATTGGCAAAGGCAATTGTTTTGGCTCTTGTACAGCGATTGGCTAGCAATGTGCGAGTTTCTGCCATACTATTCCCAGGCACTAACAACACCTGCCAGCTGTTGCCATCTAATGGCCATGTAGTACCATTATGGTAGTGTCTAGAAAATGCCCACCCTATCCCATGCCTACTGAAATGCCAAAACTGTTTGCTTCGACAATTCTTGTTAAGTGCAGTCTTTGTCCTTACAAACATCATGCCCTGTAAATCTTTCAAAACCAGGCTTTTCGCTTACTCAGTGTTTTATAGGTGGGGTTCAATAATGAAGTGGCAAGACACCTGTACACCATCATGTGCTTCAAAAATAATGAAGTCAAATCAAGTCATATGCAAATAAATGATAGACATTTAAAATGGCTGCCACAGGATTTGATGTTTGTTTATCTTTGTCCAGCGGTTTCCTTTTAAGGATTCTTCCAATCTATAGATTCATCGATTCCCGCATACGTGTTTAGAGGCACTATTTAGCGATTCGGATGCTAGCCCTCATACCAGGAAAACAATCCTGAGCATTCTGAGATCGATGCCAGCAACCAGCTTTACAATCAGCAGGTGGAAAAGATTGGACTCTTGGGCCCTCATTACAAGTTTGCCAGAATCCTGGCGCTAATTTAGCCAGGATACCGGCAAATGGTAACACCATTGCTGGCACTCAGTTCAGCATTATTACCGCTGTATTATGACTGCCGGGGACGGTGGTAAATCCAATTGGACTCCATGGAGGGGGGATTTGCCGGTATTATCGACACTGCTAATACCGGCGATTCATGCCAGTAAGGTGCCAGAATTACCTCCAGTTTTTAGCTGGATGTAATTCTGCCACCTCACTGGTAAACTTGTAGTTGCCCAGTGCGGAAATATCAATATATAAATATGAATATATAAAAAAAATTCTTCCAATCCTTTCCTTATTTTCTCATATTTGAGGCAGTGTAAGAAGAAGTAGTCTCCTTTTCCAACAGCCCTATAGAACGGTGTAGGCTGATCTGTCTTGTGCTGACTTCCAACACTCCCTGTGCCACCATCAATCAATTCCTAGACTGTGGTCACTGACCCTGTATATGTCTGTTACCTGCTTGTGCTTCAGGTGTTTAGCGTGTAGTCACTGACCTCTGTATTTGTTCATTACCTGCCTGTTCTTCGGGTTCCTAGTGGTCATTGACCCTGTTAATTGCCTGACTGTGCTTCCGATGTTCGGATGTAGCCACTGTCTTTGTATTTGGTCATTACCTGCCTGTGCTTCAGGTTTGTAGAGTGTGGTCACTGACCCTTGTATTTGGTCATTACATACTGGTGCTTCATATGTTTAGAATGAAGTAACTGACCCCTGAATGTGGTCCTTATCTGTCTGTGCTAAAGGTTTGTAGACTGTGGCCACTGACCCTTTATTTGGCCATTAACTGCCTGTTCCTCAGGTGTTTAGACTGTATTCACTGACCCCTGTGTATGATTATTACCTGGATATGCTTCAAGGTTTAGACTGAAGTTACTGACCCCTGTATTTGTTAAATACATGCTGGTGCTTCAGGTGTGTAGTCTGTGGTCAATGTCCCTGTATATGTCAATTAACATTCTGCGCTTTAGGTGGTTAGAATATAATTTATTTATTTTATTTTATTTTGTTTTACATATATAGCAGCGCACAAAGCCCAAAGGCATCTAGGCACTAGCTGCAGTTACAAGAATGATACATTAAGACATAGATCAATAGAATATTCATCGAGACATGCCCCACTTACTGGATCCATATTAAAGCATGGTGCGCGTGCGGGATCACAGCAAAGCATACATGGGGCACAGTCGGACAGTCGGCCGCAAAGGGCTGTTCCTTCAGTACTGAAGGGTGTGAGATGGACAAAACGGGCAATGACAAAGGCCACACGGCGCACGCTGGCAAAGCCGCACCCAGTGGAACTAGGGGCTACACCGGCCATGTGGGGAATTGGAGGTTGAGCTCAGGACAGAATAGTCTCTTCAGGGTTCCATCTCATTTCATCGCGGGATGTGTTTTCGCAGGGTTTTTTACTGCGATTTATTTTATGAAAAACGCATCAAATTTAAAAAAAAATATTTTGGGGGGTTACCTCCTAACCCCCACATTTTCTTTAATTTGTATTTATTCCCAAACACCCACACCCCATATATATAATTTACTAACTCCACCTAAAAAATTCGATGGGTTTTTTCAAAAATAATTCGCAGCAAAAGAAAGGACGTCGTACCCTCCTCAGAGCTCCCTCTGGCTCAAGGTGGCTGTGAGTCCATGGCGAGCACCATCTCGGGCGTCAGGTAGTCCAGCTGTTCGTATGTCTTGACCAACCAGCAGAGCTCGGTATGGGCATTGAGAGGCGCGCGCAGCGAACCCAGCGCAATCTGCGGTGTCGGCATAGCTGTGGACATCCGCCATAGTCGGGAGGAGGGGTGGGAGGAATAAGGTGGGAGATGGAGCGGGGGTGGCAGTGTTGCTGGTAAGTCTGTGCTTCAGGTTTGTAGACTGTAGTGACGGACCCTGTTTTTGGTCATTGCCTGCTTGGCCTGCGCTTCAGATGCTTTATTCTAACCCAATAGACTGCCTGGAGACCTCACCACTCTTCCTGTGCATCTCTATCTCTTCACTTTCCTCTGTCTCTCTCGCTGTCTCTTTCTGGCACTTTCTCTTTCACGCAGTCTAAACGACCTCACAAAATCCGTGCCGCCAGACCTGAAATCCTTTCCCAAGGTCTGACACCGCTGCTCTTCACCAGGCTCCAGTCCTGGGCCACAGGTGTTTGCGAGTGAGATACTGTGCCCTACACCTGCGCATATTCCCCAAAGTGCCTTGTAATGGAGCAGGCACCTCCAGCTCTCAAGATGTCCGTCAAGGGGCAGATGTTAACAAGCCCAGAGCACTGCAGAAAAGCAGTGATGCGCAGAAAATGTCAGCCTCTGACATGCGTTTGAAAATATCAGCAAAACCGCAAGCAGGAGCAAATCAAATGACTCCTGGGGGACCTGCTGATAGTAAATAACAGCTGAAAGGGTGGGCAATTGTCCCGTATTTTGCGGGATCCTCCATTTTGGAGGACTTTGTCCCATGCTTGAGCAACTCCCTATTTCACCAACCATAATCGGAGACAGGTCATGTGCCTACACAAAGTACCCCTAGCTCACAAATAGGTAGCCCAGGCCAAACACAAGATCTATATCTGCCAGATGTCCCCTGGTATTAATGACTGCCAATTACAATGCAAATCAGAATCCAAAAGTCATATGGATCAAGAATGAATGAAGGAGATTGACAGAGGGAATACATTCTGCTACCTGTAGGAAAAATGCATTCTGAGATTCACTGCCGCAGGGATATAAAACATGTCAATCAGAGGAACAACCTTTTCTGTTTCTTCAACCAAGGACAGACAACATGGCACCTGCAGTGAGGGCAGGTTCCTGGGAGTCACCTGGGGATTTATAGCAGGTCAGCTGTACCAGAGTACCAGAGATCGGATTACACAGATGCAAAAACTGCTGAGCCTAGAAAAGATTAGTTCATGCAGGGACGGAGACTCTTTTATATGCCGGAAGAGGCTAGGAACTTTGCTATTGTTGGGAAGACATCCGCCTGAGGAGTCACACAGGCGAAACAGAACTTGTGACATGCAGAGAGGATGATTCTGGTGATTGTCTATAAAATACAAAAAAGGTAGCAGGCGCCCCTCTCTCGAAAGAACAAGGCATGATAACCTGTTCAGTGGTTATTAACCACATTGAGAGTTCGCAGCCATTGCTTTTTGCTCACTAAAATAGGTTTTCAAGTTAAGTGCTTGCCTTAGACATCTGTCTTTAGCAAAGAGGACACAAGTTCAAATTCCGGCAAGGCCAACTCAGCCCTTCCCTAGTCTGAGGTCTATAAATTAGTACCATTGCAATGCCCAAGAACAACTATTGCTACAGGGCTTAGAGATAGGAGGAAACCAGCAGGAAGTGCTACACAAAAACGTCAATTTTAATCTAGTGGCAGAGAACCTGACCAAATAGATCGGCCATCTGGAATTAGCACATGGGTACAGAACCTCCCATCTCTCAGGCTGGATTGTCCCGAGTACTGTCACGGGAATGGAATACAAAGGCTCCCACTCCAAGGTAAGGTGGGCTGAAATGGTTAGCACAGGCACACAAAGCATTTCACCTGCATTGCAGGTTTAGCTCAGTGGATCAGAGCAGGTATACAAAATCGTTGAAACTAAAATAGTGAATAGGTCGAACAAGACTGGAAAGTGACAACAGATTTATCAAAGAAACCGATCTTCCTGTCTGTGAGACTTGATGGATTCAAAACAGTTCCTAGGAAGATGCAGTTTGGGAATTGGCACAGGGATTGATATCCTTAACACCACCCTTAATTGAGACTGGACGCATTCATGGAATTGCACAGGGATACCAAACTCAACACCCAAACATTTGAAAGGTTCAAGTCCGGGACTGACCCATCAAGTGCTTCTTGGCCTCTTTCTGGAGGCCTTGGATTGAGGATTCTGAGTCTACCTGATCTTCCATTCTCTGGCTTCCCTCTAGGGGTGTGTACTCTGTGAGAGTCACTGGAAGGTAGGCCCAAGTACCTGGCCTATTACAATGAGCACCCCTTTTAGGAGGAGTTTTGAACTCATGCCTCTGAGGGAGGGCTTGGCCTAGCTATGACGCACTTAGCGCCGAGCGAAAACAAAGACACAGACACCAAGTATGTGAGTCAGAGCGGGGAACTGCCAACCGCCGGCTCGACGCTCGTCTTTATTAACTAGTACACGTGATCGCGGTCACGTGGACATCATATCCCTCATCAACTTTAAAATAGCTGTTTAAACATAAACAGATCAGGGGATTTCACACAGGCATTTAAAGTCAAGAAGCTTTCAACAAACTGTAAAACATAAAATCACTTGTATTCCAGACAGCATTTGGACACAAGAAACATAGTCCTTGAACTCCTGGAGTCCTCTGTGGCTTCTCCTTCAATCACCGGCCCGACATATGGGGACATTCACCACTGTTCCCATTAGGCTACCGTTGATGCAGTCCTCTACGTCTCCTGTCAGGGCCGCTTCTCAGTCTTTCACCCTGACCGAACATAGACCCCATTGAGAACATAACCTTTCAGCCTCGTCGATGGGGGGGGGGGGTGAGGTATGTCTCAATTTTTTCCTTCTTTCTCCAGGCGGGCTGGAGGTTCTGGGCTTGTCTCTTCTGCTCAGCTTTCTTGAGGGTTATCTGTCTGTGCTGGTTGGCTTTCTCTGGAACTGCTTTCTCTTTTCCTTTCCTCCCACAATGCTGGCGGGACATTTTGGAAGTGCAAGGTATTTCTTGACAGTGACGCACGCCCTCGCATAGCTGACACAAGGCTATGTTCTCGCTGGGATACTGTCCATGGTTCTGATTCGTACGGCAGTGACATCTTTCTGTTCCGATTCTGATTTTTCACCAGTACTCTGTCACCAACCTGTAGGTCACTGGTCACCGCTCTTCTGGCTAAGTCCTCTTTAGTATTGTGTAGCTGTCTCCTTTTCTCAACGTCTTCCCAGTCGACTGGGATTGGTTTCCAGGAGTGGTGCAGGGGCAGACCCCCTTGGATGGGGACTTGAAAAATCATGTCGGCCGGGCTGATGTGCTTTGAGGAGTGTGGCATGAGACGGTACGTGCGTAGGAATCTGTAGAGCTCAGGGAGCCACCTGCGGCCGTTGTCCTTTGCAATCAGATAGTTTTGTTGATAGACGCCATAAATCGTTCAGCGTCTCCGTTGGCTTGCGGCCAGTACGGCGTGATTTGACGATGGCGTATTCCTAGATCTTCTATGAAACGGCAGAATTCCTTACTTGTGTATAGCAGGCCATTGTCACTTCGGATTGCCAACGGAATACCATGCGTCGCAAACATTTTTTCTAATGCGGTAGTAACCACTTCTGCTTCTATGGAGTAGACTGGTTCCACTTCGGGGTACAGTGTGTGCTCATCAATCGCTACTAACAGGTAGGTCTCATTGTGCTCATCAATCGCTACTAACAGGTAGGTCTCATTAGCAACGGTGCAAAAGTCAATGCTGATGGATTCCCCCCTGCGGGTGCTTCGTGGTAGGTATTCCATGGGTTCTGGTGGTCCGGGGCGACATGAAGACCGGCAGGCGCTGCAGGTTCCTACAAGGGCCAATACTTTCTGTTGCATGTGGGGCAGCCAGATGCATGACTTGAGGTATGCTAAAGTTTTGACGACTTCCTGATGTCCCTCATGCACCAATTGGATCGCTCTCCTGTGCAGGGAAAGCGGTAGCACAATCCTGTGCCCCTTTAAGATCAACCACACTGATATGGACAACTCATGACGTATCCCAAACAGCGCATGTAACAGTTCCTACGCTGATTGTATTCTCCTAGTGACTGCCGACAGGAATGTCTTCCATTCCCCTGTCAGAATAGTGGTATTTGCAAACTGTAGGCATGGGTCACCTTCTGTTTCAGACTGAATTTCCTCTGACGTCATGGCTTTTGGTCTGGCCAGTTCAATGATTTGACAGACATCTCTTCCGCAATTTTCGCTGCTTCCTGTTCAGATACCGTAGCTGCTCGTGGGTTACGCGACAAGTAGTCTGCAGGGTTGTCAGCTCCTGCGCAGTATTGTACATTTAGGTCAAATTGTTGCACTTTCAGTAGCCATCGTTCGATTCTAGCAGGTGGGTGTGGTGCTGAGCCTCCAAAAATAGGGATACGTGGTTTCTGGTCGGTGAGCACTTTTATCAGGTGGCCTAGGATATATACGTGAAAATGCTTGCACCCCCAGATAATGGCTAGCGCCTCCTTCTCAATGTGGGCATAGTTTTTTCTGCTGGCGTTAGCGCTCTGCTTGCGAATGCAATATTGTAGAACATTCCTTTTTTGTCCCTCTGTGTCAGCTCCGCTCCTAGCCCAAATGGGCTAGCATCCACAAGTAGTTCCGTGGAGCGATTGATGTCGAAAAAAAGCCATGGTGGCATCACTGGAGAGAGAGTCTTTTATCTTCTGGAACGCCTGTTCTTCCCTGATACTCCACTGCCACGATGCCTTGGCTTTCGAAAGCTCCCGTAGCAGAGCAGTGACCGTGGCGAAGTCTGGAATGAAACGGCCACATTATGTGGCCATGCCTAAAATACTTCTCACTTTCGACGCGGTCGATGGTGCTTTCGCATTTTTGATGTCGCTATCTTTATTGGGATCTGGGGAGACGCCTTGTTCATTGAACACATAGCCGAAAAAACTGAGTGACTTCTTTGCAAACTCACATTTTTCTGCATGGAGTGTAAGTCCTGATTCTTCTAGTCGTTGCAGTGTGGCTGCTAGCCGGGCTGAGTGTTCTGCTTCTGTGTTTCCGTAGACTAAGATATCATTGCTCACATTGGTGACACCTGGAAGATCCTGGAGCACTCGACGAAACTCATTCTGGAAGACCTCTGCTGCTGAGGAGATTCCAAAGTTGAGGCGACGGTATTGCCGGTGCCCTAAATGTGATGAGAAAGTGGTAATGTAGCGAGATTCCTTGGCCAATCGGATCTGATGGTAGCCAGATCGAAGATCAAGTTTTCTGAAGACAGTTGCACCAGTGAGGTCTACAATCAGCTCATCAATCGTTGGCGTGATGTGTCTTTCGCGGCCGATAGCTGCATTGTCAATACAGATGCGCACAGCATTGGGTTTTTTGTGTTTTGCTGTGACTACTATGGGGGAAACCCACGGGGTGGCTCCTGACGTCTTTTCAATGATCTTTTGGTCTTCCAGTTTCTTAAGTTCAGCTTCTACAGCAGCCCTCTTCTGAAAGGGGACCCTCCGGTGTCTCACTGCTCGGGGTTCAATGGTCGGGTCGATGTGGAGTTTCACTGATCGACCTTTGAGACAACCAATGCCAGTAAAGAGTTTCTGGTGTTTTTTTAAAAGGGTCTCTAAGTTCTCAGGTTGGACTGAAAGATTGAACTGTATGACTTCAAGGCATTCGGCCGTAGTGCAGTTGAGCAACGTTTCAATGCTGGCATCCACAACATGGATCCGGGTTTTGCAGCTGATGCCGCGATGTGATAGTGTCGTTTTGAAGTATCCTGTTACTGGGAGAGGCTTTTTACATCCATATGCATACAGCAGAACTGAGCGCCGTTGAAGCGTCGGCTGCGGTTTAAGCTTGTCAAATCTGGATACTGGCATAACATTCACAGTGGGCCCGGTATCTATCATAATGGTGACTGGGATGTCTCCTACTAACACTGTGCACTGTCAAGACTTGGCACCACTATGGTTATTGCTGTCTCCTGGCTTCACAACTGATATCATATGAGCTTTCTCTCTTCTCCGATTGTAGGTCCATCTGGTGTCGCTTGGGGATGTCTCTCTACTGGACTGGCTTTCTTCACTGCTACTCGCACTATCGGACCCTTCACACCCAATGGCGCGGGCGCGCCCACTTCTGCCGTGCCGGGGTTTCTCCATCGGTCTTCTCTGGCGAGCGGCTGTTTCTCTCTCCGCTTGATGGATCCTCGGGTTTCCCTATCATCTCTGTGTCGTGGCATGTTTTCTCGGTGGGTAGTGTCCCTAGGCGGCCTGGGGCTCAAGCATTCTCTTTTCCTCACTTATGGCACATGGTGCCGTACGCAGGGCATGGTTCATTCCTGCTATATTGTCCCCCACACCATATGCAGTCTTTTGCATCTTGCTGGATGGCCCTCCTCGTGTCCTTTCGTGCCTCAGGGCATTGATTGTTGGGGTGTTGCTCTTTGCCAGGTCAGTGTCTAACGGTAGGTGACTTATGATCTGCTCTATCTCCGCCGCATACTCATCTGTCCTGTCACATAAGCGTCCCATGGCCAGGATCGTGTCAAGCGGGAGATCTTCTTCAGCTAGAACAGCTCGTCTTAGCTTCTCCGAGGACAGCCCGTTTCTGACTTGTTGCCTTACTGCGAACTCCTCATCTGGGAAGTCACACGACAACGCCATCTCTCTTAACCGACTGTGGAAATCATCTATGTTCGCCTGGCTCATCTTAAATCTTTCGAAGTCATGGTTGGCTTTTGGTTTGAATGTCTTCGTCAGGACATCTCTGGCAGTTGCATAGTCATCATCTGTACCTCGGTTTGGTAGGGCATTGAAAATGCGAAGGTCCATCGTGCATAGGTTGAGCATGAGAAATGCCCTCTTAATTTCTTCTTCAATCTTGCGGGTGTGGAGGGAGAGTTGAAACTGTTGCAGCCACAGTTCCCACCGGAGGCCGGTGCGGGCACCAAATGGTTGAAATGGTTGCATAAACGTGCCCTGCGTAATATCCAGCCACGTGCTGGTGTCTGGGTTCCGGTTTTGGTTTTGCAACCTTTGTGGCGTCATAATGTCATCTGCCATGTTTGCACTTCTTCTTGTCACTTCCTCTCAACAGGTATGGCTTGGCTGTTAACAAGTCCGTCAGATAAGAGAAGTACGTGTGTGTGTTTCTCAATGTGCTTATTACATGAGCTGGGGTACTCCTGGTGCCGTGTTGAACCTCTAGTTTACAACATCACAGGATTCATGTTGGGACTCCTTAGTGCTCAGTGCTAGCATGTGCTGTACTGTTACTTTTAGTTGTGGCAGCAGGTTTGGGCTTCTGAACTGGGTCACTGTCCTTGTAGGTGTTCAATGGTGTCACACACTGTACTGTGGTAGTAGGTTTGGGATTCTGAACAGAGTCACTGTCCTTGTGCTTTTCCCTTCTGTTGGTGGGTATGCCTTGGGTGGGAAAAATGACTTCTCAGACTTTGTCGTGCTTCCTGTGCTTTGTGCTCATTCATGGGGAAGAAAAAAAAAGAAAATGGCTCTTCTTACTTCTTTTTCAGTAATGTATATATATATTTTGTTTGCTCTCACTGGTACCCAGCGTTATGTGGACATGCCAGGGCACAGCTGAGGCCCCCCCCTCTTTCTTCAGCTGTAGGGGCTTATGGAAGCAGCCATTTACTGATGTGTGGGAAGCACAGCACTTACTGTTCAAGTCTGCGACGGCGGGCTTGTATTATTTTGTTTTTTTTTCCTCACGCTCCCCGGCTTTACTGCCCGGCGCGAGTAGCTCAGCGAGCCTGGGCTTCAGGGGGAGCGTGAATGCCTGAAATCTCCTATTCTGTCCAGTCCTCCGTCGCCAGTGTGAAGTGTGTGAGGGAGGGCTTGGCCTAGCTATGACGCACTTAGCGCTGAGCGAAAACAAAGACACAGACACCAAGTATGTGAGTCAGAATGGGGAACTGCCAAACGCCAGCTCGACGCTCGTCTTTATTAACTCATCCACGTGACCGCGGTCACGTGGACATCACATTGTCCTCTATCTGGAGAGATCTCATGCAAAGGTGAGGTGCATATATTCCCTTTTATCAATCCACGCCCAAGCAGAGAGACACCTTACCTCACCCCACTACCCCCCAGCTGTGTGTTTCTCTGCTGTCGGCCCAACCCTTCCCATGATCCCCTTCTTACCCTAAGAGTCTTGCTTTATGAGCTCAGCTCTAATTATGGCTGTGTGCAGCTTATGTGTCCTAGGATAGGGCGACCCTGCGAGAAAAACGAGACGTCCATTGAAGTTGGCAGAGGGGAAGGGTGTTGTGAGGAAAGGCATAGCTTTGGTTGGTAAGACGTTTGTTGAAGTGAGAAAAGAAGGAAAACTGGAGTTGTGGATAGTAGCTGAAAGGTGTTTTAGAAACAGATTTTGGCTGGTAGGAAAACACAGGGTCAGAACCCCTACAGAAAGCTTTGCAAGCTTTTGAGGGGGAAATCTGTAGGCAGGGGGAATAGGTCTGGTTTGGAAGGGAGACACAGGTTTGGGAGGTGAGGAGGAGTTAGAGTCATAGATACATATAGAGATTTGATTTACACAGTAACAGACCCAAAGGGATACTACCCGTAAAACAGAGACGAGGGGAGTTGCATGGAAAGAGAACAAGAGAACAGGAGTACAGGAGGGAAGGAATATCATAAAGGAGGCAGAGCGTAGATTTTGTGAAGAGAAGGAAAGTAACAGCTTGAAGATTGATACAAGCGAATTTGCTACAATAGATAGAGTTAGATGCAATGGGGGAGACATAAGGGAGAGATTAGAATAGAGGCAATTGATGAGGATACCATCTTGGAGAAAAACGGGATTACCATGAATTGTTCAAAAGTGAAATGTCTGAGGGAGAAAAGAAATGAAAATGATTTGACCGAAAATATCTTTTTTCCTCCTGCAGACATTTCTGAAAACCCACTTCCCCATCCCCTTACTTCTTGGGTGGCACACCTCCTTGGGGGCCTCTGTCTCCTTCATCCCTCTACGACACCGGTTCCCTTGACTTATGTGAATGGCAGCTGGCGCCGCAGGGTCCTCTTTTTCTGTTGCTGACACTTTACTTAATAGGGAGCGGGGGACACCCCTGCAACCCTTTGTTGGCATTATAGTGAACAAGGGTGTGGGGGACACCCCCACCGCCCCGCCCTTGTTCACTATAATGACACCGAATGGGGGGTTTATTACATATTTTCGGCTGTGCTTAATTTTCATAGAGCTGATTTTCGAATAAATCTCCCATTCGTTTTTTTTCTCCAAACATATATATGGATTCTGAAAAAAAGACATGGGGCCTCATTATGAGGACGGAGGCGGGTTGTCACCATCCTTGTAACACCGAATCCGCCGCATGATATCCCGGTGCCACTGGGATATTACAAGTCCCGGCGGCCCATGATATCAGGCAGCGGATTCGGGAAGTCCCCATTCCCGTGGAGTTCCATCAGATTGTGTTATGTTATGTTAATGGAACTTATAAAGCGCACGTTCACCCTAAGGCATCATGGCGCTAACTAGTGGAACAGAAAAAGACAGGACGGAGGGTTCAGAGCAGGAAAGCGCCAAAAAGAGAGATGCTCTGCTGTGGCACAGAGGGAACGGGGAAGAGAGTTCCAACCCTTGGCTGCCGCAACTTAAAAACTAAAGGGAATGGGTTCACAGTAGCACTGGCACCATTGTTAATGGTGTCAGTGCTTCCGTGAGAACTCAGTGGTCTGGGGCCATTGTGCCCGACAGGTCAGACCTGCTGGGCACAATGCCCCCGGAAGGCATAACTGGAGTGTGGCAGTCCAGGAAGGGTACCAGTACGGTGCGACCGGCACCCTTATTTCCAGACCGCCACACTTAGAAGGAGGCCCATGGTGTTCGAAAGAGAACAGGTTGTGAGGAGCGGAAAGAGGATGACAGAAAGTTGGGAAGAGATTTGGGCGTTGAAAGACATGTACCAAAAATAGATGCAATGGAAGGGTGGAACGGCTAGATAGTGGGAGAGGCTCAGATCCTTAGAAAGCAGAGTGGGCAGAAGAAGCAACTTCAGAGAGAGAAGAGACCGGCCGGGCCAGGGGAACCATGTTGAATCAAGGGAGAGTGAACAGGTGAGTAAAGTAATGAGACAGTCTGATTACACTGGAGGAGAGGTAGGACAGCCCAAGAGTAGACCGGGCAGGACAAGAGTCCATAATGAACCCCAGTGAACTCTGAGAGGAGGAGGGGAAGAAATGGGAGACAAGCGACACACTTCTCCACTGGACCCTTGCAGGGTGCAATAAACCTTTGCTGAGGTGCCAACCTGACACCCAAACTGGCTGGTGGTCTTTGCCAGTTTATCAGAGGACAGCCCCATCGAAACGACTTAAGAGGCACCAAGGAGGATACTTCTGAGCACCTGGTTGCCCAAGAGCAATTGGTCTGCGTCAGAAGAAAGTTTACAACCCTTTCTAAAAGACAGAGGACTGGAAGAACCTCACTGGTTTGGCACTGAGAGAAGCAATAACACCCTTTCTGAGAAACAACCCTTTTGATGTGACCTTTCCATCTGTTGAGACTTAAAGGAACATCAGAGATTTCTTTTTGCAACCATCACTTGTTTTGGATTACTTTTAACTGTTTGCTGAAACTTTGGTGAGACTGACTATTATTTTGAAGAAACCTTTGGACCAAAAGGGAGAACCATGCTTTGTTGAGAGACTGGCCCTTCTTTTTTTCTGTTATCCTGACACTTGTAGACCATATTATCCGAACACTAAGAAACTTGAGCATCCTGACACTTTTTATATTTTGGGCACTTCAGTACCCTGGCAATCTTTTGCTTTAGAATTGTATATGAATGGGTAATAAAACATTGTCACCATCTGTCATGGATTGGTTGTTTTACCCCTTAAGTGCCAGGGAAGAGGTATCTCGTCCTTGGGATTACCTCCATAGTGCCAAGGACGAGATAGCTTGTCCTTGTCATTTAAGGGGTTAATGAAAGAAAAAAGGTTAGAAGGCATTGTATGGCGATATACCAAAATCACAAAAAAAGACCTTGGCACTGGGGGGGCAAACCCATGGCAGTTAATTATCACAAACATCCGTGCAGGTACTATGTTTATTTTTAGTAAGTCAAAGAACAGTCTGAGCTGTGGAAATCTTCCAGGAAAACCTCTGTATGGCAGGGTCATGAGGGAAGCAACAGGTTCTTCCATGAGACTTGCAGGAGTTGGCACATTTTCTACAGATGCAGCAAACCAAATCTGGCCATGGCAGAGACCAAGGCTAGTGAGGAGGGTCGACAAGGTCCCTGCAAGAGAAGTGGACCCAGGCAGCAGACCGACCAGGAACAAATTGCAGAACCAAAAAGGCAGAGGAGGTACCTCCCAATGGCAGGGAGCTCCCTAGGAACTGCTCTCTCCGAGGGTGATACAGAATCACTGGCGGACAGGCAAGGAGTGCAGCCGGCGTCCCTACGAGAAGCAACACTTTAGTGCAGTACATACATCAGAGGAAAGGACCCTCGTGTAGTGAGCTGAGAATCGTTCGTAAGTCAATAAAGTGTCAGTGCGTGCACGGTGCCCCCAAATCATGGGCTTATTGCCACACACATACTGTCCTCATGAACATCCTGTCAGCTGGAAGAGGGCAGCACCATTAACCATTCTTGTGTTTGTGGAGTATGACTATGGTCTTCAAATGATAATCTGTATTCGAGTCGCCTTTCTGAGAGCATGTGGTAAACTGATGTTCATACACATACTATGGCCAGTTTACCGCACTGGGCCATCTCGTATGTGCACGGAGTATATTTATCTTGCTGCCTCGGGGCCCTCTGCGCATTGCGCGATGTGAGAGAAGCAAGTGAGTTTTTGAATCAAATCTTACACCTTTCGATTATCGTAGCTATATGGGTGTGCAAGGCTGATGCGTGACTGCTAGCACCCAAAAGTAACCGCTACCATTGTGCATTAGCATTATTATATCTGTGCCAGTGGTAGGGTCAACATTTCGTGCTATGGTGCAGATGGCACCTGAGGGTGCACTAGCATTGTAACGATTCAAGGTCAGTGGTGGTAAGTGAATATTTTTAGTGGAGGAGCGTTAACATCTCCCACGAATTGGTGCATGCGACCAGGCACTGCAAAGGTGTCCTAAGTAAAGTTGGAAATCTCTTTAAAAATAATGTGTTGAAATGGTGCATTTTACAGCACAATTTTTTAGAAAAAGGGGTCAAGAGCTATTCAATTGACAATTGGTTCTCTAGGGTCACAGATGAACAACAAAATAAAAATGCATGCCGAGTTGAATGTGGCTCTTTCTGAGGAGGGGTGGACTAAAGAATGGCGGGTATTGCCTAAAAGGAGGGTGTGCATGCCCCAAAAAGAAAACCACGAAACCCTGCAAGCATGTATTTTGAGTCACTCGGCATGGTCTCAGGTGGTCTTGTTTGCACTCAGTCTCCATAATATAAATACATTTAGCATTTTTTAAATAACATCATCTCTCCCTTCAGGGTTAAACAATTTAGGGGCTGATTCATGGAATTATTTGCGCCGAAAAACAGGGATTTGTGCGCCATTCTGCCCGCAAATCCCTGTTTAACAAATGGGAATTTGCAGGCAGAATGGCGCACAAATCCCTGTTTTTCGGCGCAAATAATTCCATGAATCAACCCCTTAATTAGTCAGGCTCATTTTGATAAAAATGGCAATTGCATACAGGCGACCTACAACATTAGCACTTATATGCTGGTGGGTTCCCTGCCTGCAAGTTACCACTTTTGCAAAATGAGTTGCAAAAGCAAAGAGTAAATACAGGCAAAATCACCTACACCCTTATATTTTACTCCTCGTTTTGTAAACAAATTTAAAAGCTGTGTGCAAACTGCCTGTTGCAGCTGGCATTTACAATGGTTTTTCTCTGTAATGAGCCTGCTTTTAGCAGGTGCTAAAGTCAGGTGGAATCCCGAAAAATACAAACTGTGATTATCTTTGCCCTATATTTTGAAGTGACTGGTATTGACATCCTCTGGTCTCTGAGGGAACATGGCAAAGAATAGTCGAATCCACTGCAAGTTCCCTTAAAGACCAGTGGATGTCAATACCAGTCACTTCAAAATATACATACACAGCCCCTGATGAATGTCTGGCATACTACAGTCATTGAGGACAGAAACTTATAAGTAGGGCAAAGATAATCATAGTTTGTATTTTAGGGTCAGAGGACCTACACTATAGGTAATCGGGTGATAGAGACCCGATTTTCTACACAGTGTATTTTAGGGTCAGAGGACCTACACTATGGGTAATCGGGTGATAGTGACTTGATTTATTATACAGTGTATTTCAGGGTCAGAGGACCTACACTCTGGGTAATCGGATGATAGAGACTTGATTTTCTATACAGTGTATTTTAGGGTCAGATGACCTACACTATGGGTAATCGGGTGATAGTGACTTGATTTTCTTTACAGTGTATTTCAAGGTCAGAGGACCTACACAATGGGCAATCGGGTGATAGAGGCTTGATTTTCTATACAGTGTATTTTAGGGTCAGAGGACCTACACTATGGGTAATCGGGTGATAGAGGCTTGATTTTCTACAGGGTCAGAGTACCTACACAATGGGTAATCAGGTGATAGAGGCTTGAATTTCTACACAGTGTCTGTATTGTATTGTTTCGACTATTTATGTTTTGTATCTTCAGATGATGCAAAAGGTTTTACAAATGTGTTTATGAAATTGAAAAGTGATTGTGTTGCTATATTGCATAATAAAATGCTTTAATGTTTTAAAATATTAGGTGGGATGTGTAGAAAAGCTGCTAGTTGTTGAATGCACTGACGGTTGAGATTTGATACACAGTCTTTACATAGTCTAGAGACAAATATGTTCATGTTAGTGATTTTAAGTAAAAATTCCTTCTGAGCACGTAAAGCACATGTGGTTGGTGCGCATTTCATCGGTCACAGAACTCCCCCTAACAGTAAAATGTCTGAAAACAATGACACCTATATACTTATGACACCTATATACTTATGACACCTATATACTTATGACACCTATATACTTATGACACCTATATACTTATTTGGACCGCAATTTCCTACAGGTTGAGTCTTGGAATGTGAATGTGCTTTCACATCTTGTGTATGGAACGTCCCCCCAAAATCCTAACGAGAGGAAAGGGTGGAGTGGAATATTTGGGGAGACCGAAGGGCTCATTGCACATGTATGTCAGGGGCAGGACAGTGTCAACCCTCCCCCCCCAGCCCCCACTCCTCCCCCCTCTCCTCCCCACCAGCCCCCACTCCTCCCCCCTCGTGGCTGTGCCTATGCATTTAGAGGCTGTTTAAAAATCTTAGGGTACATATACAAAAATACAAAACATGTAACGATTGTGGGGCACATGTACAGCCTGTGTAATGATGTTGGGTCACACGAACAAACTGCAAACATCGCGGGGCACATTAGGAATGTGTGTAACATATCTTGGGGTACATCTAAAAACTATTTAACGAGCTGGGGCATATGTACAAAACTGGAACTGGGGGCACACAGACATTGCGAGGCGCTGTGGGCACATGAATACACCATGGTAGTAACCCCCGCCCTCCCCTCCCGCCCGGCACATGGGCAGAAGGTGCTATGGGGCGAGACCGCATCACATGTCAGGAGCATTAAGGCCTCAGCCCAGAGAGTTAATTCGCCTCACAGTGGGCTGCGGCCGCACACCCGTTGAACGGCGGTGACACCAATGGACGCTAATGGAGCTAAGAAAAAAAAATGAGCCGGCTTGGAAATTCTATGGTATCATTTCATGCTAAATCCCATGGCAGAGCAGCGCGGCTCTAGGCACCTGGTGTTCCTTTCCGCGTTAGTGAGGCGCTGGGCCTCCTGCTGCAGTTACCCTGACTCCTGACTCCCAGAGGGCGCTACAACGGCTCCACCGATGGCGTCAGTCAGGATGGCGATGACTTCCAAGGCAACGGGCAGGAGGGCAGGCAGAGCTCCACCGGGGATGCTCGCTAGCACATGCTCTTTATTTTTAGCCCTTAAGAGCAGCAGCTCTGTGAGGGAAAAAAATCCTTTCTTGTGGCTTACTCTATGTCGAGGACAAACCGCAAAGATGGACGCTGGTATCAATCTCCCTTCACGTTACAATGCACTCACGAAAGTCTCCTCCAAACTTGACTGCTGTACTAACATCTCCACAATACTTGACTGACTCTCCTAAAATCTCTCTCAAACATCCCCAAAAGGCCTAAATTCTGCCTAACCCGTTACCAACACTGCTAAAACCATCTACAACCTCGACCAACCCTTTTACCATCTCGCCCGGACTAAAACAAGTCTCCTAAAGACCCCTTGAACCTTGGCCAACTCTTCTACCATCTCTCTCAGACTTTAACAAGTCTCCTGAAGCCCCCTTGAACCTTGGCCAACTCTTCTACCATCTCTCTCATACTTAAACAAGTCTCCTGAAGCCCCCTTGAACCTTGGCCAACTCTTCTACCATCTCTCTCAGACTTTAACAAGTCTCCTGAAGCCCCCTTGAACCTTGGCCAACTCTTCTACCATCTAACAAGTCTCCTGAAGCCCCCTTGAACCTTGACCAACTCTTCTACCATCTCTCTCAGACTTTAACAAGTCTCCTGAAGCCCCCTTGAACCTTGGCCAACTCTTCTACCATCTCTCTCAGACTTTAACAAGTCTCCTGAAGCTCCCTTGAACCTTGGCCAACTCTTCTACCATCTCTCTCAGACTTTAACAAGTCTCCTGAAGCCCCCTTGAACCTTGGCCAACTCTTCTACCATCTCTCTCAGACTTTAACAAGTCTCCTGAAGCCCCCTTGAACCTTGGCCAACTCTTCTACCATCTCTCTCAGACTTTAACAAGTCTCCTGAAGCCCCCTTGAACCTTGGCCAACTCTTCTACCATCTCTCTCATACTTTAACAAGTCTCCTGAAGACCCCTTGAACCTTGGCCAACTCTTCTACCATCTCTCTCATACTTTAACAAGTCTCCTGAAGCCCCCTTGAACCTTGGCCAACTCTTCTACCATCTCTCTCAGACTTTAACAAGTCTCCTGAAGCCCCCTTGGACCTTGGCCAACTCTTCTACCATCTCTCTCAGACTTCAACAAGTCTCCCGAAGCCCCCTTAAGCAGTGATCAACTCTTCTTGAATGTCATCAAACATTGACTAGCTCTCCCAAAATCTCCCAGATAGATTTGAATAACTCTCGCAAAATCTTGCACTACCCTGACCAACTCTCGTGTAATATCATCAGTCCTTGGCTCACTCTATTAAAATCTCCCCCAGACATGACCAAAGTTGACCAACTATCCTAAAAGTCCCCCCAATCTTGACCAGCTATCCTTATACCTTTTTAAAACTATCACCTAATTCTAATAGGCTGGGAGGCTGCACATTACAAACTGTGCATCTGTCTTTACAAACATATATATGCACACACCTCCACAAATTCTAATAGGATTTGGAAAAGAACACCAGGGCAAAACTAAGTCCCAAGTAAATAAAATCCATTGCTATGGCTAATTGTGTTAAGGTTTTTGGTCACGCTGCTGTGCTCTCCATCCTAGACATCATCACTGCTAGATTCTTCCTTTTATTTGTTCATTTGATCACTTGGACATAAGTGTAATGTCCACCCCCCAGTGCAGGCCTGTAGACCAGGGCAACTTTGTGCATACGGGAGGCTGTGAGGTGGGCTGACGGTTTGCCGTCACAAGGTGGCGGGCCAGATGGTGGGTTATGAAGTCGCCCTTCGTTTGAGAAGTATAACAGTGGGGTGACATCATCGCACTCAATGCAGAGACATCATCACGCGGTGACGTCAACATTCAGTGGCGGACCTGTTCTGTATTCGGGCCTGCGCCTGCCACCTCTGCCTCTTTTGCGATGCCGGTCTGGTGTGTTTGAGGGGAACCATCCTGCCCATCTTTTAACAGAGGTTAGAGGCAAAAAGGAGGGCTGGAGCTACTTTTCCATGTTGGCATTGTTGCTCAAGGAAGGAGATGGAAAACTGATATGATCACGCGTGGTGGATCCAGAGAAGAAACTCTGCAGAAGGATAGCACGAAGGCCCTAAAACAGGGCTGGCTGTTATGATGGTATTCTGAGAAGAAGTTGTATTTAGTGGAAGGACCACACCACTATATGGAGGAGATTAGATGGGCGCAAAGGGGTTGCTCGATGCAATTCTAAGTACCAATTTGGAATGCATTAGGAGGCACAACCTTTATTTCTTTGGGACAGACTGGACCTATAGCTACAGAATGGAGGCAAGAGACAGGCCAGCAATACCATTTTGGGGAAGCCCCTCTGGCAGAGGAGCAGGTTGCCACACGTATGTCGTCCTCAGCATTATATCACGCGTGGTAGAAGATTCCCTGCCAGGCTGGTAGAGCTGCTGTGCCGCTGAATGCAACTAAAGACGTGCACCCTGGCTGAGCGAGGCAGCCCCTGCTGGGGAATTGACTGGACTCACCCACAAAGGTTGTGAACACCAGGGCAACACTGCAGACTTGGACTTGTGTCCCCATATCCTGCTTCCAGCTCTGGTGACGCCCCACGCTCTACACAGGATTACCTGCCCCTCCTATTCTGCAACATTGCATACTTGTGCAGCCCCACTGGAGACACGGTGCCAATTTCACTCCCACTGCTTATGCCTGTGTCAAGTGCCCTGTTGCAGGTTGTAAGTAAAAATCGGTCCCTGAAAAGGAGGAGTTCCTAGAGCTTGACTACAACTTCTCCAAAGACTCAAAGGATATCCCATTGATACCCCACCGCTCCTCACCCAATGCCCCTTACCTCTACCATCCCTCCACCCACATTTCTGCACTGTCCCTACAGCCCATTACCCTCAGCTTTTTCATCTCAACATGTTCAATGGCAATGCTGCTAACTTCTATCCAGCCTTAGTGACCCATCATGCCCACCCCGGCTTTCTTTTGCCTGTGCCACCCACCTTGGAAGCGTTCCATGAACTGGCAAGACTACTTTTCTTTTAAACTGTATTTCCCTATTTCCTTATCATTTTAATACACACTAGTTTAGCCTAATATGTTTTCATAAGTACTTCAGTTTGGACCTAGAGTTCTTTAAACATGTACACGTATAGTAAACTGTGGCTGTTAAATTCTGCACTTCTAGCTTCTTGGTCATAGATAAGCCTTTAAGCAAGGCCTGCGCTACCAAAATGTTAGACAAAGAGTATTTCAAGGAGACTGGCGGGCTTCCATCTAGGAACCCCATCTATGACAATGTGGGAATATAGCTATATCTTGTTAACCGTCTAGCCACTCTCCCCTTTATGCTTTCCAGGTGAGGATATATATATATATATATATATATATATATATATATATATATAATATATATATATATATGAAACTTAATAGAATCAACACGTTTCAAACTCTCAGCCTTGCTTATTGAGCACAAATATTACCTAGCAGGCTACTGAATCTTTTCACAACTATGCATTAAATCCATGAGCTTGGCCTCCCAGATCATTCACATACATTCTCTCTATAGGGCATATTTGGTAGCTCACATACATATTTTTCAAGATCGAACGTTATCTCACAGATATGGTACTACTGTTTGCTCTGGTGGGCAGTAACTTTGCAATTGTCATGCAATGAAATTACATTTCAATTTGCTTAGGCTTAATCTTGACGAGAGTTTTGAAGAAATGTATTTTGGTCGCATTCCAAGCAGACTACAGAACTAAAAGCCTCGGTTCTCAAAAATGACATGATGTGTGTGTCCTGGGATCTGGGGATGGCAGCCATTAGGGGACCGGTTCTTTTCTCTTCTGATTACTCAGCAACATATTAAAGGGAGCATATAGCGCAGATATTACCCATGCGGGATCAGACCCAGGCACTTACCTTCCTCATTCTGGTAGAGCAAGCAGTGTCTAAAAGCTGTTTCCGAGGAACTGTTTAAAAAATTCACTTCTGAGTAACTATTAACATAAATGAGTAGTTTTCTTTGAAATTCGGAACACAACTTCAAGAATAGCTCAAGTCAAAACTCGTTTTTTTTATCACCAGTCCCCCTTAACTGGGCGACCTTCTCAAAGCCAATGGCTATAGTTTTCAGAACCACCAGGGTGAAAATAATTGGCCATGAAAACAATCTCCAAACATGCAGCTGTGTGACGCCATGTTTTTTTTTTCGTCAGGCCATTGTGCAGCTGGTTCTTTTAATTCACCTGCAGTTTTGTTTTTGTGGCTTTTTTGACCGAAAATATTTTGCTGAAAAAATTCGACTTTTTCTTTTTTTATTTGGGGGGTCACACCAAACCACCCCTCACCTATTATTTATTCCATATACCCCAAGCCCCCCCCATATTTTTCAATGTTTTTTTCAACGGAACATTTTGTGCAGAAAATGCTGTGAAAAATAATCGGGCGATGAATGAACGTCGTACCGTGCATCTGCGGCGGGGCTTCCTACGATGATGTAATAGAGCTGCTGCTGCTCACATGGAGCAGTCCCCTGACGGCTGTCCCCTGACGGCAGTCCCTTGATGTGCTTCGTGTCGGAGCCTAGCTGAACTGCTACATGTAGACTAATGCCCTGATTCCTTACCAGCATTCTTCATTACTCCTAGTCTGACTATTCCCTGTCCCAGTACTTACCTTTGAGGCCCACCTCCGTCATTGGAACCATCCTTTTTTTTTCTTTTGGAGGTATGCAACCTACCACATAATCATAATCCAGTGTTAAATTGTTCCCAAGCTGGATCATAGGACCTTCAACAACCAGGGAGGGCGTCACTTTTGTGACAAGGAAGAGTAGGGCTAGGAGTAATGAACATTACCAGTAAGTAATCAGAGCATTACCTTCACGTCATTCTTCCTTGTTCCACTACTTACCTTTGAAGGAATCCCAAAACGGTACTATGTGAAAGGGAACATAGGACACCCATGAGACACTGAGCACTGTTGCATCCCATCCCATTCAATGCAAACTTTACCACTGACAATCTCTCTACTCCAGCCGTGAGTACACCAACTCCAAAGGCTCCATCCCAAGGGTTTCCTGGGCCAATCTATAAATACTTTTGAACGCATTTGGGTCAGCCCAGGAAGCCGCTCTAAATGTCTCCTGTAGTGAGACTGGCTGGCCGTCTATCCAAGATGCTGGTGTAACCTATGCTGATCGGCCCTGTACGTGTAAAGGAGTGGGATAACCAGGCGCCTCCTATGCCAACAAGATAACCTGGATCCAACGGCTGAAAGTTACTACCGAGACCACATACGGCACCCAGACAGTCAGATCTGCTGAAAAGCATGATTTCAACCAGACACTCCAGGACCACCCCTCTGACATACATAGAGTGTCAAACTCCTTCTGCCGTTTTAGGATCCCAAAATAAAACAAGGAGAACTACATTGTGAGAAAACTGAAGAGTGGACACCATCTTCTGGAGAAACCTAGGGTCATACTTCAGCCTAGCCCAAAGGAAAGGGGTATTTGTACACTGGACGCTCATTTTCCCAAATCTATGTACTGAGGATACAGCTATGAGCAAAGCTTTCTTTAATATTAGAAACTTGACGTCAATCTGAGACATTTGGTTCTAATAGAGAGCCACTAAGGAATCACAGTACCAGTGGCTAATCTCCTGGAGGGAAGCCCTTGTGTTGGAGGGGTCTAGAAGAAACCAAAACTTCAGGAATTAATTAACCAGAGCTACCCCTTCTAATATGTCCTCTGGCCTACCCAATAGAGCTGGTAGAACTGTTCACTGAGCTTGTAGGGTAAACACTGTTAACTGTTTATAAAACCATCTTGGAGGAACTGCAAAATGTCTGCAACACTGCTATGAGGGGGGCATCAAACCTCATGCACCATTCAAGAAATGCACTCAGTCCCTATCATAGGCCTATAAGGAGTCTGGGCAAATTGAATGGGGAATAGTCTCTGTCACCTAAGGCATCAATCTGCTATATTTCTCTATCCTAACAAGGAAGTCCCTACCTAGTAAACTAAGGCTAAAGAAAAATGACCTAGTGTCCAAAAAGTATCTGACCCTCACACTAATACACACAACAAAATTATACAAGCAATTTATGTGTAACTTTAGTACAACAAAACAATGTATCAGTTGAATCTTAAAGGTATTTCAGAGTACTCCTTGCGCCCAGGGTTGGGCTCCCTTATCCTAGATTCATTTAAGAATACTTTGAGCAAAGTTCTGATGCCACCAAGATCTGTTCAAAATAACACATAAAGTCTCTTCCATCCACTGTGTCTTTTCCACAAAGGTATACTCACAAATCACGACTACTGTTGTTCTCCACAGTATCCTTTCTTTTGTAAAGGCAAATGTCTTTCTTTGAAAAAACAAGTTCAAAACCCAAAGCAATGATTATTCTCAAAATGTCCAACAATGATTAGCATCTCACACCGTCTTCAAATGAAATTCTTTTGTCAGGATAGCACAGAAACTACTTTGGTGATGCCACAGCTTGTCAAACAAATGAAAAAGTTAATTTGCAGCAAACGTACTTCTTCAAATCATCTTCTTCTTTCCTGATATGCTCGCCTGCCAGCACTAATTACTTTAATCCCTTTCCTGTTATACTCACCTGACAGGAAGAAAACTCCTTCAACTACAATCAAAATTGATAGCAGTATTGATTCCAAGTTCTCCACACCAATCTCTCTTGGATGGAGGGTTGTACAATAACTTCCTTTTCTTATGGTCTCTTGACTCTTAGTAATGTGTGTTCCAATTTTCCCCAAACTGGAAATTCAATATAGAATCCTTGTTCTTAGATGATCTCTCAACTATTTTCTTGACCGCCTCTTGACTGTTGGCAGTGTGGGTTACAAGTTTCTCCCAGTTGATATCCCGAAAAGGGAGAGTTGTGCCCTTTTTGCCTCCTGTAAAGTTTCACAGTCACTTGGCTGTTGCCAAGGCAGAATATAAAGTGCCCCCTTGTATATCTCCTATAAGGGGATTTATGCCCTTGTAGTTCTAATGTGGGTTTCTCACAGTCTCTTGGCTGTTGGCAATGCTGATTATAAGCTTTCCCCAATTATAGTCCCAAATAAGGAGACTTACGCTCTTGCCAATTCTGCTCTGATTCTTTAATTGTTTGATATTCAAAATTATATGGTTTCTGCTGTGTTTCTTTAATTGTTTTGTATTCAAAATGATGTGCTTTGAACAATTTTCTTGTTCGAAGCACAACGGGGGTCAACGTTAGCATTTGGTCAACTCACTGGCTCTCTTCAGAGCCTCCTCCTCGTGGTCGGCTGTTGCGGCAGATCTGCGCTTCGGCTGCTCTCTTTCCAGCTTCCTCGTAACTTCAGTGGGCTGCGTGTCTCTCCACTCTGACAGCTGTCAGCGGGCTGTGGCTTCTCATTCACTGACACGCTGTGTGCTGAGTTGAGAGCATGTATCCTCATAAGCTGGGCTTCTTCTCCACCCGCCGATTCCTGCTGCGCTTACTCTACAATGCATCTCACCTTCACCCTTTGTGACAGCTTCCATTGGCGTCCTTCTCTCTGTGGCTCTTCCTGCGCCTCGGACAGCCTCTGCATCAACTTCATCATCTGCACTTCCTTCTACAACTCCTTCACCACCATTTCCTCCTTCCTTTAGCTGTGCATCATTTCGGTATTTAAATATCCTGCTCAGGTGCTTTGGTCTGTAGCAACTACGCTACACCTTTTGGTTCATACCCCAAGGGCATGGGGGTGCCAAAGAAGGGAAGAGAAATAGAGCTGAACCAAGGGGAAGGGTCAAAAGGGTGGAATTGAAGATTAAACCCGACAGGCTGACGCATTCAAGTGGGTGACTCATAATGTGAGAGGGCTCAACACCCCTCTCAAAAGGAAAAAGCTAGAAGGATTTACGAGAGCAATAGGACCAGAAGTCCTAGCTCTGCAGGAAACCCACCTTCTGAAAAAGGACCAAGGGCAACTTAAACTTAGCAGCTTCTCCCAACTGTACCATGCGTCAGGTCCGACCAAATCGGGAGGGGTGGTGCTAGCAATCAAAACTAGCATGGGCTTTAAAATCTTAAGGATTCAAAGGGATAAGGGCGGAAGGTACATTTTGGTCAAAGGAGAACATAAGGGAAGGGGCTGTACCTTAGCGTCGGTGCACCAAACACTGGCCAGGAAATGTTTTTGAGGGATCTTCTGAAAGTACTGGAGTGCTTAGCGAAAGGGCAAATTAACTTGGCTTGACATAAGGGAGGGGACAGGACATTCCAGGGTAGTCTGGGTGGAGGAGCTCTAGCATCCCTTCAACTACGGGAAAGGTTCAAAAACACAGGACCAAGGGATGTCTGGCAGGCCTTGAAGAGGGAAAAGGAGGGACACACATTCCTGTCCGGGGTGCATGGGCCACAGTCAAGAATCGACTACATATGGGTATCAGTGAAACTCTTAGGGAGATTGGAGGAGACGGAGGTGGGTCCCTTGGGGATACCGGATCTCAAGATTGTATCAATGGAAATGAATCTCCAGGGACGAACATCGGGGCTGTAGAAACGGATGATCCGCGGGAGCTTCTTAGAGGCCTAGTGATATGGGAGGCATTGGGGGAAAAGATTAAGGCTTACTTTGAGATAATTAAAAAATTGGATACGAGCGATAGTATACGCTGGGATGCATTTAAAGCAGCCATGAGGGGGGGAATTCATAGCCGCAAAGGCCAACAGGGAGAAACAGATGAGGGCCCTGGACACCTAACTGGAAAGAGAAGTGGAAGAGGCGAGACTCAGGGCAGGTCACACCCCTACGAGGGCAGCTCTTAAGGCATATAGACGCACAGTAGGGCAGCTAGAAGTCCTTCGAACAAAGAATGCAGAGGGAGCATTGCTATTTGTTAGACAGAAATATGGCAAAGCCAACAAAGCAGACACATTATTAGCCTAGCTGTTGTGGGGTGCGGAAGTTAGGAATACTATTATAGCAATGAATGATGAAAGGGGAGAAAGGCACACCCCCACAGAAGAGATCCACGACTGCTTGGCCAGGTACTATGAGTCCCTCTATGCGTCCGAAATCCCACTGACCCAATCACAGATAGCGTACCTGGAGAAAATACAGCTGCCCAAGACGGACCCCGGGGTGCAGGCAATGTTGGGAAGGGAGATAACAGAGGAGGAGGTGAGCAGAACAATAGCAAATTTGCCCCAAATAAAGCCCCAAGCCCAGGTGGCTATACAGCCACCTTCTACAAAACGTATGCACCACTACTAGTTCCCCAACTGACTCTGGTATATAACACCTTCAAAAGGTCTGGCCGCATCAAGCCTTCCGTGGAAGAGGCCAAGATTACCCTCATACCTAAACCCGACAAGACCCCCACGGAGTGTGCATCATACAGGCCAATTGCTCTTATAAACATAGATGCGAAAATGTATACTAAGATACTGGGAAAAAGACTAGAGGGCTATCTCCCGTCACTAATACACCAGGATCAACCGGGTTTTGTCATGGGCATACAGACAGTGGATAATATTAGAAGGATGGCACACTTGGTAGAGAAGGTACACAAAACGGCGACACCTCCGGTTTTACTGGCACTGGACCCGGAGAAGGTATTTGACTGGGTCGAGTGGCCTTTTCTGTTCAGGGTAATGGAGAAAATGGACCTGGGAGGTGACTTCCTAAAAATGGTGGAAGCCAACTACAGAACTTCTATAACACGACTGTTGGTGAATGGTTGCATGTCTCGCCCAATCTATTTGGGAAGGGGTACGAAGCAGAGTTTCCCCCTCTCGCCACTGCTGTATGCAATTTATTTAGAGCCACTCCTACAGTCTATACAGTCCAGGGTATTCCCTTTGGGGCAGGCATCATAAGCTTGCAGCGTGTCGCCGACAACATGCTCCTCGCCCTCACCAGGCCTAGAGACTCATTAGAGGCATGTAGAGATCTATTGGGTAGATTTGAGGAAGTATCTGGGTTAAATATCAAACTCAAAAAGTCCTAAATGCTAAACCCAACGGTGGGGCAAGAGGACACAGGGGAGCTCATGACAGTGTCACCTTTTCTATGGAAACGGGTGGATCAAATATGTGGGGGTTCAACTAAAGGCAATAAAGAAGGAGGAATCTTAGAGTGTCTTGGCTTGGAAGGATGGCAGCGGTGAAAATGATCACACTTCCCCAATTACTGTACCTCTTTCAGGCAATCCCACTGGCAATAGCTCTATGCTTCTTTAGCGAACTGGGGAAAGCGACCACGGACATTATTTCGGAGGGGAAGAGGCCACGGATTAGCCATCATATGATGAGGGCCCCAAAGAAAGAAAGGGGTGGCTAACCCTCCCCAATTTCCAGCACTACTATCAAGCTGCCCAATTGCGAGTGATAAGGACATAAGGGGAATGGTTTTGAGGGACCAAGGGAAACAATGGGTTAAGATGGATAGACCGGTTGACCAACATGACTTGAAGGGTGTCTTGTGGTTTCTGAAGCACCTTAGACCAAAGCATTTATATAAGAGTGTTATAAACAAAGTATTGGTGGACACCTGGGATAAGGTAGTGAGGAAACAGGGACTCACGTCCTTCACATCCCCATTCACAACGATCTTTGACAACGGGGAGTTTACCCCGGGACTGGAGAAGGGGGCCTTTGTCAACTGGAAAGAAGGTAGTTGTAGGAGGATTGGGGAGATGTTTCAGGGACAGAGGATCCGCACATTCCCCGAGTGTAAGCAGGCTGTCGGGGTGGAAGAAAGGGAGAGACATAGGTACTTCCAAATTAGAGACTGGATAATTAATGGAGATGTTTGGGAGGCAGCGACGAGACAGCCCCCCCATCTGAACAATGATGGAAGGCTTCATATCGAATTTATACAGAATATTGGAGGAGGCCTCTCCTTGGGCAAGATGGACGTACATGGGGCGTTGAGAGCAGATTGAAGGACATGAAATAGGGAGGGAAGAGTGGGAAAGGCTCTGGAGATGAATACCCAAAGTAGCGAGGGGTTCACAATTGCAAGAGGCATGGTACAAAATGTTGTATGGCTGGCACTATACCCCCTCCTACCTGCACAGCATATATCCGGATGCATCCAAATGATGTTATAGGGGATGTGGAGCAGAGGGGACCAAAACACACATATGGTGGGAATGTCCCAAGATTAGGCCTTTCTGGAAGGAGATGCTTCAGGCACAAGCTCAAGCAGTCAGAGAAATGTCTGACGGGGGTCCTCAGCTGGTTGTGTTGGGTATGAAAGAGGCTGGGGCAGGAGAAGAGAGTAGAGGTAGGGAGAATGCAAGGGCGGTCCTGACATTGGCAGCAATGACCCTCATTGCCCAAAAATGGAAGGGGCCAAACATCTCAATGATACATGAGTGGTTACGTAAGGTGTGGGAGCTAGTGGTGCTAGAATGGCCACGTATGCAATGAACAATAACCTACAAAGGTTTGCAACAGATTGGGGCGAGATCTTAACTTTCTTGAAGGAGGATTTTCACGGACATGGTGCCCCCAACGGCTCAAGCTCTTAGAACTAGCTTAAGGGAATCGCAACAGAGAAGCCTGCCCAAAGGGAGAGATTGCCGAACCTTCATTGGGGGGAGGGGAGGGCTGGAGTGGTGAGGGAGGGGAATTTAAAATGATGTAAAATCAATAAAGAGACTTTGAAAAAAAACATTCTTAATCTTCAATGCCTCTGAGACCTTCTTCCTCGTTCCATTACCATAAGCAGTATGGATACTGAAGTCCATAACCGTATTGACATTTTTATCTTTAGTTACTGTTACAGCTTCATGTACTGATCGTTATTACAGTGAGAAGATGTTGTGGAAAGGGTTTGTGATTCAACATTGGAGCGAGGATTTCTGTCTAAAGCAGAATTAGGACAATTCAAGGTTTCACATTTAATTCTTGAACCCTTGGGACACTAACCTTATTCTTTCTAGATGTTTTTCCATTACAGGTTCTTTGAGTAGTTACATGAAAGTGACTTGCACATTGACAACACGCCATTATGTATCTGGAAATTATATAACCTTCATCCTCACAAGATGATGAATACTAAGTCCTTCCCAGCGGAGTCACCACTTCCCCCTGATAGCCATCTCCTCTCATTTGATCCTCGCTCCTGATACCACCCCCAGGGTTATGATCAGGTAGCGGCTGCCTTCTCCTGGCCACATGAGAGGAGACTTTAGGCTGGGGTTTGGCGATGATTCTGCTGCATTCATCACATAAGCAAGTCTATCAAGGGAGTTCTGTACCTACGACAGATACCCCTATTGGATCTTTCCAACCTAGATAACTCCTGAGCTCGGGAAGATCCTGCTGAGCCTCTCTGCCCTGACATTTTCTATTCCCTGTGGAAGTTGAGTGTCTCCAGGAACCTCTGTAGGATGTACCACCCAGGAGCTTATTTCACATGCCATGGTGTTCAGGGATGTTGATCCTAATCCCCCCTGGTGGTCGATATATGCCATGGCTTTGGCTGATTAGGTGTATGTCCTGTCCAACAGCGCTTGGCCTTCCAGTCTTCCAAGAAATTCTTTAAGAGCTGTTACGCTCACCTGGTATCCACGGGGATGCCACCCAGCCAGTTGGTCGTTGGTGCCCTTCCCAATGATTCCCTGGTGTGGTCTCGGTGTCGATGGGATTCCGCCTGGAAATGAAGACTATATTAGGACTGGGCAACCAAGGTAAGTTTTTCCCCACCTCCCTTGTGTTTCCAGCCCCACAGGTTCTCTTCTCACCTGGTTGTCGGAATCGGTGGGCTCTCCGTCCTGCTCTCTGGGCAGGGGCGCGTTGTCTTTTGTGGGCACGGGCGGTCCAGTTACTTCACTGACTGCTGCCCTTGTAGTGTCTTTCAGGTAGGTCTTATTACAATTGATGGCGTCGTAATTCTTGCATGCCTTTTCTCTGTTCTAAATGTCTCTTTTTTTATCTCCCCGGGAGTGCGAAGTGTCCGCTTGGAGAACTGGATATGCTGGTTCTCACCGGGAGATGGTGGCGCGCTATAGCACTATGATGCGGTAAGGAGGCGCTTTGTGTAGCGCAGCAATGTCTTGTCCTCACTGACCTGTGCTTATCTCTTTTCGTAGGTCGCGGTGAGTTCCCAGCGCAGATGGAGTTCCGGAGCTATGCCGGCCGAAAAGCAACCAACCAGGTAAGTCTTTAAGCGCTTTGTGGTTGTAATGTCCCCACTACCTCCTTTAATGGTGTCTTTCTCCTTTTCTCAGGTCCTTCGATCCGGGCGGTGAACTCCACCAACATTCTGCTGCTAAGGATGTTCTTGGTTTTTCTGCAGGTCCGGAATTCACCAGGCTCGTGAGAAAGCTGGACACGGTGAGCGTCACGTTGCTAGAAGCAAAGTAACGCGAAGCGTGTTGTCTTGTTCGGGTGTGGTTTAAATAGCCACTGTAAAGTAGTCCAGGTAAAATAGTCCCTAGGCCACCACACCCAAAACACTAGACTGCATAGCTTGGTTCTAGGAACCAAGCTATGTGGATGCCTCCATGTTGGCTGAAAGCCTAAATAAAGTAGTTCCTCAAGCAGATGTCTTTCCTTACTGATGAGCCTGGCGCCTAAGGTGCCAGGACTGGCCCCAAGAGGGCCTTAGAGGTGGATGCCAGGCCTTATTAGTGATCTGAGCCCTGATTCCACCTGGCCAATGGGCTTGCCATTGGGGATCAGGGATGAGGGTCGTGACAGCGCTTTGCCAATGGCAGACAAGTCCCTTCAATTTGGGGAATTGTATAGTTCCTCCTGAGTCCTTTTTCCCTGAACTGCACTCAGGCCCAGAGTGGCACCCATCTGCAGGCTGCTGATATCTGTGATAAGAATGGTCCTGAAAGGAGAATTCCAGACCAAACCCCTTATCGTATTCTACTTATTATCTGTGATCAAACGTGATTGGGCACATTCAGTGTGGTGTGGCTGTAGGCTTGTCACCACCAAACCAGCACTCATTGAATCCTCTAAGGCCCTGATAAAAAAGGCCTTAAACCAAGGTTGTCCAACATACGGCCCACGGGCCACAGTGCGGCCCGCCAAACCATTTTATGTGGCCCGTGAGGCCGTATGTTGGACAACTCTTGAGTAAAAAAAGAATATATATATATTTTTTTTTAAATGTGCCTGTGCGCAAAACTGTAACTTCCTCTGGTGACCCCATGGGGTCAACAGAGGTAGTTACAGTCCTCAGCCACAAAGCGTTAATTTATTTATTCATGCAATGTTTGTCGGATATCCGACAAACATTGCAGAAATAAATAAATCCGTCAAGAAGATCTTGGGACTTGATGTTGGAGGAAGAAGAGACTAATTTGTATCACGGCATAGTGAGGGTTACCTCGGGAATACCATTCATTTTCAGTGAGCGCGGGTCCATACAATTGCCCAGTACTCCCACAAACTATGAACAATGGGATTAATATAGTAGCAATTACTTTGAATTTAAATATCTCATTTCAGGCAAGTAGGACCCACCATGCAAGAGAGGAACGGGCTCTAGCCCAGACATGCCCGTTCCTCTCTTGCATGGTGCTCCGAGGGGTAAGAGGCGAGCCGAGATGAAGGGAGTAGGTGGCGAGGTGAGGAGAAGAGAGTGCTGGCCCGGGCAAAGGATTATGTGGACGGGTGCTGTGCAGGAGTTCCTCTCGGCGTTGGCAGCACAGCGGATTCCTGAACCCCTGATTAGCAGTGGGCCGCTGCTCAGAGGACCATTGTGCGGAGTTACTTTCAAGGTTTGTCATATCTGTATGTATGTTTAGCAGGGGTTGTGGTGACACAGCCTGTCTGCCCCAAAAAACGTTCTTTTGAATTGCGAATGTCACCGAAGATGAACCTTTATCAGCTGAGAAACTTAACCTTTGCAGTGCTTTTTTTCCTCATCTCGAGACAAAGAAGAATAGCGGGAGCTCAGTTACGTTTACCTCTAAGCACAGTGCAGATTGATGAAAATGTCCATGCATTATACCAAGTACATTGGACATTATAGATGTGGCCAGTGGGGTACCAAAGCATGGCGAATACCACATGTACAGCACAATATGTTACCCTAGTAGTGCCCCAATAACACACTGCAACCTGCAAACGGGCCTCAGTGGACCACCTGCCAAGGTTTCTGGAAGTTGCTTATGATCTTGATCTGTGATCTATGATATGATCTGATATGTTAGGTTATTTATAACGCGCTTAATACCCATGCAGCAGTGATCCCAGTCATAAAAGTGAAACAGGCAAGCCCAACAGGTATAACTTATTTTCACTCTTTTGGTAGCGCAGTCTGAGGGCAGCCTATACCCTTCAGGAGAGGTGTGAGCTGATACAGTTGCAACACAAAAAAACAATAGTACTATGTTCCCAAAATACCTTAGTTCTTGTCTTTCGGATTTCAGCAGAGCCAGGCTTTTCAGCATCAGACCAGAAGCATGGGTGCCTTTGCGCTGGGCTGGGATCAAGTCGGAGAGCAGCAGCCATGGGCCCCAATGATGCAGTTCTGTTTGGCAGTGGTGCTGATTTGCGGGTAGAAAACGCTGGGAACAGTAGGTCGTGCTAAGTGGGTGGCACTGGAAGACTCAGTGATCTCTGGGCCCGGACAAGGGAATACTTGCCTTTGGCGCTGTGCAGGCTCGGCTGACACAACACGGCATATGGTTACAGCAAAGATGTCAAAGCTTCAGCATTGTCATTGAGCAGAACTCTGAGATTCAGGGGTGGTGGAGCGTCGAGGTCTAGGATGATTATGATGGTGTCAATGGGGCCAGCGCTGAGCAGCTCCGCTCAGGAGGGCCATGGGCCTGTGTGGGGCCGACAGGCCAGTGGGCAGACTGCAACAGGCCTGCTCGAGCCATCCTGCTATTTATACAAATCTTGGGCCGAGCAGGGCCTGATGGGAGAAAGGAACTGCGCTACAATCTGCTCTTCTGCTGGGCTCTGCCTGCTGGAGCTTCCCCCTACACTCGGGACAGGCAGCTCTGCAGACGCTCAGAGCTTCCGAGGGGTGGGGGGTTGGGGCTGGGTCAGGGCCTGCCTTCTCACCCTCGCTTAGCGGGGCTTCCGAGAACTGACCCAACCCCTGCCCTCTTGCATGAAACTCATACTTAGCTGGCAGGGGAGAATCTTATCTAAAGGGCAGATCTCCCAGGGTGAGACTTACCCATTGCACATCGGATTTGCTGACACCTGTTATGTTCCCAAATGAGGGATACACAGCTGCATTATTTCTGGTAGTGGGGGACTGCGTTTGCGCTCTCCCCCCGATTTATTGGTGAAAGAAAAGGTAAAGTGTGCACTAGGCCTGCTAGGTTCCATACTTTAAGATTGTGCTCACATTGCGTTTCTTCAATTAGGTTCACCTTTGGGTGATCGCTTTTCCACATTTTATCTGTTGAATTGAATTATGCTTCTTTCATCACCACAGAAGTAATGTGTATTACAGAGATAAGCTACCATATGTATTGGGCACACTGCACATGCTCAGGCAGCATCAATCATGCTCTGTACAGGACAATACTGGCCTAAATTGCCTAGGGAACCAGTATATACACAAGACGTCATGTGATCCTGAACTTCTAGGAGAGATTGCACTAAGCCCATTATTTTCTCCAAACCTTGGTCAGAGCCACCTGAATGCGTGTGACCTTTTCCAGAGGAGATTTGCCTCACATGTAGGATGGAGCCCTGATGAACCCTAAGTTCTGAAAACTCGAGGGGATTTGAGGTGGTGCTTGACAACATCTTTCATACTTGAAGAAAATGAGATTGTGCAGTTCCCCTCTTAGCAGCTTTGATCAACCAATCATCCAGGTGGGAGAATTTAAGTATCCCTTAGAGATAGAGAATGTCAAGTCATGGAGCTACCAGCTTTGTAAAGCCCTGACAGTATTCTCAGGTATTCAATCCAAAAGGGGGGGGGGCTGGACTCCCCACCCACCCCTGCAGATCTGAGGAATCTCTGCTGGCAGGGCTGATGGCCACATGGTAATCTACTGACAAAGGCCAAGCCTCTTTCACAACCAGCAGTATGATCATCTGCAGGGTTTCCATTTTTAGTTTTCTCCCTTTACATGCACATTCAAGACTTTATTCTTGAGCCTGCATTTTGGTGTAAGAGTAATGGACATGCTTGATTGCACTGCAGGGGGCAACTCTGTACTGCATCTCCTCCCGTCCTGAGCAGTCCAATTTGCCCAGGCACCTTCAGAAAACCATACCCAGGCTTTGAAAAGAGCAAGAGTCCACCAGCTTCTTGTGGTTGGCCAGATTACTGATTATGATGATTTTGACCTTCCAGGATTGGACAAAGGCCTGCCCTTCTCTAAAGGGTTTGGGTGTATGGCTTGATGCCTGGGCCCTTTACCTGACCTGAAAGTTTCTGCTCCATTGGACCCTCTTGTCCCACGGGGGTCCAAGAGCATGCCATTATTCTTGTTCTACCCCCTCTCTGCTGGAGGTGGGACGGCAGTAGCCGGCTGCTGTTCTTGGCTCCCACCAATCTATGCCTGGACCAGGGCTGTACTCTGAACTCTGTGCTAAGTCAAGCCAGAAATATTCCACCTGCGTCTGCATATCCGCTAGATTAGGAGTACAGCCCAAACCATGTCCTATGGCTTTATGCACCTACTAGAAGCCTTCCAAAAAGTGTTTTCTATCCATATACCTTACCCCAAGGGCTAGATGAGCCCCCAGGTGGACTTTCTTCAGTCCCACATTGACATTGTATACACCAGATCCCTCACTACTGCCTGACCTGACCATCATCAATTTCAAATGGGGGCGTGGCCGGAGCTCATGGAGTGAGGCAGCAGCAGAGCTGAGCTCCCATCCTGATTCTTACATTGATCCTTGAAATTGCTTCCAAAGGCAATAATTTCTGGCAAATAATTACTACAACAGTTAGAACAAGCGCTGCTGTGCCTTTCTGGCGAAGACCTGAAGAAAATCAGAACCTGCATATACCGAAACGAGGTCTACGAATGGACCCCGGGGGTCCCACTGTAATGGCAGCCTAATCGAAGCCGAAGGCTCCAGCGGGGGAGGAGCCTATTCCTACAGGAAACCCACCTAACGCAGGAGTCCATTGCAACGCTTCAGACACTCTGGGGAGGGCACGGGTTTGAATCCAGAAACTCTAGATATGCCAGAGGGGTGTTAACATGGATTAGCCCCCATGTCTCCTTCCAACTCAACAGAGCTGAATCAGATCCAGAAGGAAGGTATGTGATATTGTGGGGCCACATCGAGCAAACTGAAATATGCATTGTTGATTCATACCTCCCCAACAGCAACATACCAGCACATTCAGACCTGATGTATGCCAAGGTCACACAGTATCGGAACGGATTGTTTATTTGGGGGTGGGGGATTTCAACTGTGTCAGCAACTGTCAGCAACCCAGAACTCAACAGGTCCACCCCTCTCCCCGGGGGCCCGTCGGCATCCACCGCGGCACTGAATGCCATGCTGAATCGCCTAGACTTAGTGGACATCTGGCGGGAGAAACATCCAAGAGACCGGGGCTACTCCTTTTTCTCGTCACCACATATCCTCCACACCAGGATTGACTACATTTTCACTGGCAAAGAAACCCTACCCCAGATCGACATGGCGCAGTACTTGGGCCAGACCATCTCCGATCACTCCCTCTTAATAATAGAATGGAGCACTGTAGGGCCCAGATCTCCAATACCCACATGAAGAATGCCCACTGAAGCGCTAAAAGACCCAGCATTCAGAGACGACCTCAGGGAGTCCCTGGAGAACTACATAAAGGAAAACACGGATAGCATTGACCATCTAAGCACATTATGGGAAGCCCTGAAAGTAGTTACATGAGGGGAAATCATAGCAAAAGCAGGGGGAATCAGGAAGCACCTGAGAACTGAACTTGAGCGATGGGAAACCGATATTGAATAGCTTGAATCCGGCACCCGAGTTTCCCTGCAAGCAGAGGATGAGCTCAAGCAAAGTAGAGCTGAATGCAAAAAGGCTTGGGACAGGCTAGCCAAGTTTGATTATACTACCAGGGCCAACAGGGCACACACCCAGGCGGACAAACCCGGCAGACTATTAGCCTGGTTGTGCAGAAAAGAGCACCCCAGATACCCGACCACATCCTTGAAAGGTGCAGACGGCATACTACACCAGACCCAACGGGGCATCAATGACACTTTTAAGCAATTCTATGCCCAATTGTACTCCCATGACACCCAGGTGCCCTCGTGCGAGATATCGGACACCTTGGAGGAAATAGGTCTGCCTAAACTCACACACAAAGAAGCCCTAGACGCAGACATCACCAAGGACGATATAACCGAGGCGATCAAGTCCCTGGCCACGTGCAAAGCCCCGGGCAGCGATGGGCTGGCCACAGAATTTTACAAGACTTACGAACCTGAGTTAACCCCGCTGCTGCATGAGGTTTTTTAGGAGGCTTATGAACTGGGGATCATACCTGAGAGTATGCGTGAAACACTGGTGATTCCAATGCTTAAACCCAACAAACCTGCTGAAGATTGTGACTCTTACTGCCCACTTGCAATGGTCAATTACGATGTCAAGATTCTGACAGCGATCCTAGCTAAACGGCTTTCCAGGGTAATGGGAGGGGTGATGCATCCTGACCAAAATGGCTTTGTACCAGGCCGCAACACCACCGCCAACCTCCGTAGGCTCCAACATGTTTTGTCTCAAACCAACCTAGGCAGGGGTTCCTACGCTCTGCTCTCCTTGGATGCCATTAAGGCATTTGACACCATCTTCTGGGAGTGGCTGCTGGCGGTGCTCCGTGAATTTTGCTTTGGAGAGAAATTCATTAGGTGGGTCAAGTTCCTTTATACTAAACCAAGGGCACGAGTGAAATCCGGACGGCTTATCTCTGCAGCCTGGGACATACAAAGGGGCACTAGGCAGGGTTGCCCACTCTCCCCCATGCTCTACATACTTGGGCTCAAACCTATTGCCATCTATTTCAGAAAACAATTTTTTGATGCCGCATTTGGCTGGACGGGACAGATCATATAATATCCCTGTATGCAGACGATGTCCTCCTCTATATAAGAGATCCACACCTGAACGTCCCGACCATGCTGGAGGTCCTTGGCAACTTCGCCAAAGTATCGGGCATACAATTTAGCAGAAGTAAATCCTGCCTCTTCCCATTGGGAGGCCTCAAAAGTGGTGAATTGGTGACTCACCACATTCCGCTACCTTGGAGTCAACATTTACCACACGCCTGAACTCATGCATGAAAATAACACAGCGTCAGCGCTGCCCCCTCTACGCAAGTCGATAGGGTTCTGGTCCCAAATCCTCCTGTCCATGATGGGAAGGGCGTCCATCATCAAAATGATTGTTCTCCCCAGATTTCTCTACGGATTTCAAAATGTGTTCTACTATATTAAAGCTCCCTTTTTCCGACTACTAGAGACGATACTGAAAGACTTCTTATGGGGGAAAGGCAGACACAAATTGGCACCATCCACGTTAGCCCTTCCGTACAGACAGGGTGGCATTCACAGTGAAAAACACAAGGGTCAGACATAGTCAGGCAATTAACAACAACCACACACATATGACGGCCCTTTCCCTTCCCCACAGGAATAAAAGGCAGAGCACAAGAGCACACTACAAGCAAGGCCAAATGCATGAGATAGCAGCTATTCCAAACCAGCAGTTCAAAAGGAGCAGAAAGGCGGCAAGACCTGAAAGGACAAAAAGGGGGGTAGTGCCCTTGCCCTTTCCAGCCCAGACCCACGAAGCCTCCTTGAAAGGAATTGTAAGACCGGGATATACAGCTGGTGTGCGGTGTAGCGGATGTCAACGATGCACGGGGGCCTCCACGCGTTGATAACTCAGGTGGGGAGGCATGCTGGCTACCGTGGTACCATCCTTGACTCCAGAGACAAGAAGAGCCAGGGAGTTCAACACAGCCGGTGAGTCGGAGGGAGTGCTGATAGTAAGCTGGGCTTTGTTGAGCTGAAGGTTGCAATCTGCAACATATTGTGAAAGCAAGGACTTGTGAACAAAGAACTTGTGTGTGTTTGAACTTTTGAGAAGCCCAGTGAAGGGCCTGCTGCAGAGTGGTTAGGCGACGCAGGAGTCCTCATTCTAGGACTCTGGCTGGCCCCTTTATTGGAACTACAAGTACCGGAAGGCCCTAGGAGAGGCCGACGTGAGGTGTCAGAGTGGTCTTACAAGGGCCACGTCAAATCCCTTGTACAATCGAAAGTCTCTGACCCGTTGCCGAAAGAAAACTAGAGGAAGGGAAGCCTCCTGCTTTCAGATAAGATTGTGAATATTGTGAAAAAAGGCAAGTGTGAACCTGACAGAGGGATGTCGCAAGAAAGCTAGGAGAAGGGAAACCCTACTTTTTGATGAGAGGAGAAAATCATGAACTGTGTTAAAAATGGCTATGTGAACCCGATGGAGGGATACCAAGGGGAAAGCTAAGAAGGGTGAATCCCGCATTGTGATAAGTCAAGAGAAAGCTAGGGGAAGGAAAACCCCCGCTTTCTGATGAAATTGTGAACATTGTGTTAGAGCAGCTATTTGAACCTGGCGGAGGGATACCAAGGGGAGAGCTAATGAGAGGAAATCCCGTACTGTGATAAAGCAAGTTTAACTTTGAATCTGGAATGTGGGAACCCGGCTGAGGGATGCCTGTGAATCGGGGTGAAGCCTAAAACACCCGAGAACATTGTGTTGACAAGAGTGAACCCGACCGTGGGTGGCCAACCCTGAGAGAAGGATTGAAACCTGACAGAGGGGGATCCTAAGGTGAAAGGTAATCGCCCAACGTCAAAGAATTATTGAAGGAACTTTTGTTTTAGCACAGTGCACTGAAGAGACTGCACACTGAGACATCACCTCCCTCACAGAGTGCACTCAAAAGAGTACACACTCAGAACCCACTGCAAATCGAGACACTGGGCCTCATTACGACCCAGGCGGTAAGGGGTTAATGGCGCCGTAAAAGGTGTTGGCGCCGTTAAACCCTTACCGCCTAATTACGAGGTCCCTTTGCGGGTCCCGACCTTAACGGCTGGCTTTACCAGCCGTTAAGGAAGGAACCCGCAAAGGGACTTTCGAGGTAATTATGGTACCGCAATTTGCGATACTGTAATTACCGCCTTCCCCAAAATGGGAATGGGGAAGGGCCAATGGTGAATGGGGAATTGCCGCCCGCCAATCTTGGAATGGGGCGGTAATTCCGACATTCACCATGGCGGAGTTGGTAAAATACCGTCGTCAACCATGGCGCTAAAAGCGCCATGGTTAACGCCAGGGTCGTAATGAGGCCCACTGAGTCCCACCTCACAGAGTGCACTGCAGAGAGTATAGACTGAGAAACCATTTAACACTGAGACAATGGGCCTCATTAAGAGGTAGGTGGTAAGGGATTACCGGCACCAGTAAGGTCACCGGTGCCGGTAATCCCTTACCACCCTATTCCGAGGTCCCTTAGCGGGTACCTTCCTTAACACCTGGTCTGACCAGGTGTTAAGGATGGGACCCATTAAGGGACTTCAGAGCTAATAACGGTACCGCAAATTGCAGTACCGTTATTAGCTCCATCCCCATTCCCATTGAGCCCTATGGTGGCTCGAATGGGAATGGGGAATAGTTCCCAGAATGGGGAATTACCGGGTCCTCCAAGGTTGGAATGACCCGATAAGTTCCTATTTCGGGAACCCGGACCTGGAATGCGGTAAGGGGGTAGCCATGGTGCTAATAGCACCATGGCTACCTCCTACCTCGTAATGAGGCCCAATGAGTCCCACCTCACAGAGCACTGAAGAGAGTGCACACTGGGAACCCAATCCCCACTGAAACATCACCTCCCTCACAGAGTGCACTGAAGAGAGTACATGCTCAGAACCCACGGCACACTGAGTCCCACCCCACAATGTGCCCTGAAGAGAGTACACACTCCGACACACTCCAAACTGAGGTACTGAGTCCCACCTCACAGAGTGCACTGAAGAGAGTACACACTCAGAACTCACTGCACACTGAGACACTGAGTCCCACTCCACAGAGTGCACTGAAGAGAGTACATGCTCAGAACCCGCTGCACACTGAGGCACTAAGTCCCACCTCACAGAGTGCATTGAAGAGACTACACGCTGAGAACCTGCTGCACACTGAGACACCACCTCCCTCATAGAGTGCACTGAAGAGTACACTCTGAGAACCCGCTGCTTACTGAGACACTGAGTCCCACTTCACAGAGTGCACTGAAGAGAGTACACTGAGAGCCTGTGCATTGAAGAGAGTACATGCTCAGAACCCACTGCAAACTGAGACACTGAGTCCCACCTCACAGAGTGCACTGAAGAGAGTGCATGCAGAGAACTGCTGTACACTGAGGCACTGTTCCCACCTCACAAAGTGCACTGAACAGTGCATGCTGAGAACCCACTGCACACTGAGACACTGAGCCCATCTCACAGAGTGCACTGAAAAGAGTACACACTCAGAACCAGCTGCACACTGACGCACTGAGTCCCACCTCACCGAGTGCACGGGTGAGAGTGCACACTGAGTCCCACTTCACAGAGTGCACTGAAGAGATTACCCATTGAGAACCTGCTGCACACTAAGACACCACCTCCCTCACAGAGTGCTTTGAAGAGATTACACGTTGAGAACCTGCTGCACACTAAGATACTACCACCCTCACAGAGTGCACTGAGGAGAACACAGTGAGAACCCACTGCACACTGAGACACTGAGTCCGACTTCACAGAGTGCACTAAAGAGAGTACACGCTCCGAACCCGCTGCACACTGAGACACTGAGTGCCACCCCACAGAGTGCACTGAAGAGAGTACACGTTGAGAACCTGCTGCACACTAAGACACCACCTCCCTCACAGAGTGCACTGAAGAGAACACGCTGAGAACCCAATGCACACTGAGACACTGAATCCGACTTCACAGAAGGCACTAAAGAGAGTACACGCTGAGAACCTGTGCACTGAAGAGAGTACACGCTCAGAACTGCTGCACACTGAGGGACTGAATCCCACCTCACAGAGTGCACTGAAGAGAGTACATGCTCAGAGCCCCCCGCACACTGAGGCACTGAGTCCCACCTTACAGAGTACACTGAAGTGAGTACATGCTCAGAACTCGCTGCACACTGAGGCACTGAGTCCCACCTCAAGGAGTGCATGGATGAGGGTGCACACTGAGAACCCACAGCACACTGAGACACTGAGTCCCAACTCACAGAGTGCATTGAAGAGAGTACACGCTGAGAACCTGTGCACTGAAGAGAGTACATGCTGAGAATCCGCTGCACACTGAGACGCTGATTCACACCTCACAGAGTGCACTGAGCAGTGCACGCTGAGAACCCACTGCACACTGAGACACTGAGCCCACCTCACAGAGTGTACTGAAAAGAGTACATGCTCCGAACTCACTGCACACTGAGACACTGAGTCCCACCCCACAGAGTGCACTGAAGATAGTACACGCTCAGAACCTGCTGCACACTGAGGCGCTGAGTCCCACCTCACATAGTGCACGGATGAGAGTGCATGCTGAGAACCCACTGCACACTGAGACACTCAGCCCCCAAGGTCCCTGATGAACTGAAGAAACCAGTCACTGAAAACACCTCTTGTATGTTGGGAGATTAAGCCCAGCTCTACAGCAGCAAATGAGAAAGACAATGTTCAACCACTGATGTCCTTCTGTAATTTCCTTTTTTGTGGAAAATCTGATTTTATTTAATACACGCATAATACAAAAACTTCACGCCTGTGCGAAATAAGGGCAATACGCAGGGGGCCTTACTTACATCTTTAAAGAACGGTCATAAAATAGGGGGATTTTCGAGGCTCACATTTGCATTCTGCTACGTGTGCCATTCAGAACTTGGAAAATAAAGCCACAATCATACTCTTTTTTGCTTAACACATTCCTGTAAGGATTTGTCATGCGATTTGTGTTTGTTGCAAGCAATCTGTATAAAACAATTTAGTATGGGAGCTCTTTAAAACCACATTTAAAGGCTTAGTTCTGGTGTATAAATGCCTGTCGGGCAAAGCACCGTGCTATCTTGCCAACATGATTAAAGGAGTGCATGCGAGAAGGACTCCTTGCTCAAATAGCAATCATCAGCTATTGGACCGGCCGCCTGTTTCTCTCAAAAGGATTGTGGCGTCCGTTTTATCTTCTGGGCCTCTACTATTTGGAACCCCCTCCCCCTGCCCCTCAAAAGCTGTGCAACAATTGCTGTATTTAAAAAACAAATCAAGACTTTTTTATTTGATGAAGAGATGACTAATTTTCCTTTCGCCACTACCGGATGTCTGAACTTTACTGGATCTTTCTTCTCCTGACAACTTTGTATTTTATTAATTATCTGTTGTTTGTGTCTATGTGAGCGCCTTGAGGCCTAAGGGCGATAAGGCGCTATATAAAAGATAATATAGATAGATAGATAGATAGATAGATAGATAGATAATTCTATAATTGGTGAGTAGGCTGAAATCCAAGCATCAACCCATAGCCGGGCAAGTAGCACCAGACCTGAGGGTTAGTTGCGCTATATAAATGCATAATTATTACTATTATAGCCAAAATGTGTGCTATTGGTCAAATCAGTTAACCTGGATGGTGCCCTATCTTCAAATATTACCAGTCCCTAGTGATTCAATTCACAGTATAGCCTAATTAAAAAAAAAAACAACTTCACCCTTGTGTAATAGACTATGACCCTGCCTTATACAACAACAACAACAATAATGATTTAAAAAAAGTGGCGAATCATATGCGGCAAATCACAAGGTTGTTTTGTCTGTTGGCTTTAAATCACAACCCCAGAGAACACCAGGGCCCTCTTCTGATCGGAGACACTATGTGACCGTTTCATGATCCCTCTGTTTTAGACGCACGCATGCTCATGCATGAAGCGATATTCTGACAGTGAGGTCTTTCCTGGTGCACTGGACTTGGTGGGCCCATTTTGCAGTTGTCCCTTTTCTATGGCTCTGCTTCTGGTAATGGAATACGTCACTGCCTTGATTCCGCTGAGGATCACTTTCACTTCCAGGAAGTCCATATATCTGCAAATTATGGGGCCCTTGCTTATCGTTTGATGCAGGGCACCTCACTAAACCCAGGAGTGGCCCCAATGAAATCGTCAGATGGCTTGCCGCAACGGCCTCATTTCCTTGTATTCACTCGCATGACCAACGGCAGTACTGAGAATTGAGGGAGTGCCTGAAAGCCACAGATTCAGAAATGCTGAGTCATGGAGAAATGCTGCTCTTTTCAATATGATTGATTGGGCATGTTGACCAATCACATTGAAGTGTACAGGATCTGTATTTGCATATAAAACATGTTACCAGGCCTAGCCCTTTCCTAATTCTCAGGTAGCCATGGCCCTGCCTTTATCATCGCTTTCTGCTTGCTGCTGCCGACCGGCACTGTCCCACCAAGTGAGCAATCCTTCTGGTGATTCAATGAGTTCTCGCTACCCTTCTTTGTTCCCTTTGCTTTGCTCTTCCATGGATGGGGTGGGGAGCTGTGGCTGCTACGTTTTGGAGAAAGAGAGAGCTTCACCACCACTGAGGGTGTGCAAGCTTCTGGACTTGAGTCCTGGCTGCTCGGTTCCCATGGCCATGCTTGTGTTGCCTGGCATAGCGTGATAGGTAGGCTACACCAGGCGGGAATGCCAACCCCCGACAATTGCATTGCTCTACAATATTCACAGCTGGGCACGGGTTCTGCTGCAGGAACAGCAGCAGCTCCAGGGGAAGATGGGGCATATCTACGAACCAGACCATGTTCTGGGGTCCACTCAGTGGAGTAACTTTGCTGAAAATGTTGGGGGGGACAGGGCAGGGGGAGGGCGAGTGGTGGCTCTTAGGGATCTTTTCGGACAAATTGTTTGATCAAATTTGGTTGAATGGTAGATTTGACTGAATTCGGTCACCACCATTAGTTCGAAGCCGAAGATAGCGAACATGAAGAGCTGGGGTTGCGGGGGTGTCCCCCTGGTCCCCATGTTTGGTATTTTTGGCTTTGGCGGTTGCGGGGGTGTCCCCTGTTTCCTCAGCATTGGTGGCAGGAGACCCAACAACAAAAAAAAGAAGAAAAAGGAACCCTGCAGCATCAGATCCAACCCGCGTTAGATGGATGAATCTGACGCTGCAGGGTACAGAAGAGGCGGCGGATGGAGAAAAGGTAAGTTGGGGAGGTTTATGGGTGTACTGGCGGTTTGGGGGGGACATGGGTTTGGTTTTTTGTATTGAGGTAAAAACATATTTGCAGCGAAAATGACTACAGTCAATTCCTCTGTGATTTTGTACCTCAGTCAAACAGCCTAAATCACTGAGGGATAACACTAGACTACTACACCACAAGGGTCCATTGCCAACACTCTGTTATAACTTTCAATATAAGACTGGTGGTGTATCTTTAAAATTCAATTGGGCCCCCACACATCTTCAGCCAGCCTGCCATGCACCCAGTGACACAACATAACCTTCACAAACTTAATTCCAATAGAACATACAAACAATGCATTATTTATCATTCATTCAGACACAAAAGTCAATACACATATATATGCTTGCATACACTCTCCCTCACACACAAATGCACCCAGCTCCTCCATTGACATACACTGTGTTCACACAACATTTATATGTACATATACAATAACACATGGAAACAGTGGCACAACGTCCATTGAGCAGACCAGACTTTATCACCCCCTAACCCCTGAAATTTTGGGATAAGTTGACTTGACCTATTCTGAACTATAAAGCCATGGCTGAAAGGAACAGATTCACTGGAATGTCAGCAGATTCCCTTGATTTTTCCATTCATTCAAAGGCAGAAGCCATCCGTTAATGTACTGCAGTGGGTGACCAAGTATACTTGGTATCAGTTTCTAAATGCCATATATCTCCAAACTTGGGTTCTGCACAGCACCTTATATGTGTACGTGCTGCTAAATTTTTTCTACAAAATTCTGACAGATTGAAATTAAGGTATGTTTTCCTGTGTTCAAATGGCTCCAAGCAGTGGACTACCGAGCGGGAGAGGAAGGGGGGGAGCTGCCCCCATAGCTCTTTTAAGAGCCAGGCGGGAACATTTGTCATTGGGACACCTCTCCCGGAAGGCACCTCAAAGAGGGTGCCCAACAGCAAAGGTGTCCCGCTGGCAGGACAATGTGTGCTGAGCAATTCCTGCTCAGCACTCTCATTGACCTGGCAGCAGGACACCTTACGCGTTCCAAATGGTAGAGGTGTCCCGCTGCCAGGACAATGTCCCAAGGAGCTCCGGGCAGCAGAGGGTCCTCACATTGCTCCGTATCAACAGAGCATTACAATGTGAGCCATTAGGCACTGATGGGAGGGAGGGGGGGTACTATTATCAGGGACTTTTGTCCCTTTAGAAATGGGAATGGGAGGTAGTGATCAGAAGTGAGAAGGGTGCATAATGTTGCCTGCTTTATGAAATAATGACTATGGCTTTAAAACCCAAGGGGGATTTGTTTTGCTCACTTTAATCTACATGATGCTATATTGACTTTGCATGCAGAATGGGGAGAATACAACTAAAGCCATACTCCCATTGCTCAACATACTTCTATGACAATGTATATAGTGTATGGTTAGGTTACAATGAAAGGCTAGTTTATTATGTAATGTGGTTTGCTTCCAGGGCATTGCTATAAAGAATTAAAGCACATGAAATGTAAAGCAAAACCTTAATGAATATCTATATAAACTAAACCTGGAAAGATGTGCGCGGTCGCTTAAATTGTCCACATCACAGTTTCACCATTTCACCATTTAACCAAGTGTGTCATCCTGAGCAAATCATTTAATCACATTGGCCCTCATTATGACCCTGGCGTAAATTAACTGACATGACCGCCATAGCGTAAATAGCGTTTCCGCCACTGCACGATGGAGGAAAGTGCGGCTAATTCTGACCCATCGGGCACGAGCATTACGCCATGGTGGAAGTGCAAAGTCCGCGATGGCGGAAATGACCCCAAAACGCCCCTTACCGCCGTCGTACGTCGCCCTAGGTGCAATTCCGCCACCTATCTTAGCGGTCACCGTAATGAGCGGTCAGCGCAAAATACGGTCACCGTAAATATACGGAAACGGAAGTAAAAACATGGGGCCGGAATGGGAAACAGCACGCCGTACACCTATAAAATCAGAATCCCAACACAACCATTAAAAATCCGACCCTGAGACACATCCCAACCCGTTAGCCACCCCAGTCAAAAAAATAAATATGGGAAAAGTTGCTAAAAAAGCGTGCGACCGCAAGCGGCAGGTCCACTTCTCCCACGAGGAACTCACCGTGCTCACAGAGACCCTCCAGGAGAATGCTGCCGTCGTCTTCTCTACGCAAATGACCAGGACGGCACTTGCGAACAAGAAGGCCATATGGGCGCTGGTGGCACAGCGGGTAAGTGCGGTGGGGACCGCACCCCGCAACCCACAGCAATGCAGAAAGCGATGGGACGACCTACGGATACGCGTCCGGAGCATACTCTCTGCCAACCGGAACATTGCCACAGCTACCGGGGGAGGATCGGAATCACCCATCAAGTTGACCCCCTGGGAAGAAATCTGTGCCTCCACCATTGGAATGGAGAGCATAGAGGGAGTCGGAGGGATGGAGAAAGGAGTGCAGACATCAGAAGAATCAGGTAGGTGGCCCAAATAAAACTATGCCAAATCCACAATTACCAACCATGTGAAGTACCATGTGTCCCCATAGTGCAATAGAAACACATGTTCAGGAGAACGACCACATACATTGCCATGACAGCGCCCCTTAAAAGTCAGATTAAATAAATAAATATTTAAAAATCCCAAAAACACACTCTACATGTGCAGCATGCACACCCTAACTGCAGACTGCAAAATAACTGCATCCCCAATGCACACAAAAATGAGACCACCTCCAAGGCCCTGACCCAAATCACCCCCAGGTACCACCCCAATGCATGTGATACAATTGCCATTACAATTACCACAGACCCATGAATAACGCTCGCCCTCCTTTACTCCACCACAGGGTCCGATTCCAACGACGAGCTTCAGGACACCCCTACCAGCACACCTGCAAAGAGGGCCAAGACCAACGGCCAAAGACCCTCCACCTCAGCTGCACGGATAAAGGCACGGCAGCAGCACGAATCGAGTGGCAGCACACTGGAGGGGACATCAACAGGCACCCCAGCAGCCAGCATGTCCACAACAGCAGCACCACAGGTCCCCCCAATGGATGCCACAGAAGGCACTGCTTCTGGTGGCAGCAGCACCCTAGGTGACACTGCATTCATGCCAGCATGCTCCGACACAGAAAACGGTGCTGCCGAAGTAGGACACATCCATGACCTGTCTCAATCCCCCTGTTTGTATCATCCCGTACACCATGAGGAAACCACGCAGGGGCACCCACAAGACGACGACTGGCCAACCCCCACAAGGCCTGTTGCAAGGCAACATGAGGCGTCCAGCCCCTCTGTGACACCACCGCAAATGGGCATGGCCCAGCAGAGGCAACAGTCCCTCGAGCAGATGATAGTGCAACAGCAGCAAATGGCCACGCTCCTCAAGGAGCATGCTGATGAATGTGGGGGTTCTAAGGCAGCCATTGAAACATCTACTGAGACACTTAGGGCAGAAATGGAGCGAAGTACAGAGACACTAAGGGCACAAATGGAGAGAAGTACCGAGAGCCTGAGGGGGGAACTGCATGCGACGTCCAAAGACGTATGTGGTGAACTTGCCGCTGTGCGCCGTGTGCTCACTGAGCTCTCATAAACCCTTAGGGACATGCATGGACGTGAGCAGGCAGAGACATCATCCGTTGCAAGTTCCGTCCAGGGCAGCCCCCAACGTAGATCTGGGAGGAACCGGCGCTCCACAGGCAGGGGTGCCCCTGATACCCGGAGAGGGGGCTTGCAATAGCGTCTGCCCACTGACAATGAGCGTCATTGGACACTGGTGTTCGGGGGGGGTAGGAGGGTGGAGGGGGTGTGTTGTGCATCTTTGGGTGGCGGGTCGATTGGGTGTGTAATGTCATTTCACATCTGCAATACAATTCTTCATATTCATCCAATGAGATGTGTGGACATTGATCTCTGTGTACGAGGCCTATCTTGGCGTACAGTCCACATTGTGCATGTTCCAGACACACACAGTGCCACAAGTCCCGTGTCCATGTAACAGCCACCAGGCGTGAGTGCTAGAAGCATGCATCTATGAGATTCTGACGTAATTCACGGGCCTCCTGTGCCTCGCGGACCCCTTGAGGTGCTGCCACATCCCCACCCTCATCATGACCATCTTCAGGTGCTAGCAGTTCTGCGTCGGGGGGCATGGCCACATTCCAACGTACGCACATGTTGTGTAGCATGACACATGCCATGACCATCTTTGCCACCTTCTCATGGCGGTACAGGAGTGCCCCGCCAGACCGGCTGAGGCAGCGGAAACGAGCCTTCAGTAGGCCGAATGCCTGTTCTATGACCACACGGGTACGTGAGTGGGCATGGTTGTAGTCCTCCTCATGCTGGTCCTGTGGGTTCCGGATTGGTGTAAGGAGCCATCTCTTCAGTGGATACCCGCAATCACCTGTATGTGGACAAGAAAGGATGTTTGTGGAATGTCATTGCTACGTACGCACCCCCCCCTTCCTGCCAGGTCATTCACGCATCACCTACCCCACATACTCATGCATTAAATGAGACTCACCGAGTAGCCAGGATCGGCGCCCTGCGTGTCGCTCCATGTAGCGTGGTATTCTAGAGTTCCGCAAGACCATAGAATCATGTGTTGATCCTGGAAATCGGGCAGAACAATGTGTAAAGATCCTGTTGGAGTCACACACCATTTGTACATTGATAGAATGATATTGTTTCCGGTTGCGGTACTGGGCCTCCATGGCATGTGGGACAACCAATTCCACATGGGTGCAGTCGATGGCACCAATGCAACCCGGTATGCCGCCAAGTGCATGGAATCCCACTTTTGTGTTTGTAAGCTCCTGCTCCGAGCGTGGTAAAGTGATGTAGTCGTCTGAGTGCTTCAGGAGGGCATCAAGCACTTGGAATAGTGTCCGTGAGAATAGTGGCTGTGAAATGCCATGCAACTGTCCGACTGTGTGCTGGTAAGTGCCTGTGGCCAGGAAGTGGAGTACAGACACCACCTTCAGTAGGGGTGGGATGCGGTTGGGCTATCTATCATGCTGACAAGGTCAGCATGTGTCATGTCGACAATGGCGGTTATGGTGTCCCGGTCCAAACGGTAGAGGGTGTGGATCTGCTCAGCTGTGAGGTTGAACGGATTAGCTCGGAGGCGTGGGATTGCGGGCTGCCTGCGTGGTGGTAGTGGCTGTGCTGGTGGGGCTTGCTGGCCATGCCTTGCCCTCCTCCTCCTCCTCCTCCTCCTGCGTCTCCTCTGTGCGGCCGGTTGTTGTAGTAGTTGGCGTTCGTCTTCTTCTTGAAGTTGGAGTACTTGCAGTGCAATCAGGTCCCCCAGGCCCAACATCGCTAGTCCTGCCGGTAGCATTCTGGAGTGGGTGTGGTTGGGGGAGGGGGTTGGGTGTGCAATTTATGTGTTTTCAGGCTGTATAGCCTTCACCTGTGGTGATTCATTCCGCCTGTGTCAGCTGCAATGCCTTTCGTGCGAGCACGTCCCGCACACGACGCTGCAATTCGACGCATGGCATCTTGCATTTGCAATCATGTTCTTAATCCCGATGGATGTGGAATATTGGTTTATATGTTAATTCTGCTATGGTCCCATTGTTGCACATACTATATTTGCATTCGCGAGCAGACTTGTGAAGGGTCAGTGGAATGTAGTGCTCGATCAACGGTGGACCCTCATGCAGCACTGTACCGACGTTCACCGACGGCGGGGAGTCCCATCAGTGATTGAGGCCAGTTACCATTTTCACACACAGCCGCACTGCATAGATGTATTTGTGAATACAAGCGTACACAGATGCCTTTTCAACGTGATGTTGCAAATTAGGAATTCGAAGGACAGCGCTTTCGGTTTTCAACTAGCGGCGTGGAGACGCCCACAGGTCTGACTGGAAATGTAACGTTCTATTGTTGAATGTCCTTGGGACAGGGCCCATGACGGGAATGCAATGATTGATATGATTTGAATGGGATGCGCTATAGCGTAGTGGACGATAAGGCAGGACGTTCCCAAATACATGTGACTTCACTACACAAGGAATCCGGGCAGGAGCACAGTGGATTTTGAAGGCTGCATTACGCACAGACTCAATGGAAATTTCGAATGTTATGTGAGTGAATAATCAGGCGTTTTTATACCGGGATGAGGGAATGACGTATGGATGCATGGACAGATGATTTAATTGAGAGTTTGCCATGTACATGGCTATTTGGAATCTATCCCCTTCCCCTGCGCTATGTGATGCAAGGCTGCCATAGTGGGACCATCGTCTGTCTGCCCTTGTTGAACCCTCCCTGTCTCGACGCGCCTTCAATCACTTGTGTCTATGCACGTTGATGATCCCATCTGATGGATCCTGTTCTGACAGGCGCATGCACACAGACACTCGTTTGAAATAGTGTATTCACCTCGATTTGTGTCGTAATGATTCGCAAGTGATTTTTGGGTGCAATTGATCCTTATGAGTGGGCTAGCATGCATATGGTTGTAGGTTTGGTGTGTTGAATGAAGTGAGTAATGCATATGGAGTTCGGATGCCCATACTATCATTTTTTTCATTTGGGTGACAGGTATCTCCTCCCCTTCTGCCGCTGCCATCTGTACGCCACTCCTGCAGATGGCTTCTACAGTCGACACCTGCAGCTTCGAGTTAATCAGTGGAGCACCATTACGATCTTATGGGACGATCCCCAATGGCCCACATGCCCTTACGCAGTACTAGTGGCTAGGTGCAGCATACCTAGCTTCCAGCTGGACTAGTGCCTACTTCATGGGACGGCCCTGCGGTCCTAGGCGCTTCCATGTTGCCTTTTTGGACGTTGATGTAGCCCCTGTGTGCCATGAAGGTACAGGGCGTCACACATGGGGAAGCTGGTCATTTATTGCGGATGCAGCCCACAGTAATGCTGATCATTTGCGAGTTTATGTTCAAATGGCTGTATGGGCTTGGTGATTTTGATGTGCATTAAATTTATATTCAGATATTAACCGTGTAGCATTATTCTTTGCTAGTAATGTGGCATATTCCGATTTGTGGCGCAATGTATTGTGAGGTGTTCTGCATTGGGTTCCGGCTTCTGGGTACAGTTGTGTGGTACGTGCTTATGCTGATGGTTGGTTTGACTACTGGCATGTGTACAGGGCTGGTGCAGTCTCCCTCAGGTTACTGCTTTGAATGTTGATTTACACTGGTGGCAAGCGATGGGGGACTGTTGTTGTTTTGTGTCATGGAATTTTCAGTTCATTTTGGTGTACTTGCACCTTCAGATGCCTGTGCTGCATCAGTACGGCAATGGTGTGTTGCCAATTGTGGATGGCCACTCACAGGGCACTTGGGGCCCCTGCATGCATTTGTTCGTTGGCATGCATGGGTGACTTGTACATTTCACTGGTTGCATGGTGTGACTGCATTGCGCCTATGAGGAGTTGTGCAATGTGGCCAGGGAGTGGAGTACAGGCACTCAGTAGGGCCATTACGGTTGGTTCGCGATGCCGTAGTTCTCGCCATGGCGGAATGGTACTTTCCGCCATGCTTGATGGCTTTAGGTGAATGTCCGCTGGGGTCAGCATTCGCGTACCGTTGCGCCATGGCGGATATTGCGGTTTTGCACGGCGCGCGTGCGCGTACTTGGTGCAGTTAGCGTTGGCGTTCACTACGGTGTCGCTAATCGGATCGTACTTTACGGTGACGGGTCATGATCGCAACGGGCGGTATTCGATGGCGGTATTACATTTCCGCCATCGTTTTTCGTATTCCGCCAGGGTCGTAATGAGGGCCATTGTGCCTTATCTGCAGCTCAGCAAGTGACTCTGATTCACTTCAAAGCTTATGTTAATGTATCATGGTATTATAATGGAAAAGCCTAATAATTATAGAGTTGCTCCACATATAACAATAGTGCAATTTAGGTATTTTGCACCACAAAGTTATTTGTCACTTTGCTTATTTATGGCAACTTATTCTAAAGTCACTTCCATGGTGCCTCCAGGTATCATAGACTTGCAATGTCCTTTTCTGTGAAGTCACTTCTGTTGGTGCAATCCATATAATAATTAGGAAGTGTGCATGTATTTTGAATCAGAGGGGTTTCCTGCATCTGGAATGACCCTGCAGTTTTATTTTTGTTATGTGTTAAAATGCCATCTTCCACTAATATTATTGGGGCATGGGTGGGCGCCAATGAGACCATGTGGAATTCCACACATTGCATTTCATTGCTCACTCCCCCTCCCTCTGTGCCCTCCCCCCCACACTCCTGCAACACCCAGTTCAGCACCCTGTCGGCTGACTTTGAGTCAAGCCAGCCAGGGTGGGGGACTGACCCACGCAGGGCATCCCAACCCTGAATGTGTTGCAGCGCGGCTGCCAGGCATCTCAGGATTATGTAATGAGACAGTGCAAGCCTTGCTGGGCACCCCAGCTAGGCTCACGCTGTCCAATTACATAATTTATGATTGTGGCCCCCCCGCCCTCCCTCCAAAAGATGGGGGGACAAAAAGGCATGCCACAGAAGTTGGGGGGGGACAAAAACCCCTGTCCCCCCCTATAATTACGCCCATGGGTCCACTGCTACCAGAGGATGCCTGCCACCTGCAGTAGTACAACAACTATGGTAAACCTTAATGCTTGCATCTGCCATCTGCTGCAGCAGGTAACCACGCCTGTCCTTGCTCAGAGATACACTTTTGTATCGCCTGTGAGGAACCTGCAAGTGCCCTCACTTCTTTTTTCCCTGGATATCTTCCTCCCAGGTGGTCAGGGTAAGGCTGTTGCTATTGGATGCTGATACTGATACTGCTGGTGAAAATGTGAGGGAGGACTGCTGGACGAGAGCAGACCGGTTAGATGCAGAGTGGATGCAGCGGGAAGCAAGGCTGAAGGAAGCTGGAGGCCTGTGCCCGTGTACGGAGAAGGAACAGCAATGAGTAGGCAATGCTACAAAGTTAGGCCTAAGCTGCGAGAGATGCATTGGTGGTGGGAGCTAAGCCACAGAGAGCCGCTGTGGAGATGGAGTGAGGAGCAGCACGAGAGAGAGAGCTCTTGGTAGCAGGAAGCCTCGCTGGAACGATGTAAGCATTGACCAGTGAGTGAACCTGGACAGGGGGGCACAGGGACCACAGGCAAGCATGTCAGACTTGTGAGAACTTTAATGAATGGTGATATAAATGAAAATAAGCACTTTTGAATACCAATATGGATGAAAACAAGCATGTTTGTATACCGATCTGAATGAAAGCAGTTTTGTGAAATATCACAATATAAAGGAATTGTGAACTTTGAGAGAGCACGTATTGGCGTAGAGTCTTGCAAATATAAAAGAACTGTGTACTTTGAGAGAACAAGCATTGGCAAGAGCGACAAGAGTATGTGAAAGTGCAACACGTGAACAGTGGCACAACAAGCAATGCTAATGTGAAATGAGAATTAACCAAGTACCACTGTAGAGCTGAAACAGTGGCAACGTGCATATGAAAGAGAAGCAAGTCAGTTGTGCCGGTTGCGTGACCTGTAATGGGTGGACCGTGTGGTCCGATAACTGCCCCTACACCAAGGACAGTCACCTATGGAAAAGCCACTTAAAATACCTGCAAGGAGCTTGTGATTCAATACAAAGGAAATCTTGTGTGAACTGAAATTAAAGAAATTAACTTTGTGAAATTGGTGAAAATCAACTTCATGATGCCTTCACAAGCCCTAAAATTTGTGTCGGTTCTGCAACCACCTATTTACCTTCTATGGTTGCCTTTGTCTTTTCTATACCATTTTAGATCACCTACATTATTACCCGGGATCCGGGTCTTCTTCCTTTATGTTGTATTTTTCCTGGTCCCATTTGGATCCCCAAGATTCTGCATCTACAAATCCCTGTGCATTTTCCTCCTCCATAAATAACCCTGTCCAAGCTTGGTTGGTTAGATGGACTCTCCCATATTAAGTTGCAATGGGTTCTATGTTGTTTCATCCCTTGTTATTATTTCCATCAGTTTTTTGACAACAGTTTTTTGTGAAAAAAACGAATCAAATTTTTGTAAAAAAATAATTGGGGGTTTCCCTGGACCCTATTATTGAGTTCATATTCCCCACCCCACTACCCTTTATATCCTATAACCCACCACCTACATTTTTCAAATTTTATTTGTTAAAAATTGTTCAGCAAAAAACTTGAAAAATATACTGGTGATGAAACAACTGTATATCTTTGGAATGTTACCTGTAACATTGGCCCCGCACAGTCTTACATGTGAGATAGACTGTGTCCTGTTTTCCCAGGTCCACATATCATGATGGGCTAAAGGGAATACTTTCAGGATGTTCAGTTCCTTTCAATTCAATTGTTTAAAGCCAGTGTAAGGATGAATTCTGTCTCCTGCCAATTGTCATTTTGTTACAATACCAACCTTAACATGGGCAGATTTTCAGATTATTCATTTATTTGGCAACATATAGTGCATTCGCAGAAGAGCTGGACACAATCAAATGATGACATGTACATAATCAATCAAGAAGAAGAGCGAGACAGCCGATGATCTTTTAGATGGGAACAAAAAAGAGCGAGCTAATAGTTTGTGGAAGCAAGTTCAAATGTTTTAGGGATAAAGCTAGGGAACAAGCAGAATCGAGAACGGGCACAAGGAGGGTGAGGGACAGTCAAAAGAAAATGGGATTTAGATTTAAGAGTGCGGTTAGGAGAGTGAAAAGAAATTGGAGAGGGGAGCTAAGAAGGGTGCATACCATAGAGGTACTTGAAAGTAATACGTAGAAAGTGGAAAACCAAAGCCAGACCCCAAGGCAAGCCAGCAAAGTCATGGCAGGAAGAACAGAGTCAAGAGTGGATAGCTTAAAGAGACAATGGATAGAGGAACTGTAGATGGAGCAAAGGGGAGCCAGCTGATAAGCAGGAAGAACAGGATGTAGTGCAGAACAGTAATCCAGGCACGACAAGACAAGTGCAGATACAGGACGTTATAGAAACGCGAAAGGAGAGAAAAGGTGGAGCCTAGCGAATATTGGAATATTGTACAAGAGAAAGCAACAGGATTGAGCGAGAGTAGACATATGAGACATATGATAGGTAAAAGAGAGAGAAGAATCAAAGATTACTCCCACATTGTAAGCGGAATTTGCAAAAGGAAACAAAGAGGGTGGAAAAGAGATAGGGAAAGGAGATGCACGAGGGGAGACAGAAAGAGCAGCAAAAAGAGAGCCTCTGTTATAGAGGGGTTAACATGAAAAAAGGATGTGACATCCAAAGCTGAATGGCAAGTAAACAGACAGAGTGAGAACAGTGAAGACACTCAACAAAGGAGGAATAAGAGAAAATACATTGGGAATCATCAGCATAGAAGTGGGGGGAAAACCAAAGGAAGGAATGATGAAGGCTAGAGGTATTGTGTAGAGAGAGAAAATAAGTGGACGAGAGCCAAATCTTGAGGTACTCATATTGTCAAGGAAGAGCCAAAGACGAGTTAATAGGGACAAAATTGTAACCCCTGGTGCTCTTCTGCTGTGGGACCCTACGGGGACAACTAAAACTTTCCCATATCACCTTTGCACGAGGATTCATAGTCTCCTTAGCCAGTCTGGGAACCAGAGAGTCTAATATAATGGACAGAATGCAACTGAAAATTCTGAATTGCCTCCTTGTCACCAGAGCAAGTTGGGCAGCTCTGCACAACAAGAGGAGTGAAGACTCTTTCCTTTGCCCTGGTATGACTTGTAATTCTTCATGATATGATTTTGGGCTATGTCATGCTATGTCAGGTTACACAACACCAGGGAGCGAATGCAGGGCCCACAGTTTATAGTCAGTTTCCCCATGACTCCCTTCGATCTCCCACTAACGCCGCAAATACACTCCTTTTGTAGCGTCATTCTGCTTCGGAAGGGATTATGATGGCAAGCAGCTAAACACTGTGACGAATCCAGAGAATTCGTCCCTGCTCCCCAAGGTGGAGCCCCCCCACCACTTGTGAGGCTAGGGAGGTGATCCCACTCCGCAACACCCTCCCTTGGGGTCGAGGCAAGTGGGGCATCACAGGAGAGACTTTTTCATTGGGGGCATTGACTCACGTTCCTATGAGGAACTTCCTAAACCCACCCAGTGGTGGTATATTTGGGATCATCCGTTTTGAAGAACTATATCAAACTCAGGGACTTGACTAAGGATCATGGTACAGACAAGACAGAGGAGCTGTCTCTTTAAAGGAAGAGCTCCATTTAACTAGGACAAAGAAGCGAGAAGAAGAGGACACACTGAGCCGTGGTGAAGCTGAAAGAGGTGTACACATGCAGGGGAAGCCCCCGCACACCATAACACTTGAGATGCAGAGCTTGAAGAGGGCAGCGGAGTGCTCAACTTTAAAAAATGCTCCTCATATAAGAGCGAGAAGCTAGAGGTCCAGCATCTAAGCGGACGGAGAAGCCAAGGAGACAGGCACTGAAGTCCCACTGGTGGCAGGACCGCGACAGCTTCATGGTGTAACAACGCCAAAAACACTTGCTTGAGGAATCAGCAAGACAGCCGTATAAGTGAAGTGATACGTGACCGCAGAGAGGGAGATGACAGAGTGAGGCACCGGCAGAAACAAGAAGCCCGAGAACAGGAACAAATGAAGAAGTCATGAGCAGGTACCACCCCAGAGACCTGAAGATACCACGGTAACAGGGAGAACGGGTGAACCGGGAAGCTGCCAGAGAATCATTACAAATCAGGAGAAACTCATCCCAGTTAAATTGACGAGACCAGAAATGTAAAGGCAATGAAGTGGAACTGTAATATTCCAAGAAATAGCATCTTCTTTAAGCTTGAAAGAGAGACTATTGAAACTAAGGCACAAGTACTCTGGCAAGAAGGGAAAATACCAGCTACTGCAAAAGCTGAATACCGAAATGAATCAGAGGAAGACAATACTCCAATAAGGCAAAGAGAATTCTATGAAGTAAATGCAAGTGAAGCCCATAGAAGGAAAGAACCATACACCAAATCACCCCAGGAGAGGGAGAACATTAATGGTCAAGAAAGCATATACCCCGTAAGAAGTGTCTGTTAAATAAATCCAAAAGGCAGATCAGCCTGGGACAAAGGATAAGACAGAGAGCTACAATGGATGCCTGGAAGTCAATCCTGAGGGTAGACGGAAAACCTACAGACCTTATGAAAGAGTTTGAAAGGATTGTTTGCATTTCCTCTCTTTGCAGACAAGTTGTGATTCGAGACGGTTGGTCGATTTGCTGCATGAGAAGCGTGTGCCACCATATATATAGAGCCTAGCCAGCAGTTATGCTGGTGTACTACTTGTGACTGTTTTGTAGCTGATACATGCAGTCTTGAACAGTATCCTGGCCTGGAGAGGAAGTCAATGTAGTTCACGTAGGACAGAGTATGAGGAACCGGAGGGCGTCGTCACTTCTTTTTCCCCTATATCCTGCTTTCGGGTGACCAGGGAAAGGCCATCACTCTTGGATCCTGACCCTGGGGGTGGATATGTGAGGGAGGATCACCTGGGTGGGGGGGACCTGGGGAATGGAGAGAGAACATCCTTAGGTGAGACATGGTATCCTCCATTTCCTTTTCATAATCAACCCTCTAGCCCTTAAGCCTTTGTAGGTTATTGTCAACCCTTTCCCTGTTCTTCCCTCCAAGCTTTCCCCAAGAAACACCAGCTCAACATGGAGACAAGGAAGAGACCAGCTCAGAAGAAACCTCCTCATTTTGTTGCGACAAACATATGTCAGCCTCATTTGGTTAATGCAGACACATAGCCTCCTTTTGTTAACACATACACATACTGACCTCTGCAATGTACTGGGACTAGGAGGAGGACAACAAGAGCAAGACTGGACTACCATTCTAATCATGGACTAATCAGGGTGGCAGGAACTTTAAAACCTGACATCCTTTGGTAAATGGAATCAGCTGTGAAAGCAGCGTCACCATTGAAGGCAGATTTGGCTGTGGAAGCAGAGGCATCTGTGGAAGAAGCCGGGTGCAGGCAGCAGCGGTGTGGCAAGCGGAGCGCTCGAGACTCGAAAATGAATGTAGAGTTTATGTAGTGGGAAGTGGAGCTGAAAGACGCTGGAGACTGGTGGCAGACCTAAGGAAGGAGACCGGTGTGACCGGGCGAATCGGTCGAGCAGCTCCCGAGCTGTAGGGGGAGCATTGCGGAGTGTGCAGAGCCACAGAGAGCCCCTGGGAGCACAATTGGGCTACCACATGGGAAGGATAAAACCTGTGGCGGTCAAGGAACTCGCAATAAAGCCGTAAACTGCGACCGGTGCGTGAATCAAGATAGGGGAACACTGGGTTGGCAGGCGAATATGTGACGCAAGCAACAAACATTGATTTAAGTGGAAAGAAGCATTACTATGAATGCCCAGTGAGGTAAAAGTAAATCTGAGCTTTTGTGAATGCCAAACAAAGTGAAATCCAAGTATTTTTGAATGCTGTAAAAGCAATTAGAAACACATTTGTATACCGAACAGATTGAAAACAGGTTTTGAGCAGTCTTGAACATTACACTGAGGGAAATAAAGTTTGGGAGTCTGCCTAAATAAAGTGAACTGCAATATATGAGTGACCAAAAGAAGAATTAAAGGAACACATGGTATGAATACATATTGACAAGAGCCATTAGTATACAAGAAGGTGTGACAGTGCATGGTGGCACTCATGAATACAGAGTGGAGTGAAAGCAAGGTGGTGAATTTGGCTGATACCACAAATTGCATTATCTGAGACACAGGTATTGGCAAAGTCAAGAAAATACTGAGAAGGGTATGATAGGCGAAAACTAATATTGGTAACAGCCAAACGAGTCCAGGGAAAGTGTAACGGGTGCATTAGGATCAACTAAGCTACCGTGCAGTGTCTGGAGAGTGGGACATAGGTGGAGAAATCACAGAGCACTGTCAAGCTGACACAGTGTCTGATATGAGCGAGGAGGAGGAGGCATCTGAGGGTAGCCTGAAAGATAGTTGCGTGCCATCCACGTAGCACCGGAAGTTAGACGTGAAAGTGGCAATCACACATGCCAGGGCAGCCATATAGACGTTGAACAACCAGGGGGATAGGTTAGAGGCCTGGGAAACATCACAGGTTGAGAAAGTGATAGTCAAGTGAAAGGCTCAGAGTTCCACCTGGGATGGGCGGTTGGAGCAGAAGGAAGTTAACCACGCCAGAGCCTGATCTGTGATTGCCAGTGTGTCACGCAGACGTGCGATCAGGATGTTGGGGTTAACCACGTCGAAGGCAGAGGAGAGGTTAAGGAGAATGAGGATAGAGGGGGTGTAGTGTCAAGATTTGAGAGCAGGTCTTCACAGGTGTTCAGAATAGCATGTTCCATGCCTCTGTATGCTCTAAAGACAGCATGATGGTCATGAAAGGAACCAATAGAGGTCTCTCCCTTCAGTCGGTTAAGATGAAATGATCTCTTCTTTCAGTTATATTCATTCGTTTTTGGGTACTCTTCAATGTGGAGGTCGCTTTAGGGAATCACTAGTGCTGGGATACATTTACGATGGAGCACACTCCTCCCCAATGTTTAGGCAACTTCATATAGGCTCTGGATCCGCAGGCCCAATATTGATCCACCAGAACTGCAGTTCCTCCATTCATTCCTGGTACTTCAATTGTTTCCCCATATACTTTGTTCCTTCCAACATAGACATTGCCATCATTCTTGAAACAGGCTGTTGCATTCTTTAATTGTAGTATATGCACTGGTCATGCTTCATTATCAACCCAAATAAGTTTTGCATGCTTAGCCCATGATTCCAAGCATTTGCCGTTCACATTTTGCACTCTGTGGACAGAGTCTCTCTTCAATAGGTGTGCAGGGCATGATATTAGTACATCTTCCCATTCATTTCTGGTTGCTACGCGCCCATACACGAACAGCTGTGCTCTTTGCAGCATCCTGGCTTTCCCGATTTTTTCAGTCATGTCTAAGCAATTCATTCTCTTCATGTCAACAGTTTGTATCTTCTCTCCAAATTGGGACCCGGGGGTCCAACAACTACACCTAGACTGAGTGCAAGCACGGAGGAAAAAGCCAATGAATGTGGCAGTGAAGCAGTGGCACAGTGATGATGGAAAAGCAGACAAGAAGGGGCATTGGTTGCGTGACCTGTAATGGGTGGCTGTCTCGTCTGACAACTGCACCTAGATCAAGTGCACCCCGTTATGAAAAAGCCACTGAAAGCACTCATGAAGAAACTTGTGTATATACTACAACAAACTCTGATGTAAAATTTGAAGTTAAGAAACTGAAGTGCCTACATGAACTGGTGAAGTATCAATAGTATAAGAACTGGGAAGCATCCCAGGGATTGTGTTGTTTTGAAAAGCTGGAAGATTTGAACTCTTGGGGAAGGAAACCTCTATACCTTGTGAACTGTTTTGAACTTGGGAACGGGGAAAGCTGATTGCAAGCCAAGAGCTGGAAGAAGCTCTAAACTTTACTTTGAGCACTATTCACTTTCATCCTGACATCCCTACACATTGCATACAGTTAGATGTGAGGATAAGTATAGATTTTGGACACAGAGAGACATTTGCCTTGGACTTCCTGACAGTTTTCTTTAGGTAGCCAAGTTACACCTTTCTCCATCCCGCTTTTCAAGTTAATAAAACTTTTGTGAACCAGACTTGAAAATGTTGTCTGTCTTTCCTACATGATGCCTTCACAGGGGGTGATTTTGGTCATGTTTCCGCACACCCGTAATAAGACGTGCTGTGGTGTGGTGGACTGTTTCATGGGAGCCAAGTGAGTAACCGGGAGCATAATCAGGAGGGCGTTTTCCCCATTGATATGCGGACCACAGGAGACTGCACTACAGCCTGGATTTTCTGCAGTGGCATAAAGGCTTTAATTTTGTGAAGGGTGGAAATTTGGAGCCAGGCCGTTTGGGCCTTACTGGCTATGTGTTCTGGAAGGATACGCTGCTGTCGATGGTGAAGCCGAAGGATTTTGCTGAATCCGAGAGTTGCAGATCAAATACTTTTAGGCTCATATCATTGAGTCATTGTTAGACAATTTGTGGTTTATCGGGGGCTACGGATGATGATTAATTCAGTATTTTGTACTCGGGGTTATGTTTGAGGTAGGCAGTTGATATCCAGGTCTGGATGATGTCTATGTAATGCCAGAGATGATTGAGGTCCTGCAGTACTGTCTGTGCACTGGTGGATGGCTATAGTGGGTTCTTTGAGGAGTGTGTCCAGAGGTTGCAGGTAAAGGTTAAAATGGATACATGAGAGGCTGGAGCCTTCGGGTACTCCGCAGGAGTCTGGGTATCAGTAAGAGCACAACATGTTCATCTGGAAGGTGTGGTATCTGCCTTAGACGTAGGCAGTTAAATAATTTAGGACATTGCCAGAGAATCCCATCCTGTCAGCGAGGAGGGAGAGGGGGATGCAGTGGTTGATGTGTTGAATGCAACTGAGAGGTCAAGGGGGACAAGTAGGCAGAGTCATCCTTACACATGATGTGGAGGGCAGGTCATCTAGGTCTAGGGTCCGTTTTTTCAAAAGATGTTGTACGAGACCCGTCTTAAGGGTGTACAGGAATTACCCTTCAGTGAGGGAGGCATAAATGATGCTGATGAGTGCGCTGAGTGCCGTGCCCATCAATCATTTAATGATGGTGACCGGGATGATACCATCAGAGTGAGAGGTAGGTTTGAGGGAGGTAAGTCTTTAAGAGGTCTGGGGGAAAGAAGGCGAGAATTCAGTACAGAGCGGCAGTGTGTGTGCTGGGTCCAGTGGGGGCTAATGTTGACTATTGTTTCACTTAATAAATGCTGATTCCTTCACATTTTTCCTAACTTGCTTACCCCTCAAGGTCAGGTGAGGCGTTGGTACTTTGAAGAGGGCTTTGTTCCTGTTCGAGGCTGTCACAATGATAGTGGAGCAACAGGTTTGGCCTTGGTTATCAGAATCCTATGGTTGGTATGGACAGATTTTCAGGTTGTTGAGATCTCCAGGGCTTCAGTTTTTGCACCAGTGTTTCACTAGGGCTTGGATTGAGTGTTTGTTGGAGACAAACTTGAGGGGTGTTCCAACGGGCATGAGTATCCACCAGTTTCATAGCAGAGTTGTTGCATACTTTAAAAAAAATGTTTTATTGGTATCTAGTTTATTACAAAATGTTACCATCAAAGGAAGAAAAAAAGAAAACAAAAATAGAAAACATACATAACAGTTTGATTTACACACCTTTAAAATTCCATTCCATAAAATATCCTAACTCATTAAAATTCATAACAGTTAGTTTCAGTCTACACCACCCTACAAAGTCTTCATTTGAACACCACAATGTAGAAAAATATCATATTAAAATGGATTTAAAAATGCAATCCAAAAAGGTTGTCAGTGCAGAGATTATTTTAAATTCTTCTCCCCACAACAGAAATTACCACCATTCTGATGCATTTGTGGAGGGAATTTCAGTTACTGAATCAACCAAATACTTAGTTCTTAAAAACTACAATGTTGGGCAGAAAATTGTTATGTGCTTCAATATCTTTTTTTCAGAGTTGCACAATCTACAAACCTCACTTTTCTTATCACAACAGTGGCATGAATTTAAAACTTCTCTTGTGTAAAATAAATTAATTCAGAATCTCATAAAGAGATCATAAGAACTTGGGAATGCTACTAAATATTTAGGGAGAATAGTCTATGCCTTAGTTTCCTTTTTTAAATGATAAAACACAGTATGCCTAGCTTTCCCTCTTACTGTCTCAATCCAGTCCTTATACCACAGTTTTTTTTGCAGCTTTGGGGTTGGTCTTCAACAGCTCCTCTGAGGTATCTAACTTGTTTAATATTTCCAAACACTGTTTAGAACACATTTCCAGTATCCAATCATTCTTGCCAGTCTTAACTCCTCTTAAAACTGCAAATTGAGGCAGGATTCCGCCATAATATGCTTGCGGAAAAAGGATAAAGACTTCCAAATTACTGTATCATAAATTGAAAGGAGCCCCAGTTCATGCCTTATAATGGAAATTGGAACACAGCGAGGCAGGCGAATAATCTTTCTCCATAACAAACCTTCCAGGGTGTCCAAAGCCCCCATGAAAGGCACAAAGAGGCTTCAGCGCCATAAGAAAAGATCAGAACTACTTTCTGTTTATAGAATTTTACTTCAAGAAGGATCAAACATTTTCCCAATTTATTATGAATTGCTGCGCCCTGTGTGGCCAAGTTCTTTAATTTAGATTTTAATCCTGCAATGCGGGGAGGTGTCGTTCCTACTTGAATTTATTCTGATTCCTAAATATCTAACAATGTCCACTGGGTTGACACTTTAATTTCCAAACAACCATCGAAAAGAACTTCTTTTTCTTCCCTCTAACCGTTGCAACACCACAAATGTGGATTGAGAAACCTTTATTTTAAGACCATTGACCTCTTCGTATTCCTAAAGAATTTTTAATTTACGCTGGAGGCCAATGGGTGTTTGGTCAAGAATTACCAAATTGTCCACGTACATCATCCATCCCTCAATGTTCCTGTTGATTCTGGGAGGGAAGGCCCCACTAGAGCCATGATCTCTTTCAGGTCTGAAATAAATAAGTTTACGACAAGCTTTTGACAGGATAGACCGAGATCTCATGTGGGATAAATTGTCAAGAGCACAATGTCCACCTGACTTGTTACAGATGCTAATACAGCTACATACTAATACATCATTTCGTGTTCGCTTGAATGTGAACTGGGGTCTCTCCGATAAGATCAAGACGGAAAGGGGAGTCAAGCAAAGTTGCCCGTTGGCAGCCTTGATCCTCAAATTATACTTAGCTGATATGCCAGAAGCCTTGAAAGAAGCCAAAGCCTTTCCTCCAAGATTAAATGGGCCTCCAGTTAGTTGGGCTACATATGCCGATGATGTAGTGCTGATTGATTCTACCCCATCGGTCTCCACAGACTTTTAACAAACCTGGGCATGTACTTATCCCCACTTGGCATGAAATTAAATACAGATAAATCTAAGATTATAGCCCTGGGTGCTTAACATGGGACAAGAAACAAACAATTCAGGTGGTTAGTCGATCAGAAACCACTAACCAGAACAGATAACATCAGGTATCTTGGTGTCATTTTTAATAAATCCATCAGAGAATGGAATTGGACTGAAGACCTAAAGTGCGGATGAATACATTTGAACTAAAGGGTGCAAAATAACCATGATGCCAGTCATTCTGTTCTTCTGACAAAATGTGGTTGCAGCGATCACTTTTGGAGGTGAGGCTGGCTTTAACATCAAACCCAGAATTTGGGATAAGCTGGAAGCACAATTCTGGCGAAAGGTGCTAAGACTTCCAAAATTCATTTCTATAACCGCAATTCTTGGGATCATTGATCCTATGGAAATCTTTTTCACTTTTCAGGAAACTGATACTACCCGGATCGATAGCTTCTTACAACATACTGAAAGAAACTCCGACTAGATCCTACAATGGCCTACTCCAAATCTGGTCTGAAGTTGTGTTAACAAACCTTGACCATGTTGGTGCATCAACAGAACTGTTGTGTAATAACCCCTGAGCAGCAGTTAAAAATAAAGTGAGTGATCAGGTCTGAAGCAACACCATTGACAAATGTCGGAAGCTGAAATCAAGTTTAATTCCAAATCATGACATGTGCGCAGCAAACTAGGTTCCGAAGTATCTTCCATTCTTTCTGTCCAGGTACCATCAAGATATGTTTATTCGGATGAGGCTCAATGTGCTACCGACTAAGGAAATGTTGTTCCTTAGACATGATAACAACACTTTAAATAACATCTGCCAATTTTGTGATATAGGTGTGGGATCACTTCGACATATGGCCATCGAATGTCCAGAACTAACTATGAAACGATCTACTGCTTTGGGGTCCTTTGTCTCACACAATATCGACACCGAAGATTGGTGGTCCTCATTAATTGCTGTGCACAATTACATGTTAATATGTGCAACTATTAACTATCTGGACAAACTTATAGGATCTGAAAGAATGTGCTAAGAACTGTTTTGTAATGAAGCTCCTGTTTTTGGTCGAAGTACAACAGATTTACAGGCAAGAAATGCATTGATGATAAGTCGATATGATGTGATGTGAGGAAGGTCTGCTCTTTTTTTTGTTGTAAAAATGTTTTGTATGAAACTATGATCAATTAAAAAAAAAGGAAAAAAAAATAAGTTAAACAGGGCTGGCACCAGTGGACAGCCCTGTTTCAAACCACTGTAAGTGAGAATATTTTTTGAGAGCAGACCAGTTTGAGTCAGCCTCACTCGAATTGAAGTGTAAGTGTACAACACCTTTATTGGGAGCAAGACGTCACTCGGGTAATCCCACACTAGCATTTTATTCTATAGTATATCTCTATCTACACTATCAAATGCTTGTGCATGGTCAACAAAAGATAGGTAGATTTTGGTTCCTTCTTTTAAGGCCCTAATTTTAAGTATATTAATCAGAAACAGATTCCAACTGCATCCAACCTCTTTCACAAAGCCAGTTTGCCTACAATCATATTGTCCCGATGACATCACCCACTTTTTCAAATGAACCAAGAAAAGAGAGTCAATTATCTTTCCCAGGACATCAAGAAGGGCAATAGGGAAACATTTTTAGGATCAGCCCTGTTGCCCTTCTTGAAAATTGGCACCACTATAACCAACTTCCAGGAAATTTGGACCGCCATCTCCTTCGTTATCTGTGCAAACAAAATCATGCAAGGTCTGCCCATTGTTCCGGGGCTGAGTTTAGCATGCAAATCAAGAGACCATTAGGACCCGGGGCCCAAGAATTACTCACCCTCCGGATCATATCAGCTATATCCTCTTGGTCAAATCTCATATTCCACTCCTTTACATCAGGAAAGACCAAGGCCAAGCGCTCAGTGACAGGCTGCATAAACAAGCATCCAATTTGCTTCCTGAACCACGTTACACTGTAAAGCCCTGTGGTCTTTCCTTGTATCATTAAGCGCCTGCCACAAACTTCTAGAATCATTAGAAGCAAGTATTTTGAGCATCCGCTCTGCATGGCAGTGTAACATGACACTTCTATGAGAGATTAACCCATTTTTATATTGTTGCCTGCGCTTTTTAATTTGCTCCATTCGAGCCAACTAAGGCAAATGGCACAGGTTTCTGATATCCCCATGCAATTCACATTTTTGGTACACATTTTCCACATCATATGTATGTTTTAGTTTAAAATCTGGTTTACTCCCAGTCAATGAAGTCAGCAAGTAATGGTAAATAATTGGATCCTATGGGGAATTTACTCAAGACAGATGAATATCAATTTATTAGAAAGGAAACTTCCATGGGGTTCAAACAGAGTCTATTTCTGCCCTGCACCACAAACACATCCGTCCCCCACTTTTCCTAATATCTTAGGATGGGTAGCCACCAGGTCAGCTTCATTAAGTCGTGGTCACTGGTCTGCATTGGGATTACTTTCAGAGATTTTATTTAAAAGGTAGCATTCTGAGACACAAGGAAGTAATCTAATGTGGAGCTCTGGTCGCCTCTCCCCCACGCGGGTGCCCCTGGTATGTCTCCTGGGGTCTGCCCATTTAACATATGGAAGTTTCTTTCTTTCTTCTAAGTCCCTCAAGCACATCCTCCCCCTAGATTGTTTACACAACTTCCCCCCACTGAAGAGCCCTGTTGCTCGTAACTCTCTTTCCATACAGTTTACATTGATATCTCCACACAAGATTACCAAAGGGTCTAACAGTTGGAAGTTAAAATCATCAATCAGGGACATTACACAATCGACAAAGCATTTATCTTCACAGGACAATGGATTCCAGTACAAATTAATGATCATTAAGAAGCTAGTAGTTCAACGTTTTTGATTTTCCAATTCTCTTGTCAATGATTGAATATAGGGTTTGGGGTTTCTCATTTCCATGACTCTAAGACCCAAACCATTTCTTATTAATGTTAATAATCCAGTAGATGGTCTACCATTAACCCCTTTTTTGGCAGGGTTTACAAAAAGGCTAAATCCGTCAACTAATGGTGGAGTTGACAGCTACTTTTCTTGGAAACATAGGATGTCAAAGTTCTCTAAATGGCACTCTGCCTTATTAAAAGGGTGAGTAGAACAGCTGGTGTTCCATGAAGCAAACAAAACAAAATCACTAGAAGGTGGCTCATAGCATCATGGGACTTTGTTGGCATTCACAGCCTCTACCATCCACCCCCAGTTTTCTTCCTCCCTTAAATTTACTTTAGGATTGCATTGTGCAACTATCCTCCTCTCTAAGTCATGATGTTGACTAAATGTTACTTTCAATGGTATTTTATCCCCTGCCCATTCCTTCTCTGAGTCGTTGCAGTTTAAATCCGTAGGGGTTACAGTGCATTGTATAGCCTCTCGTGTGTTTTCACGCATTACTTTACCCGGGCTAAACCTACACCCGAACCTTTATTCAAGCATTTGCTCATACATGCTCCAACTGTAAATCACAGTTTACCATTACATCGAATCCCAAAGGCAGAAGAGCAGATGACGATTCCAGCAAAACGTTATAGACCAGTTTGGATGTTATATGCAAAAGAACTCAATCAAATTGATTGTCATTCAAACATTCTACTGCTGCTATGTCACCAGAGTCAATTGCACGCAATTTAGATATATGCTGAAACAGTCACAGGACGTTACTAGCATTTAATATTAATCCATCGTCCTCTGACAAAACTCTTTCTAAAATCACAATGTTTCCACCACCCCTTTTTCCAACAAAAGGCTTAGGTGTCTGAACTCTATCCCTTCACCTTTTAACGACACTCAAAGACACTGGGGCTACTGCTCTTCTGTCTTTTTTGTTTTATAAAAACTCTGAGGCTGTTTTTCATTATGAGTCTGAAAAGGACTAACTTCAGATCTCTCCTTCGTTTTGAAAAACCAGTCAGATTGAAAATTATTTTCCTCTAAATTCTGGAGGTAGCTCATCCAATCGTTACTATTCTTCTCACCCACTACTAAAGATGAGCTAGATGAAGAGCTCTCCTTATTTTTAAACAGCCTGTCAGGTTGGCAACGTTTTTCCTCCAACGTCAAGAAGCGTCCAGCTGCTTCTTGACTGTTTTTCTCCTCCTGCTTTCCTCTCAAATGTAACCTCTCGGGTATATTAAGCCACGTTAGGTTCATGGGGTTTGGTCTTCAACAGCTCCTCTGAGGTATCTAACTTGTTTAATATTTCCAAACACTGTTTAGAACACATTTCCAGTATCCAATCATTCTTTCCAGTCTTAACTCCTCTTAAAACTGCAAATTGAGGCGGGATTCCTCCATAATATGCTTGCGGTAAAAGGATAAAGACTTCCAAATTACTGTATCATAAATTGAAAGGAGCCCCAGTTCATGTCTTATAATGGAAATTGGAACACAGCGAGGCAGGCGAATAATCTTTCTCCATAACAAACCATCCAGGGTGCCCAAAGCCCCCATGAAAGGCACAAAGATGCTTCAGCGCCATAAGAAAAGATCAGAACTACCTTCTGTTTATAGAATTTTACTTCAAGAAGGATCAAACATTTTCCCAATTTATTATGAATTGCTGCGCCCTGTGTGGCCAAGTTCTTTAATTTAGATTTGAAGCCTGCAATGCGGGGAGGTGTCGTTCCTACTTGAATTTATTCTGATTCCTAAATATCTAACAATGTCCACTGGGTTGACACTTTAATTTCCAAACAACCATTGAAAAGAACTTCTTTTTCTTCCCTCTAACCGTTGCAACACCACAAATGTGGATTGAGAAACCTTTATTTTAAGACCATTGACCTCTTCGTATTCCTAAAGAATTTTTAATTTACGCTGGAGGCCAATGGGTGTTTGGTCAAGAATTACCAAATTGTCCACGTACATCATCCATCCCTCAATGTTCCTGTTGATTCTGGGAGGGAAGGCCCCACTAGAGCCATGATCTCTTTCAGGTCTGAAATAAATAAGTTTACGACAAGCTTTTGACAGGATAGACCGAGATCTCATGTGGGATAAATTGTCAAGAGCACAATGTCCACCTGACTTGTTACAGATGCTAATACAGCTACATACTAATACATCATTTCGTGTTCGCTTGAATGTGAACTGGGGTCTCTCCGATAAGATCAAGACGGAAAGGGGAGTCAAGCAAAGTTGCCCGTTGGCAGCCTTGATCCTCAAATTATACTTAGCTGATATGCCAGAAGCCTTGAAAGAAGCCAAAGCCTTTCCTCCAAGATTAAATGGGCCTCCAGTTAGTTGGGCTACATATGCCGATGATGTAGTGCTGATTGATTCTACCCCATCGGTCTCCAGAGACTTTTAACAAACCTGGGCATGTACTTATCCCCACTTGGCATGAAATTAAATACAGATAAGTCTAAGATTATAGCCCTGGGTGCTTAACATGGGACAAGAAACAAACAATTCAGGTGGTTAGTCGATCAGAAACCACTAACCAGAACAGATAACATCAGGTATCTTGGTGTCATTTTTAATAAATCCATCAGAGAATGGAATTGGACTGAAGACCTAAAGTGCGGATGAATACATTTGAACTAAAGGGTGCAAAATAACCATGATGCCAGTCATTCTGTTCTTCCGACAAAATGTGGTTGCAGCGATCACTTTTGGAGGTGAGGCTGGCTTTAACATCAAACCCAGAATTTGGGATAAGCTGGAAGCACAATTCTGGCGAAAGGTGCTAAGACTTCCAAAATTCATTTCTATAACCGCAATTCTTGGGATCATTGATCCTATGGAAATCTTTTTCACTTTTCAGGAAACTGATACTACCCGGATCGATAGCTTCTTACAACATACTGAAAGAAACTCCGACTAGATCCTACAATGGCCTACTCCAAATCTGGTCTGAAGTTGTGTTAACAAACCTTGACCATGTTGGTGCATCAACAGAACTGTTGTGTAATAACCCCTGAGCAGCAGTTAAAAATAAAGTGAGTGATCAGGTCTGAAGCAACACCATTGACAAATGTCGGAAGCTGAAATCAAGTTTAATTCCAAATCATGACATGTGCGCAGCAAACTAGGTTCCGAAGTATCTTCCATTCTTTCTGTCCAGGTACCATCAAGATATGTTTATTCGGATGAGGCTCAATGTGCTACCGACTAAGGAAATGTTGTTCCTTAGACATGATAACAACACTTTAAATAACATCTGCCAATTTTGTGATATAGGTGTGGGATCACTTCGACATATGGCCATCGAATGTCCAGAACTAACTATGAAACGATCTACTGCTTTGGGGTCCTTTGTCTCACACAATATCGACACCGAAGATTGGTGGTCCTCATTAATTGCTGTGCACAATTACATGTTAATATGTGCAACTATTAACTATCTGGACAAACTTATAGGATCTGAAAGAATGTGCTAAGAACTGTTTTGTAATGAAGCTCCTGTTTTTGGTCGAAGTACAACAGATTTACAGGCAAGAAATGCATTGATGATAAGTCGATATGATGTGATGTGAGGAAGGTCTGCTCTTTTTTTTGTTGTAAAAATGTTTTGTATGAAACTATGATCAATTAAAAAAAAGGAAAAAAAAATAAGTTAAACAGGGCTGGCACCAGTGGACAGCCCTGTTTCAAACCACTGTAAGTGAGAATGTTTTTTGAGAGCAGACCAGTTTGAGTCAGCCTCACTCGAATTGAAGTGTAAGTGTACAACACCTTTATTGGGAGCAAGACGTCACTCGGGTAATCCCACACTAGCATTTTATTCTATAGTATATCTCTATCTACACTATCAAATGCTTGTGCATGGTCAACAAAAGATAGGTAGATTTTGGTTCCTTCTTTTAAGGCCCTAATTTTAAGTATATTAATCAGAAACAGATTCAAACTGCATCCAACCTCTTTCACAAAGCCAGTTTGCCTACAATCATATTGTCCCGATGACATCACCCACTTTTTCAAATGAACCAAGAAAAGAGAGTCAATTATCTTTCCCAGGACATCAAGAAGGGCAATAGGGAAACATTTTTAGGATCAGCCCTGTTGCCCTTCTTGAAAATTGGCACCACTATAACCAACTTCCAGGAAATTTGGACCGCCATCTCCTTCGTTATCTGTGCAAACAAAATCATGCAAGGTCTGCCCATTGTTCCGGGGCTGAGTTTAGCATGCAAATCAAGAGACCATTAGGACCCGGGGCCCAAGAATTACTCACCCTCCGGATCATATCAGCTATATCCTCTTGGTCAAATCTCATATTCCACTCCTTTACATCAGGAAAGACCAAGGCCAAGCGCTCAGTGACAGGCTGCATAAACAAGCATCCAATTTGCTTCCTGAACCACGTTACACTGTAAAGCCCTGTGGTCTTTCCTTGTATCATTAAGCGCCTGCCACAAACTTCTAGAATCATTAGAAGCAAGTATTTTGAGCATCCGCTCTGCATGGCAGTGTAACATGACACTTCTATGAGAGATTAACCCATTTTTATATTGTTGCCTGCGCTTTTTAATTTGCTCCATTCGAGCCAACTAAGGCAAATGGCACAGGTTTCTGATATCCCCATGCAATTCACATTTTTGGTACACATTTTCCACATCATATGCATGTTTTAGTTTAAAATCTGGTTTACTCCCAGTCAATGAAGTCAGCAAGTAATGGTAAATAATTGGATCCTATGGGGAATTTACTCAAGACAGATGAATATCAATTTATTAGAAAGGAAACTTCCATGGGGTTCAAACAGAGTCTATTTCTGCCCTGCACCACAAACACATCCGTCCCCCACTTTTCCTAATATCTTAGGATGGGTAGCCACCAGGTCAGCTTCATTAAGTCGTGGTCACTGGTCTGCATTGGGATTACTTTCAGAGATTTTATTTAAAAGGTAGCATTCTGAGACACAAGGAAGTAATCTAATGTGGAGCTCTGGTCGCCTCTCCCCCACGCGGGTGCCCCTGGTATGTCTCCTGGGGTCTGCCCATTTAACATATGGAAGTTTCTTTCTTTCTTCTAAGTCCCTCAAGCACATCCTCCCCCTAGATTGTTTACACAACTTCCCCCCACTGAAGAGCCCTGTTGCTCGTAACTCTCTTTCCATACAGTTTACATTGATATCTCCACACAAGATTACCAAAGGGTCTAACAGTTGGAAGTTAAAATCATCAATCAGGGACATTACACAATCGACAAAGCATTTATCTTCACAGGACAATGGATTCCAGTACAAATTAATGATCATTAAGAAGCTAGTAGTTCAACGTTTTTGATTTTCCAATTCTCTTGTCAATGATTGAATATAGGGTTTGGGGTTTCTCATTTCCATGACTCTAAGACCCAAACCATTTCTTATTAATGTTAATAATCCAGTAGATGGTCTACCATTAACCCCTTTTTTGGCAGGGTTTACAAAAAGGCTAAATCCGTCAACTAATGGTGGAGTTGACAGCTACTTTTCTTGGAAACATATAATGTCAAAGTTCTCTAAATGGCACTCTGCCTTATTAAAAGGGTGAGTAGAACAGCTGGTGTTCAATGAAGCAAACAAAACAAAATCACTAGAAGGTGGCTCATAGCATCATGGGACTTTGTTGGCATTCACAGCCTCTACCATCCACCCCCAGTTTTCTTCCTCCCTTAAATTTACTTTAGGATTGCATTGTGCAACTATCCTCCTCTCTAAGTCATGATGTTGACTAAATGTTACTTTCAATGGTATTTTATCCCCTGCCCATTCCTTCTCTGAGTCGTTGCAGTTTAAATCCGTAGGGGTTACAGTGCATTGTATAGCCTCTTGTGTGTTTTCACGCATTACTTTACCCGGGCTAAACCTACACCCGAACCTTTATTCAAGCATTTGCTCATACATGCTCCAACTGTAAATCACAGTTTACCATTACATCGAATCCCAAAGGCAGAAGAGCAGATGACGATTCCAGCAAAACGTTATAGACCAGTTTGGATGTTATATGCAAAAGAACTCAATCAAATTGATTGTCATTCAAACATTCTACTGCTGCTATGTCACCAGAGTCAATTGCACGCAATTTAGATATATGCTGAAACAGTCACAGGACGTTACTAGCATTTAATATTAATCCATCGTCCTCTGACAAAACTCTTTCTAAAATCACAATGTTTCCACCACCCCTTTTTCCAACAAAAGGCTTAGGTGTCTGAACTCTATCCCTTCACCTTTTAACGACACTCAAAGACACTGGGGCTACTGCTCTTCTGTCTTTTTTGTTTTATAAAAACTCTGAGGCTGTTTTTCATTATGAGTCTGAAAAGGACTAACTTCAGATCTCTCCTTCGTTTTGAAAAACCAGTCAGATTGAAAATTATTTTCCTCTAAATTCTGGAGGTAGCTCATCCAATCGTTACTATTCTTCTCACCCACTACTAAAGATGAGCTAGATGAAGAGCTCTCCTTATTTTTAAACAGCCTGTCAGGTTGGCAACGTTTTTCCTCCAACGTCAAGAAGCGTCCAGCTGCTTCTTGACTGTTTTTCTCCTCCTGCTTTCCTCTCAAATGTAACCTCTCGGGTATATTAAGCCACGTTAGGTTCATGGGGTTTGGTCTTCAACAGCTCCTCTGAGGTATCTAACTTGTTTAATATTTCCAAACACTGTTTAGAACACATTTCCAGTATCCAATCATTCTTTCCAGTCTTAACTCCTCTTAAAACTGCAAATTGAGGCGGGATTCCTCCATAATATGCTTGCGGTAAAAGGATAAAGACTTCCAAATTACTGTATCATAAATTGAAAGGAGCCCCAGTTCATGTCTTATAATGGAAATTGGAACACAGCGAGGCAGGCGAATAATCTTTCTCCATAACAAACCATCCAGGGTGCCCAAAGCCCCCATGAAAGGCACAAAGATGCTTCAGCGCCATAAGAAAAGATCAGAACTACCTTCTGTTTATAGAATTTTACTTCAAGAAGGATCAAACATTTTCCCAATTTATTATGAATTGCTGCGCCCTGTATGGCCAAGTTCTTTAATTTAGATTTTAATCCTGCAATGCGGGGAGGTGTCGTTCCTACTTGAATTTATTCTGATTCCTAAATATCTAACAATGTCCACTGGGTTGACACTTTAATTTCCAAACAACCATTGAAAAGAACTTCTTTTTCTTCCCTCTAACCGTTGCAACACCACAAATGTGGATTGAGAAACCTTTATTTTAAGACCATTGACCTCTTCGTATTCCTAAAGAATTTTTAATTTACGCTGGAGGCCAATGGGTGTTTGGTCAAGAATTACCAAATTGTCCACGTACATCATCCATCCCTCAATGTTCCTGTTGATTCTGGGAGGGAAGGCCCCACTAGAGCCATGATCTCTTTCAGGTCTGAAATAAATAAGTTTACGACAAGCTTTTGACAGGATAGACCGAGATCTCATGTGGGATAAATTGTCAAGAGCACAATGTCCACCTGACTTGTTACAGATGCTAATACAGCTACATACTAATACATCATTTCGTGTTCGCTTGAATGTGAACTGGGGTCTCTCCGATAAGATCAAGACGGAAAGGGGAGTCAAGCAAAGTTGCCCGTTGGCAGCCTTGATCCTCAAATTATACTTAGCTGATATGCCAGAAGCCTTGAAAGAAGCCAAAGCCTTTCCTCCAAGATTAAATGGGCCTCCAGTTAGTTGGGCTACATATGCCGATGATGTAGTGCTGATTGATTCTACCCCATCGGTCTCCAGAGACTTTTAACAAACCTGGGCATGTACTTATCCCCACTTGGCATGAAAATAAATACAGATAAGTCTAAGATTATAGCCCTGGGTGCTTAACATGGGACAAGAAACAAACAATTCAGGTGGTTAGTCGATCAGAAACCACTAACCAGAACAGATAACATCAGGTATCTTGGTGTCATTTTTAATAAATCCATCAGAGAATGGAATTGGACTGAAGACCTAAAGTGCGGATGAATACATTTGAACTAAAGGGTGCAAAATAACCATGATGCCAGTCATTCTGTTCTTCCGACAAAATGTGGTTGCAGCGATCACTTTTGGAGGTGAGGCTGGCTTTAACATCAAACCCAGAATTTGGGATAAGCTGGAAGCACAATTCTGGCGAAAGGTGCTAAGACTTCCAAAATTCATTTCTATAACCGCAATTCTTGGGATCATTGATCCTATGGAAATCTTTTTCACTTTTCAGGAAACTGATACTACCCGGATCGATAGCTTCTTACAACATACTGAAAGAAACTCCGACTAGATCCTACAATGGCCTACTCCAAATCTGGTCTGAAGTTGTGTTAACAAACCTTGACCATGTTGGTGCATCAACAGAACTGTTGTGTAATAACCCCTGAGCAGCAGTTAAAAATAAAGTGAGTGATCAGGTCTGAAGCAACACCATTGACAAATGTCGGAAGCTGAAATCAAGTTTAATTCCAAATCATGACATGTGCGCAGCAAACTAGGTTCCGAAGTATCTTCCATTCTTTCTGTCCAGGTACCATCAAGATATGTTTATTCGGATGAGGCTCAATGTGCTACCGACTAAGGAAATGTTGTTCCTTAGACATGATAACAACACTTTAAATAACATCTGCCAATTTTGTGATATAGGTGTGGGATCACTTCGACATATGGCCATCGAATGTCCAGAACTAACTATGAAACGATCTACTGCTTTGGGGTCCTTTGTCTCACACAATATCGACACCGAAGATTGGTGGTCCTCATTAATTGCTGTGCACAATTACATGTTAATATGTGCAACTATTAACTATCTGGACAAACTTATAGGATCTGAAAGAATGTGCTAAGAACTGTTTTGTAATGAAGCTCCTGTTTTTGGTCGAAGTACAACAGATTTACAGGCAAGAAATGCATTGATGATAAGTCGATATGATGTGATGTGAGGAAGGTCTGCTCTTTTTTTTGTTGTAAAAATGTTTTGTATGAAACTATGATCAATTAAAAAAAAGGAAAAAAAAATAAGTTAAACAGGGCTGGCACCAGTGGACAGCCCTGTTTCAAACCACTGTAAGTGAGAATGTTTTTTGAGAGCAGACCAGTTTGAGTCAGCCTCACTCGAATTGAAGTGTAAGTGTACAACACCTTTATTGGGAGCAAGACGTCACTCGGGTAATCCCACACTAGCATTTTATTCTATAGTATATCTCTATCTACACTATCAAATGCTTGTGCATGGTCAACAAAAGATAGGTAGATTTTGGTTCCTTCTTTTAAGGCCCTAATTTTAAGTATATTAATCAGAAACAGATTCAAACTGCATCCAACCTCTTTCACAAAGCCAGTTTGCCTACAATCATATTGTCCCGATGACATCACCCACTTTTTCAAATGAACCAAGAAAAGAGAGTCAATTATCTTTCCCAGGACATCAAGAAGGGCAATAGGGAAACATTTTTAGGATCAGCCCTGTTGCCCTTCTTGAAAATTGGCACCACTATAACCAACTTCCAGGAAATTTGGACCGCCATCTCCTTCGTTATCTGTGCAAACAAAATCATGCAAGGTCTGCCCATTGTTCCGGGGCTGAGTTTAGCATGCAAATCAAGAGACCATTAGGACCCGGGGCCCAAGAATTACTCACCCTCCGGATCATATCAGCTATATCCTCTTGGTCAAATCTCATATTCCACTCCTTTACATCAGGAAAGACCAAGGCCAAGCGCTCAGTGACAGGCTGCATAAACAAGCATCCAATTTGCTTCCTGAACCACGTTACACTGTAAAGCCCTGTGGTCTTTCCTTGTATCATTAAGCGCCTGCCACAAACTTCTAGAATCATTAGAAGCAAGTATTTTGAGCATCCGCTCTGCATGGCAGTGTAACATGACACTTCTATGAGAGATTAACCCATTTTTATATTGTTGCCTGCGCTTTTTAATTTGCTCCATTCGAGCCAACTAAGGCAAATGGCACAGGTTTCTGATATCCCCATGCAATTCACATTTTTGGTACACATTTTCCACATCATATGTGTGTTTTAGTTTAAAATCTGGTTTACTCCCAGTCAATGAAGTCAGCAAGTAATGGTAAATAATTGGATCCTATGGGGAATTTACTCAAGACAGATGAATATCAATTTATTAGAAAGAAAACTTCCATGGGGTTCAAACAGAGTCTATTTCTGCCCTGCACCACAAACACATCCGTCCCCCACTTTTCCTAATATCTTAGGATGGGTAGCCACCAGGTCAGCTTCATTAAGTCGTGGTCACTGGTCTGCATTGGGATTACTTTCAGAGATTTTATTTAAAAGGTAGCATTCTGAGACACAAGGAAGTAATCTAATGTGGAGCTCTGGTCGCCTCTCCCCCACGCGGGTGCCCCTGGTATGTCTCCTGGGGTCTGCCCATTTAACATATGGAAGTTTCTTTCTTTCTTCTAAGTCCCTCAAGCACATCCTCCCCCTAGATTGTTTACACAACTTCCCCCCACTGAAGAGCCCTGTTGCTCGTAACTCTCTTTCCATACAGTTTACATTGATATCTCCACACAAGATTACCAAAGGGTCTAACAGTTGGAAGTTAAAATCATCAATCAGGGACATTACACAATCGACAAAGCATTTATCTTCACAGGACAATGGATTCCAGTACAAATTAATGATCACTAAGAAGCTAGTAGTTCAACGTTTTTGATTTTCCAATTCTCTTGTCAATGATTGAATATAGGGTTTGGGGTTTCTCATTTCCATGACTCTAAGACCCAAACCATTTCTTATTAATGTTAATAATCCAGTAGATGGTCTACCATTAACCCCTTTTTTGGCAGGGTTTACAAAAAGGCTAAATCCGTCAACTAATGGTGGAGTTGACAGCTACTTTTCTTGGAAACATAGGATGTCAAAGTTCTCTAAATGGCACTCTGCCTTATTAAAAGGGTGAGTAGAACAGCTGGTGTTCCATGAAGCAAACAAAACAAAATCACTAGAAGGTGGCTCATAGCATCATGGGACTTTGTTGGCATTCACAGCCTCTACCATCCACCCCCAGTTTTCTTCCTCCCTTAAATTTACTTTAGGATTGCATTGTGCAACTATCCTCCTCTCTAAGTCATGATGTTGACTAAATGTTACTTTCAATGGTATTTTATCCCCTGCCCATTCCTTCTCTGAGTCGTTGCAGTTTAAATCCGTAGGGGTTACAGTGCATTGTATAGCCTCTCGTGTGTTTTCACGCATTACTTTACCCGGGCTAAACCTACACCCGAACCTTTATTCAAGCCCTTGCTCATACATGCTCCAACTGTAAATCACAGTTCACCATTACATCGAATCCCAAAGGCAGAAGAGCAGATGACGATTCCAGCAAAACGTTATAGACCAGTTTGGATGTTATATGCAAAAGAACTCAATCAAATTGATTGTCATTCAAACATTCTACTGCTGCTATGTCACCAGAGTCAATTGCACGCAATTTAGATATATGCTGAAACAGTCACAGGACGTTACTAGCATTTAATATTAATCCATCGTCCACTGACAAAACTCTTTCTAAAATCACAATGTTTCCACCACCCCTTTTTCCAACAAAAGGCTTAGGTGTCTGAACTCTATCCCTTCACCTTTTAACGACACTCGAAGACACTGGGGCTACTGCTCTTTCTGTCTTTTTTGTTTTATAAAAACTCTGAGGCTGTTCTTCATTATGAGTCTGAAAAGGACTAACTTCAGATCTCTCCTTCGTTTTGAAAAACCAGTCAGATTGAAAATTATTTTCCTCTAAATTCTGGAGGTAGCTCATCCAATCGTTACTATTCTTCTCACCCACTACTAAAGATGAGCTAGATGAAGAGCTCTCCTTATTTTTAAACAGCCTGTCAGGTTGGCAACGTTTTTCCTCCAACGTCAAGAAGCGTCCAGCTGCTTCTTGACTGTTTTTCTCCTCCTGCTTTCCTCTCAAATGTAACCTCTCGGGTATATTAAGCCACGTTAAGTTCATAGGGTTTGTGTTATGAGGTGAACCCTCAGCTGGAAGCTTCTCACTTTCTTCATCTTAGTAAATTGAGATGTTCAATCATTCAGATTCTGCCATCTTTAAATTATCCATTCTCTCCTGCACTTGAATTTGCAGTTGATCTTCCTCTATCAGAAAACAATGTCTTTGTTCAGACACATGATCACCTCTCTTTGTGCTTTTATTTTTTTTCTGTTTCGGTGTTTCCGTTAGTGGTTCTGGCGAATGATCACTCAAATTTTGAAGGAACCCTTGGGCCCATTAGACTTCGACAATTTATTTAACTGCCTTTTTTGTTACTTTTTTATTTGTTGCTGGTGTTTATTGCTTTTCGACATCTGTTTTCTCTTTCTTAGAGTGTAGAAGATTTCAAAGTTATTATTGTCATCACGTACTGTAGTTTCATCAACAATTCCTATAATGACTGTATCAGGATTTGCCGAAGCCAATGTCTGTACTTCCATATCTACCAGTTGGTCCTCTATTTCACTAATCTGGAGGGACTCGGACTCCTCGCTGGTGACCAAATCAGTCCCCAAGGTGTTTATAGTGATCTGGTTAAAAGAATCCATGATTAGATGTTCGCCTTCACACAGATTCAAACTTGAACTTCTTTGATCTGCCAGGCAACTGTCCAAGTCACATGTTGGCACTTTGGTAGGCGATTTTGGGTCATGGGGAGTCACACCCTTAGATAGTTCCTTTCCCCATTTTAAGATCTCTTTGGTTGCATCAATTTGGAGATTTTTATTCACCTCCGCCCGGTGTTCATGGATGCATTTCTGGAGAAGACCCTCAGCTTCTGTTACTCGATCTAATCTACTTTAAATTGTTGTTAAAAATGATTCTAAGTAGATCAATTTTGAATGAGTCATGGCCAACAGCTTTCCCTGATCTTTGTAGTTATCATTTATAGACTCATATAATTTTAAGCAAGGCGCTAATGATATAGTTAATGCGAACATAAGACTGATTTGAGTCTGGAAGCTAGCCATGTTTTTGTGATCATTTACTTTGGAAGTTTTTTGGTTTTTACAGCTTGGTCTTGCTCTTGAGATATTTATGGGAGTAAAAGTAGAATCCAAGGATGAAGACTCTGAATCAGACATCCAGAGGTTCTTTGAGTCAATAGATTGAGCAGCGAGATTCAAAGGCATTTGTCCACATAAGTTGGAAGCCCAGTAGCAGGAGCTTTTAACAGTATAGATTGGTCCCCCCTTTGAGATTATTTTGAGAGGTTGGATTGCCTTGCAGACAAGGGAGAGCTACTGACTTCCTGGAGGCTCCTCTTTCTAGTCGATGCCCTACTGTTTTCCAGCTGCAAAGAAATATTAGCAATATCTCGAGTTAGCCAAGTAGCTAATAAGCTAGATCCATTTCCCCCTAGACCTGGGTTCTGGGAATGCTCATTTTCCAGAAGGTCCTGCAGGGGCACGGCCTGGATAACAATCGACCCCCTCACTGGTCGAGCAGACCGCTCCTCATGCCAGTCACTCTCTCCACACTCTTCATCATAGCTCGGGGCTCACTCTCTGGTGCACCCTCTCCTCTTTCCACTGTAAGGACATTCCCAACACATTCGCGGGCTGCTATACTCAAAAGAGTATTAGCACTTACAATCAATTCCGCATCTGAGACTTCAGTGGAGTTCCACAGTACCAGGTCCTTTACCCCACTTACTCAGTTTCCCTTCAATCCATTGCCGGGATCTTTATACAAAGGTGCACGGTTTGCCGCTGACAGTTTGACCCGGAAGGACAAACCCAAGGGTACAGCATGGGTTGGCCCCTTTTTCTCATGGGCTCCATTAGTGCCCAGCAATTGTTTATCAGCCACATTTCCAGAAAAGGTCAAACGGTCACTGCTGGTCTTCAAGGCGACAGCTGTCACATCAGCTTCTTGGACCCATATATGAGCAGTATCGGCAGTGTCAATTGCAGTGTTTGGCCAGGGCGCTTTAGAGGTGTTGCCGGCTCGGCAAAGCCACAGTACTCAGGAGGGCGGGGTGGAATAGCCGTTTCCAGCACTGTCTTTGAAGAAAGCAGAGTTGCTTGACTCACCTCACTTCCAGACCGTGGGGAGGTGGTAATTACCTTGAATTGGAGGCACGCTTGGCGCCTAGTCTGCTGCACTGCTCTGGCAGTAAGCTCCATAACCCAACAAAATCAAGCAGCTGTACTCCAATGCTCCGCTGCCAAGCTTACAGTTGTCACCACCTCGGCCAGAGAAGTTAAAATGCCACTCAGTACACACAGTAAGCACGGACAGCACGGATAGCCACTCTACGCTACTCTGCACCGCTCTATGGGTAGCAAGGATCTTTTAAGAAAAACTCTGCCTCCAAACAATTGCCAGTGCGAACAGACTGCTCACAGAACCTTTCCCAGCACAAACAGCCACTCTATGCTACTGAATAATTCTAGGAGGATCGAGCCATTCCCTGTGGTCGGGGAAGTGTGAAAATCTTGCTTCTAAGGTTTTGAGCAGCAGTGAGTGAGGGGGAGTGGTAGAAGGAAGTGGGATGGTGGCTGGTCAGACCAGTTGAGTGTGATAGGATCTGTGTAGGTGATGAGGGGGGATATTGCAAACACTAAGTATAGGGTGCTTCCTTTGTTGTGCAGGGGAGATAACAATGTGTTGAAGGTCTATGGATCCAGTCTGTGCGAAAAGGATGCTACTAGTGTGGTTGTCCCCGTGAGACTCACAGGTGTTAAAATATCTGACAAAGACACGTTTTTGTATTTTCTTTATTAAGAAGTGTGCTTGGTTTACAATAAAACCTTTCACACCAGGGGAAAAGTATATAATTACATACATTCAATAATAAAAAAAAGGAATGAGCATGTAAAAAAGTATAAAGTCATATAAAGGTAGATCATTTCATAAAGTCTTTGTCGAATAAATATCTTTAGCATATTAATGTAAATATCCTTGCTTGCCATACAGTATTAAAATGTCAATTAATAGTGTGTGCTAATTTGGCAGAGAAGAGTAAGTTGGAGAGGTCGCCAAGAAAGAGTAAGTCCTATGAGGGGGTCTGCAGATGAAGTGGAAGGTGGATTCCTTTGTAGAAAAAGGGAAAGGGCTGGGAAAGGGGAAATGATGGAGCATGGCCAATCACTCCTATGGATGATTGCCACTCCGCATGCTGCTTTTCCTGGCTAGTCTTCAAACAAAAAAGAAGGGAAATCCACATATATTTACCACGTTATTTGGAGGTGTTAGTCATAAGTGTTTAGAGAAGACCAGTACTGATGCTCAAAAACAGAGTCATCAAAAAAGAGGGAAGGCAAGAGAAATATAGATATGTCTTCAAAGTTATAAGAATTTATTTTCAACATAGAAATTATTTCAAACATTCATAGGTTTGTAAAAAAGAAAGGTTGAAGTAAATATAAAGAAAATAAAACCATTGTTGAACAAAAACACAGTAAGGAAATTACATGAACTGGTTGTGTGGTAGGAGCAATATAGAAAAAAGTCAGGAAACAATTAAATATTTTTATCTACCGCTAGTATGTGCCAACTTTTCCCCACCTAGGTTAGGATTAAATCATGTAGGTGGTTTCATAGAAGGGTAAAGAATAATGTGTGTGTATGTCGGCATGTTGTAGTCGGCATGTGTGTAGTTGGCATGTTGGATGCAGTAGCCTGAGGAGGAGGACATTGAAAACAAGGGGGGAGGATGGGATAACCCATGTTTCAGTAGGCATCAAGGTTATTGTACGAGATGAGATTGGTGATCACTGCATCCTGAACGACTGCTGAGCGAGCATTTATCAGTGGGGTGGGGGCGTTCATTGGTGTTGGATGGGGCAGGGACAATATTGATGAAGTTTGGAACAGTAGTTTGCCGGGGATGCCCTAGGCATTTGGCCATTTGAACCTTGGGGATAAGCTGTGGAGGGACACAGAGCAATGTCTTTTGGTGAGTAGTAGTAGTGACTAAGTGACTACTTTGTAGGTGAAATGCAGGTAGTAGGTTTGGCCCTTGGCCCTATCAAGCCCAAACAGGCACAAACAAGGTGAGGTCCTTTTCTTCGTCAGTCCTTTGCTGTGGACACCCGTGATGATTACGCCTAAGGTGGACAGGTTAAACAGGTGGTGAGCAGAGCAGGTTGGTGGTAAGGCCTGGTCATGTGACCATCAGCCTCCTTTATGCTGTCTGCCTGGAGTTCTTAAGTAGTTTGCTGGAAGGCGGGAAAACTGGTGATGAGCAGAGCAGCTGAGTGGCAGGGTCTGGTCACGTGACCCGCAGTCTCCTCAATGGGGCCTGCCTGGAGCTTGCTTGAAGTCCTTGAGTAGCTGCTTTAAAGGCAGGAACATGGGTGGTGGACGGAGCAGCTTACTGGCAGGGCCTGGCAACATGACTGTCAGACTCATCAATGCTGTCACACACCCCACATAACAAGTACATTTTGCAAGGGCCCAAAATGTCTGTGAAGGTGTCCTCTCCACCATGAGATGAAGGCTTAGTCACCTGCAGTGTAGGTCTGGTTGAACCCCTGCTTATCATCAGATGCCTTCGATCACCAACCCCACGAGCGGGAAGACCTGCCAAATCCATAGAAGCACTTAGACTCGTCTCCTGCAAGCTTTCCTGAGCATAGGAGGGACAGCCTGGCCCGACGATTGTGAGAGTGGGGAGGCCTGGGCTTCCCTGTCTGGTTGCCTGGCATGAGAATAGGGCAAATGTAATCACCAAGGCAACACACAGATGGGAACTGCCTCAAGTGAAGATCGGGAAGGCTGAGGTCTTAGTCTCCCCCTCCCCAAGAGGTAGGCTCATCCATCTCTCCTGTTACGTTGTTTCCAATTTGTGGTAAATTACAAAATTAATGGATAGCTGTCTCTGCTCATGCAAAGGTGTGCTGTCTAGCAAGGTATTTTTGCCCTGTAACATAATGCCGCCTGTAATCTAAATCATACTGTGCACCGTTGTCCAGTTGTGCAAAGCCAGACTGTTGTCCAGAGATGTGCTGCCGTGCATCCCCAGACCACCCACCTCTGAACTTGCCCCTTTCTCCCCCTCACCAACTCATCCAACCACATCTCAAGTTGGGGCCAGTGAGTGTCACATTGTAGTATCTGGGTTCACTGGAATCACAGGTGAGGTGGGGGAAGTATGCCGGATTTGGTAAGTATGAAAGTAGATGAAGCTGTATTATGTTACAGGGTCTAAAGTATGAAGGAGGGAGAGAGGTCAGGTAAATGCACCCTTCAAGCTATGACTACCATCCTGAATGTCCCAAGTGAAATCGCCGGAGCACTGAAGGAACTCAGGGTTCCACTACTACCAACATTCCGTAAGCTTGCATTACATACAGCAATACAAGCAGCACACTACACATATGTGAACAGCACATCCTGCCTGGCCTCCATTTCCAGCCTTTTGTCACTTTTATTTCCCCATGTATAATGCACAAAGAACACTATGGGGGTCATTTTACAATGTGCCATTAAAGAGCATTAAAGGAAAGAGTACAAACCTTATGCACTTCACGTTTATGCTCCAGCACATTTTGCTCTCGTTCCGAGGTGTAGGATGGCAGCACAGTGGAGATAACATCTCTGCTTTGCTTTCCTCCTCTGCCTCGAAGAGCAAAAGACTCCTAGGCAATACTCCTCTCGTTAGACCCTGCTAATGAGCAGGCGGATTGCATTGGAATCCATTATGAAACGCTGCTTGCAAATTGTATTTGCAGGCAGTGTTTTATTTCTCCCAAAGAGGAGAGTAAAAGCAAAGGGTAAAGTCGATTTAGCTTGGCTTCACTCTTTACTTTTACAATCTGCTTTCAGAGTGTTGAAAATGGCCTCCAGGAGACCAGCAACACGCAAGTCTACTGTTGCAGGTCTCCACAATGCAATTATCATTAAAAAAAAAGAAATTAACTCCCTATGGGTACCAGAAGGCAACGAAATAAAAACACAGGATGCCCCACCCACGCCTGATATGGGCACAGTTATATCTCTTGGTTTAGATTGGCACTCTAGGACAATTGTTGGGTGTAGTGTTTTGCTAATCCCATCAAATAACCAATCATAGTGAACTACTGAGCATGCTATACTTTCAATGTCACCCTACACCTTGCCCTGCAAATGTTGCAGGTAGCTCAAGTTGCCAGGAGTAACATGTGAGCAGTCCACCCATTCCAGATTGCCTGTTTGCTTGCACTCTCCTTTTTATAAATTCGTTCTGCTCTTATAGTGGAATACGCCTAGAGCGTATAATTAAACAAACAGGGAAAGGACATGTTGTTGGGGAATGCAGAACTCACAGAGTAAATGCATAGTGGTGGTCCATTAGATGTCAAGTGCTTAGTCTTGAGCTCTCTGTATTTGATGACTTGTAGGCCCAAGCCTGTGGAGCAAATAAAACCACAAGCCCCAGAATGCTAACTGCTGTTCATGGGAAAGCAGGGGCTGGATGGAGGGAGTCATGTCATGGGATTCCTTAGCAATACTTAAAGCTTTATGGAATGTAGTCCCCTACCTGCAGAACTATTGAGCTGTCCAGTGTCAGTCTGAGATACCCACCAGTGTAGTAGAATAACATCTAAAAGCTGAATCCAATGGTTTTCTCTTTTCTCCTTCAGGGACTAGATTTTTTTTCTCTCGCAGAATGGACATTTAACATAGACATATATTGTTCACTAATAAACACATTAAGAGACCGCATCCGATAGGGTTGTTGGTACAGTTGCATTAGACCTCAGTTAGCACTGATGGTACATTTTAGTAGGACAGCTCAGCATTTGGGCAGCTGGCACAGTATATTGCTGATTCTCTACATAAAGACTTTCAGCCTAGAAGGCATCACAGGGCCTGGACACTTCAACACTGAAAGACAGTTGTGAATGTAAGTTGGTGGAACATACTCTGGTAAGAGGAAGGCGGCAGTCAACCCTAACGTAAGGTTACCACCGATGATGGACGCTTCGAGAATGCCTATCATGAGCACCATGATGGGTGCATTGGAGAATGATGAAGGACAAATGAAGAAATGGAAAAAGGACTTAGCAGGACTTGCTCCTGGAAGCGGAGCGAAGCATCTCCCTAATAATGGACAAGGTCATATGACCTCAATGTTATAGATAAGGTGTCCTTCTCATCATTTGTGACAATTGTGTTAAGAATTCGGAGATACATTCACGCCAAAAGGAAACATGCACTAACCTGGAACAGATGGGTTGCCTGTGAGAATGATGGAAATCCAAAGTGGTCCTGCGCCCCCCACTCCGTTCTGTCAGGGTGGAGGGAATAGAACCCCCAGGGTAATTCTCTGGGGAAGAAAGCCCTGATAGAGTGATGTCTTCTAGTGATTGTTGGACGGTTGTCATATTCTGGATGGGAGCAGAAGTTCTGGAGACTCTTCTTCTTCTGCAATCGGGCCTACCCAATGCCTACGCTGTGTGCAATAGAGAGAGGAGAAGGGGTTAAGGTTTGCCAGAATAGGCTATAAGGAGGAATATGCAAAGGAAAGGGAGATTACCCTGGAGTGGACGTGACAGGAATGTCTAGCGATGGCTTGTCCCATTCTGTTATGCAATGGATCCGTACTGAAGAGACCGGAGTTGTGGAGCTGGGGTTCCAGTAATAGAAGTTTAGTAAGAGAGGCAGGTAAAGTTCAGCATGAGAGAGAAAAAGAGAGAAACCTACCTCGACACAGCCGAGTCAAGCGGACCGGGACAGCGAGTATTGGCCGAGGACGTGAAGCGGAAGACAGTAGAGATGCCGTAAGGGGGATATACTTGAGAAGCTAAGGAAACTGAGGAGATCAGAATGGTTAGCAAATGTAGGGAAACTGGGGCGAAGGGAAAAAGGTTTAACAGAACAAAGGTTTTGTTGGACGTACCCTTGCCAGGCAACCGACGTGCGTCCAGGGAGAACCCTGAAACTAAGGAGAATGAGTGAGCCGGGACAAGAGCTTGGGCGGATAAAAACTGCAGCGAAACAAACACAAAAACACAGAGCAAGACTGACTCAAATTTAATTCCGGGAGATCGAATTTACGGAGCGTCTGGCTATAGGAGTAGCGGCACGCTGCTTATGAGCCTCGGCCTGCAGATAAGCTCCCTCGGTGTGCAGAAGGGGCAGAGCCACAGGAGGGAGGAACAAAGAGACTGTAATGCGCTTAGCCATATGAGGCGCCATCTTGGGGGAAGGTGTGGTTACTATGGCCATGCGTCTCCGCCGCCGCCACAGACACCATCCTCCCCCATGGCACATGACATCATTACATTTTCTGTTTTAAATATAAGAGTCTTACGGGCGGGGTCAGGTTGCTGATGAAATGTTAGATGAGGACATGCTGTTAATTTGTTACTGAATATATTGATGTGATATGCCCCAAAGCTGCGGGTCGACCCCCTCAGTAACAGCCCGCCACCCAAGTTAAGGGCCTGAGCAAAGCAAAGGTCTCTTAACGCGGGCGACAGTGCCGTTACCGTGAGGATCGGAACCCCGCCTCAGTGGCATATTGCCTTTAGCACACATGAGTAACTACACACGGGTGCTGAAGGCATGTTAAAAAAAAATTGAAAAGGAAAAATATACCTTTGCTCCCTTCTGCGGCGCTGCATCAGGACAGCAGTCTGTCTTCAGTGTTGACTAACACTGAAGATGGACTCCTGTTTCTGACGTGGCATCGCAAGACAGGCTAAAGGTACGTTTCTCTTTATTTTTAATGTTAACATTGCCTTTAGCACCCGCGTCTGGTTACTCACGGGTGCTAAAGGCGATGTAGCGGCGGTGGGACAGAGAGCATAGATAGCACAGGCCGAGGGGCGCACAGCCGCAGGGGAGCTCGAAAAAAAGGCTTATACCAAATAATTCAGCCTGCGTTCTGAGCTCCCTGATTGGCTGGGACCCCCGCTAAAGGTACTTATGCAATATAAACAACTGCCTTTGTTCCTTGTTACTGTTCAAAATATATTTCGTACATCTGGCAGAATGGACCCATTGGCTGCATTATTTAGATTATTGTATGTGTATTCAATATGTCTTATTGTATATGTCTGCTGGTACCACTGTCCCTTCCACGATGCCCGTTAGCCTCTTTTACTGTCTATAGTTATCTTTCTCTTTTTCAGGACAACCATTCCCAGAATGCACCTGGATGCAACAAAGAAAACCCAGACCAAAACCATGTGAATGAAATCGAGAACAGAATTGGAATGGACTGGAATTGTTCTTGCCAGAGATAAAACACCCAACACCCAACCTACCAACTCTAGACGGACCCAAGCTGGGGCAACAGAAAACAAACTGAAAGTGAGAAGGGGGTGCAGGGGAGTAGTAGACAGACACACACATCCTCCTCATAATGAATGTATTGTAAGCAAAGACCACCAGCCCATGAATAAAACCACAAGAAAAACAAGCAGCCTGAGCACCTGGGATAGCTTAGTCAGAGATTGGTCAAGGGGTGCATGTGACCAGAGGGACAAAGAAGATCCTATAGGAGTGTTGGAAGGAGGAAGGCTGGGCTATAAAAGTCCAGCCAGCTTAGAGTAGATAGGAAGGTGTTCAAGTGAGAGAGGGAGGAGCAATGATGGATTAAGAGACCGGGCGAGGGCAGATGGTGGAGTGGAGTGCTAAGGAGATCAGGAGTCAGAGGATTAGTCAGGGGAAATTGAGGGAGAGAGTTGAGACGGGGCGGGTGCAGGTAGAGAGAGATAGTGCTGAGAGGAGAGAGGTGCAGGTAGTGTGAGGGTGACAGCAGAAAGGGGAGATAAGCAGAGAGGAGCAGATGAAGGTGGAGACAGGGGGAGAAGAGAAAGATAATGGAGGGAGGAGAATGGATACAGAGATAGAGGGAGAGATAGAGACTGAGAGGGAGAGAGTGAGAAGGAGAGGGACTGGACTGGTAGAGAAGTCTTGGTTGCATTGGGCAGTCCAGCCGACCAGAAGTAACCCTTAGGAAGCCCCATAGGGAGATGGATAGAAAAGGCCACAGCCTTTAGGATTTGCGGTTAGGATCAGAAAGACTTAGATAGTAGGAGCCATCTTGCTTTAGAGTATATCTGGGAGATTCTGGGGGTGAAGGATGCCAGGGCTAGAGTGGAGAGAGCCCATGCGGAGGTCAAGAGCACTCTCTATGACTATAGGAATCCCCCACCCCCTTGCGTCCTGTGTCCAAGTCTTCCTGAATAATTCATTCAAAAATTCAATAAAGCACGAGAAACCTCATATCTTTGTCTGTGGATTGTTGAGGCCATCTGTGACAATAGCATAGCACAAGATAGCATGCCATGACATATCTTGACCTATCATGAAATATCAAGATATATATGACATTTACCAAGACATATATGACATATGACATATCATGACTAGTATGGGATTGCTGCTGGAGATTCAGACTGCTAGAGCTTTACAGCATAGGCATGCAGCTACTGGAGTACTATAGCACTGGCATTTTCACTGTTGGGGGAAGTTCACATTGATGGTGCCCTTTCTGGCTTCCAAGGCACTGTTGGGGATGGCACACAGAAATAAAGTCCTTTATAGCGGTCAGGTCAACGACTGACTGTGTATTTCGTAGGAATGCCCACACGGCTACAGTCTTAAAACACTGACAGTGTACGCCAAATAGAAACACTGAGAGAGCACTGCTGGAGGAGGCTGTACCCCATCCCATCTCTCCATAAAATATTGTAGTATGATTTCAATGGTCTGCAAGAAGAGAACCATGACTCACAATTGGCATTGCCTCGAGTGAGATAGGACACAATACAGACTGTGGAATGCACTGTATAAATGGTCAGTATTATTATCACTATGTATACGAAGCCACACTGTAGTCTATTAAAATATGCACACTTGAAGGAATCACTTCAAGGTGGCCCCAGTGTTGGCAGGTAATGAAGATAACGCTCAGTGATGTAAATTGATTTGCCAGGGTCACATACTTTGGCCACTTTGGGAAGCTGGGATTTGAACCCAGACCTCCTGGTTTCACAGTTTGCAATTGAGATAGTAGGCTACTTATTGTCCCATCCCAACTTTAGTTTTACATCAGTGTGCATTGCTTTCTCTATATTTAAGCTAGTACCTTGTTTAATAAAGTTGACCTGCAAAGCACCAAACCACATGGTAAATCAACCTGACAAATTGAAACATTTTAGGCAAAATATTTGGTTCACTCTTAGAAGGCAAAAGAGCATAACAGAAAATGCAGATATGCTAAATGAATACAACACATGCAGCAAATTAAGTGAACTAAAGTGTGTCTATGCTATTCTTAAAACAAACGAAAACGAGGCAACTTTTCCTTATTATAACTGGCGCTTCTCAGTTGACCCCTAGAGAGGGCTGCAAGTTCCCAGAGTATTTATGTCCAATGTTCTAATAAAATCAAAGCATCAGTTAAATCCCTGCAGTTTTGGCCAGGAATGTTTTATTCACATTCCTGTTTTTGTAATAAGATTTATTCTAAATGTGATCTGTTGGGCGATCATTTTTTGCCATCAATATACATTTAGCCAATGCATTTCGGTGAGAACCTTCATGCTCGCCTTGGAAACAAGATGACATGGAGCAACACAGGTTCGATCCCCGCGTCTGCGCTTAGAAAACTCTGGTTATTAAGCACGTTATAAATAACATATCATATCATATCACCCTTGGATCCCTCTCAGCCGGGCTCCGATCCTTCTCTCACTCGTTAGCCTCCCTAAATTGGGCTCATACCAGCCATTCACTGTGGACGTCCCTCAATCGGGTTCACACTTGTCACAATGTTTACTTAGCTTCTTCACAACTTTTCTCTTGACGTTTACTTAGCTTCTTCACAACTTTTCTCTTGACGTCCCTCAGTCGGGTTTACTACCACCTTTCACAATATCCTTATTTGTAATATCCAAAAGTCTCAATGTCTTTTTAAACAACCACCTAGCTTTAGTTAGGTCCCCCTCATCTGGGCTCAGACCTTCCAGAGCACTTTCCAACTTTAAACAAAGACTTCCAAAGGCGATCATGTATCGCTGGGTTACTCTGTTAGCTAATGGCAAGTGCCTGTTTATTAAAAAAATCACAGTTCGCACAGCGTTCCCCTCCACCGGGCACAAACACGCATTTCACAATTCCCTCAGGCGGGTTCACTATTTTACAATCGGTAAAACTTATGCAACGTGTCAAGAACTTTCGATTGTACAAGGGGTTTGGCTTGACCCTTGTATGACCACCTTGGCACCTCACGTCGGCCTTCTATATGGCCTCTTGGTACTTGTAGTTTCTTTACCCTTTTAGCTCAACACAGTCTCTTTGTTCAGGAGAGGGGTACCAGCCAGAGACCTCTGAATGAGTGCCCATGTGGCACCGGACCACTCTATCTCTGGTACCAAGCTCGTTCACAAAAGGCCTCTGTGACTTAATTTTCTTAATGTTGCCGCTTCAACCTTGAGCCTAACACAGTCCGGCCCACTATCAGGTTCTTCCAACTCATCGGCTGTGCTGAACTTGTTGGCGTTTCTTTTGCTACCAGAGTCAAGGACGGTACCGCAATAGCAACCTCATCTCCCCGCCCTGGCTATCAGTGCGGGAGGGTTCCATGTACCACTGACATCCGTCACACCATTCGCCATATGTGATTCCCGGTCTTATGTTTCTTTTGTCACAGGCTTTGTGGGTCTGGGTTGAATCGCCAGAAGTCAATAGCGAGACGTGGAGAAGGGTTGCAGTAAACGTTATACAAGATCGGGTTGAATTATATCCAGCACGGCTAAATGGAATGGCTGCTGACTGAAAATCTAATATGCAGGTCGATAATATCCATTACCCTGAGGTAATCTGGACCACTGGATTCTCCCGTTAATTGTGAGAGGTATTACTTCTCCTGAAGAAATAGCTAAAAAGTTTGAAATTGATTCGAGATATTCAGATATCATGATGTTGAGTGGTGACACTCACCCTACTTGGTGTTAAAGGGAATAAGGAAACTCCCTATATCTTTGTCCTGAAGAAGGTTGCAAAAACAGAGGGACGGCAAATGTGGATGTTCCAAAAAGACAACCGAAACACGTGTAGACGTAGGTCTATGTGATTAGGAACACACAGGCGGAACCATCAGCCAAATGGATGGAGGACTTTTTGCATTATGTTAATATAATTGGATGTTGACCAATAGGAGGCCATAAATATATACATGCCATTGAATTGGTAGACAAAAGAAGTCAATAAGTGGAATGAATGGTAGGAGTGAATCAGTCTGAGTGAATTTTTAGACATTTGTATGTTTTATTAGAATTTTATGAATTGTGATATGAAAATAAAAGTGTTTTTGATAACTGATAATTGAGCATTTATTGATATTTATAAACAGATAAATGTATTGAGAGGCTGTTCCCTGTCTCTATTGGTCCAACCCCCCCTTTTTTCTTGACTGGGTTGAAAAGGGCAAGGGCAACTCTCTCCTTGATGTCCTTTCAGGTCTTGCCGCCTTTCTCCTCCGTTTGCACTGCCGTCCAGGAATAGCTGCTTCCTTGTGTGCTCGGGCTTGCTCAGAGTGTGCTCTTGTGCTCCAACTTTTATCCCTGTGGGGAAGGGAAAGGGCAGTCAGTTGTCGGCAAATACCTGACTCTGCCTGACCCTTGTGTTGGGACATGTCGGGTAAATGATTTCTACAGTGCTTCATGGTGCACTGCTCCAGCTTTAAGCACTCATCATAGTGCATTGGCCCTCAGCTGTCCTCATGGTAAAGAACTGTCCATTTGTTAAAAGCAGTACACTCTACCAATTTACCACAACTGATAGCACACCAAGAAGTTTGATAAGGGAACCTCAGTCATGGTCCCTGTGAGAAACCTGAAAGTATCTCACTCACTAGTCCCCGGGGATTTGTCATCCAGGTGGCCAAGACACAGCCATCGGTATTGGATCCAGTTCGGGGGTGGACCAGTGCGGGAGGATCACCTGGATAAGGGGTCTTTGGGGAGTGTAAGTGGGACACCAAAGGGTGAGACACGGTTTCCCCTTCCTTATGACACCTTTTCCCCATCCTGCCCAGTAGGATATTTGGTTGTATACGAATTGTTCGTTTTACAACTGCTCGAATGACAATTGACCTTTTCACAATTGACCGAATTGCGAAGGTCAATTGTACCATATATGTGGGGGGAAACCCCCCACAACCCCCCGCCCAACGCCAAACCCCCCAAAACCGATATATATATATATATATATATATATTCGGTCAATTGTGAAAAGGTCAATTGTGACCCTTTACATTCGGTCAATTGTTCATTCGAACAATTGTAAATGAACAATTTGGGTAATACCGGATATTTAGAAACTCCACTCCCTCTTTTCCAACGCGAGCACTTTCTCACACTGTGAGCGTCAATGGACTAATACCTGAGCCATTTACCTGACATGTCCCAACACAAGGGTCAGGCAGAGTCAGGCATTTGCCGACAACTGACTGCCCTTTCCCTTCCCCACAGGGATAAAAGGTGGAGCACAAGAGCACACTCTGAGCAAGCCCGAGCGCACAAGGAAGCAGCTATTCCTGGACGGCAGTGCAAACGGAGGAGAAAGGCGTCAAGACCTGAAAGGACATCAAGGAGAGAGTTGCCCTTGCCCTTTTCAACCCAGACCCACAAAGCCAGTGACAAAAGAAACATAAGACTGGGAATCACATCTGGCGAATGGTGTGACGGATGTCAGTGGTACATGGAACCCTCCCGCACTGATAGCCAGGGCGGGGAGATAAGGTTGCTATTGCGGTACCGTCCTTGACTCTGCAGCAAAAGAAACGCCAACAAGTTCAGCACAGCCGATGAGTTGGAAGAACCTGATAGTGGGCCAGACTGTGTTAGGCTCAAGGTTGAAGTGGCAACATTAAGAAAATTGAGACACAGAGGCCTTTTGTGAACAAGCTTGGTACCAGAGATAGAGTGGTCCGGTGCCACATGGGCACTCATTCAGAGGTCTCTGGCTGGTACCCCTCTCCTGAACAAAGAGACTGTGTTGAGCTAAAAGGGTAAAGAAACTACAAGTACCAAGAGGCCATATAGAAGGCCGACGTGAGGTGCCAAGGTGGTCATACAAGGGTCAAGCCAAACCCCTTGTACAATCGAAAGTCCTTGACACGTTGCAGAAGTTTTACCGATTGTAAAATAGTGAACCCGCCTGAGGGAATTATGAAACGCCCGTTTGCGCCCGGTGGAGGGGAACGCTGTGCGAACTGTGATTTTTTTAATAAACAGGCACTTGCCATTAGCTAACAGAGTAACCCAGCGATACGTGATCGCCTTTGGAAGTCTTTGTTTAAAGTTGGAAAGTGCTCTGGAAGGTCTGAGCCCGGAAGAGGGGGACCTAACTAAACCTAGGTGGTTGTTTAAAAAGACATTGAGACTTTTGGATATTACAAATAAGGAGATTGTGAAAGGTGGTAGTGAACCCGACTGAGGGACGTCAAGAGAAAAGTTGTGAAGAAGCTAAGTAAACATTGTGACAAGTGTGAACCCGATTGAGGGATGTCCACAGTGAATGGCTGTTTAGGGAGGCTAACGAGTGAGAGAAGGATCGGAGCCCGGCTGAGAGGGATCTAAGGGTGATATGATATGATATGTTATAAAATGCTTAATAACCAGAGTTTTCTAAGCGCGGACGCGGGGATCGACCCTGTGTTGCTCCATGTCATCTTGTTTCCAAGGCGAGCATGTTGCCACTGAGCTATCCTCCCGAGACAAAGGGTAAACACCCGATGTAAAGGTTAACAGAAGGAACTTTTGTTTTGTTGTTTTGGCATATCAGGCCCTCTGAAGCTAAACACTTTGCATGTGAAGAGACTTGGGCACAGAAGGCCCTGATATAGGGAAAAGGAACTGTGAGCTTGTGCCAGAGAAGCCCAGGAGTGTGCTGTGCTCAAGTGTCCCGCCTTGTCCTGTGCTAAAAGAATGGGGAAGGGAGACCCCTGCCATAACATCCTGCCTTCTCATTTTGTGAACACTCCTTTCTTTTCTTGTGAAAATGTATCCCACACTATTTTGTAACATAGCGGTATGGATTGGCAATAGGTTTTCTCAGTATAGGCCCTTTTTATTTGACTAGACTCCACTATGGCTGTATTATTATTATTTGATGGTCATAGCTTGCTCCCGTCTTAGATTCAGGTCTAGATTTGGCGTTTATCTGACCCACTTTACAGTGTAGCAATGCACTGTTGAACTGTGATGATTTGTGTCTGTCTTACTTTGCCTTTCGTACATCCCTCTGTACCCAAAGCACCCCCTCCGACCCAACAGGACTGTCATCACCTGACACCTGATTGAGTCCCATAAGGTGCGCAGTGCCAGATGCACACATGCCTGGTTAGTGTGTGAAGAGGTGGGTGATACATGCACTGGGTGGGTATCTTGGATATCACTCTTTTCCTCTTACTTGCTCACAAGCCCTCATTCCTCCTAAACAGTGGCAGCATAATTGAATGCCAAGGATGAGTATGCTAGTCCTTTTTTGCATAGACTTGCATAATAGCCTGGCACTTAAGTTAAAACAGAGATGTCAGATTGGACAGGGACAAAGGCTGGTTTTGATGATGGAGTAAGAGAAGAGCACCGTCAATGCCATGTTATACTTTGCATGTGGCAATGGAGAGCATCAGGATATGAAATTGCCGCCAGTGGGATGTGGCGGTGGGACAGCCCCTCCTATCTCCAACACAGACATCATCAAAAGGCCTTTTCTTTTTGTTTCAAAGAATAGCAACACATTTAAGGCACCATTACTCAAACTAAAGAAGTGTGTGATCTTTAACCTACCCTAGATGGTTCAAACACGCTAGGCTAAGCCATTGTGCAGTCATCAATGCTAAGTCACTAAATCGAAAAAGGCACGCGATTTAAGATGTTCCATGTTGGGTTACTTATTAAACACAACTACACCCAAAGGCAACCTGGCGCTGAAAAGATTGAGTCTCTGATTATAAACTGGATTTGGTTTTTACCACTAAGTTCTGGTTGTATGAGAATGCAACAACAATGCAACAACAATGCTAAGGGAACTCATACCACCAAAATATGTTGCTCTTCATAAAAACAGAGGGGGTGGTGCAGGAGCGAGGAATAGCTATTGGACGCAAAGGCTCGCCGTACGTGATATATGTCTATGCAGTTTTAACTAATAAAGGACACTTTAATTGCACAATACACAGAGACTGTTTGTGGATCAATTGGAGAAATACAACGTTTTTGCTGGAAACACAGCCGGAGTGCCGATGCGACTCGGATTGGCTTCCAATCCACTTCTTTTTGTATATATATATATATATATATATATATATATATATATATATATATATATATATATATATATAAGCACTTAATACCCAGAGGTTTCTAAGCATGGACCCAGGGATCGAACTTGTGTTGCTCCATGTCTTCTTGCTTCCAAGTCGAGCGCGTTGCCCCTGAGCTATCCTCCCCAGACCAAAATGTTATCCATCCCCTCCCCAAAATCCATCAACCGCTATGCTGGGATTCTATGCAAACTCGTGATCAATCGCCAAAAAAGGCCATCCAATCTTTCGTTCGGACTAGTAGGTGGCACTGAAAGTGTGTGCCTATAAGCTGGAACTATTGCCATGGAAAGTGAAGCTAAGAGAGAGATGAGCTATGAGGAGCAGCACACAGCATGTAGGCGATGTTTGGTTATATTCCCACCCATCCACTGCCATTGGCCATTCTAACCCCTACAGCCATTCCAACCCACTACATACCTCTTGCCGCCCAAAACACCTCACTCTGGGATATCTTTGCATCCACCTCTGTGCTTTCTGAAAGGTAATGGCTTAATTTCCGCTATAAACCAGCAGGCTAGTTCCCGATGTAATGAAACTGTCTTAACCAAGTGTGGCTTCAGCCACTTGCTTTGTGGGCAGTATGTGTGTCCTCGCATTTCTTACTTGGATGCACTTAACTCCTGTTAAAAACAAGCATTTGCAAGGGCAACAGTGGTGGCTCTTGTATGGGCATTAGATAGGCATTTGCCAGGAACAGCTATAATATGCCTAAGTACTATCACCATTCCCAGCTTTTACCATTTTATGGCTAGGTAGTACCATTAGGGAAGTGCTTTTTTTTAATTGGCCGCCTGCTTACAAACTCAATTTCACTAAAGGCACTTAAATAGGCATGGATATTTTTTTCCTTAACAACACTAATGGAATGGACAGGAATCAGGGTAATTCAATGTTCACTTTCATATTTGTACAGTCTCTTTGACCAAAGAATTAGCTTCAATGCCATAGGACCTCACCTTTGTCAGCCAAGTAGTAATTCCCACATATTTTCTGGAGCATAAATTAGACTACGCTTTTCTTAAGGACTATACAGTACAATCCCTTCAGGTACAGGCCATTCACTGGTGCGACCACCAGATTATCTGATTTGAAGTGACCTTTGCTTTCAAGTCACTGTCAAGCCTTTTCAGTATTAAATCCCATGGAAGTGACATCTCTGGCATTATAGAAGACGTTTTATAGGGCAACACTTACTGGCATGCTAGTTCTTCACCTAAAATAACCCATTAATATAACTAAATTACTGGATACATTGAATAACACCAGATCTAACGATTTAGATCGGGGATCAGCAACCTTTGGCTTGCCAGATGATTTGGACTACAACTCCCTCTGGCCCTAGCTAGCATAGTCACGGGTGAGGGCTCATGGCAGCTGCAGTTCAAACATCTGGAGAGGCACAGCCTCTAGACCCCTGATCAAGAGTTATCTGGTCGACTGAGAAGAGTACACTCTTGCAAAGGGAGCTGGTATACAATTGAACTCAAGTAATGAAAAGACAAAGATCAACAACTGGAAGAAATATGGCAACCAAAAAAACAACAGAGAAAGAATGAGCAAAGTTCATATTAACTCCAACTATCTATTTACTAAGCTAAACGATCTGACCATCCCCCCCACCACTCATCATTCCTCATTCCCCATCTTCTTCACAACAATCTCACAGCAGTGCAGACAACTTTATCTTCAAAGGTGAAAGTATAAGGGCCATCAAAGAGGTCACTGCCAGCTCGGTCAAATCCTAATAGAAGGCTATGGGCCTTCTCCCTTGAAAAAGAGGATACAGTCAGACCTTTCTTTGAAGCAACACCAGGTAGACCCCAATGCTAATGATCAAAGCCATAGAGCAAACCTACCAGTGATGGACAAGATCCTGGAAAACGACTGACCTTTTTAGGTTTGCAAAGCATTCCAGCTCCATTTCCAAACCTTCCACCCATCAATCTTCCGTTTTGCTCCTGTAGCCCCGAGCGGGACTGGGACTGGTATGCCCAGACGTGGTCCCAAGCCTGCGGTGCATAGAGACCATACCTACAGCTGACTGGTGACATCCAATGAGGCAGAAACAACATGTCGGGGGTTGCTTGTGGTCTTGTGCAGAAGGGATCTGGCCTAGCAGTTCAGGCTAGGCTCCTCCTTTTGGGGTGATTTGCAGATGGTATATCCCCTTGCGCAGACATTCAATTCTGCTTTATTTTCAGGCATTCCCCATAACAACCCCTCCATTTACAAATACAATTATTTAAGTTCATCCCAATAAAACATGTCTAGGTGTTTACAAAAAGACTTCAATGGAAGAACAAAAACAAGTAACATACTTCCAATAAAAATTAAATTTCAATGAACATATTTCCAGGATGCTACCGCAAGCTAGATGCTTTAGAAATGATCAGCAGGTCAGTCCATACACCCTTATCTCTAAAATCATGAAGCATCATATCTATAATTCTAGAAAGATCCAAGTTCATAAGAGCCAATGCGATGTCCAACAGTACATCTACCTTAAATGTAATCCTACAGTAACAATGAATTGTTCATTACATGCAGGATAGGATGGTGTCCGGACATTTGGTCGAAAGACATTTGGTCGAAAGACAAATGGTCGACGTAATTTGGTCGAAAACCAAATGGTCGATTTTTTTTTTATTTCTATATATATTTTTTAGGTTTTCGTTTAGGGAAAAAAAGGGGGTTGGGGGGACTCCCCCCCAAAAAAAAAAATATATATATATATAAATGACAAAAAAAATTAATCGACCCTTTGGTTTTTGACCAAATGGTTTCGACCAATTGTCCTGTCGACCATTTTTTTTCGACCAAATGTCTGGTAACCGGATAGGATAGTCCCTGGACTAAGGATTCCATGATGGTTCGAGGTGCAATTATACCTCTTGCGTTCCTTCAGGCTAATGTCATAAACTGTGAAGTTCCATACATGGAGTGTACGAATGTACCCAAAGGGTAGAAAAGCAATGCATTACGTGTTGACCCTATACAATGTGGGATAAGTCGCGTTCTTCTTGGTGCAGAGTATGCAGAACTGTAATGGGATACATTTACCCAGTTGTGTCACAAAACCTACAAAAGGCTTCCTGGTCTTTATATGTAAGAAGTGGAAATCCTCAATCAAATTAAAACAGAGTTCCCATCCTAGGGATAATTTCTTTTCCGCATAGTGATGTCTCACACTACTATGGCATGACAAGACACTGGCATAACGCCATTCATCGGGCAGGGCTGCTGTATAAGTGGCCTTGTCTACAGCCAGAGAGCGTGAAGATCCAGGTAGCTTTCCATCCTCTGCATATGCATGAATCAGGGTAGCAAAGGAGAGCTTGCTTGATAAGGATATCCTCCAGAGCCTTGTCGCATGGAGTCAGACAGGAGTTATTCCAGCTACTTAGCCAATCTAACAAGTGTTTCCATTTTCCTTCCTACACAACAAACGTTGCGCCCAATTTCAAGTGTAAGGGTATGTTTGGAGTACTTTCAGAGCGGGCCAAAATCCTCTGCTTTAGGGTTTTGTTTTCATGTATTCTAGGCCAGTCAATCATTCTATCCCTCTAATTAAACTCCATAGAAGGTATTAGCAAGAACCTTTGCTTGATACACTGCTAAATATGGGAGGCAAGCACTGCCTCTACATCTTTGTGAGAACCTCCCTATAGCGCCTCCCTGACTCGCAAGAGAAAGTATGCTTTTTTCCAGTTACACTGACCGGGATCCTTCTTCATTAATCTGCACCACTAAATAATCATAAACATCTACTTGCGCAATGGGGAAGCCACTTAAAAGTCCTGTGGGCATGGTATCTTTTTATTTGACCAATGATTTTGTAATGACATGACAGGCTTAAAAACAGTTGATTTTTTTAATTATTTTGTTTGGACTTTTTGTTTATTACAAACCTTTGTCTAGAGAAAGCAAAAACAACAAAAGCAAGAAAATGTGAACAGACCATCGCTTGAGTCCCTCACAGAAAACCATCTACAAGGTAATATTGTTTGGCTCACATCTCTTTCTGGTTCCTTTCAAACACTTCTTTACAGAAATTTCACCAAACAAAATATTGCTGAATTATTTTCTCCATAAAGGAGGAATGAACAGAATTCCTCAACGTCTCCTGCTAGCAACCACTTTTCCCAAGTAACGAGTTCTTAAATCGGTCAAACCTGAGCAGATATGTTTCAGAGTTTCCCTTTTCCCCTCCATAGAACAAACATCGACATTCCATTTTAGCAGTTTGCTTATATATCAGCATAATGTGCTTGGTGGGATAGAGATTCAGTCTAAAATGCATACATTGAGTCTTGTACCACCAATTAGGGAATTTGATGAGATATTTCGGTAAGGAGTCCTGAAGATTGCTTTCAGTCTTCATCGCCGTCAGCAACCTATAAGCGATCTTTTTATCTTGGGTCTTGATCCAATCTTGTTGCCACAATTTCTATTTCACATTATCCGGGTTGTTGATGAGTTTTTCCTGCGTGGAAAATAGATGGTTCAAATAAACTATACAACCCCCTTTCCATTGGGTCAATAGGGGATTGCTTCCAAGCTTTAGCGCATCTCTCAAAATCTGGAAGGGTTTGGGTGGATTGGACAGCACACATTTCCGATAAAGGGCCAAGTTTTTCCATATAGTTCTCGCCTGGAGAGAAATCAGGCCCAGCTCAAATCTAATAACAGAAGTCGAAGTGAGGTTTGGAAGCCTAAGTAGTTTCCTCCAGAAGGTTGCCTCAAAAGACGGCCATTGCTCTCAAGGTGTAGAGGGAAATCCCTCAGCTCCATATATCAGCAAAGGTGTAACCTTCTGGTTGTAAAAGGTCATAACCGGCAATATTGAGAATTTTCAAAATTTTTCCTGGACCAGCCTAGCTTGGCTAACTAAAATTCTCAATTTGCCTTTCAGAGCCAATTGGCGTGGCAAGTCTACCCTGCTATTGTTGATCAAAGTCCACAAGTAGGTCACCTTGTTAGTTTGCTCCAAAGGTTTTTGATTAGCAAACCATTTAAAGTTAGGAACTCTACGGGGGGCTTTAGGACCAACTATCATGATGTTAGTTTTGGCAAAGTTCCTCGACAACCCATTAATAGACATATACTCGTTCAAGACCTCGAGACTTCTCTGCAGGCCAATTGGCGTTTTGTCATCAGGGCCAAAACACACTAAACAAAAGAGCGCCACACAAAGTCTGATGCGCAGTGCATTGCGCTTCAGGCCTATGGTCTGCAGACCATACCTGGCAATGGAGGGGCCTCCAGAAAGACAGGGGAGAGGGACTGGGAAAGTAGGGTGGGGCGACTGTGCAGCAGGAAAGGAGATTCAGGGGGGGACCCAGTGAAAATGAGCAGACAAGGGGGAACAAAGAGGGACCTTGCAGGGCGGGGGGCTTTACCAGGCCACCCTCTGCAACGTCTTTCTTATGATCTCAGCCTTAAGCCATAGATCCATCCATTCCTGATCACATGCCATGACACATTTTTTTGCTAGGTCCTCCAATGTGATGCTCTGTGTCTAGCTGAGGAAGCAGTAGTCCCAGGAACAGGTAGTGCACCCAAGGCATGGTCACACTACCCACAGGGCAGAGCCACAGGGCATTCCAGTAGTTAGTGACATTAAAGGTAGTGCACCAGGAGCATCAACACAGGGCATGACCCGAAGTCCAGTCCATCAGGGCATGGCTGGTGACATGAATTGCAGGTAATGTAGATAGCACATGTTTGCCTGTGTCCTGGTTTATGGCCATGCCCTGGGTGCACACAAACAACAGCACAAATGCAAGAGAAGAATACAAACAATACACAAACTACTATTAACAATATTGACACTAGTAACACAATAACAATAAGCAATACAAAAGCATGTGTTAATGATTTCATGTTTATTTTATGCGCAGTGTTTAATACTTACGGGCCGATTCATGGAATAAATGTGCGCCGAAAAGGGGAGCGCAAGCGTGAAAATCGCAACACAAGAGTGAAAAACCGCAGCGCACGCGTGCCAAAGCCGCGCACATCGATTCATGGAATTGAGTGTGCGTGTAAATCCTGGGATGTGCGCTAAATTCGTGGGTGGCTTACGCGGGTGCACACGTCATTGAACGGCATGCACTACGCGCACAGGGAAAGCGCACATAGCGCAGCGCACACAACAAAAGTGACGGAACATGGGGCGTAACACGCGGAATGGGGAACAACGCGTGAAAATGTGGGCGTTGTTACGGGGGAAGTACAGGAGGTAAATGCTTGCAACGCCCACACGCGCGCCACCAACACGTATTCATGGAATCGAACAAGGGAAAGGCGTGCGCCAAAAAAGATGCGCTAATCCAGAAACACGTACGCCAGCAGGAAGCAGGCGTAAGCGGCCCCACGCAGCATAAAAGTGCGCGCAAACAACAAACAAGCTCAAACGCTACGATGAATATCACGTTCCTCACAGCAGTGGTCGTGGGACACCGCAGGAGGAGGAGGATAGCCAGGCCCCACATTTTCTTTTCCCAGGACCAGCCTTTTTGGGATGCCTGATGACCAGGTGTATGGGAGATACAGGTTTCCACCACACATAATCCTAGATCTGGTGAGGGAGTGGGAGGATGACCTCACATCACCCACCCTGTGCTCGCAAGCACTGAGCTCCTTGGAAAAGGTGCTCAATGTACTGCACTTATTGGCTACTGGTTCATTTCAGCGGACAAGTGCCATAGTGGGGGGGGGTCTCACAGGCCATGCAGTCACGCTGCCTACACCAGGTGTTGGCAATCATCACTGCACGCCCCTCAGTCCGCAGGCACATATACATGCCCAGAACACCAGCAGAAAGGCAGGCTGTTGTCCAGCAATTTTACCGGTTGGCACACTTCCCCAAAGTCCTAGGTGCCATTGATTGCACCCATGTGGCTCTACGTCCACCCAGGGCCACTGAGCACATCTATCAAAACCACAAGCACTGGCATTCCATCAACTTGCAGGTTGTATGTGATGCCAAGGGAATCATCACCTCGGTATATGCCAACTATCCAGGGTCCAGCCATGATAGTCTCATATTCAGAATGTCACCCCTAAACCGGGACCTGGAAGCTGGCCGGCATGGCGACACATGGCTAATTGGTGAGTATAAATGCCTCTGCACATGCATGCATGTCAGAAACTGAGAAATGGGAAAACCTCACTAATGACAACCATTATCACCTCCCCAAGGGACAGTGCCTACCCCTACAGCACCTACATGATGACGCCAATTCGGAACCCCACCACACCACCTGAGGTAAGATACAACACAGCCCATATTGCAACCCGGGGTATAGTGGAGCGAACGTTCGGAGTGCTCAAGTCACGTTTTCGCTCCCTTGACCGCTCTGGTGGGCAGCTGCTATATGCGCCCCCAGTAGTGTGCAGGATCATAGTGGCAGCATGTGTCCTGCACAACGTTGCAACCCGCCGGGCGTGCCAGTGGACATGGTGGTGCCCCCACATCCCCAACCACATGCACGGCCACTGCGCATGGGAGGTGAAAGGGCACGTGGTGAGGCAGCCCGTACCTAGCTTGTGGCAAATTACTTCACCTAAAATCCTACCCCTGCGGAGTGCACACAGGCCTGGCACATACCAGCTGACAATCAATGATGATGACAAAAGGGACAGTCAACTGTCACAACCATACCAGCCTGAGATTGTTCACCTGGAAGTGTTACATTTTGTGCATCCCTACCTACTTAAAAACACCCAAGGCTGTGTCACAAAAAGACACACATTCATGCAGCAGGAATGACTATCCCCTTGCAAAACACCACATCAAAATAGTACCATGTCACCCAACCCCTCCCCATCTCAGCGACCCAACACACCATGCCATAGCATGCAATGTGAAAGCAACCAAATGAATGCACAACACATGACACAAGTGTCACAAAGTGCAGTGTCCCTAATGTAAACAGGCCACAGACAATATGCGCTCAGCAATCAATAAGAAACAGCACACATGAACAAATACTTACCAGCAACACAAAACATCAGTTCAGGATGAAACCATGTCAATATATGACAGTACAAAATTGAAGTAGTGCAAGTCTCACAACCTGTCTAAGGCAGTACATCGACCCCTTCCAACTGCAGAGTGTTGCTGTCAGGCAAATGTCTCAGTGTACTGCATACAACATGAACTGCAACTGCAAAGGAGACAGCCTTGTGAAGACATGAAGAACCTACATGTAAATAAAGAGAAAGACATGGATGCACAAGCACATATCAATACACCATGCAGTGTAGAATCCAACAACAATCCCCACTAGGGATGTACACACAGTTTTGACTACAGACTGCCCACACAACTCATGGGAGCCCAATGTCACTGTGTAAGTTACTGTCACTTGGTCACACCCTTTGCAAGCCCATGGAAAGGGGAAGCAGGAGGGGTGTGTGTGTCAGGAAACCAAGCATCTAACCCAAAGACAGGACAAGCCTGCATGTGCCCAGCTGGAATACACAGTGGATGCCACGGGAGCCACACAAAGCAACACACTGTAAAAAAAATATATAAAATACAAAAAGAAATCAAAAATGGCCATGTGTGGACCGGGGGGGAGGCACCCAGTAGGTTCGAGGTACAGGGTGCACCCCAACACCCACATGCGTGGATGTTGAGAAAAAAAAAAGACCTCCATGGGCTCATGGCCTGCACGGCTACGCTACATTGGGAGAACTGCCGTCGCTCTCTTCACCATCTGCTGCTACATCAGGAGGTGGCCGTGATATGGGAGGCAGCCCATGCAAAGTTCTGGTATGGTCCTCCATGGCAGCAAGCATGCGGTAATGGAAGGTTTGGTTCTGCAGGATGATGGTACGGAGATCCCCATGCAGCACCTCACGGGTTGCCCGCATTTCTGCCTGCATGGCCTCGCGTGATGCCCGGATCTCCGCACGGGTTGCCTGGAGCTCAGCTGAGAGTGAACGTGTGAGCTGCTCCAGCTGCTGTTCTGACCTAAAATTCCGGGAAGCCTCAAGTTCACCCAGAGTATCTCTGAGGAACCTGTGTTCTAACCTCAAGGCTTCCCTGTGTGCCTGTGACTCTACAGATATGGCTTTGCGCAGAGCCTCCAGTCCAGCCCGTCGGTCCCTGTTGGACGCCAACATGTCCTCCCTGTGTGAGTGGCAAATGGAGTCTGTTGCCTGCTGCTGGAGCTCCATCTGCCTTTCAGTGGGGAGAATGGAAGTGGCCACCCTATCCATTGCCTGAGCCATCATTTCACACGATGCTCCCTGTTGTGCTGCAATACTGTACATGGAGTTCTCCCACACAATATTGCCTGGTGGTGCACGGCCACCGCGTTGACAGGCACCACACCTGTTTGGGGCAAGGCGATCTGCACCTTGCTGTGCTGGCACTGCCTGAGGCTGCAGGACTGCATTCCTCCTTTGATCTGCTGGCCCAGGAACAGGAGAAAATATTGTGGAGTGTGACTCTGCATCCGTAACCGCCAAAGGTGGATTTACCAACACTGAAATCCCCATAGAGGGGTCTACCCCCGGTGCAGGTGGGTTGGACAGAACAGCATCCCTGCCAGAAACACTCACCTGCGACGGCACATATGTCTCACTGTCCGATTTAGCACCTGATTCATAGAGGTCTGCGGAGGTCTACCCAGAGACACCCCTGGACAGCATGGTTTGTAGGGCAAATAGGTTTTCACCCACCACCACCCCACGACCTCCAGTGGTGCCCGGTTGTGGCTGTGATTCCTCTTGGGTCTGCACCATCTCCTCCTCCTCAACAGTATCAAGTGCCTCATCACCTGCAATAACATGAAAGATAACAAATGGAAACAGGCATGAGTACCATAGCACACACATAGGCCTGACGAGGCAGAGATCCAGTACATAAATTACACATGTCCCACAATACTATAACCACGGCATGCATGCACTGTCAATGAGTTGGAAGGGAGGCAAGAAGCAGACAAGATGGAAAAGCAACACATGTGCTGCATGCTGGATAGCACTGGCATCACACAGTAGCCTGTGAGTGGCATGTCCAATACACATACATGACACATGCCAGCACACAGATGGCACGTAGCATAGCCATGATACATTTGACAAGTACAGCCATATGGTAGGAAATAAGTACTGTCACCCATCCATGTGAGATGGACATCATGAGTACAACATGCAAAATAGTGTGACAAAACACACATGTGCCACACGCTGCTACATAGCCAGTGTTCAATTATACAGTGATGGCAGGCAGATGGATAAATCAATGGTTGGTCACTTCAACATGACAGAAGACACAGTCATGTTCAACATTCAAACAGGGCCCAAAAATTATTGTGTACAGGCCATTATTCAATCAGCCTGAATGGTTAAATCATTCCCATAACACAGCAATAAATGTGGGCCATTGTGGGGTGTAATCTATGCCAGAAGTATGTCACATTTGTGGCAGTAGGGCAGATAAATGCGTCGTAAAAATGGCAAGGATTGAAACAATCAGGCTGAATGAACAGGAAAACAATTTTAACAATGTTGTTGCAAGATGACAGTTGAAGGGCAACTGCATAATCTGGTGCAAATTGGCTACTGTGGTCAGAAGGGATAATGTCATACCCAAGGCCGGGGAATGGTTTGGAGGACCCACATGGGTGACCCATACCAGTCATGACTACACACCCTCACCTGGCACTCAATCAGAACACATCACCCAAGCAACATACACATGGATTACACACACATCCATGGGCACTCACCGGACAATGCTTCAAGATCTGGTAGGTCTCCCATGCCTTGGATCTGTTCCTCTGTGACGAAGGTTCCAGCGACAGACTCAAGTTCAGTGAGTTGGTCGTCCACTGGCTGAGACCCACCGCCAGTCACAAGAGTAGAGGCATGATTGGAAGCCAGCTTGTTCTTTGCTCTGCGTTTCAGGTCATTCCACCGCTTGTAGCAATCATCAGCTGTGCGCCTCACAAATCCAAGGGAAATAATGTGGTCCGCGATGGTCTGCCAGGGGGCCCTACGTTGAGCAGGTGTAGTCTTGCACCCTGCAGTCACCACCATGTTGCGGCTATGTGCCAACACATAGGCCACAAGTGCATCTAGTTTGGCGTCATTGAAGCTAGGCTTCCTTGACGTGGCGGAGTGTGTAGCCGTGTCTGGGGTCCCAGCCTGTAGTGAAAGAGCACCCTTCTTCTTCTTGGAAGGTGGTGCAGATCCTGAGTGGCTTACGCCGCTCTGGTTGGTAGGGGCAGAAGCCAGGTGGACTGGGAACTGTACGTTTGCGAAGGCACAATGACCAAAGGTCTCGGTGCAGGCATTGGCTGCAAGGTGATGTTGGCAGGACCAACGGCGGTGTGATGGACTTGGACCGACACTGTCCTGGCTGGGAGACTCGGAGCTGGGGTGGATTGAGCTGCAGCTGCCCCTGCAGCCTCCTCACCCTGGCTACTTGGGGCATCAGATGACATTGCTGCCCCAGATCCACGTGGCCTGGTGACAGCAACTTTCACCGCCACACGTGGCTTAGACTTGGTGACCTGGAAGTCAGCCTGGGAGTCATCCTGTGCCGGTTCAGTTGACAATATGGGCCGGTTTAACAAGGGCTGAGCTGGGATGGTGTCAGCTACATTTCCCACAACCATTTAGGGGTGTGGGGGGCATAGGTGGCCCCGATTGGTCCTCCACACACTGCCCGCTTGGGCCATCCTGCACATCCTGGCCACGTCCTCTACCACGCCCACCTCTTGGAGGTCAGCCACCTTTGCCTCCCTTACTGCTTGGTCGCCTCCCAACCATGGCACAGATGTTGTTGTGCATATGGGAGTTGCAATAAACAATTGTCCTGGGCAATTGGGGTGAAAGGGGTAGGGTACTAGATGGTATTCATACCCTAGTGCTCTAGCAAGGCTGTCTATGGCCCCTGGGGGAAGATGACGGGTCACGCAACGCACAGGCACTCCGAAAACAATATCAAACGTGCACGCAACCCCTGGTAGACCACATGCGTGGAAAAATGAACCCGCACTACGCTGTGGCACTCAGCAACACACAAATAAGCATACACATGATACACGCAGCCTACAATGACCTCTGAATGGGTACGCGACACACGGGGGAAACCACAGTTGGAAAATACGTGCGCGACTCACCGTCTGCCTGGAAAAAGAACGTGAAAAAGACGCACGTGTGAGTGTTGGCAACACCCTCGCCAAAAGAAGAAATGAACGCAGTCTGAGGAAACAGGGAGTACAAACTGGAACCGTTGTGAAGTAATCGCGTGTGAACCGACAAGAAGTACAAGAATCACCCGCTCGCTCTCCACAAATAGCACGTACGAGAAAATGGCATCATACGCATGCCTTTTGAGCCAGCCCACACATGCAACGTCACTTACGCGCGGACGTGCTAAGGCCCTATCCTCCAATAGCACGCTGACATGCAGTTTTCTCACGTGCTGATTCAGTATGCACCCGTGTTGTGGGAAACGCCTGTGCGTGTAACATCACTGACGCGCTTAGGTGCTAAGGGCCTTTCCTTGAATTACACGCTAACGTGCATTTTTTTCACGTGCCAAATCACTCCGTATCAAGCTGGCCACGCAACAACACATGGAAGACCATGCTCCTGCCTAGAAGGCCGAATTACTGCCCCCCAGAGCCTCGAGCACGCTCCCACCTGCCATCTGCTGCTGCCTGCCTGCTGGCCACGTGCCCTGCTATTTGGTGCCTGCACGTCAGCCATCTGCAGGGGTCCAGTTGCTGTGACCAGCCCTGCTGGAACAGAAGACTCCTGACTGGAGTACCATCTTGCTCCACAGCCCAGCCCCAGGACCCAGTTGCCCACCCACACCTGCCTCGGGGGTTGCCATGTCAGACACAACACCATCTTGCACCACTGGCAACCCCCAGCCAGAGAGGCAGAGGGCTACCAGCTTCAGTGCTGCAGAAGTTGGTATCCTGGTGGAGCAAGTCCTGGGGCATTATGATGCCCTCTTTGGAAGTTCACGCGCCGACAATGAAGGACGGAAGAGGATCTGGACGGACATCGTGGCTGCCATCAACGTGGAGGAGGTGGCAGCCCGCGACTTGCAACACGTCCGGAAGCACTGGGAGGACTTCAGGTCCAGGACCCTCAGCAGGGCCCGGCGTCTCCTGAAGGCAAAGCATGCAAAGGGGCACCGGGTCCGCCTTACCAACATGCAGATGAGGGTCCTGGAACGCATACACCGAGCACTCCACCTCCAGGTCCTTGGGAGGCAGACCCATCCGGAGTCGAGCAATAAGTGTGCATGCGTACTGATTGAATGCTGTGCATGTTGAGGTGTGGCAGGTGTGTGCAGGTTGCACATATGTCTTGGAAGGCCCATGTATGGATGTGTATGTACAGGAACATGAGCCTGACGCATGAGAGTCCAGTCATGTGTGAGGCACATCAACGGTGTATGAGTACAAAAGCACTAAGGGCAAATGCATGTTGGGGTGCACACATGTTTACATATCTGTGTATGTACCATGGCATGGTTGCGGTGTGACACATGGACGCAGGTTCCACCTTCATGTACGTGCATGGTGTACATGTGTGTGTGGGGGTATTTGACATGTGTGACACTGTGATACACCATGGATGCATGTGACACTGACATGTAGGAGGCTGAATGGCAGATGTGACATGGATGCTGAGGATTTGACTGCAACATGTGGTGTAGATGTACAGATGCATGTATGTCTGGTGGCGTGTGTGCATGTGTTTGCCAATCCCTGTGTTGCATGTGACGTCAGGCTAACCTTCAGATGGTCATGGTGTTGTATGTGTATGGATGGTGCTGGCTGCTGCAACATTCCTGTTCATTTGCGCGTGTGTGTCGCTTGAAATGATATGTGTGTTGGGGAGTGTGATGCCATGTGTGAATTTTGAGACTACCACTCATCTGCAACTGTCATGTGTGTATCAGACCATTGTACAGTGCCCTGATGCCTGTGTTCTGTCTCTCCCTGTCTGCAGCGTCAACTGATGAAGAGGGCAGAGACGGTGGTGTGGAGCACAGAGGCAGGGATACCACCAGCCAGAGAGGCAAGGCCCAGCTCCCCTCCCAGGTTGGTTGTCATCTCGTCGGGGAGTGAGGAGTCTGGTGCCGCCTCCGCGGCTGCAGCTACCGGGCGTAGGTCCAAGAGGTGGAGGTCAGAGGTGGACTCCTCAGCAGCAGAAGGGGCAGCTGAGACCCCACAGGGGCCTACGGAGGAAGATGGCATGGAGTCATCCAGGTTGGTAGGGGGTTTGGTTGAGGAGGAGGCCGTGGAAGTCACACACACGGGGCCTTGAGGAGGGATTCCACTGGTGCCAATGGTGCAGTCCAGGGGCAGGGACAGGAGGCAGCACAGGCCACCGCAGAGGTGTCTGTGTGTAATCCTGTTCCCGATCCTGTGACTGCATCATCCGGCACCAGCAGGGATGCCTTCATCCAGACCCGTTTTCAGGGATGTATAGCCGCACAACAACTGGCCTTCCTCTCCCTGCAGACGTGGCAATCCGGGACCGGCTTGAGCCTGTCCTGGGTGGGGTGGCGTTGCGTGTTCGTGACATTCGGGATGACGTGTGGGGTTCTCACGAGGACAGCGCACGTCATTTTGAATGTCTTGAAGACCGCGTCAACCTACTGGGCGGGGTCACCAGTGCTGGGTTCCTCTGTGTGCTGGAGCTTCTGCCAACACCCTCCTCAACTGAACACCCTATGCGCCGGTCATCCTCTGTGCCATCTTCCTGCCCAAGTGTCACCCGGGCACGCTGTGGAGCTGTCCCTGACCCAGCGGCCAGGCTGGTGGAGGACACATCCCTGCCACAGTCGGGATTCGGAGGTCCAGCAGGGTTGGCACCCCAACAACTGGACCCCAGCAGGAGGATGACATGCAGGCAACAACGGACAGGGCACATGCACAGCAGCAGCAGGCTGAAGGTGGGAGCGATGATGTCTCGGGGCCAACAACATCAGAGGGGCAGGCATTGGCCGGAGGGCAGGAGGACCCTGGATTGGGAGTGTCTTCCGTGTGGCATCGTTTGGGCCCGCAGGTAGATGCGGGGCGGTGGCGGGCATAAGAGGCATGGCTCACAATGGTCAGGGCGGAGAACTCCATGCGGAGGGCCCTGAGGCGGGCCGAGTGCCTCGAGGCAATTTGCACGGAGTTGGAGTTGAACATGGCATCGTCCCTGCGAAACCTCGGGGCCATGGAAGAGGCCCGCCTCAAGAACATAGACGAGGAGTTTGATGATGCCCTGGCACGGGAAATTGAAAAGTGAGCTGTCGGACTAGCCCGCCGCCATTGTATATTGTTTGTAGTGTTAGGTTTCATTTTCATTTTGCTTTATTTTGAGGTGATTGGACTATGCCCCACACTTTTGTATATAGTTATTTCTTAGGTAGTTTTTTGATAGGTTTAATTTCTTTTGTTGGGCTCATGAACCCTGGATGAAATCGTTGTACATAGTTGAACAGTGGATTTATGAGAGAATTTTATTTTTTTACTCACCATGGATCAATGGATTTTACAATTTGCGTTTCCTTTGGATTTGCTTTGGTGGACCGAGAGTTTGGACACATTTTCTTACTTTGGATTGGTTCTTCATATTTGTTTAATTCTGTTTTGGACATGCATTTCATTTCATGTTTGAAATATTTTTCATGCTTTCATTTAATTTCATTCATTTTGTTCATAATACATTTTGATTTATTACTTCCATGTGTGGTATTCGCTCATTGGGTTACTGCATGTGAAAATGTGGATTTACACAATCACTGGCACCCAGTGTGTGTGTGTGTGTGATCGACATGTTTTGATGTACATAGTTGACTTTTGGTTTGTGTCATGAAATAGGCATTTCAGTGTGGGGTGGATTGAGGACTTGATTGCCTCTCAAGACTGGGGTGGCCTGCTGTGGGATTTTGGTGGACATGAGGCCCATGATTGTGCATCTTTATGAGGTATTGGGGGGACATGAGTCGGGGCCTGCTGACAGGTGACCGTCAATGCTGGGTGGGTGGGGGTGCAGGGGGACATGAGTCGGGCCCTAACCGTCAATGCTGGGTGGGTGGGAGTGCGGGGGGACATGAGTCAGGACCTGCTGGCAGGTGCCCGTCAATGCTGGGTGGGTGGGGGTGCAGGGGGACATGAGTCGGGGCCTGTTGACAGGTGACCGTCAATGCTGGGTGGGTGAGGGTGCAGGGGGACATGAGTTGCTGATCACTAGTGCAAGGTGACATGGCGGCTGGCTGGGGGGCATGCCCATGGTGGATGGGCTGCCTGCGGGACATGACCAGGGGTGCAGGGTAGTCCCCTGTGGTGTGGGCTGCCTGCAGGGGCTGGGGAGGGGGTAGAGGGCACACCTGTGAGGACCCACACTGCCAATTCACGTGTGAAACTCCCCGCGCACCCCACTGGATACATATACCCCGCTCTGCAAGCGAAAACGCGTGTGAAACTCCCTGCGCACCCCAGAAATACACGTACCCCGCTCGCCCAAGGCCTATCACGTGTGAGACTCCCCGCGCACCCCACTGGATACACATACCCGCTCTGCAAGCGAAATCGCGTGTGAAACTCCCCGCGCACCCCAGAAATACACGTACCCCGCTCGCCCAAGGCCTATCGCTTGTGAAACTCCCCGCGCACCCCACTGGATACACGTACCCCGCTCTGCAAGCGAAATCGCGTGTGAAAGTACCCGCGCACCCCTCAGAATACATGTACCCCGCTCTGCAAGTGGAATCGCGTGTGAAAGTACCCGCGCACCCCTCAGAATACACGTACCCTACTCAGACAGCGAAATCGCGTGTGAAAGTACCCGCGCACCCCTCAGAATACACATACCCCGCTCTGCAAGCGAAATCGCATGTGAAACTTCCCGCGCCCCCCAGAAATACTCGTTCCCTGCTCGCGCAATTGCAGCGTAGCGGCCCTGTTCGCTGGTTCAGGGTTAGCGCTACCCTTTGCGCTGCATTGGGGATTTCAATGGTTTTTCCTTGCGCAAGGGGCGTTCTTGGGGGCGTAACTGGAGCTGCGGCATGTTCTCTGCACCAGCGCTCAAAATGGCTTGGCAATTCTATGAATACGTGGTGCGCCAGAATGCTGTTTAGCGCAGACGGCTGGCGCACGCTGGTGCACGCTCCCTCTCTGCACTGCTCGCGTGCGCTGCCCCTGTGCTGAAATCTATGAATTACCCCGTTAATGTTGGCATTCCAAATGTTTGCAGCGTTTAACTTTTTAAAGGTAGGAGGCTCACTTTAAAAAAAAGTCCCACTGGTTTATCTGTTTTTAAGAGACTATTGTATGATGTGTATGCGAGTTATGTTGACAGATTTGCCTGGGGTAGGGCGATCATCTTGTGCACTTTGCAGCATAGATCTCATTTCATGGTATATTTTTCAAATAGTTTTGTCTCTCTCTGGCGCTACTGTGCATCTACGGTGGTGGGTCTGGCCCATACTCTTGTGCATTTTGCTGAAAATGTTTTATTTTACAGTATGTTTTTTTTATTTTGTGTTGCGCATCTGACCCTTCTGCACACTGTACAGCGGTCCGCCTGCGACTTGGGTGTGGAAGATAAGCTTCTGAGGTTTGCAGAATGTATTTCATTTTGTTTTTATCCGTTTGACTCCAGGGACGCCATTTCACCAAAATGCCGGGGGTAGCGGAAGTGACATCACACAACCTTAGACCTCTGATGATATCACAGGAAGTGATGTCATCTGACCCCACCCCAAAGTGACATCACGGGAAACGATGGAACACGACCTTTCACCCCTTGACAAACAGGAAGTGGCATCACATGGCATTGTTTCTAAGTACAGTATGAAAAATATGGTTACGGTATCACTGTAAAGTGATATACATTGCTTACAAGAATGGATCACCATATGTATCGTTAATATCAGTGCGTATAGGCCCATATTACCACATTACTGTGAATGCCATGCCAAACGATAATGATGTGTTATTTTATAGCACTTAGGTGCTTCATATAGAACAAATATACATACAATATCACCCAACCTGTCTTAGTACTCATTTATCAACCTCAGAAGGATTAAAGGCTGAGTTGATCTTGCTGGGAGTCGAACCTGCAACTTGCAGATCACACACACACATTCCAGCAGCAAGCACTCTGCCCACTGAGCTATCTTACCGGCTATAGCTACCAGAATACCATCCACTCCAGAAAGCAAGAGTGACATGCTGCTGGCCACAGCCTAGAATCCCCAATAAAAAAAGTTGTTTTTTCCTTTTTTTTTAGGGGTACCAAGGGAGACCAAAGGGGTAGCAAGGGAGACTTCAGGGGTCGCAGTTGAAACCACTAAATGACACCCCTGGTTGACTCGCCTGCACGCATGCCACGGACCCACTGTGTGTTGTGTGTGGGTGATCATACTATGCATTTAATGGAATATTCTTAATTTTGCTGATTGTTTTTCAGTTATGTGTTGTCCCTCTGGCTCTGCTGCATGTCAGACGCAGCTGGGCATCTTGTCAGTCTTATTGCAGAATATTTTTCACTTCTCTTTTTTTCCATTTTGTCTTGACCCTTCAAACCTACTACGCATGTACGGCAGTCTTACTGAGTCGTAGGTGCAAAAATATTGTTATTTTGCAAGACATTTTTCATTTCACAGAGTGATTTTAATTTTGGTTTCTCCATCCAACCCTCCTGTGCATGCTGAGCAGCCCAGAACCAAAAAGGAGGTAGAACTGCTACTGCCAAAGTTCATCACCAATTTGTGTCAATAAATGAAGCAAAACAAGTAATTTACATTGGGGAACCTGGTATACTAGTACTAATGGATTGAATCCCTTAGTTAACCCATGAATTTGTCCAGAAGGGAAAAAGAAACTCACACACATCAGACTGTGGATATACATAGTTTGTATTGAGACAAAAACATCAAAATGCAATTGTGACAAAAACATCAAAAGGCAATTGTGAAAGCATACATATAACAGAATTCAATATTCTGAACATAGACGAATGGTGAAAACTGAATTGCAAATCGTCTTCAGTACATGATTAGTTTGCAATATGTGGCATACCCCGAGAGGGAAAAGTACAAAATTTACTTGAAATGCCGAACTTAACCCATGAATGAAACATGTGGAAATCAAAAGCGTCTGTAACTTGGCGCTATAGTCGACCTGCAACCATCTAGGTCCAAAGTAGCTTAAATGCAGAAAGTATTTAATCTTTCAGATGTCAAAGAATCTAGTCCTACAGGTGGCGACGTGGCAGGGGGAACGGGGCCAGAATTGGATATTGAATTCTAGCCAGTAAACAAAAGTGGACATTATATACACAATATATAATAACAAAACCCCAAAGACATGGGTTTATACAACCCCCTTGCACATAGTACACATTTCGGCAGTAAAGTCATCCAACTTGAGAATACATCAGAGGGATGTGGATTATTATACGAAAACCGCCTTCGTCAGGGCAGATGGGTGGCCCCACTGTAGCCTTGTAATGAATCTCACTGTGGGGCAGGCTCCCCGAACAGGCCCAACCAGTCGAGCATGTTTGGTGCAGCAGGTGTGGGCTTCACGTAATATGTTATATTCATTTTTTATTTGTCTTCCCAACACTGTAGTGCACATAACTTAGAAGGTGTGTGTGCATGTGCATGTGTGTGTCAGTCAGTGGCTGCAGAGAATTGTGACTTGGCAGTTATTTTTCATTCCATTTCGCCCCTCTACGGCTACTGCACATGTCCAAGGCCCTGCTTCGTGTTGGGCGCCACCGACATTTTGCAGAACATTTTTCATTTTGTGGTATGCCTGTCCCTTGTTCTTGTCCCTCCTAGCCTTTCATGGCCGAATAGAGGTGTGCGTGTCTGAACATAAACCGTTTTTTTGCTTAAAAAGTGAATGTCTCGAGGTGGGCTGATCCGATTTTAAAAATCTTTTCAGCATACACTCTGCCAAAGGCTGGCGGTATGGCAAAGATCTTGCAATTCAAGCGGGCAATTTCCAGATATTGTGGACTAAATTGTGCGATGGAGTTTTGGCAGGGCTCAAGGTGAGGGTACGCGCGGCTGGACGGCGTCCCCTCCACCTCACTTTTTTCAGAGGGCCAACACCGACTCCCAGGGTATTTTAGAGGGTGTATGTAAAAGAAGACACTTTGGGCCTTATTACGAGTGTGCGGGTCCAGTAAAAATGCTGGCAATACCAGATCCGGCATTTGTACAGGACGGGCACACTCCAAGTTTGCCGGTCAAGGCAGTGAACTACTGGCAGGACCGACCTGTTGGAAGTTCAGGCCCAAAGAATCACCCTAATCACCGGCACCAGTGCAGCAAACCCCTTCCATGGAGTCCACTCCATAATGGGAACTTACTGACGTTTACGCAACCCGTAATATCTCGGTAACACTGGGATATCGGGCGCCAGTAATGGTAAGGTGGATTTGCCAGTAACCCGCCGGTAGTACAGACTGGTTTCCGGCAAACCTGTAATGACCCTCATTGACTATTGACTGTGTTTTTCGAAATTATAATGCATTAAATGTCTTCATGTATGATTATCTTGTATTCACATGCACTGCGCCCGATTGGCAATCTCTAAGAAATGTTTTAACCAAGCTGTCTGTAACATCGCCGTGGTACCCAAGGGTTTGGGCGATTAATAAATGCAATAAATAAATAAATAAATAAATAAATAATTTTAAGCGGCCTGGCGGTTTGAACCGTTCGCCAGGTTCCCTACACCACTACACCATATAACCTGGTGAAAAATAACGAACAAAAAAGGTGCAGTTTCACATTTCAGGACTGCACTCTCCGGGGAACACATTGGCATTGATTCTTGGGGTTTAATGCGTCCACACTTTTTAACATTTCAAAACCTTTTAGAAGAGAATATCCTCTCTTGGTTTGTTGTGTATGTTGATTTTATGAAAGGCAAATGCCATTCGTCCTGTGCAATTTGAATTATGCAAAGCCAATTGCATGAAATGTGCATATTTTAACCTAATGTGCTAATTTCTGGTGACGTCACATCCCACTGCCCATGCAAAATCCACCTCCCCCCCCCCCCCCCCCCAGCAACACATGATTTTTTCTTTAGGACTGGAGCCCTGGTTGGACTGGTCGACCGCATGCTAAATTTGAGGAACTTTTATGGATGGAAAAAATGTACAGAGGAAAATTTGTTTTCATTTTCCTACATAAGGTGCGATGTAATGTGAGCTACAGCGTTGCAACAGTGACACTATCATCTATATCATTACGATTTGTCTTACATTATCAGTTAATAGTTCTGAAACATAAAAGTCACGGACACAGACAGCCGCTTAGAAGGGAGAGATTTCATTTGGATTAAAACTGGCTAATTAAAGAAGCAGGTGGCGGGAAAAGCCAGAGCTTGATAAGAGATAGACAGAGGATCCTCGTGGAAGGCACGTGCCACCTCCTCCGAAGCGAGGCTCGCGGCTTCTCGGGTGTCATTGAGTATTGCTGCTCCGTAGCCGTCACGATAGCGCAGCGTGTGGCCTTCTAGCAATGCGTCTATACGGTCTCCCTGTGTATTTCTTTCTCTTTGCAACGTTCCCCCTGTGTCACCCTGCTTGCCTTTCTATCTAATGATGGACAGATGACTAGATAGATCGATAGTTAGACATTAAGAGGCAGGATGGGGGGGATGGATGGGTGGGTAGGTAAAGAGATGGATAGATGGGTGTATGGCGTGGGGGGTGGAGAAAGTCATGATATGATATGGCATATTTATAGCGCGCCTATAGACAAGTGTTTCAAGGCGCGAAATGGTGGGATGGATAGATGGACGGAGGGATGGATAGAGGGAGATAGAGGGTGGAGAGATGCAGGGTGAGAGAGATGGATGGATGGATGGATGGATGGATGGATGGATGGATGGATATAAAGGGTAGAGAGATGCAGGGTGAGGGAGATGGTTGGATGGATGAATAGATGGATAAATAGATGCGTAGATAGATGGACAGATGGTTAGGCAGGCAGATGGATAGAAGGGGCGGAGGAAGTCTGGGTGTAGGGGGTGATAGATAGACACATAGGTAGAAGGAAGGGAGGATACATACATAGAAGGATATATGGATTTATGGACAGATAGGTAGATGGAGAGAGGGGAGTCAGGGTGCAGGGGGTGGATGAATAGATAGATATACAGACAGAAAGACAGCGGTGCCTTCAAAGACAGGCGCGGGCAGAGCTGTCCCTGAGCTCAGACAGCCTGCTTCCACTCCTGATCTCGCCTCCCCTTCCCCTGGGATTATCCTCATCAGCTGTTGCTATAGCTGTAATCCCAGAGTGGCTAGTGGGTTGGTGGAAGCTAGGGCTGCTTTGTCAAATCCCCCCTCCTTGCCCAAATCTCTCCCCAGACCCCGAGGATGAGGTCTCCATGGAAGGCAGGGGGCAGGGGGTGGAGGGGGGAGGGTCACGGTGCAGCGCTAATCTGAAGCTTCAGGCTGTCAGCGGCGAGTTGCGTGCTCAATTGTGGATTATTAAGAAAGTAGCTTTCTGGCATTTCACGCACTTTTGTGCGTGTCCTCCTGCCACTCGCTGCTTCCTCAGCTCGGGTTCTGAAAGAACGGCGTGAGTGCAGTTTCTGGCATCCACATCCTGGCGTCAGGCGAATAAGAAACTGAACCCCTCTTCTGTGTTTACACCCCGCCCTCAGCGCCAGTCCGTCTTTCCTCTTGGCCTTGCGTGTCTAGCTGTCTCATGCATGTATATAGCTATTGACTTTCCACACAGAAGGGTGCACGTGGCCTATTTTCCTCCCCCACTTACTGGGGAGGTGTGTGGCCTTCCTCCCACGAGATACCATTTCTCTCTGTTGCGCAGGCTTTATCCATGGGGAGAATGACTGTCGGTGGAGGTTTAATAAAAATGTACAATTAGCCTCGTTATGAGTTTGGGGTTGTGGTGCAAATGTGGCTTCAAATCGGTTGCTCCCACTTTTCTGTGCTAACAGAGTAATCTGCTTCACCACCAAATTCAGAGATTCGAGCTAAAGTGGAGGAGTTACCCTCAGCACTTTGTTGGCGAGGATATTCCTGTAAAATCCCCGTGGAGTTCCGTTGACTGTAAAAATAGATATCATCGGTGGATTTACAAGTGGCAGTAACAGCATTCGGGGTTGGCGGTGATTCCTCAGTAATTATCATCTAATTTATAATGTGACCCATTGCCCTTACAATCAGTTCTTCATGCGGGGCCAAAACTGATAGCAGGGAAGAGGTTATTCAACCCTGTGCCCCTAGTCTGCCCCTAGTCTGCGCCAACATCATTGACTCTCTTTGGAGTCTCGCATTCTCCTAAAAGTGCCTTGTATAATCTACAAAACTATTAGGTTGGGAAGCCGACCTGCCTGGCAGAGAGATGGTGGAACTCTGGAGCTTCGGCTTGACTTCTAGTGCTAATGCGAGGAGACTCGAAACCCCAGAGGCGAGGAAGGAAAAACATGTAAACAAGGATATTCCTATTGCCAGGGGGGAATTGAGCAGGAGCAAGACAGAGCTTTACAGACTGCCTCTGAAAGCCACCCTTTGCTCAACAGCCCGCAATTAAATAATAAAACTGTCCAAAGCTGTATACAGCGTCATGCTTTGCACACATTTTACTGTCAGAGTGACTATTCTTTTTAACACACATGAACACTTTTTGGGGTCCACCTTTTTTCAGTGTGGAGGCTGGTTCTTGCTCTGGTGCCAATTAATGGATGGTATTGCATGGTCTGAAGGAATGCACGTTTGAATTACTAGCACAGACATGTTTGATAATTTGGTGTTCAATCTTATGTTCCCAAAATGCACTCTGTTATTATGCAAAACAGCCAGCATCCTATATTCAGGACAAACACATCATAGCTGTACCCCGCAGTCCAGCCCACACCACTGACAACAATCGGTGTCCTCCGCCCAGCACCTTCCTGCATCAAGGGGGGGAGGAGGGGGAAGGTCGGGGGCTCCTCCAGTAAATTGTGTCCATTTCCAGCACTGGATATTACGCGCCTATATTTTGGAATTATCTTCCAGTTCCTCTAGATCTTAATCCATCTCTCACGTCACTTTCAGGAAAGAATTGGAAACCTTTGACTTCTGTGGCAGAAACTGAACATTATATTTGATTTGAGTTTTGTTATGTTGGATGAGTATTTCATCCTGAACTCCACTGCAATATTTTCGTACAGTTTTGAAATAGTTTTATATATATATATATATATATTTGAAAGAACACAAAGGTGCATTCAATCGCGATTTAAGGTTGCGCTCGTGTGGATCCCACAAAAATTGCCCAAAATTAAACTCTGTCAGCCAAAAGGATTGTCAAGGACCAATTCCAGTTTATTTTTCCATCACTCGGTAAAATGAAAACACAGTATTACGTGTTTCGCAGCCTGCTGGTCATTTGTTCACATACAATTAAAATGTTTTTCTGATCGTGTTTTTAAAGAGACAGTTCATGTTCTCTATGCTTCTCTGCTGTTAGTCCTTGTAGTCTTTCTATAGCTGAAGTGTTACCAAAGAAGTGCAGGTAAAGCCTTAGCTAATGCAGTCAGCCATTTTAGTACCTTTTCTTATCTGAAGTTCACTTTCAGCTATGATATGAATGAGAAGGCAGTATGAAATTAGGTACAGACCAGTTTATATATATATGATGTTCAATGCTATGTTACCCTTTTGGATGAGGCCTGCACCTATAAAATTGTTAAAACAAAAATATACAAATAATTCCCTTCTCTGGTACATATTCTATTTCTCTTGATTTCAAGGGATCAGAGCTCAAACCCAGTGGCATTGATTGGGGAGGTAATCCAGGTACAATGAGGGCCTTGATTAATCGAGATTCTGAGTTTGCGGCATCACTACAAGAGTCATTATGGGGGAGTCCTTGAATGACAGAGGGCATTGCCAACCTCATGTGCTTGTTAAGAAAACAGATACTCGCCATTGGCACCCGGGAAGTGATGTCTGATGGCCTCCCAGCCAATCAAGAGCACAGGATGCAGGCAGTCATTCTGGAACCTGACCACAAGGTCTATGCCGCTTCAGGATGCCTGCCTTCATGTGATTGGGCTCAGCTACCTCCTATAAATACGTCAGCCCTGAACCGGCAGGTGAAGCGGGTACACGAAGGCCAGAAGCAAAGGCCTCTTTCCTCTCTGCAGCTCTACGCTGTTCGCCACAAGTGCTGCATGCAGGGATCCGTGATCATCCACAGTCCACTGTCCAGACCGGAAAAGGTAAGCCAATGGCATACTACATTGCATGTGGCAATACCCTAGGCTGTATCCACGCCCCCACCCCCTTAAGTGCCAAATACTGCACTGATCCCACGGCCGTGTATAGCTTCCCTCCCACTATACTATCACATGCTGTTCCGCCTCACAGCTCCTGCCGCGGTTTAAATCCCCATGGCCTACCTCTACCCCCTACCCCACCCCCTCCGAACCCTGGTGGCTCACAGACCCAGCACATATCCAGTTCGATCGCCGCACGTGCCCACAGACCAGAGCTGTTCAGTTCACTATCACAAGCACTCACTCTCACTCACCCATGCCGGCCCCAGCATACACCATCTGTAGCTCACTGCCCCCCACAACCTGCCTACCACCTCTCACCTAAGGCCTTGCTCACTCGCCATGCAGCCTGCTCTGCGGTACACCTGACAAATGCGCTACTGCATGCAACTTCCCCCACCCACTCTCTTCCTATCTACTCTGAAAGAGTTATGCCTCCATCCCACTCCGACAACTAGGCCTCCCCCTCACGAACCCACACCACCAAACAGCACCCAAACAACCCAACGTTTGCGGCTCCCAGCACCTCCACAGCAAACTTGTGCATCGCCGCTACGCAGAACACAAGAAAGTCGGCCACCCTGCAATGTCGGCACTCAGACTGTCGTAGTTTGTTACACGTTCACACTCAACTCAGGGAGTTCCTTTCCCCCAATGGATGAAGCGCTCAATAAATCACTATGATTTTGATTTGGTTCAGTTTGGTAAAGCCTCCAACCTGTCTCGCACCCAACCCCAACAAGTACCCTGTGCCACAATGGACTAAGAACCAGGCCGGTGTGTAGTAAGAATATAGATTTATTTGTTTATTGACACCAACTTTGACAAACAAACTAACATCAGCCACCAGTGCTGTGGCAATACAAGAACAAGCATGAATTCCGTAAAGGCACCCACGCAGAGATAACACTAAGATATGCAATCACAATTTCCTTTCAAATCACCCACCAATACAGAAAAAGAACAATTCAAGACACACAGTGATTGCTGATTTGGTTATAATACTTTTCTCCTGGCAACCCCCACCCTCCAAACATCAATTCGACATGACCCCTCTGAATCGGAGGCCAGTGGCAGAAAGTGGAAACACAATGGGAATATCATTTTGGGATTAATTCTGATAAAAATGCACTCTTTGGAAAAGGGATTCAAGGGGAAAAATCATTTGTTCTACTTGTTACCACAGATGCAAGATGAGGGACAGAAAAGCAACGGGAACATTTGTTTTTTGCCACACCTAAACAGAACAGGCAGGGCTTTGTGGTTGTGATCAGAGCACAATGGGAACAAAGGGGCAATTTCATTTTGCACCCTGCACATGCAAAGGCACTACCAGGCTTCACACTTCAGATTTAAAATGAAGGGGATCAATGGGGAATTTGGTTTTGCACCCTGCACACTCACGTGGAAACAGGTTTTTGGGATTCATTTTTTTGGCAAATCTTTATGCTATACTGGCTCAAAACACACTGGGAAAATCCTGTTGGTTATGAAGGCCAACAAACACATCCTGTGATTTCTATAGGGGAATTCATTGATTTATTTTAATTAAATATGCTAAGGATCTACACAAACAAACAGGATATGTTGCTATCGGGAAATAAATAAAAGAATGCCTGAAAATGCAGGGCCTACACAATCTATGGCTTTGGGGTAGTTGTACTAACAGGAGAGGTCGTGAACTGGGCATCAGAGAACAGCAGGGCACCACTGGGACAAAAAGGGTGTCAGTCAAATATCTCCTCTGAATCCTCCAAGGGATCCCAGTTAGCTTCTATGCCTCCTGGTTCCTGTCTCCAATGCAAGATTTGTGGCTTCTCTGCTTGGAGGTTTCTTGCAAGAGTTCAGCAGCAGGTTGCCTCCCGGAATAAGTAAAAAAGCCTAATTCTAATGCAAACTGGTCTACTTATAGGGCAAATGACATCACAAACTTGTCATGATTCCAGCAAAAGGGGTTGGTTGATTTTCTCTACCCACCTCCCACCTGTATTACTAATAGGACAAGGATATGAGAGGTGTGAGTTAGGACAGCTCTGGGAGGAGAAACCTTCATCATCCAAATTTGACATGTGGGCTCGGCATGGACAAAACTCAAAAAATCTATCAACATGGCAAGTACCCTAATTTGTCAAATCTTTACATATATAAATATATTTTTAAGAACTGCATTTTAAGGCAAATCAGATGATGGTAATCTGAAGTCAGCACACCCTTCCTATGCAGGGATACGGGTTTGCTTCATTTACCCAGGAGCCCCATCAGTGAAAAATATGCCACTTCATAGTTCTTGTGTTAATTATTTCTTTAACCCTCACACCGACTTTCATATCTCTCGGAATCAAGGGAAGGCCCAAATCAAATTTTCATGAATAATTTTAGTTATGTTTATCACACAAACATCTTTTTAGTGTGACTCAAAGGGGGTTACTGTCACCTTTAATGAAAGTTTAGAACGACCGTGGTGGCATCTACGCTGCCTCTTTTATGCAATAATATGTATTTTTTTACTAATTCAACTGTAGCCTTTTTCCTTTGTTCTCTTAAGTGGTATTTACGCTTAAGCATGTGACCAGCCAGAGCCTGACTAATGTTTATGTTCACCTCCCCCTTCAAGGCCTGCAATGGCCCGGATAGCTACTCTAATGGACATTTCATGCCACTTCTGCTGAAAGAACTGGCATGGCCTTATCTGTTTTTCACCGTGGTTTCAAGCTAAGCAGTGTATTTCTTTCTATATTTTTAAGTAATGGCCCTGATTAATGGCTGACAACCAGATCTTCCTCTCCAAGACAACAGAGAAAAGGTCTTGAGGTTAAGTTTCATCTGTTAGGAGAAATGACCAGCAGCGTTAAAATATCCTGCAAGCAGTGGCTTTTAAAGTAACACACAATGCTTTTTGCGTGAGATTTTATAAGGCACCTGGGCCTAATCCATATGTAATGTACTGCTTTAATTTCAAAGCTTCATAATACATGAATATCACTTCTGGATTGTGCATATGTATAGGGCAGTTCCATGAGAAAACCATGTTCAAACTCTGAAAGTCTAGTGTGATGAGGGAAAGGAAGTTCTTTTTGTAAATGCAAGAAGCTTGGTTTCAATTTAGATATCTGGAGCACAATCTGGTATTACATTGAAGATAATGTACGCACTGCTGTCTCTTTAAGTAAAAGTGTAACTCACCATGGATTGTCAGCCATACGTCTTTCTTTTCCTTGCTGAAATGCATTGCGCATATCTTTGCACTTTTGAAATTCAACCCCACTTTCTTTCCTTTGGGATTTTAGGCCTGTTTTTGGTTCAATATGCCTCATGTCTGACATCACCATTTCTTTGCTGGCCTTATTCTTTAATGGGCATTTACAAATCACTCTGGCCTCTTTATTTCTGGCATTCTGGGGCTATATTTCACCCCACAGGTCCCCCCTCTTTGATTGCACTGAGACAGAGAGAAGAGCAAGGAGAGAGTGGAGTTTCTGTTTTCCTTGTGCCCTGGGTTCACTCCAGGAATCTCAGTTGGAACACATCCGCTCTTTTCCCTGTCCTGAGGGAGTGGCGCTCTGGTCTGCACTCCACTCGGATTTTGGGTTTTGGTCCTGGACACATCCCTTTCCAGTAAATCCACCTCCAGCCTGTAGAGGCAAGGAGTTTTAATCTGTCGAGAATAAAAGAGAGGTTAAGTATTTTATGCAGTACTCATTTCCCCAGTATTGACATGCGAATTGACAACAAAACAACAAGTTACACCTTACTTTTCACTTGACATACACAATTTCAGACATGATCGTTGCTTTTGGTACATTCCTGATAAGTATAAATGGTATTAATTCCTGTAAATGTGTGATTTTCTCCATCCGGGTTCCCATTCTTTAACTTTATTCTTCAGATGGTTCCTGGGCTCTATCCCCACTGGGTTCTTCGATCAGTCGCAAGTTCTGTCTGGGGTGACAGCTTTTCAACTGATTGATATGAACCCATTTCTCTTCCGTCTGTTCTCCTTTAGGGATGCAGATCTTATAGGCGACAGGTGAGAGTTTATCGACAATTTCAAAAGCACTGTGCCAGGAGGGGAGGAACTTCCGCTATTTGGTGTGGTTCCTTTGGAAATTGTACAGGTAGACCCTGTCTCCTACTTCATACTCTTTCTTGGTGGTCCTTAAGTCGTAGCGGGTTTTCATCCCCTCTGCCAACTTTTCTAAATTTAGCTGAGCCTAAGCAAAAGCATGCTGAAGGTGTTTTCATAAATTCTCAATCCACTCATGGGTCGTGGACGCATTGATCAGGGTCTGCTCTTCAGTTCTGTAGAGCAGATGCTCAGGTACCACCATTTCTCATCCAGTCATGAGCTCGAATAGTGACAATTTTGTCACAGAAGATGGTGTAGACCTGATGGTCATCAGAACAAGCGGTAATCGAATGTCCCAACTATGTCCAGAGTCTGCCACAAACTTCTTCAAGATGCCCACAATCGTTTTATTGTACCTCTCAACTCCCCCACTCGAGGCTAAGCGATAGGCAAAGTGGAGTTTTCTCTTCACCCCTAGTATCTCCCACATCTTTGTCATGACCTCATTGGTAAAATGACTTCCTCGGTCCAACTTAATCCTTTGGGGAAGGCTGAAATGAGAGAATATGTCATTGATCATTAGGGCGGCAACTGTTTCCGCCTTGCAATTTGGGGCCAGAAGACATCCCACCCACTTGGTAAACAAGCATGCCACAGTCAACATGTACTTGTTTCCTCTAGAGGAGCGAATCACTGGCCTGATGAAATCAACATGCAAGTCCGACGTCCGACCACAGCAGAGTCATTCCCCTTTTCTGTAGGGGAGCTCAGTGTTTGAGGGAACTTGGCTGAAACCGAGCACACATAAGACACCCCTTTAAGTATGGGTCGAGGTACTGACCCATGTGTGGCCAGTATGCAACCTCTCGCAAGATGACTGCATCATGGTGGTGACTTAACATCAGGCTTCAGAATGAGGTAGGTACCACCCACTGGTCACATCCAGATATGGATCTCCGTACCCAAAAACCGTCTTGGATTCGGAACATTTTGGAAAACTTCATCAACACCTGGAGATCCTCTTTCCCGATATAATCGCATTCTGTCAGAGGAAAATTCACAGGGTCTTCAATATGTTGATAATTTCCCAATAATCAGGTCCTCTTTTTGTGCCATAATCAAATCAGCATCTGGGGTTTCTTTACTCCACTGGTCAGTTTAGAGTTCATCTTGGGCATGTGTTTGGGCCTTGTGACAGCAGCAACCTGGATTTCTCCCAAAAGGGATTCGGTTTCTATGAGATCCCTGTGGATGGCTCCAGTTTTGGCCAACTGGTCAGCCAAGTCATTTCCAGTTTTGTCTGATCCCTCTATTTTGGAGTGACCGCTGATCTTTTTCCATTATATGGTCATTTAGTTAGAGGTGACCAGATCATAATAAATGGACCACGGGTTGTGTGACCTCTGCGTAGTCTTCAATGAACTTTCTACTATAATTAGTGAGTCCAAAAAGGCTTCCTAGTTCTCGCAGAGTAGTAGGGCCTTTAAATTTCAATAATGCTTCCACCTTTTTTCGCCTGGGGACTGAGACCCTCAGGGGTGATTTCACACCCTATGAAGTTCACGTGGGTCTTAAACCAATGTGCCTTCTGAAAGGACAGTTTTGCTCTGGCCTTCTGCAACTGAGTTAGAACATAGCATATTTCAGCTATGTGTTGCTCCACAGTTGAATTATTGATTAAGACATCATCTAAATAGGCTAGGTTTCCCTTTTCACCCAAGTCGGGCATGGCCTTATGTAGGAAGATATTACATTAATTGCCAGAGTTTATGAATCCAAAGGGGGTTCGGGTCCATGTGTACTGCTACCCCCGAAAGTAAAGGCAAGCTTGTACTGGTCTTCCCTACTCACGGGTAAGGTCCAGTAACCGTTGGTCAGGTCAATGGCGGTATACACCTTTGATCCTTGGATCTGGGCCACTCCCTGATCGATGTAGGGAAGGGGTCATCTTGACATTTGGACCCATTTATTCAACTCCCTAACGTCTGCGCAAAGTCTCCATTGGCCATTGGGTTTGGGTATCCCCAGTACCGGTTTCTTAAAGGTACTGTGGACTGGAGGAATTATCCCACAGGATTCTACGTTTTTAATAATCTCTGTGAGTGACTCCATAGACGCGAGAGACAAATGGTATTGCTTCACAAACAATGGAGCCATCTCTGGGTCCATAGGTATGGAGGTTGAATGTCTGTGCACCCACAGTTGTAAAAATCCACAGCAAAAATATCCTGAAAATCCAAATGTTTCAGCTTCTGCTTTTGCTCCTCAGTCTCACAGGCATCAATCAGCGAGATTGATTCACTCTTCGACCATCTGCTTAAAGTCTGAAAAGACCTTAGGTTTGGCAATATCGGCGGTATCCTCCAGTTGGGTGGAGAGATCTGTTGTTATTGCGTTGGTCTGGACATGAGGTTTCAAGCATGGGAGGTAGTCACTGTTGACACAAAATACCACCTCACTGTTCCTGATGTCACAGGTCACCTCTTCCCCATCATAAGGGCAGGCAAAGTACACCAAGAAATCCCCTCCTTGCTGGGTGAAAATATTTTCTAGAGGGATATCATCATCAAAATTGTAACAGTCATTTGGAATTGGTCCCATGATCTCATTACCTAAATCAATAGAATAATGTTGGGCATGAACCGCCATTCCAATAAAGGGGTTTGCGCCCAGAGTGATACTTCTAGGGTTGCTGTTATCCACCAATATTCAAATGGTGTCCTGTTCTAGGTCAACTAGGGGTGTCGGATGTAAATACAAACCTTGGAGTTGGAGGTGATAATTCTAATTTATATAAGCGTCCTTGTTTTTGAGGTTTTGTCCTCGCTTAATTTTTAGGGGAATTGTAAATTGTCGTACCTGTCCTGGGATGGTGACCTCTTCTCCCGTTTGAACTTCAACCACATCTGTAGCAATTGAACTGACTGAAATGCTTTCTCAGTGTTGTCAAAGCACATAGGTTTAACCCTCAGTCTGGATCAGGCTTTGTAATTCATTAGGTCCAAATGAATGGTGAATCGATTGAGAATGTCACTGCCTGAGTAAAAGGCAGAAGGGACATCTCTCACAACCCAACAATGATGTGCTATGCTTTTGTCAACAATGGACATTTTTAGCATTTTTAGCATGCATCTGCTAGGCAGGAGATATTTGGAATTTGGAGTTTCCAGGCCCATTTCCCACTTATCAATCAACTTAAACGTGGAAATGGTCTAATCTTTTGGGAGTTTCCTGAATAATGCTTCGCTAATGAAGCTTCATCCGTTATTCAGGCATACTCTGGCAAGAGCAGCCCCCCCTCATTTACCTGATTGGGGAAAAACAGCTGTTCACCCTTTTTAATAGATGTGGTCAAATTTTGAGCTGGTTTTTCATCATCTTTTATCATGGGATTTAAGTTTTCTTCTGATTGTGGATTGGTATAACATTTCTGAATATTTCCTTCCAGTGTAGAATGCCACTTCAAACTGGGAGGAAGGTTAATTTTCAAAAATGGAGAAAGGTTCCCATCACCAGTTCATTCTTCTATAGAGATGACAGTGATGAATGGGACTTGATTGTTCCTAAAGTAAAATACTATCTAGTCAGACCTGACAATCATGTGGCATGTGCCATTTAAACTCATATAATTAGTACTTTGTTTCAATCTGATTGGCCGGTTAGTTTGAGTCCAGAGGACCTTGTTCATGTAGTCAATCAGGGGTGATAACCTCCAAAGGAGGTCTTTCCCAGTACACAACGTATACCCTCTGGAGTGACGACTATCACTGGGTGTTTCAGCCTATGTCGCCCAATTTTGATATACAGATCTGCAGTCCCTTCAACGGAAATATCATTTCCATCAAGGTTTTGGAGTTGTGCATGAAGAGGTGTGAGGGGAATTTGGTCATGCTCGCCCCTTCTTGAATTAATTTGGTCAAAAGCATTTTTGGACAGGAGGGTAGCTTGGGATCCCGCATCCACCAGTGCTGATAATGCACATTGACCCTGTATCTTGAAAGAGGCATAACATCTTCCGTCTCTCTCTTCAAGGGGACAAAGAAAATGCGCATTTTGTGCCAGCTTGCCGGTTAATTGTTTTATATTGAATTCCGACACTGTGTGATCTTGGACAGTTTTCTGTGTTGGAGTCCGGGAATCTGTAAAGAAGATTTTGCACCCAGATGTCTGTGGGATTGGGGAATGCCCTTTTCCCCCTCATTCTTTGCTGTCCCCCTTTTCCTGGAGACAGTTACCCTAACCTGTTTGGGGGAGGATCCCTCGTTGCTTTCAGGGTCATCAGGGTGACATTGTTGGGGTTCAAGAATTGGTTGCTCTGGGTCAGTCTCCATACTTCCCCAGTCTAAGTTAGGGTCTTTTGGGACCATTTTCCATCCCTGAAAAGAAAGGTTTTCTTCCCTGAACCCTCCGGGAATTTTCCCATTCAAGCGGGATGATGCAGACTTCCTCCACAAAGTGGGTTCCCTTTGGCTCTTGATTTGTCAGACTTATCCTCTGTTCCCTAGGTTCCAGCTTTTCAGGGGTAGGAGATCTGTGTTCAGGTTTAGAGGTTGGTGATGAAGGAAGCTTCCTCTAGGGCTTTCCATCGCCCTTCCCCCCGTAACCCCTCCTCTAGTACCTTTTTTTGGTGGGGGTTTCTTCATGTCATTGCTCCGGGGCACCAGACCCGGGTGCCGAGCTGTTCTGGGCAGCAACTTCCATTTGAGGGCTCTGCTGAGCCTTCAACATGGGACCCAGGTCTTGTGTCAAATGTTGGACCCGACACTCCAGTTGAGACATCCTTTCTGGTTGGTAGGGGGTTCTGGATTCATACCTTTACTGTTCCCGGAAAGGATAGCTGCCCCTTCTCCCAGAGGAGCTCTGGCATTAAGAGTTTCCCTGATAACCCTCCATCCTTGGTCTCCCTTCTCCCTGATTTGGGAATCTATTGTCCTGAAAGCGAGGAGAGAGAGGAGGATTGTTCAGGAAATTGGGGTTTGAAGGGTATCTGGGAAAGAAACTTAGGTTGGGGGGTGAAGTATTTCTTCCCTCCTGAGGGACTTTCCTAGGGAAATTTGAGGGAGGTTTCCTGAGGCATTACTTACCTGATTGGACCCCCCTTGTGCTGGGTGAGTCCATACATACCCCAAGATGGGTCTGTTACCCTTGTATACAGGGCTGATATAGGTGGCAGGGTCAGATGGAGTGTTAGTTGGATACCCTGCCTGGCTACAACCCAAATGGGTTGGATCTGAGGGTCTCCTCTGCCTATCATTCTGCTTATTAGTGTTAGCGGGAGGAGTATTTTTAGGTCCCCCCATTTCCAAGTCCAATATGGGGGTATTTTTCACCTCCGCCACCTTGGCAGCAGTGGATTTGTTTGACGGTTTGAGATTTTTAGGGTTGTTTTTCTTTTCAGAGGGCTTTTGTATTTCATAAATCTGGGTGCCCTGTTCTATCACCCAATCTAGGGTCCCACGCGCATGGAAGTCCCTTACCAGTGGAGTCATAATGTATTTCAGAGCGCATAGAAATAAGTGTTAATGAACTCCTGACTATTGGTGTTCACCCGCCTAGAAGTCTGGGCAAATGCCCACTTCAGTTCTTGCACAAACTCTATAGGTGCTTGGTTTTCTCCACACTGCAGGTTGTAGGCCGCCTTGCAGGCCTCCTGAGGGTTCTTGTGAATGGAGAAATGTTTTAAGATAGCCACCTTATAGGTGGAAAATCTTTGGTGACCTTGATCCTCCAGCCCTGCAAAGAAGCTGGAGTATTCGAGGGAGAATGTCCATTTGATGAACTCCATGGAATTTTGATCATTCTTGATACCAAATGACGTCTTCATTTGGTCATACAGTTCTAGAGTCTCCCAGACTGAGTATTTGGCATTCATGTGGTAGGGTGTCATAACACTCTTTATGGCCTTTATTTGCCGAATTGGGTCTTTTACAATACCTCTCTTCAGTTTGGTGAGTCCACTCACCCTCTGACTCAGAGCTGCTACTATTGCTGGTCCACAAACTGTCCTCTCAGTGCTCCCTACCTCTATGAGATTGGGAAACACCCCAGAATGACAGGGTCTGGTCTATTCTCCCCTGTGGTACTGTGGACTCTCAGGGTCACTTCCCTTGGACTCCCTTTTTCACTCAGGGGAGTACTCATCTTCCTCATCCCTTCTTCCGGGTATGGTGTAGAATTCCCCCCACCTCTCTGAGTGTGTGAAGGTTTTTAAAATACTCTTTTGAGGCCTGGACCCTGGTTCCTCTCTGCAAAGCAGACCAGGTGGTCAATTTTTTACTTTATTTTCTGCCAGTCTAACTCCCTGATATTTTCATCATAGGTCAGAAATACATGCTAGGGTATTTTTAAATCTGGGTAGAGCTGAATACCTGTCAATGTCTGATAAGGACTGGCCTTCCAGCTCAGTTGGACTAGGCCTGTTTGAGTCCAGCTGCCTCATGTTTCCCTGTTCTTGCAAACTGGCAGGCATGAAGTTAGCAGCACCCTGTGCATATAATGTGGTGAGTTGGCTTGAGGTCCCTGGTAAGGAGGTCATCACTCCGTTATCGGAGGTGCCTTTCCATACTCTAACTGGTCGGGGTGCCTCAAAGCCTGCTTGTATTTGGCTATCTCCTTTTCTAATCTCTCAGATTTGTTTTTCTCAGCCCCTATCTCTTCGTGATATATAGAGGCCTGAGTTTTCAACTCTGATACCAGGGCTTGAGTAGTTTCTAGTATTTTGTTTTGTGCCACTACTTGGTCACCGAGTCCCTTGTTCTCCTCACATAGGGACTCATTTTCCTTCTGTGAGGCTTGTATTGTTTGGGCATATTCGGACCTCTTCTTTTGCAGCAGACTAATCTCCTCCCTTTGTGCACTTTTGGCCTGTGTTTCCTGCTCTATGTCAACCTCTACTTGCCTCACATGTTCCATTAATTTTTCATTTTCTATCCTCATGTCAATCAGTTCCTGAGAACATAACTCACTTGCTCCATGTCCATCCTTAACTGAAATACTTCCTGACACAGGGCACTTTTCTCCTGACACAATTTGCAAGTCTCTTCCCCGAGGTGCTCTCTCTGTTGTTTCAGAGTGTTCAGATTTTCACCCATCTGATCTAATTCCTCCTGGGAATTGACATCCCTAATGATCAACTGGCTATTTTCATCTTTTAGTTGTTTAATCTGCATTTGAAATGCAAAAATGTCCTCTAAGCAGACTCTATTGTGCACAGCCTTCTCACTTAATTTTTGTTGACTCACTCAGGATTTCAACACCTTCTTGATACTCCTCTTTCAGTGCAGAAAAGTGAGACTCTCTGTCTAAATTAGTTTGCTGCTCTGTTACTAACTCCTCTTATAGCTGCTGAATTATGTTTTCTAATTTTAGCTCTGAATTTGTGTTCTGCTTTGCGCTTTTTACTTTTGTTTCAACTCTCTCTGTGCTTGATCCAAGAGTTCAGATTGGTTTTGGGCAGAGGCTACACTAGCCTGGTATCTTTCTTCCATGATCATGTTATGGATGTACATATATGCTGTGTGTTGAGCCATTTTAATTTGCTCATCTCTGCTGATCTGTCTCATATACAAGTCTGTCAGGTCCTAATGGGAACAGCCCATTATCCTGCCACAAATCGACGTTTACAGAGGTAACATCCTGCATCCTTCTAGCTTGCCACTTTTCATGTTCCTGTTCTACCCATTCACCTTTAATAAACAATTTGGATAGGAGATGCTTTATGGCCATATTGATTTCTATGCCGCTCATTCTGAAATGTGTTCTGCACCTAATATGGTCTCTATGCAAGGAAAAAATCTCAACACTGTTCCTGCTTAGTTTGCACTCACAATAACACTCAAATCAATACTGTTTTTCTACACACCGCCCTGAAACCCAGGGTACAGGTCTGAATGGTGCCTTCACAATGCAACACAACTGTCCATCCACTGAAATGCAATTGCACTTAAATTAATAGTCTGCTGCTACTGCACTGTCACTAGTGGAAACTCTCTACCAAGCTCAGCATGAGCCCCCAGATGTATTGCGGTTATTACACAGTCACACTCAACTCAGAGAGTTATTTTCCCCCCAATGAATGTGGCGCACAATAAATCACTATGATTTTGATTCGGTTCAGTTTGGTAAGGCCTCCAACCTGTCTCACGCCCAACCCTAACAAGTACCCGGTGCCACAATGGACTAAGAACCAGGCCGGTGTGTAGTAAGAATATAGATTTATTCGTTTATTGACACCAAATTTGACAAACAAACATCGGCCACCAGTGCTGTGGCAACACAAAAAAAATGACTTCCGTAAAGGCACCCAAACAGACATAGCACTAAGATATGCAATCACAATTTCCTTTCAAATCACCCACCAATACAGAAAAAGAACAATTCAAGACACACAGTGATTGCTGATTTGGTTATAATACTTTTCTCTGTGCAACCCCCACCCTACAAACATCAATTAGATCTGACCCCTCTGAATGGAAGGCCAGTGGCAAAGAGTGGGAACGCAATGGGAAAATCGTTTTGGGATTACTTCTGATAAAAATGCACTCTCTGGAAAAGGGATTCAAAGGGAAAATCGTTTGTTCTACTTGTTACCATAGATGCAAGATGAGGGACAGAAAGAAATGGAAACTTTGTTTTCCCACACCTAAACAGAACAGGCAGTGCTTTGTGGTTTTGGTCAGAGCACAATGGGAACAAAGGGGCAATTTCATTTTGCACCCTGCTCATGCAAAGGCACTACCAGGATTCACACTTCTGATTTAAAATTAAGGGGATCCATGGGGAATTTCGTTTTGCACCCTGCACACTCACATGGAAACAGGTTTTTGGGATTAATTATTTTGGCAAATCTTTATGTCTATACTGGCTCAAAACACAATGGGAAGAGCTTGTTGGTTTCGAATGCTAACAAAACAAATCCTGTGATTTCTATAGGGGAATTCATTAATTTACTTTAATTAAATATGCTAAGGATCTACACAGAAAAACAGGATATTTTGCTATGGGGAAATAACTAAAGCAATGTCTGAAAATGCAGGGTTTACACAATCCATGGCTTTTGGGGATAGTTTTACTTATTATTTTTTTATATTTCATTTAGTTCATTACAAACATTTAAAATAAAAAACAAAAACGAGAAGAGAAACATCAAAATGTTTACATCTTTCCTATGTTAAATGTCACTTTCCCAAGTTTCTCAAATTACTTTCAATTTCTTCCAGAAAAAAAAGTTAGTGCAAATGTCACTTGTTTGTTTCCTCCTTCGTTCAGTAAGCTCCAAACATTCGCCATGCTTTGGCAGGTCTTCAGTACGCTCACTTTCCCAAAGGCGGATAATCTCAAGTCCTCAAATTTTGAACAATACAAGACCAGATGTTTTAAAGATTCACTGGAAGTTCTGCAGAAACGACATTGACCATCGCCTTTTTGGTCTTTATTTCAAATATCCATTATTTCTCTGGTTCGATAAAGATTCAATCAAAACATCATAAATGTTCTTCTCTTGATCTTAGAGGGAAATTTCTCCAAGTAGTTTGGTAACTTATGACATTCTCTGGCTTCCGGGGGAGCATGTTTCATGCATCTATAGGACATTGATCCCATAATTTCTGTTTGATTTTATTAGGGTTCTGGATCAACATTTCAACATCAGATGCCAGGAAGTTTAGCATTTCTCACAGGCTTATTTCCATTGTTCAAAAATTTAATTTTTTCCTTGATGACATTCAGGTTCTAGTATTTGGAACTGCGGTAAGTTATTGGCACCCATGATCTTCCGATACAAAACCAGGCTTTCCACTGAATTCTCGCATTTATCGAGATCATACCGAGTTCGTATCTGAGGCAAGAAATCGGCGCTCCCTTCTGTAGTTGGAGAATCTTTGTCCAAAAGGTGTTCTTGCACCAAGGCCAGATTTTATATGTGCAGCCCAGCATAGTTTCAGCTCTGAAAATCTTTAGCTCAATAGATTTCTATTACTGGCCTTAGGCAAAATGTTGCCATATTTTCGGTTGATGACTGCGCCTTGGGCCGCCAGCATTCTGCACTTCCACCTTATTCTTTGTAACATTGGATCATCGGTTATATTTGAGTTTATGGTTACACCCAGATATTGCACCTGCTTAACACACTCAACTGGATCATTCCCAATATACCACTTGTGTTCCTTCGAGTATTTCTTCTGATTGTTATGCCCCAGATTTTGTAAGATCAAGATCTCAATTTTGCTTGGATTTATTACTAGTCCAATTTTTTTGGTGTATGTTTTAAGGCCAGTTCATTTTCTCTGCAGACCGATAGGAGTTAGGTCCAACAAAACCATATTGTCTGCATAAACCACGTGCCCTAGTTCTCTCCCATTTATCTTGGCGGGGGGGATCAAATTTCTGATAGAGCGTCGTCTACATCTGAAATTAAAAGGTTGAATAGGGTCGCTCCCAAGGGGCATCCTTGCTTTATGCCCCTTGTTGACTGAATCGGAATGGAAAGCAGACCGGCTTGGTTCAATCTGATCTTAATTGATGTCTCTGAATGCAGGTCATGGACTGCTGTCATAAGATTGTTTGTGCAGTCATAGAGCGCCAACTTTTGCCATAGGATTTGTTGGTTTACACTGTCGAATACATATGCTAAATCAAGGAAAGCTACGTAGATCTTGATGTTCTTCTTAATTGCTTCCATCTTTAAAATATTTAGCATCAGCAAATTTAGGGAGCAAACCACTCCCTTTACAAACCCCATTTGTCTTGTGTCATAAGTCTTTGTTTCCTTTATCCATCGGACCAATTGATTGAGGATCTGTGTAGAGAAGATCTTTCCAACTACGTCGAGCAATGCTATTGGTCTAAAATTTCCTGGCAGTGCTTGATCTCCTTTTTTAAATACAGGGACAATAATGCTCTTCTTCCAGGAGTTAGGAACTCTCTTGTTCTTTTGAATATTCAGGAAGAAGTTATAGCAGAATTTTGCCCATACATCTGGATGTTGTTTAAGGAGAATGTTAGTGAGCCCGTCAGGGCTGGGGGCTCTAGAAGCACTAAGATCTTTTATGTTCTTTAGGATATCTTCTTCTTCTTTTTAAGTTCCAATCCTTCATTACATCAGATTGTTTGTAATCACATTCAGTTTGTTTAGAAAACAACTTAGTAAAATGGATAATCCCTTGGGATTCTGACACTAAACTTGACAAAAGTGCTCTTTGTGGAGCCTCAACATTATTTATTACTGCCCAAAACTTGCTTAAGTTCCTGTTTGTCATTATCTTTAGCATCTCCTCGGCATCATCTTGTAGCATAATGTGTTTGTGCGACTTTAACCAACTTTTGTATAGTTTTTGGCTTTTGTTAAATTCAATCCACCAGTCTGTTTTCCTTCCTTCTTTAACAGTCTTTTATTTTTTCGCAAGTCCCTTTTTTTGAAAATGATTTTTTGGTCATACTTGTGCAGGTGGTTAAAGTTAGGCTTTTTAGATCCACTAACATTCTCAGTGTATTGTTCAAGTAATTTGTGCATTCCCCGACATTATCTAATTTGTCTAAACAAGCTCATTCAAGTAAGTTTGTGATTTTCGAGATTTTCATTTCATTCCCCCGAACTCTGTGTCTTCCTGGTTCGACAGTAATAGGAATTTGTCAGTGATCTTCGTCATTGCGATTGTATACATTTATGTTTGCAATTACCAGGTTATGGTCACTTTGCTTCATCTCGATAATGTTTAGAGCTGTTATTTGACCAATAATTGATTCTGAGACGTAGATATAATCTAAGATGGATGTATTCGTTCTGTGGTTCCAAGTGTACTGGGGTGGTATATCCCCCTTCACCTTTCTCATTCAGGAGTAGCATTTTTCTTGCGTCCATTTCTTCCACCCAAGCTGGTTTAATAAGATGGGGATCATTTCAGGCTTTGGTAATCAGGCTTTTTTTGCTGTCTGCCAAATCAAGAGAGGTCATATTTAGGTCACCACATAATATTATCTGGGCTCCTTTCTCTTCAGTTTACAGTGAGTCAATTAGATTGCATATCTGGTCTGAGAAATCTGATTCGTCTGACGCACTATGTTGCCAGTATAGATTTATGATGAAGATCTTTTGTCCCTGACAGGCGTCATCTTTTCCTATTTCAATTAACGATGTTTGAATATATGGAGAAGTGTTTTTAGAGGAGATCAGGTGCATATTCATTCCGTTTGTGACTAGCGTTAGCAAACCAGCTTTTGGTCTTCCTTTATTTTGTTTTATTGCTGGGTTAAAAGCTATTTCATGATTAATTGCGGCTGGCCTTGTAGATACCCAAGTTTCTTGTAAGCAAACTATATCAAGTTGTTCAAGTTCAATTTGAGCAGTATTGTAAAGATGGAAAAACCCTCGAGTATTCCAGGATCTGATCTTTAAACCCCTTTGTGTCGGATCTTTCTGACGTTATCTTTCCGAGTTGCCATTTAGGGCTCCTGCAAGCCAGCACCAAGATTCATTATCTTTGGTATTAGCTTCATTAGAGCGATCGGGGCTTTTATTCAGATTGTTCCCTTTTGCCACGAAGGTGATCTTGATCTCTTCAGGTATTGACGTTCCCAAGGACACACCATTGGGAATGTATATGTCGTTTTTCTCCTGGTGTCTGTGTACCTTCTCTGATAGAACTCATCTTTCGGAGATGTCAACTTTCTTGAGTTTTTCAAGATGTTCTTCACTGCCTTTGGAAAATCCATTTGTCGCTCCTCCATGGGACATTTCGGGTTGATCTTTACTTTTGTCATACCACTCTGAAAGATCAAAACCCAGGGAATTAAGGTCCAAGCTATTTTTTAACAGCAGATCTCGTACAAATCTTGAGTGAATATGTAGTTTCACCAAGTCCATTGTATTCTCGTTAACAAATTCAACTGTCTTGATGTCCTCTGAAGCAATGGACTGTAGTTGAGGTATGTGTTTAAACAGTTGCAAAACAGTTCTGCGATTTAGAATCAACTCGTCCTTTCCCCTAAAAAACCCTTTCCAACATTAGACAGTAATTTGATTTTCATTTGTGGTTCAGGGCTGGTTGTTGGATCTTTTGCGTCCGGACACGTTTGTGTGATTCAAATTCCCTTTCGTCAGAGCATGAGAGATCATCTTCTAATGTATCCGCTGTTACGTGTGAGTTCACAAGATGTAATCGATCTGTCGTTAGTCGTTTAGGATCCTCTTTCTTTGTGCGTATATCAGTCATACTTGTGCTTTGGTGGACTGATCGTTTTTTTATTTCAGTGCGAGCTAACCGCTCACTTAAGGTTAAGTAAACTGGAGCAGCGGTCACTTCATCAGTGATACTTTTGCATGAGCTACTTAACACAGGTGAGGGCCGGACGCCTAAGTCATCAGGAAGACTAGCATTTATATCCGCAACTTCCGGAGATTGAACAGAACTGTCACAAGACTTTCCCATTTTATCAGGCAACTGTTGATTTTCAGCAACATCTTCGTGTTCATGTTCGTGAGTAGAGAGATTTACAAGTAGATCAATCATTGCTGCCTCAGCTGCTTCATGATCTTCAATTTCAATTATTTAGTCAGAGTTTAATTCAGTAGAGTCATCATTTTTGTTTTTAGGTTCAACCCAAGGCTGTGCTTTAGTTTTAGTATTGCAAGCAGATTCATTATCCATTCTTGTCTGCAACAGTGCATTTAAGGTTTTCACATTCCTCAAAAATTTACACGAGCCTCTTGTCTGGGGATTTTTCAGTCTCTGGATATTTGTAGATTTTTTTTGCTGTTTCGTGCAAGTTTTCTTTTCGGCTACGTCTCACGCAGCATTCGCTCCCAGACTAACTTTCTCAAAAATTGAGAAGTAATTTTTATTTTTTTTCGTTACGTTTATTAGTGGATTCTCCAAAGGAGACTTTGTATCTTTGGGTAAAAATGATAATCCATCGGCTTGTGCAGAGGTCGAAGGCAGGCTTTCGAGGTTGAGGTCAGGAGATGTCTGTTGATTAAGAGTAGCATCGCCTGCACTTGTCCTCTTTTGGGTCTCACATTTGTTGCTCTGTTGACCGACATCCGATGATTCTACTGAAGTTTCATCCTTTTGTATTTCGTTGTCTACTATGACCAAATTTTCGATGGAAACCTGGCCAGCCAGTGGATAACATTGTTGATATATATCTGCAATCACAATTGCAGCACTTCTTTGTGTTTTTTTCTTTGTCACATTTTCGTCAGGATCTCCTTCTCTGTTCGAATATTTGGAGGCCATAACTTGATGGTTGTTCATCATTGATACGGTTTCTCGGGCCACCTCAGCCAATAACCGTTTATCGTCTGCAGTAATTTTTAGCTGTTCCTTTATTATTTGCATGAAGGTTTCATGTGACTTGGCATCATTTTTAATGTGGGACTTTAGCCCTTTGATTTCGTCTTCACAATTTATCATTATAGTGTTGAGTAGCGCCAGCAAGGTATTCTGATCGTGTCATGTTTCATTAAGCTGAGCATAGAGTTTTATCAGGGGGGCCATTGTTGTTTTCAAAGCCGAAGTTAACCTTGGGTGTAGTTCATTAATAATTTGTTCGACCAAGTTAAAGCACTGGCGTCTGCTTTCGTGCTTTTCATCTTAAAAATGATGTGATTGATTAGTTTGATTCTTTCGTGGTTTTGAATTTTCACTTGTCATGTCATTGTACTCGCATGAACAGTCAGTTTCGGAGGCACTCGTTTCTGAACTGGTGTCAGCTCCATGATTTAGCACAGTTTTTGGAATATGGAGCATCTATTTATTTTGTATGGAATTTCGCTCAGTACATAATCGTTTTTGCGAGCAAGGAATCATGCCATTAAAGCTGTTCTCAATTCTCTTTCGTTTAAGTTGTTGATACGGATTCCGGCGAACATCGGTTGCCACTGATGTCAGAGATTTTGTCATAAGGCCGGCATCAGGGGAGTTAATTGGAGATGTCACATTAGAATCAGTTTCCAATGGTACATGGGACATGTTTTTTTTTTTTTTGCCAAGTTGAGGAGATTGACTGATTGATAGTTCTCAGTTCTTCTATCAATTTGTCTACTACAACTATAGAATCTCTCCTCCTGGGCAAGGTTTCAGTAGGTGTGATCCTATCGGGACCTGATGTTGTAATTAAATCGTTTACTAGTACTTTTTGTCTAAGTATTTCCTCAAAGACATCTGGTCTCGCTTTTTCAAATACATCATCAGGAAATGAAGCTACACCCAGCTCAGAGTTTGTCACCTGTGCCTCTGTTTCTGACATGCTTTCATAAGGTTCCGGGATTTCGTCACTGACGCCTTCGTCATTTATAAGCACATTTTCTTTGTTGTGCTGGTTTGTGACAGCTCGCTGTGCGAAGAGTGCTAATGTGCATATTGCTCTTTCATTGGCAATGCAAACATGAAGTGCATTATAGGTAGCGTTCCAATCCGGGGCATTTTCGCAAGCATGATCGGGAGCGTTACCTGTTCATGGTAAATTTCTGTTACAGCTAATGTCATTTTGAGCCGCCGGCAAGATAACATTTTCCCCATGAGAGCAACTCTTGTGGCTGGTCTGGGGGTTATAAACATTTCGGGACAGATTGTTAGACCTCCCGGTCCCAAGCCCTCTACCAGGCCTTTCACTCACTTGGGCTGACGTTTCTTTTGATGATGATATGCATACGTTGCAGGGTTCTCTGATTTGCAACGCCGTGGTGTTGGAGGGCGCAGCGGGGTCATCGCGAGTAATTGCTTGTCAACCTTAGATGGAATTTCACATGCAGCCATCACATCTGACAGCGCCCCTCAGCGAACACAGCAAACACTCTGCTCACTCCGCCTCGGCTTCGCTGAGACAGTGATATTCATGGCTCCTCCTCCACCCAGCTGATAGCAGTTGCCACGGAGAACAAACTCCTGTCTGTGAGCACGGCAACTCAGCAACACGAAAAGTTCAGGAAGCAAGTTTTCAGTAAGCAGCAAACACTCTGCTCACTCCGCCGTTTTACTTATAGGAGAGACTTTGGAATGGGCATCAGGGAACAGCAGGGCCCTATCAGTGAAAAATATGCCACTTCATAGTTCTCATTAATTATTTCCTTCAACCTCACACCAACTTTCAAATCTCTCGGAATCAAGGGAAGGCCCAAATCAAATTTTCATTAATAACTTTAGTTATTTTTATCACACAAAATTCCTTTAAAGATAGTTCAAAGGGGGTTACTGTCATCTTTAATGAAAGTCTGGAATGACCGTGGTGGCATCTATGCTGTCGCTTTTATTCAATAATATGTATTGTCATGATTCCCGCGAAAGGGATTGGTTGATTTTCTCTACCCTCCTCCCACCTATGTGCTAATAGGACAAGGAGATGAGAGGTGTGAGTCAGGGACGTCATTTCACCAAAATGCCAGGGATAGCGGAAGTGACATCACACGACCCTTGACCTGTGATGACATCACAGGAAGTGATTTCATTTGACCCCACCACGCAGTGATATCGCGGGAAGCGATGGAACACGACCCTTCACCCGTTGACAAAACAGGAAGTGGCATCACATAGCGTTGTACACTATGAAAAATATGGTTACGATATCACTATAACGTGATGTACATTTCATACAAGAATGGTTCACCATATGTATCATCCAGATCAGTGTGTATGGGCCCATATTACCAAATTACTGTGAATGCAAGCAGACATCCATGACCAAATGATAATGATGTGTTATTATATAGCACTTACGCTTAAGCGCTTTACATAGAAGAAATATACACCCAATATCACCCAACCTGTGTTGGTACCCAAATATCAACCTCAGAAGGATGAAAGGCTGAGTTGAGGTGTTTAAGAACAGACTAAATCAGTGACTCACCCCTGAAGTGTGCCTGAAATAAACCTTTAATGAGTCTAGCAATTATTGTATAGAATTCCAGAAAGACACATTTTTTGGCATTCCTATTCTTTCTTTTAGGGTCAGTGCTGAAAGTGTTAGACTTGTGGCGCTCCTGTTCTTATTTTTTTTCTTTTTTAAAGGGGCCTGAACAAGAAAGCTAGCCACTCCAGAATTAAAGATCCACATGGTGCTGGCCACAGCCCAGGAGCTTGCATTGCATACAAAAAATAAAAGTTTTTTTCTTTTTTTTTTTAGAGGTCGCATGGGAGACCTCAGAGGTCGCACTTGCGACCTCTGGCGACCCCCAAATGACATCCCTGGTGTGAGTTAGGACAGCTGTGGGGGGAGAAACCTTCATCATCTGAATTTGACATGTGGGCTCGGCATGGACAAAACTCTAAAAATCTATCAACATGGCAAGTACCCTCATTTGTCAAATCTTTACATGTATGAATATATTTGCAAGAACTACATTTTAAGGCAAATCAGATGATGCTAATCTGAAGTCGGCACGCCCTTCCTTTGCAGAGATATGGTTTTACTTCATTTACTTAGGAGCCCTCTCAGTGAAAAATATGCCACTTCATAGTTCTCATGTTAATTATTTCCTTCACCCTGACACCAACTTTGAAATCTCTCGGAATCAAGGGAAGGCTCAAATCAAATTTTCATTAATAACTTTAGTTATGTTTATCACACAAAAATCGTTTTAGCAGGGTTCAAAGGGGGTTACTGTCACCTTTAATAAAAGTCTGGAATGACCATAGTGGCATCTATGCTGCCACTTTTATGCAATAATATGTATTTTGCTATTAATTCAAGTGCAGCCTTTTTCCTTTGTTCTCTTATGTAGTATTTAGCCTTAAGCATGTGACCAGCCAGAGCCTGGCTGATGTTTATGTTCGCCTCCCACTTCTAGGCTTGCGATGGCCCGGATAGCAACTCTAATGGACATTTCATGGGAATTGTGACCTCAAGATCACTTCTGCTGAAAGAACAGGCACGTTCTCACAAAGGTAAGTATTTCTCAAGAGTATATGTCATCTCAAGAAAATATGTTGTCTATTGTTCGCAATGTATGCGGCCTGCTTTGACAGTTTATTGTATCAGAGCAGTTCTTATATTACACTAATCAAATATTTTTTTTTAAAATGGCTGCATGCGTAGATGGCCATGATAGGGCACTATTAGCTCGCAATATTAAAAACTTTGTGGCAGTGCGCCAGGGTGGTGAATAAGGCAAGAAACAGCTCCCCTGAAACCTAGGGCTGCATTACTCATTTATCAGGGCTTACCTTGTGCAGTCTTCAATGGCTGCAATCAGAAAGTCTACGGCAGTAAAAGCCTGCACGTCTTCCTGGTACCATCATACATTACATACATAAAACATATGCGCACTCGTGTTTGTGCTGACAATAAAAAGGCTGTGGCTTTTTATTTAACATAATACTAATGACCCAAACAGGAGTATTGTGTTTATTTCCCAACAAACAGGTGTGCAGTGTTATCATAGTTCTGTACTTTTGGGCACTTGTGCCAGGAACTGGAAACTGCCCTTCTTTGCTCTCATGATGCTCCCTAGCATGGGCTCCAAGGTCTATGTGTTTGGGACCTGTACATTGTCTGGTGGGCACTCATGTTCCTGCTGGCAACTTCCTTTCATGCCCATGCCGCCACACCTGAGTGGGTCCACGGCCACTCAGGTTTCCCCAAAAGACCTTTGCTCTGCTTCTAAAATCCCTGCGTGAAATAATTCCATCTCATTATTAACAGGTGGGTTCCGTCTTTGTGAAAAAGATCCGGGTCAGAGAAAAGTATGCTCTTGTACCTTATAAAGTTCAGCCCCCTGCTTATGCAACATGTTTCGACCTTCCCATTCAGTTTTCTCATGGCTATGTCAATGGCTCTGTCAAATTCCCTTTCGTCAGAGCATGAGAGATCATCTTCTAATGTATCCGCTGTTACGTGTGAGTTCACAAGATGTAATCGATCTGTCGTTAGTCGTTTAGGATCCTCTTTCTTTGTGCATACATCAGCCATACTTGTGCTTTGGTGGACTGATCGTTTTTTTATTTCAGTGCGAGCTAACCGCTTTCTTAAGGTTAAGTAAACTGGAGCAGCGGTCACTTCATCAGTGATACTTTTGCATGAGCTACTTAACACAGGTGAGGGCCGGACGCCTAAGTCATCAGGAAGACTAGCATTTATATCTGCAACTTCCGGAGATTTAACAGAACTGTCACAAGACTTTCCCATTTTATCAGGCAACTGTTGATTTTCAGCAACATCTTCGTGTTCATGTTCGTGAGTAGAGAGATTTTCAAGTAGATCAATCATTGCTGCCTCAGCTGCTTCATGATCTTCAATTTCAATTATTTAGTCAGAGTTTAATTCAGTAGAGTCATCATTTTTGTTTTTAGGTTCCACCTAAGGCTGTGCTTTAGTTTTAGTATTGCAAGCAGATTCATTATCCATTCTTGTCTGCAACAGTGCATTTAAGGTTTTCACATTCCTCAAAAATTTACACGAGCCTCTTGTCTTGGGATTTTTCAGTCTCTGGATAGTTGTAGATTTTTTTTTGCTGTTTCGTGCAAGTTTTCTTTTCGGCTACGTCTCACGCAGCATTCGCTCCCAGACTAACTTTCTCAAAAATTGAGAAGTAATTTTTATTTTTTTTGTTACGTTTATTAGTGGATTCCCCATATTTTATTTTTATGGGTAGTATTTCAGACATAAATATTTGTGTGCCACTCCAGTTCTTGCCATCCCTATAAGGGATGCGCATATGTTGAGTGTTTTGTTTCTTTCTATCTCAACTAGATTGTTCCCCACAAGGTGTATTACTAGGTATTCCAGGGGTGAAGGGGGGTCCCTGAAATCCACCAGGTCAGCTAATCTCTCATGTATGTCACACCATTTCATTCCTCCTCTGCCCCACCAGGACGTGAATGCGTTTTTAAATGGTAGTGTGTCCCTTGTCTCTTTGGTCCACCTTCCTGTCCTACCCACAAAGGAATGTCCCACGATCCATGCTGATTTGTAGGGGGTATCTTTTTCTGTTGAGAGATATTGGTAACATTTGTTCTGGCCTTATGTATCTTTTAGAACAACTTGTTTTCCAGCCACCTATTTTCTTCACCCCTTGCGGCCCTATGCCCCCGCTCCATGCCAATGTGGCTGCTCCTATTATAAAAGCGTGAGTTCCATACTCTGCGCTATCCCAGCCAGCCATGGTGATGGCTTTCTTCAGGATGGCCTGAAACTGAAAGCGGCTGAGGACCTTTCCATCCCTGTGTATCAAGAATTGGCCTCCTAGGTGGCGGCGTATTGCCAGAAAACCATTTGTGGTGCAAATTGGGCAGTCAGCCCCTTCTTCTATGCAGTAAGGGTTAATCTATCTCCCTTTTCCTATTTTTGTTGTTCTTATTTGCACTGTGATGCAGTCTTGCCCCATGCGTGTATCTAACATACAAAAACCATTGTTTGTCCTTGTATTGGATGCTATCAGTTCACCAACCCTCAGGGTTCCAAAATAGGCCAGCACAAAAGCTGCCCTAAATAACTTGGTTTCTTATATGTTGTACATATTTCTCCTAGTTTTATCATTAATGCTTTCAGTTTTTCAAAATGCAGAGGCCGCCTTCTGTTTCTTGTTGGGCCTTCTAGTTTGCCCCACCATTTGAAACCATAATCTATCAGTGCACTGTGGGTTGGGTCTTTCCCCCCACCTATTTTTTTACAAAATATGCTATTGCTGATAGATGCATCCTATCCCATGCCTTCTTTTTATTCTGGCTATAAGCCCATGCAACAAGTGTGTTAACTACCCTCTCATTTATATTTTCTGTGTTTGTGATATTTATGATTTCCTTCACTGTGGCCAGGCACTTACTGTATTGTTTGGATGTCTTTTCTGCCAAAGCCTTGTTGGTCAGCTCCATCAGAACCCTTGTGGGGGCCTCTGGGTCTCTGACAGGGAGTGGGTTTTGATAGGCACCTTGCTCTGAGGAGCGCTTGTTGTCCGCTGCTTTCTTCTCCAGGCCTAAGCCGTTCGGTGTGTACCAATCAGCTGCTTTTGTGTTTTCTCTGTCAGGACCTCCCATACTTTTTTTTCCACCTCCGTCATCCTCTGGTTTGTGTCTGGACGGAGGTACTGGAATGCATCCCACTGTAAGTAAGATAAAGCACCAGCGACATTATTCTCTGCTCCTGCAATGCGTTTTGCCCTTATCTCGATGTTGTTGTGCAGTGCGATTGCTGTCATAGCCCTTCTCACACTCAAAAACCATTGGCATGATGTTGTTCTTTTATTGATGATACTGACCACCGCCATATTATCGACCAGACTACCAGCTCTCTGTTGGCTACATCTGTGACCCATATGATATGATATGATATGATGTGATATGGCATTTATAACGCGTCTATACAAAAGTGTTTCAAGGCGTCGAGGCAAGGGAGGGGAAACAGAGGGAAGACAGACAACGATCTTACTAGGCCAGGTTTCATTCAGATCGTGCAAGTGCAAAGGAAGGGGGGAAAAAGGAAAAGTGCAGGGGGGGAGGGAAAAGTGGAGTACATGGGATAATAAATAACAAGATAAATAAAAGAACGGCCAGCTGGTGGCAAGTGCAGGGTGAGTGCAGGCATAAGTGCTGGCGGGGGACTGTAGGGATACAGAAAACAGTCCCGAGATGCAGGGGTTGCCAGGGAGGCAGTGCAGGGGTGCAACTGGCAGGGATTGGGCCCGAGGTCAGATGGATGGCCAGGTAACCAGTGCAGTCTCAGTATCAGCCAAGACTTCAGCAGGGGAGAGGGGGAGAGAAAGCAGAAGCAAAGAGGAAGGTTTTCAGATGCTTCCGGAACCGAAGATGGTTCTCCTCAAGTTTCAGGGAGGCAGGGAGTCAATCCATATGGGGAAGGTTTCCAGGAGTGTTATGTTCCTGGTCAAGCCCTGTGTGTGCCATGCCTTTGGCCAAGGGCCCGCAGACCACTTTTTCCCAAAAATGCTCCAAAACATTTGATGCCGGCGGCATCTGTGTATAAAACTCTTTTCCTTTTTGTATTGAATAGTGTGCACCATATGGCCGCCCATTTGAAATTCTTCAGGAAATGTTCCTCTGTGGTTAAGTCATTTCTAACTTCTTCTCCCAGCCTTATGTGTAGGTGTGGGTTTCTGGAATAAACCCTTCCTTGTGGTATTATTCATGCTGCGAAGTTAAGACTGACTGCCAAAGATTGTAGTTCGCTCAACGTTCCTTTGTTTTTCTGTTTTAAAACCTTAACTGCTTTCAGTAAGCATTCTATTTTTACTTTGGGGATTCTGCATTCTCCAAGTACCATGTCTATCTCAATGCCTAGAAAGAATATTGTAGTTGTTGGGCCTTCTGTCTTTTCATGGGCTAGTGGGATGCCCCATGCTTATGTGAATTTTATACAATTCTCCAGTGCCTCTTTGCATGTGTCTGACGCCTTGTGTCCTATGATTAAAAAGTCATCCAGGTAATGGACCATGGATGCCTCTGGCAGGAGCCTTTGGAAGGCACATTGGATGAAGGAACTACATTTCTCAAAAAAGCACATGAAATGGCACACCCCATAGGAAGGCACTTGTCCACGTAGATTTTGTTTTTGAATTGAAAACATAGCCATGGTTGTGACTTGCGATGTACTGGTAATAGCCTGAAAGCAGCTTCAATGTTCGCTTTGGCAATGAGTGCCCCCTTGCTCTGCTTTCCTGACCAATCTGATTGCTTCTTGGAAACTGGTGTGAGATACAGATGTGTCCAGCTCTGATATGCCATCATTTACCGACCTGCCTAAAGCAGACAAATCTGATTGCTTCTTGGAAACTGGTGTAAGATACAGATGTGTCCAGCTCTGATATGCCATAATTTACTGACCTGCCTAAAGCAGACCAATCTGATTGCTTCTTGGAAACTGGTGTAAGATACAGATGTGTCCAGCTCTGATATGCCATCATTTGCTGACCTGTCTGGGGGGAAGGATTGGTGATGTATGAGGCAGGATTTCCCTTGCTCTTTCTTGGGAACCAGTCCCAATGGAGAGCAGATGCATTCTCCCGGGGACCACTTATCCTCTCCAGTGCCAATTCTTCCTTTACTGCTTCTGGATTTTCCCTGGCTGCTTTGAGGAACGGTGGTATGTCCCTTGAGCTCCTCCCCTTGAATCGTATGATGAAACCCTTTGTGAAACCTTCTAACAGGCATTTGCTGGTTTGTCTGTCCGGATATGTGTCAAGCCAGCCTTTCATTGGCTGCATTTATATTGGGTATTGGTGAACGCTTGTAATAAGGGTCCTCATACTTAAGGTTTTTGGGAGGGGTTCTTGTGTATTTGCTAATGCTCTGCTCCCCCCGCAATCTGCTGCACTAGTGCTTATATCTGCATTCTTTCCCCCATGAGCAAAACCCTTTGTCATATTTCCAACATATGGTGTCTGCTGTTCGCATCCGGACCTGCTCCTTGATGCTAATGGTACATTGTTGCATTAGGGCTGGGGGTGGCTGCCCTAATTATTCCTCCGAAGGCTTCACAATGTGGCCTTTTTGAAGCTTGCTATCAGTTCAGCCCAGTTTTATGCAAAACGGGTTTGCTTAGGCGGACTCACTATGGCCACACCCATATACTGTGGCGTTACCTGCGCTGACCGCTGCCGCTTGCACTCTCTCCCCCGACAGGGTGTAGAGCACTCTTAAGGAGTGGATCCCGGCTGAACCACGTCGCGAAAAAGCATTCATGGATATTACGTGCTCCAAGCGGTCTCTCCCTGATGCTCCCACCCCAGACAGGGTCTAGAAAACTTCAAGAGTGAAAGCTGTGCACAACCAACAAGAAGCGGGGTCTGCGAAAGCAGAGTCCAGTACACTCAGGCCAGAGTGTTTCTTCTGTGGTGCTGCTCCAGCAGCTCTGTCTTTATAGGGCCAATGTGCCCTGAGGCAATAACCTGCCCTGTCTTCTGTGAACCAGGAGGGCCGGCATGTGCCGACAGCCACTTTGCACATAGGTGCGAGGCTTCCCGCATTTTCTTCTCGTCCTTTTGGTTTCTTGTTCTCTCCTCCTGTTAAGCAAAGGGGGAGAGGACACTACTGCCAAGGTGCTGGCGCCTATCACATGTTAGCACCTTGGCTGTCTGGTACCCAGAGAGGACACTACTGACAAGGTGCTGGCGCCTATCTCATGTTAGCAGCTTGGCTGTCTGGTACCCTTCCCTGTCAGGCTTCCCTTTGGGGTGCCTGGGTTAGGCTATCTAAACAAAAGGGATGAGGGAGGGAACAGGAGGAGAGGCGCTCTTTATGGCTGCCTTTCTTCCCTCTTGTCCCCCCCCCCCCCTCTGTGTCTCCTGTGGCCCCTCCTCAAGCTTAAGGGCTCATGCCCTTTAGCTTCATGGAAAGTGCCCCCTCATTCCGTGGCACTAGACACACTCACAACCACACAGGCCCCACACTTGTTTAATCTTCAGGTGGCACTCTGCACCCGAGGGGGCTCTGTACTTACCAGCGCCAGCCCCGACATACACTTCTTCATCTAGCGGTGCCTCATTGCCACTGCGACACTGCCACCAATGCTCCTGCCTGGGATTTGAGGAGGCTGGACATACCCGCTCCAGCACTGCTCCTGTACGGCACAGGCGGGTGGCCGGCCACTGGCATTCTGGCACTCCCCTTCACACGGGCCGACTCGTCACTGGCGGACCGGGACTTCTGGATCTTCACCGCCCTGACTACCTGACACCAGGTGAAGTGGACTTAGGGCGCACCGCAGCATGCTCTGGGGCCACTCGTGGCATGGGCGGCCTGGGAGCATCAGGCTTCAGGGCCCAGCCCATCTGTCCTAGGGGCAAGCCAGCTGGGGGCACGGCGACGCTGCCTGGTCCCAGGCTGCCCAGCACAGCTGGCTCAGGCTGTGGCCCTGATCTTCTCCAGGAGCATCTGCACACGCATCCCAGAGCATCTTTCTTTTTGGGCCCATCCGGCCTGGCCCCCAGAGGGGGTGGACATGCCTTGTGGGGGTCAGGGCTGCATTTGGTATGCAGCCCTGGCTCTCGCTTTATACCTGGAAACTCCTGACATATGGGGCATGGCTTCTGCAGTCATTGTAGCCCCCAGGGAGGCACTCCAGGCCACACTCTCTGCCCCCAACGAGAGCATCACCAGTCACCTTCTCTATCCTTCCAGAAGACAGTTAATCCTAATTGTATTTCTTGAGGTTCTCCCCTGCACAGACCCTCCTTGGGCAGGGGAGGCCTTCAATTGTTTTCCCCCCTTGTCCCCTTGTTCCAGCCCCAGGGAAGGAGCTGCCTGGTTTAGTCCACAGCAAGGAACAGGTAAGTTTACACAGTAAGTTAAACACACAAAAACTACAAATCAACATTTAAATAAAATACTCCCCCAACCTGATGTCTGCGTCCTCTATTTATTATTTTCCCTTAGGGGACAAGCAGTGCAGACCTTCTAGTCAGGACCTAATTGGGCCAGGGGCTCCATGTGTGGCCATCGTGCATGCTGGGGCCTCCGGCCTCCAGTTGCCCTGTCCATATCAGATTCCCCCATCATCAGCTGCCCCCATCTCTTCCCCCTCGTCCCCGCATCCACTTACCCTCATGCAGCCTCTTCCAAACTGCCACATTCGCCACACACCCTGCTGCCCGCGTATTGCCTCCAGTGCCAATGGCTGTCATGAAAAGGGAGAAGGGACAAGGAGTAGTTCCTTTCTCCTTTTTTCCATGGTTGCCCTTTCCTATTGTCGTTTTTAAAAACTTGTAAAACAGCCATGTCACAATTTCACTATTTGCAAAACACTCTATTAGCACCCAAGAGAGCATGCTGGGGGGTCTAATAGCTATAACCCCATCAGTGGGGCCCATTACCACCTGGAAATGGTGAAGGAGCCTTCGTTAAACTGGTCTCTAGGCCATTATCAGGCAGTAAAGCTCTTACCTCGAGGGATATTAAATTAACTGTGGACTGTGGTACTTCTCTGGTACCCGAGAAAAGAAACGGCCATTGATTGTTAGTCTACTACCTGATAAAAGAAATGGACATTGATTACGTTAGTCTACTACCTGATAAAAGAAATGGACATTGATTACGTTAGTCTACTACCTGATAAAAGAAATGGACATTGATTACGTTAGTCTACTACATTAGAAAAGAAATTGTCTTCTTTGTTTTCCTTTTATTCTTATATTAACCTAGAGCATTTTCCATCAACTTTTGAAGATGTATTGCCAATGATTTTAAATCCACCCTAACGTGTCCGTCTCAGGAACATAGTTAAAAAATGTTATCTTTTCCAACAAACACTTTCCTTTACCATCTATTTGTACCAATTGTTTTAACGTTTCAGACCTTTGATATCTGTATTACTCACACCTCATACGGTAATAGATATGCATCTCAAATTCTCCACAATAGTCACAATTATCATTAATATGTCATCCAATCTTGAATAAACTGCTACTAAATTGTGCCTGCCTGATGGTATTCTATCTAAAGGCGTACCTTTTCTCCAAGTCAATCTATTCAATCTCAAGCTATAGATTAGAGACTCAGATAACGTCCACCCTTACTTCAAGTTTCCAATCATATTGTCTATATATCCAGAAATGTTCTCCTAATGATAGGTCCCATCTCCCTCCAACTTAGTTATTTTTAAATCTATACATTCTCTCTCCATCGCTGAATTTCATGCCATATCAGCATTGCCATTGCTGAAATACCAAAAGGGCTGGAGATCCATATTATTTCAATTTGTATCCCTTCTTACGTACCACTACAATAACACAAGATTACGTTCAGGATTATATCTTGTTTGTTGCTTTGTCCATTGCTGTTTGGTTCAATTGAACTCCTTAAATTGGAAAAACCTTATATTTTTCTTTTATTTGTACTACTTACATAGAAAATAAATGGTCACTCATCAAGCTGCTCGACTACCCAAGAAAATAAATGGTAATCGACTAAGCTGCTGTATAGCCCAAGAAAAGAAATCATTGATTAAGCTATTATTGTATGTAAGAAAAGAAACAGCAATCGATTAAACTCTTCTAGCACCCAAAATGAAAATGCTAATTGATTGAGCTCTTTTACTACCCAAGAAACTCAATGGTCCTCCATTAAGCTGCTCTACTACCGAAGAAAGAAAATGGTCATTGATTAAGCTGTTTTAGTATCCAGGAAAAGAAACGTTAATTGATTACACTGTTCTACTACCCAAGAAAATAAATTGTCATTAATTAAGCTGTTCTACCCCACATGAAAATAAATGTTAATTGATTAACCTGTTCTACTACCCAATAAAAGAAATGGTAATTAATTGAGCTGTTCTAGAACCCAGGAAAATAAATGTTAATTAATTAAGCTATTCTAATGCTCAAGGAAAGAAATGGCAATCAATTAAGCTGTTGCAATTCAAAAGAAAAGAAATGGTCATCAATTAAGCTGTTCTACTACCCAGGATTTTTTTTATTGGTGAGGCTATTCTACTACCCAAGAAAATAAATGGCCATCAATTCAGTAGTTCTACCACCCAAGAAAATAAATGGTCATCAATTATGGGTTCTACAACGCGAGAAAATAAAGTCCCACTGATTAACTTGTTTGGCTATCTAGGAAAAAAAGATATTGATGAATATCTACTACCCAGGAATAGAAATGGTTGCCTACAAAACCACTCTACACCCACGAAACAAAGGGGTTGAGAAAGGTTTTGTAGAGGAGCAGGTGGATGCATTCTCCTTGGTTACCACCCCCTGACCACCGTCCTATTGGAATGATGGATGAAGAGCTACAATTAGAAACCCATGCATACGTTTATGCAACATGTCCATACCCCTTCGACTATATGAAAGACAATATGCACTCAGGCAGCCATTCAGAAGATATCCTCATGTTGAAACAGTGGAAGAAAACTATCAAGAAGGATGTCCCTTGCTGAGTTGTCCAAATGCAGCCATGGATAAAATGGTGTGTTACGTGGATGTACTTTAAACAAAGTCTAATAACAGAAACAAGAGTGTCCTAAAGAAGATATATGAGTGTACTTGAAACAATATGTAAATACCTAAGAATGAGAATGTAATTGGAGCACTAAGCAAAACATGTACTCCATGCTGCAGTATTTACACATACAAAGAAGAATGAAGTGGTTTACTGCTCAATAACGATAAACACGCTGAAATGCAAGGTACAAAGAATACATAGAAGCTTGCTTATAAGAGGTATATATTCAACGTTTAGGACTACCACCAGAACAAGACGGACAACGGCTTATGTTAATCTGCCCAAATACCTCAAAATACGAGCCCAGGATCTTAAACATGGAAAGATGGTGAAAAAACTGCTTTCTTTGCGAAATAGAAGTGGACATTGGCTGAGAACCAAGGATGCTATTTCAAGAGATGAAGGGAAAAGCACAAAGGGTGTCTATGAGCAGACCATGTGCAAGGACATATTTCCCAAAGATTAGGAGGAATGAGAACATTTACTGATGCCAAATATTGGATAATTAAAAGGGCATAAAGTCAATGTGGGAAAGAGTGAGCAAGTCTTTAAACACTAAAATCAGAACTGCACCCAGCATAATGGAACCAGATGGTGTTCAATGCACTGTCGAAATTAACAAATTCATGGTCTTGCAACACATGATGAGGAGCTCGCAACAAAGGGCTATTCATTAGGCCTGGAGCTAAGATAGCGGTGTACCTACACTCCCTCGAATGACCCGAGAAAGTGCAGACTGGCAAGGTCAGTCTTCCAACCGAATACACTGGCATCAGGCCTACCGATGAGAGTGGGTGGGCTAATTGGGAAATAAGGAGAGAGCTGACAACCACCTGAGTTTCCTTTCTATGTACGTGCTGCTAACAAGCCGAGTGTCCAAGATTGAATTTGGGTTGCCAACCAATTGCAATAGCCTGCCATGCACTTTTCCATACAATGTTGCAAAATATTAGTCCGCTGACACATTTTCTGCAATGGCAATGACGAGTACCCCACACCACTTATTTAGAAGTAGCTCAGGGTGTGTCTTACAGAAAAGAGGCCACCAATGTGAAACTAACATGCACATTTTCTATAAATTGATATGATCCCCTAATACAATCCCACCCCTCGATAGGTTTTTACTGTTTGCCACATAGGATGACATCATAGAAGACACATCTAGCATTATATGAGATAAAACGAATGATAAGACTGTGTGATCTTGCATGTGTCGAGTTGATGAGTGTTTATTCACCCTGCTTTACTTCATGAGATTAAAGCAGTATGTTACCATCTCCTTTGAGTCTGTCTGGTTATTGGGTCTGAAATATTTTACTGGTAATTCGATCTAGCACAACACATGCTTCAAGGTGCTAGAGCACATTTCCAGTCCCCAAAGTGGTTGTTTTTCAGTTACCAGTGAAATGCATTTGTGGAAGAGAAGCAGGGGTTGCAGCCAGGTGAGAGAAGGCACAAACAAAGGAGAATATTTACAACATTAAGGAACCGTAAAGACACACTATTTTGATGAACAATGCCTGGGTAGTATTTTCAAGCCGAGTGGGAAGGGATAAAACACATTAAAGATAGCCAGGAGAAAGCAGAATTGCTCATCCAATGCTTCCATTCAATATCCCCAAAGGAAATGAATGATGAGGAGTCATGGATGATTTGTGGAAGAATGGAGCTCCCACAGCTCCAACATGGGAGAAATGTAGTGAGACCAAATGGATATAATCAAAGATATTAAAGGACTTTAGAAGGGAATGGTCACAAGAGGCAGGAATGTGGGCTGAGGACTTCAATGTGCTGCTGCAGCCCCTCAGCCCAAGGAGAGCGCAATGAAAAGCTTTTATTTACAGGCCCACAACAAGACAACAGCATTGAGGAATATATCACTTATAAAAGAAAGAGGCATCCAGTACCTTAGACGTTATGGGCCTCACAGTAGAATTGTGGGACAGCACAGTTTCCTGCATCATTTCCTTTGGCAGTGTTTATGGCGGAAGGACCATCTTTGAGCTCTAACAAATACTTAGAACATATTTAAGGTAAAGAAAAGTTGTGGATCCGGGCAGAGTAGGCAAAGGGGTCTTATCGGTCCCCAGACGGGAGAGAGACAATGGCATTATCATATCGCATGACCTGCAAGCGCCATAGTCCCTGAATTCTCATCTCCTCCATTAATTCCAAAACATCCACCTAGGTGCTCTCGCAGTCTGCCTAAAAAAAAATATCTAGTATCAGCATTAGAAGAAAATGACCAATCAATCGATAATTTCTAAATAACGGCTCACACAGCTACAACACTTACTTCATACATTTGTTTTGTTAGTTGTATCGTGCCACTGCTTCCGAACACTTTATGGAGGGAAGTCGTGTATCCACAAGTGTTCCTTAAAGAAACAGTGCATACCATCAGCCAGTCAGTATGCTCTATTTCAGCATATACCGTAAAAGCACAAAAGCATACAGAAAAATTAAAAGGGAAGACATACGATCTATATTAAATCATAAAACATGAAAAAAGATAAAATCAACAAAGTTATCAACTGTAATCCACATTAACGCCTTCATTGGACTTTCTATTGAATTCCTTCACAGCCCAGAAAGAGTGTTCCACTCTGGCAGGTCTGTGGAAGCAGGCAGAGGAGCAGGCTAAGGGTGAGGCATCTGGACTGTTCAAAGTGTACTGGGAGGATGGACTCCTGCACAGTGAGCGAAAGACTCTGAGGGCGCGGGCACCAGAAGGTTGGTGATTCCCCAATGCCACAGAAAGTTCCTTTTGGATTTGGCTCACCAAATTCCTTTAGTGGGTCACTTGGGAGTGACTAAGACATCGGATCGGTTTTCTGCGCACTTTTACTGGCCGCAGTTTGGCGTAAAGGTTAAGGAATTTGTCTGGTCCTGGCTGACTTGTCAAGCTTCTGGCAAGTCAGGTGATGCCACAAAAGCCCCCTTAATTCCACTACCCATGGTTGGACGGCCTTTCGAGAGAATCGGCATGAATATTGTGGGTCCTTTGGATCCTCAAACCAGCTCGGGAACAGATATATCTTGGTGGTGGTAGACCACGCCACAAGATACCCTGAGGTTTTCCCTCTGAGGAGCATCAAGACGCCCGTGGTTGGGAAGGCTCTGATTTGGATATTCTCCCATGTTGGATTCCCCAAGGAAGTTGTTTCTGACAGAGGATCAAACTATATATCAGCATATATGAAGGCTATGTGGGAAGAGTATGGAGTCACCTACTGGTTCTCTACGTCCTTCCATCCACAAACCAATGGGCTTGTTGAGCGGTTCAACAAGATCCTGAAAGGCATGATAGGTGGTGTGGAAGAGCACCTGAGGAGAAAATTGGATATTCCACTGCCATACCTTCTGTTCACCTACAGGGAGGTGCCACAGAACGGAGTAGATTCTAGCCCCTTTGAGCTCCTGTTTGGACACTCTGAATGAGGTACCCTCAGTCTAGTGAAGGAGGGATGGGAAAGTAAACCCTCATCCCCGTCACGAGATGTGGTGGAATATTTACTCGGCCTTTGTCTAGAATGGCAACGTACATGGAACAGTCAACAAAGAATCTGAAGGCCAGTAAGGAGCTAATGAAGCACTGACAGGACCAGAAGGCCACACTGACGGTCTATTCTCCAGGCCAGTGGGTGCAGATTATGGACCCTGCCAAACCCAGTGCCCTTCAGGACAAGTGGACTGGGTCTTACTGTTTGCTGGAAAAAGTCAGTGAGGTGAATTATCTCATTGACATGAAAGGACCAAGACAGACGTGCAGGGTCTTTCTCGTCAACCGGCTAAAACCCCATTATAGCCGGAATGACAAGGTCATGGCATTAGTGACAGATGGGAGACTGAAGAGGAGACCGATCCCCTCCCAGAACTCTTGCACACTGAAGCCACAGATGGGTCAGTTGAAGGTGTTAACCTTGCAACAGACCTGTCAGTACAGCAACTGACAGACTGTCGCCGGTTACTGGGACAGTTTGCCGGTCTGTTTTCTCTGACTCCAGGTTGTGCAGATTGGTGCACCCATGATGTGGACACTGGAGACAGTAAGCCGGTAAAGAGTAGTATTCACCAGATGTCCGATAAGGTCAGGGACACCATCAAGGAGGAAGTTTCCAAGATATTGTCCCTACGAGTGATAGAGCCATCCCACAGGCTCTGGGCTAGCCCAAGGGTGCTGGTCCCTAAAAAGACCAGTAGTTGGAAGAATGAAGATCATTTTTATGTGGAGGGGGCTCAAATCTGTCAAGAAGACAAATGCTCACCCCATTCCTTGGGGAGATGACCTCATTGACAAGCTCAGCGCTGCCAAGTACATGAGTACTTTTGACCTCACTGCAGGGTATTGGCAGGTCGGCTTGACAGATGTAGCGCGAGATAGGTTAGCATTCTCTACCCTAGAAGGACATTATCAGTTCACTGTGATGCCCTTCGGATTGAAGAATGCCCTGGCCACTTTTCAGAGGATGGTTAGCCAGGTTTTATCTGGACTGGAAAACTTCAGTGTTGCCTATTTAGACGACATTGCTGTGCTCAGCCACACGTGGGAGGATCATGTATCCCACCTGAAACAATTGCTTCAGGTGCTGAAGAATGAAGGCCTGACTATCAAGGGCAGGAAGTGCCAGATAGCGCAGAGTACCGTGGCTTACCTAGGCCACCTGGTCGGTGGAGGTAAGAAACAACCTCTCAAAGCAAAGATACAGGCTGTGAAGGATTGGGACATCCCCACGACAAAGATGCAGGTGAGAGCCTTTCTAGGCCTCACTGGGTACTACCAGTTGATCAACAGAGGGTATGGGACCATTGCCATGCCCCTGAATGATTTAAAGTCCAAGAAGATGCCAAAGAAGGTAACCTGGACCCCCACCTGTCAAACCTCCTTTCAGGATTTAAAGGATGGATTGTGCAGGTGCCCAGTTCTGAAAGTGCCGGACTATGGTCAGGAGATCATTATACAGACAGGCACCTGTGATATTGGGATTGGAGCAGTGTTAGCGCAGCTGGACTCTGAATGGGTAGAGCAACCTGTCACCTACATTAGCAGGCGGTTGACAAAAAGGGAAAGGAACGTGCTGTCATAGAAAAAGTGGTGTATGCGGTTGTATGGGTCGTAAAGAAGTTGAAACCCTACATCTTTGGGTCTCACTTTACGATCCAGATGTAACACAGGCCTCTGCGATGGTTAATGACCGTGCTATGGGAGAACCCTAAGCTTTTGCATTGGGCCATATCCCTACAGGGATTAGATATGGACATCCAGTACAAGCCATGCTCCCAGCATGGAAGTGCAGATGGCCTCAGCTGGTACTTTTGTCTTGATGATGAACCAGACCCTCACTAGGGAGGTGGTTCACATGTTGAGACCGGGGGCATGCTCGCCTGGGCTTTTTTGATTTTTTGATAATGAAAATGAATGATGGGAGATCAACCTACAAAAATGTGTGAGGTCATTCTGCACACATTTTCTCTCCTCAGCACACAAAACACATAGTCACGTGTACTCTGGGAGGACACAGCCTAAAGGCGCTGTCCTCCCCTGTCATGTTCAGATGGAATGTGACAGCCACAGGTACATCAAAGCATATCAAGAAGGGGGAAGGCATACCTTCCACCAGCCATGGGCAGCCTAATTAAAATATCAAAGGCTCCATGGATCTGATTTCCTATTTTTTAGTTTGACTGGTGACAGTGCATACTAATGAGAGATAATTGAGGCAAACCTGTTGAAGGGGCTTGGTCGCTGAACAAGACAACAGGAAAACACCCCTTTAGTATGTAATGTTTCAGCTTGAAGCTAGTTCCCACCCCACTGCATGAAAGCAGTGAATGGCATGCCTGTGTCCATTAGTTACCGTAGGTACCCCTGCAGAGTGGACCCCTTTCATAGGGGAGAAGTATGTGATTTGAGGGAGACAGGAAGTCTGCTCCTGTCACAAACTTCAAGGGAGACCTGCGCTTTCATCAAGAGTCACAGATGTCTCAATTAACCAAAGAGACACTTTGATCTACAACAGACAGGAAGATGGGTGGGACCTAGGTATATGTTGTCACCCCTTACCTTGCCTGTTGCCGAGCACTCTGGTCCTAACCTCATGCAAAACAGAAGATTGTTGGTGGGGACCCAGGATTGGTTCATAGGCTTAGCCTGCACCGATCACTGGGGTCCATTTGGCTTTGAAAGAGGGCTAAAACCCTCACTGATCTTCCAACGACTTTGAAAGGAGTAAGAAGAAGGACTCATTTGGACCAGGGCTGAAGGTACAGTCTACCTTATATCTTCCACCAGTGAAGGAACTCCAGGAGTTCCAAGAGGGAACAAAGATCCCTCCCCTAAACATCTCCCAGGGAACAGAGGGAGATACCCACTCAGAGGACCCATCCAGCAGCTCCAGAACCGGTACCCAGCCAGCACACTGCATGCCCTGCTAGGTTCTGCCAGCAAGCTTACTAGGTGGGAAGTGCCGGAGAGTATCTGAGCTAAGGACAAGGCTGCTGCCTGCAAACACTCTCCTAAGCTTTGGCTCGTCCACCTTGAAAGGACAACACAAGTCCTGCGAAGAAGCTAGGAGGAGTGCCACACAAGCATCAACCAGCATCTATCTTTCAAGGACATTTTTGAGACAGTCGAGTCCTAGAACCGTAATTGGCAGCACCACAGACTGTTGTCAAATCGCAGTCATCAGAACCATCCGAGATGCCTCGACCAGCGCTCCAGATCTGCCAACCAGCACAAAGACAACGATTCTTGACCCTGAGTTGCCGTGTAGGCCAGCCTGCAGTCGTACGTCCAGCCTCGCTTGTCGAACTGCCTGCTGCTTGACCCCCGCAGCTGTCTCCCGTCTCAAACTCTGTCTTAGGCGCTGCCAAGCATCATGAACCTCTTAAGCACATGGTACATTGTGGTTCTGCCCCCCTGGTCCGTCTCAAAAGGTCCCTTTAGACAGTTACAACCGTTTGCCCCTGGGTGCTGAAACCAAATAACCTTGAACCGTAAGACTGATTACCATACCAACTACCTTCCTGTCAGCATCCAGAGTGCATCCCTTTCCTTCATGAAACTGTCTGTCCTTTGTGTTCCTTTACAGGGTGGGTAGTATTTTGTAGTGTGCTAGAACGGTCTGTTGTAGTAATAGTAAAGTAGGTTGTTTTACACAACCTTGACTGGACAGTCCCTTTTATCATTCTAATAATAATTAGGATGCAATTAATTAGAAAATAATTGTATTTTCGCTGAGTTGCAACTAACCAACGATCCACGACCTTGTGGAAATAAGCCTGCCATTCTGTCCAAATTACCAAAATTGGACAAGGAGGTTTATAATTGACTTGTATTCCAATCTGTTTGGATCCCTTCTGGTGTACTAGAGGTGTGGGGCTGATTGATGGTTTAGAAACCGATATTCATTCCTGGACCACTGGTGCCCTGGAAGTTGATTTGTCACAGTGGGGCTTTCCTGATGGATGGACCTTGACTGTGTAAGGAGTCCAACAGCACAATTTGGTATCCAATAAAAATGTATTCAACAAAAAAGTAGTCAGTGAAAATGTTGTTGTGAAAATACCTCTTCAGTGAAAAAGTTGCCAGGCAAAAAGTAGTCAAAAATGCATCTCAAAAGTAGCCAAAAATGTAGCTCTACTAGGGTCATTGTTAAGGTTTGGGTGGGTTTAGTGGGTTTGTGATTGCCTGGTTTAGGGTTAGGATAGGGGTTAGGCTAAGGATAGGGTTTGGGGTTAGAGTAAATATGTTCGGGTTTTGTTAGTGGTTTGGGTAGATTTAGGGCCTCATTACGAGCTTGGCGGCAGCCATGGAGCTATTACCTCCATGGCTGCCGCCAAAAAGGGCTCTTTACCGGACGGGTTCAATGGGTCAGCCTCCATTAGCGGAGCCCGTTAACCTGTTACGCGAACGTCGTAATGAGGCCCTCAGTGTCCATGTAAGTGTTAGGGTCTGGGTAAATGTTAAAGAAAGGGATTCAAAGGTTGGAAAAGGCTGGTGATGTTGGCATAGGATAGCGGTTAGGATATACCTAGTGGCTAGGGTAAAGTAAGCATTGGGGTAAGTGTTAAAGTTGCAGTTAGGGCAAGGTTAGTATTACAGCAAGTGTTTGAGTTAGGGCAAGGACTATGCACTTTGTGATGAGCTGGTGACGGGGTTGGAGACAGGTCCACTTTTCATTTTCCATTAGTATAGCTCGGTGGCAACGCGCTTGTCTTGGAAGCAAGACGACACAGAGCAATACAGATTCGAATTTCGGGTCTGCGCTTAGAAACCTCTTCGGTATTCAGCGCATTAGAAATAACCAATTATAATTATAATTTTTTTTTTGCATTCAGTAATATGCAAATGAAATGCATTCCAGCACTGAAGGGTTAGTGTTCTGAGAGAGTTCAGGGTAGAATAAGGGTTGTAATTAGAGTTAGGGGAAGGTTTAGGAATGGAGTGAGGGTGATTATGGAGATTAGAGCTTTGGATCATATTTAGGGTTACAGCTCTGTGCTTTTCTGTATCTAAAAATAGCTTTTGGTGACCTTATAACTGGCAACATTTTCACACTTTACATTGCTTGTATTGAATGACGACATTTCTTTTAACAACTTTTTGCTGACTACATGTTCACATGACTACATGGTCCTGGGGACATTTTCACATAGAGCTCACCATTTCTTTTTACTGTTCTCCATTACTGGGAGTTGCGGCTCTGGCCATTGGGTCTCCACTTGCTGCCTAGTGTGTGTGTGGGCAGGGGGTGGGCACAATGTTCCAAGGCAGGAGTGATGCTTGCCTAGACCAGAGGCTTCCCACTGCCACATGATGCTTCAGTTGTTGTCCCTTCTCCAGGACGTGTGGGTGCCACCTGCTGCTCCATTTTGTGCCTGTCAGGGGTCTCAGGAAAGCTTCCCTATGGCTAGCAGCTATGCTTGCCACAGCCCCCCCCTTTCCCCATCAAGACGAGAGAGCATGTGCCTACTGAATGTTATTTCATTCAGGGGTTTGCGCCACACTATGGTGATAGTCCCTCCTACCAAGTGAGGATTCATATTATTATGTTACCCAAAAGAAGGGACACTTATATCATCACTAAAACAACATGTTACCCTCAAACATGTTTTTTAGTGAATAGGTTGTAATTGGTATTAATCATTGGTACACACAGCCCACATTGGCTTAGTGGCTGTCAGTAAGATTCTAAATGTTTGAGGGTAACATGTTGTTTTAGTGATGGTGTAAGTGTCCCTACTGAATGTTACCCATCGCATCAGTTTCAGGAGAGTGAACTGCTTAGCTGGCTCATCCAGGATACAAACATGTGCCCCACACATTGATTTCTGCAACAGACGCGTTAACCAACTGAGGTACCTGGGGCTGATTGATGGTTTAGAAACCGATAGTCATCCCTGGACCACTGGTGCCCCGGAAGTGGATTTGTCACAGTGAGGCTTTCCTGATAGATGGATGGGCCTTGTCTGTGTAAGGAGTCCAACAGCACAATTTGGTATCCAATAAAAATGTATTAAAAAAAAATGTTGTCAGTGAAAAGTCGTGGTGAAAATACATCTGCAGTGAAAAAGTTGCCAGGCCAGAAGTAGTCAAAATGCAGCTCAAAAGTAACCAAAAAGTACCTTTCAGATTACATTCAAATTATCTATTCTGTGGGTTTACCTACTTAATAACAGGTGAAAAAATGACCTAAAAGTGATGGATGCAATGCTTTGAAAAAAATCACACCCTTGCTCTGGGCAGCCTCCCACACCATCGGGGTTTAGTCTGTAGGTATCGCTGTCTTGATCCTGCCACCAAAAAGAGCACTTCATTCTGAGTGCTGGACGTGTGCCTCTGCCTGGGGACACAAGCAAGCGCAGACATAACTTGTGGTCTGGCAGTTTGGGCCCGGCTGCTGCTCACATTGATGACAGGACCGAGCAGGATCTGCATGGGGTGGGGGGCTGCCCAGAGAAATGCCAGAGGTTATGATGAACGTAAAGCCTCCAATACCTCACTTTTTAAATGTTGGCTACTAGGTGACGCTTAAGCACCACCTTAGCCAATACTATTGCTTGGGAATGCCGCTAGGAAGGAGATGACATGTGAGGAGGGACATACAGGTTGTGGGTGTTCTTTGGTTATTTACCCACTCATTGACTGCCCATTGCCAGGCTAATCTCCATCACCATTGCCACCCACTACCTGCCCCTCTCCACCAAGTCAACGCTCTCAAGCAGTAATATCAAACTCCGCCCTGACAGTGTCAATCCGAAGCAATCGGCTGAGAGTTAACGGCTTCATTACTGCTGTTAATGCACTACTGGTGCCATAAAAATGTCTTGTCCAAGTGTGCCTCCAGCCATTTGATTTATAATCTGTTCCTTTAACAGAAGTCCTGTTCAAAACACACAATGGCAAAGCCAACCGGTTTGGCTTAAATACAGGTATTATATAGGTATTGGCCATGCACTGCTATCAGATGCCCAGGTAATTACCCCATGTTTGCCGTTTTAGGGCCAGATAGTAACAGTCTCGGGAGGATAGTTCAGCGGCAATGTTCTCGCCTTGGAAGCAAGGACCGCGCTTAGAAAAGTCTGGGTATTAAGTGAGTTATAAATAACCTATCATATCATAGCATTGTGGCAGTGCCTGGGAAGCTGTTGGCTTGGCCAAAGCTTGTTGGTTTTAGTTTGTCCCCATAAGTGAGGGGATGTATGCCTGGACATAGTTCCCACACTATGGAAATTGAATCAACCTGCACCTGATTAGGTCCACAAGCAAATACGACTAATCTGACATTGGGGTACCCTCCCTCGACCCCACTTGACCCTCTGCATCATTTACTGTCTTACTTGTGTATCGTGTTTGGTTTGTTTTCTCTAAGTTTATCAGCACCGTGATGCTGACGGGTTTGGGCGCTGTCAATAAATGCTACAAATAAATAAATAAATAAACAAACAAATAAGTAAATAAATAAATAAATAACAAGGCTATAACATGTCTGGGGTTGTTATGTTCCTGTGCAGTGGTCTAGCAGAAGTGCCGACTGGGCTGTTCCTGTTTTTGCAGGCCCACCATAGTTTGCAAATGGTTTGTCCCCTTTCAAAATCATGGTATGGGATGTTGCTTGGTGCAATGCCAGTGGCTTTGAATAGTGGAAAATCTCCCAACCCTTATTAGATTTTGAAGAAATTACCTAACAAGTCTTATCCAGTGGGCCTCCCCCATGCACTTCCCTGTGATGTCATTTCTCATGACATAAACTGGGTCAAGATTGAGCCATAAGGCTTGTCCGGTGCCCCTCCAAGTAATTTAAAAAGTGTGTGCATGGCTGGGCTCGGGGGTCGTTGCACCCCCCTCCCCCCCAGCACTAAGTGCAGGATGCCAGGAGACAGCAGCCCTCGGCCCGGGGGCACATCTCTCCATGTGCCCCTTTGTGCTGACTCTCGGCCGCACGGACGGAGACCTGATGGCCCGGGTGGGCTCGGGTTACGGCTGGCCCCTCCCGGTGGCAGGCAGGGCTAAATGGACGGGCTGAAATATAGATGAGTGGCCCGGACTGCTGCTGCTTGCTGCACCCCTGTGCCCCACCCCCTTCATGCTGGGGGTAAGGTTTCACCTCCTCCAAAACTTAATCAGGTGGAGAAGGGGGTGATGTGCCGAGCCTGGCACTGCAGGGGGCTGGGTGGGGGCTCTGGGGGCCCTGATCAATTTTTTAAAGGCTGGCTGGAAACAATGAGGTCCGCCGGATCTGGTGTCGGCTCCTTCTTTCATGGACCAGAAACTGATCCCCTCAGTCCTGAATCCAGAGGGGCGGGGGGCTCCCGTCCCCTCCAAAGGTGTCCATTTAATTATCAACAGCAGGTAAATAGCAACACGGGAGGGGCGGGTGCCGGCGCTCCGAGCTGTATAAATTCTCCTGGACGGGTCCTCGGTCAGCAGAGAACCGGGAGCGCCCCTCGGCTCCCTGTGGGTGCCCGCCCGTGGTCCGTTGTGGTGGTGGGTGGGCGATGGGCCCCCACCTGGCTTGGAGAACTTGCCGCAGAGCAGATGACCCGAGAGGAGGCCGCGGGGGACAGCAGCGGGCCGCCAGCGGGGGCAGCAGGTACGTTACGGGTGGGGAGCTTCGTGAGCAAGTGTGTTTTGCGGGGAGGCAGTTGCGGGGAGGCAGTGGCGGGGTGGGGGGGAGGCAGACCTCCCCCATCCAGGTGCAGCATACACGTGCACTCTCAGGTACTGTGTATAGGTGGGCCTTCTTAATCGGGTGTTTGCGGGGGGCATTATAGTGGGGAGTTTGGAGGGGGGCGGAGGGCACTGCCCTGGGAGCAAAGGTAGGCCCATCTTGTGGGCAGCATACCTGTGTGCAGCAAGAACTTTGATCTAGAAATGGGGGAAGGGGGCGCGGTTCTGTGCGCTGCCAGGGGAAATGTGGGGCTACTTCAAGCAACGTGCGGGGGCTTCTGTCGCGGTGCGGGGGTCCCTCGGGTGGCTGACGTGCCCTTTAGGGTTACTTGTGCTGTACGTGGCGGTGCCAGCCTCTCGTCAGACCACGCTGGCGAGTTCGGAAGTTAGACCGTGGGCTTGACCTTCGGGGTCAAGGGTGTGCGGGCCAGTGGGGGGGACCCGGTTTTTCCAACGTTGTCATTCGTTTCAACGAGGGGCTGAGGGGCATTCGATAAATCATGTGACGTCATGGGTGGGCTCTACCGTATGACGATATCCAGGGTCTCTGTGGGGGGGCGGGGGGGGTGGCAGCTTCCTGTACACCTATTGCTGCCCCCACACTTAGCATGGGTGATCTCCTCCCGCTGTGATGTAGGCTCCGCCCACTCCCGCACTTAAGTATGTGGCCCCAAAAGTGACCATATTTCTCTACTGAATGTTGGATAGTGGAGAGACCCTTTTGGGGGCGGGCAAGGCATCCTCCCCTGAGGTGGGCAACCCCACACGAGGGGAACCCTTACGAATTTGAAAACAGCTGTGGTGCCCTCGTGCTGTCAGTTGTTGGGGTCTCTTCGGGTTTTGTGAAATGGGGTGTAGCGCCGAGCTGATGCGGTCTTGGCCTGGCATGAACCACGCTGGCGAGTTCGGAAGTTAGACCGTGGGCTTGACCTTCGGGGTCAAGGGTGTGCGGGCCAGTGGGGGGGACCCGGTTTTTCCAACTTTGTCATTCGTTTCAACGAGGGGCTGAGGGGCATTCGATAAATCATGTGACGTCATGGGTGGGCTCTACCGTATGACGATATCCAGGGTCTCTGTGGGGGGGCGGGGGGGGGTGGCAGCTTCCTGTACACCTATTGCTGCCCCCACACTTAGCATGGGTGATCTCCTCCCGCTGTGATGTAGGCTCCGCCCACTCCCGCACTTAAGTATGTGGCCCCAAAAGTGACCATATTTCTCTACTGAATGTTGGATAGTGGAGAGACCCTTTTGGGGGTGGGCAACCCCACACGAGGGGAACCCTTACGAATGTGAAAACAGCTGTGGTGCCCTCGTGCTGTCAGTTGTTGGGGTCTCTTCGGGTTTTGTGAAATGGGGTGTAGCGCTGAGCTGATTGGGTCTTGGCCTGGCATGAACGCCGCTGTAAAGAGCTCAAGGTAGCTCAGTATGTTAGTGCACGCGCATGTAATCTGCGAATCGACGTTTTGTATCCGGTAAGGTCAACGCATCTTTTTTTCCTCCCAATGCTGTTACAATCGATGGTATAAGCTGGTGTATTAACACAGAATGTTGTAACATGGGAAAGTCCCATTAATAAGATGTTCATAAATCAGGCCCGCAATCTGTCTTTGGGGTACCTAGATGCGAGGCTAGATAAATCGTCTATTTTAAGGCTTGGGTGGCTGGGTTGTGCAGCACGTGTGCTGGGTTGCGGGGTCGCATATATTTGTGATAAGGGCGATTTTTATCCATTTTACAAAGAACACAAACGCGCGCCATGGGCAGGTGTTCCTGAATGTCGCACGTATCACCACACCTCTCGGGGTGCAGAGGTGAGCAAAGGGGTGCTCCCAAAAAAATGTGCCCTCGGGACAAAACGGTGCCAGGCGGCCCTTTATTTTTAGGCGGGAAAAAAGTCGTCGTTACGCCGAGCAGTGTTCTCTTCATTTTGCTTTAAATAATTGCCGGACCGTGCTTTAAAATGGAGCCCCGCAACTCTTGGAGAGAGAAAAGGGCGCGGTTTTGGTTTTTTTAAATCTTGTCAAATGAATTCCCTGCTGGAGTCTTGGGAAAGGGGACGAGGTTTAGGGAAAACCCTGGGTCCCAACTGGCCTCGGCTTTTGCATTGTCTGAGGCGGGCAGGTGCGTTTGCAATGGAAACGGGTCGCCCGTTCGTCACTCTATGCACCCTCCTCAATGGCGCAGCCCAGGCAACATCTGCACGGTGGCATGCGTTTATCTGGCCGGGGAGTGGGGTGCCCGTACCCCAATGGGCGCCTCCAACGGGCACTGAAATCGTGGCATCATTGTAATATTGCAACCGAGAGAATCCGTTTTAAAACAAAGTGAACGTGCGTTTCTATTTCTATTTAACGGTGAAAGGAATGTACACGCATGTTCTCGTTTTTAGAGGGCTGCTAATTTGTATTATTATTATTATTATTATTGTTGTTCGTATTCTGTTCCGATCCTGTCGATATTATTTTCGTTCGATGAAAGTGCCGTGGCCCCTCTTCGGGGATATCTCCAGCAGCCGCCGCCGGGCGGAGCGGGGTGCGGCCTCTGCCGAGGGCCCGTCACTCGAGCCCTGGGCTGCGGGAGAGGTCTGCGCGCTCGCCATCTGCACAGAGACATCGGATCCGGCGAAATGGCAAACATGATGGCGCGCCCCCCTCCCGCGGCTGCGCCGCTGTGGCCTGTAGGGGCGCCCCTGCCGCACTGCAGCAGGTGCGTCGCCTGGCTCTGCTGCTGGCATAGGACCAGCCGCCCGAAACAGTCCCCAGCCTGGAATGTTTCTCAGTGATGTTAGAGGGCGGGTCGCCCTAGTGCTGGAACTCTTGCCCTCAGTATTGATGCCAAAAGGCCCGTCCTTCTGATTCTGGAGTCACTGTTGATGCCACAAGGCCAGTCCTTCTGATTCTGGAGTCATTGTTGATGCCACAAGGCCCGTCCTTCTGATTCTGGAGTCATTATTGGTGCCAAGAGGCCTGTCCTTCTGATTCTGGAGTAATTATTGATGCCAAGAGGCCCGTCCTTCTGATTCAATTGATGGCAAAAGCCCAGTCCTTCTGATTCTGGAGTCATCATTATTGACGCCAAAAGCCCAGTCCTTCGGATTCTCAAACTCTTGTTGAGGATGTCATGGGGGTCAGAGACGTTGATGATGTCATAAAACCAGTAGTTCTAATTCCGGAACACTCGTCAAATCACTGGACCAGTCCTTATAATGCTGGGACTCTTGCTGTTGACGATGCAGTGGGGCCAGTCGTTCTATGATCCACTTTCTATTGACATCAGGACCAGTCGTTCTAATTCCGAAACACTCGTTAAGTCACTGGACTGGTCCTTATAATGCTAGCACTCTTGCTGTTGAAGATGCAATGAGGCCAGTCGTTCTCGTTCTATTGTCCACTGTGTATTGACATCAGGACCAGTCGTTCTAATTCCGGAACACTCGTTAAGTCACTGGACCGGTCCTTATAATGCTGACACTCTTGCTGTTGAAGATGCAGTGGGGCCAGTCGTTCTATGATCCACTTTGTATTGACATCAGGACCAATCGTTCTAATTCCGGAACACTCGCTAAGTCACTGGACCGGTCCTTATAATGCTGACACTCTTGCTGTTGAAGATGCAGTGGGGCCAGTCGTTCTATGATCCACTTTGTATTGACATCAGGACCAGTCGTTCTAATTCCGGAACACTCGTCAAATCACTGGACCAGTCCTTATAATGCTGGGACTCTTGCTGTTGAAGATGCAATGAGGTCACTCGTTCTCGTTCTGTGATCCACTTTGTGTTGACATCAGGACCAGTCTCTCTATTTCCGGAACACTCGTTAAGTCACTGGACCGGTCCTTATAATGCTGACACTCTTGCTGTTGAAGATGCAGTGGGGCCAGTCGTTCTATGATCCACTTTGTATTGACATCAGGACCAGTCGTTCTAATTCCGGAACACTTGTTAAGTCTAATAATGCTGACACTCTTGCTGTTGAAGATGCAGTGGGGCCAGTCGTTCTATGATCCACTTTGTATTGAAATCAGGACCAGTCGTTCTAATTCCGGAACACTCGTTAAGTCTCTGGACCGGTCCTTATAATGCTAGCACTCTTGCTGTTGAAGATGCAATGAGGCCAGTCCTTCTCGTTCTATAGTCCACTGTGTATTGACATCAGGACCAGTCGTGTTAATTCCGGAACACTTGTCATGTCACTGGACCAGTCCTTATAATGCTGGGACTCTTGCTGTTGAAGATGCAATGAGGCCAGTCGTTCTCGTTCTATGATCCACTTTGTATTGACATTAGGACCAGTCGTTCTAAATCGAAACACCCGTTAAGTCACTGGGCCGGTCCTTATGATGCTGGGACTCTTGCTGTTTAAGATGCAATGGGGCCAGTCGTGCTATGATCCACTTTGTATTGACATCAGGACCAGTCGTTCTAATTCCGGAACACTCGTTAAGTTACTGGACCAGTCCTTATAATGCTGGGACTCTTGCTGTTAAAGATGCAACAAGGCCCGTCGTTCTCGTTCTATAGTCCACTGTGTATTCTGTATTGACATCAGGACAAGTCGTCTATAAGTCGCTGGGCTAGTCCTTATAGTTCTGGCTGTTAAATATGCAATAGGGCCAGTCCTTCTCGTTCTATGATCCACTGTGTATTGACATCAGGACAAGTCGTTCTATAAGTCACTGGACCGGACCTTATAATGTTGGGACTCTTGTTGTTGAAGATGCAATGGGGCCAGTCGTTCTATGATCCATGTTGTGTTGACATCAGGACCAGTCGTTCTATAAGTCACTGGACGGGTCCTTATAATGCAGGGACTCTTGCTGTTGAAGATGCAATTGAGCCAGTCGTTCTATGATCCATGTTGTGTTGACATCAGGACCAGTCGTTCTATAAGTCACTGGACGGGTCCTTATAATGCAGGGACTCTTGCTGTTGAAGATGCAATTGAGCCAGTCGTTCTATGATCCATGTTGTGTTGACATCAGGACCAGTCGTTCTATAAGTCACTGGACGGGTCCTTATAATGCAGGGACTCTTGCTGTTGAAGATGCAATTGAGCCAGTCGTTCTATGATCCATGTTGTGTTGACATCAGGACCAGTCGTTCTATAAGTCACTGGACGGGTCCTTATAATGCAGGGACTCTTGCTGTTGAAGATGCAATTGAGCCAGTCGTTCTATGATCCATGTTGTATTGACATCAGGACCAGTCGTTCTAATTCCGGGACACTTGTTGATGAGGATGGGATGGGGGTCAGCTCTGCGTCGCGTGCTGGTTATGGCGTGGGGGCAGTCGCCCTGATTCTGGAACGCTTGCTTCTGCTGATGCCAGTCATGGGGTCCTCATGATTGATGTTAATGGCCCGCCGTTTTGATTGTGGAATGATCGCTGTTCGTCACGTGTGGGTCCAGTCTTTTTTGTTCTGGAACTCTTGCCGTTGATGATGTCACAGCAGGGGCCAGTCTTTCTAATTATCTAATCCCCGTTTTAGACATCATAGCAGCTGGCGTACTGATGACGTCGCAATTGTAATGCAGCAACGGGGAAAGGCGGGCAGGGATGGAGAGAGAGGATTGGGGGGCAGGGAGAGAGAGAGAGAGCGAAGGGCAAAGGAGGAGAGAGAAGGGGGGCAGAGGAGGGTAATGGCGAAAGAAACGGAAGAATTGAGTGTGGGGGGGGTGGTGAGAGGAATGGAGGAGAGGGAGGGATAGTGAGAGTGTGCGAGGAGGAGATGGAAATAGCGAAACATAAAATGGTGAGTGCCAAAGGACAGATGGAGAGAGAGGACCGTGGCGGGAGACGAGGGGAAGAATACGAGGGGGGAGAGGGAGAGAGAAATAAAGACGCATGTCGCGTGGGAGGGAGATTGTGAGGTGGGGGAACATATACAGACGGAGGGAGGAGGGGGGGTACAGAAGGAAACGGAAAGAAGGATGGTGCGTACGGGAATGGTAAAGGGAGGGAGGGGAGAGGCACCGAGAACAGGGTGGGGGGCAAATGCACCCATTGGGCTGGGCCGGGCCTTTCGGTGTATAGGGTGGGGTGGACAGAGTTCCCGCTGTGCCGTCATTGCTATATGGGATCAGTCCCCACTCGCCTCTCCGCCCATGGTCTGCCTTCGGGCAGTGCTGGGCAAGGCGGAGCCCGGGGTCGGGAGGGAGAGACGGGGTCGGGCCTTCTGGCATTGCACCCACAATGTGCGGGCCTTATAGTGACTGATCAGGGCCGCAGGGGCTCTCCAGACAGGGGGTGCGCGCGATCTTCACTCCTTCACCCCCTCCTAGGTGGCCTTCTCTCCGTTCTCCTCCTTAATTACGTCCTTTTCCTGTTGTTAAAGCACCTTTCACATAAGTCATTCTGTTCAGAATGTGTTTTCTTTCCCATTTACTTCATTTATCGGACTCTTTTTGTTCCAGTTTTCCCTTTTCTTTCTCGCACTATCTTTCCTTCTTAGGTGTTTATCATTCTTTTCATTCGTTTACACTTAATTCCTTCCTCCCTTCTTTCCTCCTTCCTTCATTCCTCCTTCCGTCCTCAACCCTCGCACCTTCCTTTCTCGCTCCTTCCTTCCCACCCCCTCCTTACTTCCTCCTTCCTTCCCTTCCTCGCACCTTCTTCCTGGCCGCCCTTCGCCCCCCTTCCTTTCTCGCTTCCTCCTCCCTCCCTCGCTCCTTCCTTCCTTCCTTATTCCCTCCATTCCTCGCTCCTTCGTTCGTTCGTTCGTTCGTTCCCTCCCTCCTCCCTGTCCTTCCCTCCTTCCTTTCCTTTTCTTCTACCTTCCTTCCCTCCGCCTTCTTTCCTTTCGTTAGTTTCTTTCCTTTCTTACCCCCCTCCTCTTCCCGTCCTTCCTTTACCCTTCCCTTCTTTCCCTCCTTCTTTTCCCTTCCTTTCCTTTCCTCCTACCTTCCCTCCCCCTTCTTTCCTTTCTTTAGTTTCTTCCCTTTCTTTCCCGCTTCCCTCCCTCCTTCTTTCATTCCTTCCTTTCCTCCGTTTCCTCCTTTCCCCTCCTTCCTCCCCTTACTCCCTCTCCCCCGTCCCTCTAGGCCTCGTCTCAATTTTCCAAAACCCCCGAGCACGTTAGTTCTTCGATGACATCTGTTCAGCGGAAGCTTACAAACCGGGGCAAGGGGCGGGTACATTTTATGAATGAACACCTGCCGTTGTATTTAAAATATGTTCTATCTTTATTTTTGACTGTACCATGAAACGAGATTGCCGTAAACGAGCGCAGCTTTCAAAATTCGTTTTCACGTCAAAGGGCAATTGAAGGGGGAAAGAGAACAGTTATAACGCGGTCTTAAAAACAAGAAAACGGCCCTTTCCTGCTTCCAGTGCTTCCTCCGCCGGCTCGCCCCTTGTCTGACTCTTCATTTCAGAGGTTGAAGGTTTATAAATGATTATTCACGAACATCGCGGTACCGCCTGCAGATGTTATAACACGTGTTTTAAAGGCGCGCACCTTTTATCTGCATAAAATGAATGTATTTTTCGTGCTCACGCCCAAAACGAGGAATCGGCCAGGTGTGGAGTTAGGAGTGGGCTGGAATTAAAGGATGTTGTATATTGCTTTGGGGTGGGACATGGGGGTGTTTTGTGTTGGTGGGGGGGGTGTTTTTCGGCGAGTGCTGTGTGTGCTTGCGGCGTGTTCGTGGGGAGTGTTTTGTAGCAGGTGGCGTGCTGCGTGTGTGTGGGTGAGATGTGGGTGTGTGGTCTTTCGGTGATTGCTTGGTACCACGGGGTGTGTCGGTGTGCTCGCGGCATGCTGTCGGGGGTCTTTTCAGCGGGGGGCTTTGCAGAGCAGGTAGGGTGGCGCTGCGCGTTGGCGGCATGTCGCTGCTGCTGCTGCCTGCCTGCCTGCAGTGGACGCTTTTGTGTCAGGGGCTGGGCGCTGCCGCTGTGCTGCGCAGCCTGCAGACACTGTGCCTTTGTTTGCTCTCTGTGCCTCCCTCCCCTCTCTCCCTCTCTGCAGACGCCGGCACCTGTGTGGGGCCAGGCCTGGCTGGAGTCAAACAGGTATGGTGGGATTCGGCTGCGCTTTGCACCACCGGCAGGGGAGGGTCGAGTCCAAGGCTGGATCTTCTGCTGAAACACATCAAAAGTCACCCCACCACATCCTCAAATGGCTCCTTTTAGCAGCAGCTCGCCCGTATGCGCATCTCCTTAACCCCAAGGTTTCTAGAAAGGCAGGCAAGGATGTTTTGGGGGTCAGGAGGGCGGCCGTAAGCGGATATTGTACACCGTTTACCGTCCCAAAGCTCGAGTTCTGATCGGTTGCTGTTGCCTTCCGTTTCCGTTCGTACCTGGGGGGGGGGGCGCTTTTGTCCATGAAGGTGAGGGGAATGCGGGTGAGCGGGATGTCCCCGCTACAGCCGTGTTGGCCTCCGCTGGGTATGAGGGCAGATGGCGAATTAGCTCAAATTGCAGGCCTTTTGCTCTAGAAAACGTCCTTTGTCTTTCTATACTGTTGATCCCTAATAACCGTGAAACCGGGTATGTAGTTGCAGTTGTGAGAAAAGTCTGTCTTGGGTTGATTACGCTATGTATGAATAGCACTGTAAGACCAATGTAATTTTCTGGAGCCAACGGCTTGCATTTGAGCCAATTTGCATACCCACAATACATTGCTGATGAGGCCCTGAACTGGATGTGCACTTTCAGCGATGGTTACTAAGTGGTCATGTGGCATGTGTGACTTGACTCAAATGGAATATTCTAGTTTCATATTTTAGGTGAAAGTTTTTTTTCCAAGCCTTTTTTAAACCCACCATAACTTTGCTTGTGTTCGGTGTATATATAAAACGGAGTTCTGTGGAACCACATAGGAGTGGTACTGCCACCACTGCAAACCCTTTCAATGGCTACCTGTGGCCCATCATGGCCAAGACCCAGTGAAACCAGGCCTACTGTGACAAGTCCACACAGACCAAGAAGAATGCTAACCCATGATTATACACTCAACCCGAGAAGATGGAGTAATGAGGCTCAAGCCTCACCCGAGAAGATGGAGTAGTGAGGCTCAAGCCTAACCTGAGGAGATGGAGTATTGAGGCTCAAGCCTCACTTGAGAAGATGGAGTTATGAGGCTCAAGCCTAACCTGAGGAGATGGAGCAATGAGGCTCAAGGCTCACCTGAGGAGATGGAGTAATGAGGCCCAAGCCTCAACTGAGAAGATGGAGTAGTGAGGCTCAAGCCTAACCTGAGGAGATGGAGTAGTGAGGCTCAAGCCTCACCTGAGGAGATGGAGTAGTGAGGCTCAAGCCTAACCTGAGGAGATGGAGTATTGAGGCTCAAGCCTCACCTGAGAAGATGGAGTAATGAGGCTTAAGTCTCACCCGAGAAGATGGAGTAGTGAGGCTCAAGCCTAACCTGAGGAGATGGAGTAATGAGGCTCAAGCCTCACCTGAGAAGATGGAGTAATGAGGCTCAAGCCAAACATGAGGAGATGGAGTAATGAGGCTCAAGCCTCACTTGAGAAGATGGAGTAATGAGGCTCAAGCCTAACCTGAGGAGATGGAGCAATGAGGCCCAAGCCTCAACTGAGAAGATGGAGTAATGAGACTCCAGTCTAACCTGAGGAGATGGAGTAACGAGGCTCAAGGCTAACCTGAGAAGATTGAGTAATGAGGCTCAAGCCTCACCTGAGGAGATGGAGTAATGAGACTCAAGTCTAACCTGAGGAGATGGAGTAATGAGGCTCACGCCTCACTTGAGGAGTTGGAGTAATGAGGCTCAAGCCTTGGTATCCAATAATCACTGCTGATGGATAAAATCTATCAGCAAGAAGAAGACAGGCAGCTCGGGGTACGTAGGAGGGGGGTATTAACGAACCGGTTTGCTCTCGTTGAAGGTGAACATAAAAAAGCAGAACATGCCAAAGTAAGGTGGCCGCACCCTCATCTCCTTTAATAACGCGCCTTTTGCTTACTTTCATTCAAGAAATCTTTCAGCTTTTTTTTTTATTCATGTCAACGATTTAGAATCGGTTCAATGCGAAAAAAAAACGAAATATGCAGCTTCTAATTTGTTGCCAATAACAATTGTAAGCAGTGCATTCAAAAGACGTGTTGTGGTTCAAAGTGAGTCATAACATGCAAGCAGATTCGTGCCCTCCTGTGTGACACCCCAGCCGTGCACATGTTAAACACGCTTCCATGGGGCAGTTGCTTATGAACTGATCACTGTACGAGGTCCCAGAGGAATCTGAAAAGCAAGCCACAGCTTAAATCAAGCGCTCCAATGGCAGCTTGAATTCTGCTCTGGCTGGCTCCAGCAGCCTGTAATGCCATATCACAAACCAACTGTAATACATCATGGCAGCCGCAGTAATGACATTTTCCTATTATAGGTGAGTCGTGATGTCACTACTAGACGGTAATAAATCCATAATTCACAAGCTTGCATATAAACCATGTTGCAGGCTGATGCATCTTACCAGGCTCTATACTGTGCTGATGGGCACCAGGTGGTGTTAGGACTCCACTTGTTATTGCAATGGGCCCTAAGGGTGCTATTCGGCTCTACATTGTTCAGGTGAGCATCAGGGTGTGTTTGTTATAAGCATCCATATTGTTCTGATAGGCTTCAGGGAGTGTTAAAGGGCCATACATTTATTTTATAAGCATTCATATTGTTCTGATAGGCTTTAGGGAGTGTTAAAGGGCCATACATTTTATAAGCATTCATATTGTTCTGATAGGCTTCAGGGAGTGTTAAAGGGCCATACATTTTATAAGCATTCATATTGTTCTGATAGGCTTCAGGGAGTGTTAAAGGGCTATACATTTTATAAGCATTCATATTGTTCTGATAGGCTTCAGGGAGTGTTAAAGGGCCATACATTTTATAAGCATTCATATTGTTCTGATAGGCTTCAGGGAGTGTTAAAGGGCCATACATTTTATAAGCATTCATATTGTTCTGATAGGCTTCAGGGAGTGTTAAAGGGCCATACATTTTATAAGCATCCATATTGTTCTGATAGGCTTCAGGGAGTGTTAAAGGGCCATACATTTTATAAGCATCCATATTGTTCTGATAGGCTTCAGGGAGTGTTAAAGGGCCATACATTTTATAAGCATCCATATTGTTCTGATAGGCTTCAGGGAGTGTTAAAGGGCCATACATTTTATAAGCATTCATATTGTTCTGATAGGCTTCAGGGAGTGTTAAAGGGCCATACATTTTATAAGCATCCATATTGTTCTGATAGGCTTCAGGGAGTGTTAAAGGGCCATACATTTTATAAGCATCCATATTGTTCTGATAGGCTTCAGGGAGTGTTAAAGGGCCATACATTTTATAAGCATTCATATTGTTCTGATAGGCTTCAGGGAGTGTTAAAGGGCCATACATTTTATAAGCATTCATATTGTTCTGATAGGCTTCAGGGAGTGTTAAAGGGCCATACATTTTATAAGCATTCATATTGTTCTGATAGGCTTCAGGGAGTGTTAAAGGGCCATACATTTTATAAGCATCCATATTGTTCTGATAGGCTTCAGGGAGTGTTAAAGGGCCATACATTTTATAAGCATCCATATTGTTCTGATAGGCTTCAGGGAGTGTTAAAGGGCCATACATTTTATAAGCATTCATATTGTTCTGATAGGCTTCAGGGAGTGTTAAAGGGCCATACATTTTATAAGCATCCATATTGTTCTGATAGACTTCAGGGAGTGTTAAAGGGCCATACATTTTATAAGCATTCATATTGTTCTGATAGGCTTCAGGGAGTGTTAAAGGGCCATACATTTTATAAGCATTCATATTGTTCTGATAGGCTTCAGGGAGTGTTAAAGGGCCATACATTTTATAAGCATCCATATTGTTCTGATAGGCTTCAGGGAGTGTTAAAGGGCCATACATTTTATAAGCATTCATATTGTTCTGATAGGCTTCGGGGAGTGTTAAAGGGCCATACATTTTATAAGCATTCATATTGTTCTGATAGGCTTCAGGGAGTGTTAAAGGGCCATACATTTTATAAGCATTCATATTGTTCTGATAGGCTTCAGGGAGTGTTAAAGGGCCATACATTTTATAAGCATTCATATTGTTCTGATAGGCTTCAGGGAGTGTTAAAGGGCCATACATTTTATAAGCATTCATATTGTTCTGATAGGCTTCAGGGAGTGTTAAAGGGCCATACATTTTATAAGCATCCATATTGTTCTGATAGGCTTCAGGGAGTGTTAAAGGGCCATACATTTTATAAGCATTCATATTGTTCTGATAGGCTTCAGGGAGTGTTAAAGGGCCATACATTTTATAAGCATCCATATTGTTCTGATAGGCTTCAGGGAGTGTTAAAGGGCCATACATTTTATAAGCATCCATATTGTTCTGATAGGCTTCAGGGAGTGTTAAAGGGCCATACATTTTATAAGCATCCATATTGTTCTGATAGGCTTCAGGGAGTGTTAAAGGGCCATACATTTTATAAGCATTCATATTGTTCTGATAGGCTTCAGGGAGTGTTAAAGGGCCATACATTTTATAAGCATTCATATTGTTCTGATAGGCTTCAGGGAGTGTTAAAGGGCGATATATTTTATAAGACTCCATATAGTTCTGACCGGCCTCATGGGTGTTATAAGGCTAGGTTTTGTTCTGGTGAGCAGTAGGGGGTGTTAGATGGGCGCACTGTGCTCTGGTGAGCAGTAGGAGATGTTATAACTCCACATGTTATTCTCATGGTCCTTAGAGGGTCAGGTATAAGGTCTCACACTTTTTTCTGGGGGGTGTTATATGGCTCTATAGGCCTCAGGAAGCGTTCTAAGAACACATACTGTTCTGGTGAGCAGTAGGGGGTGTTAGACGGCCACATGTGATTCTCATGCTCCTTGGAGGGTCAGGTACAAGGTCCCATGCTTTTTTTCTGGGGGTGTTATGTGGCTCGATAGGCCTCAGGAAGCGTTCTAAGACCATGTTCAGGTGAGCAGCGGGGGGGGGGGGGGTGTTATATGGCTCTATATTATGCGTCTGGCCATAGGGATGTGTTATAAGCATGCACATTCTTCTGACAGGCCTGAGGGGTGTTATAAGGCTACTTTGTGCTCTGGTGAGCAGTAGGGGGTGTTGGAAGGCCACATGTTGTTCAGGTAAGCAGTAGGGGTGATATAACTCCATGTGTTAGTCGGATGCGCCCCAGGGGGTGGGTGGAGGGGCTAGTGGGAGGGGGGGTCCGATGTTTTTTTCTGCTGAGCAGCAGGGGTTGTTATAGGGCCCTGTATTGTTCTATCGGGCCTCCGGTTACATGTTGCTTTACTGGACAATATGGGGAGATATTCGTGCAAATGTAATATACACGGTGCAGGGGTCAGAAGGGATGGCATAGGGGGGTTAATTCTATGCTTTGCAGATGGAAAGAACCATATACACGACCCCCCCCCCCACCAAACAGATAATCATACTTCCGATACACACCCACAATAGCCACCCACCAACGTAACGCAACTTCCCTGTGCACCACACAAAGGGAAGACACACGGTCCCCAGACACACACCACACCTGGCCTCCAACAACCCCCCCCCCCCCCCACCAATGGGATGCGCACCAGCCTTGCGTTGTACCGCAAGTCCATTTCACCCATATCCACCCCCACCCACGCGAGGCAAGGGCGAGTGTTGGGGGAGGGGGCTGATGCACACACAGCCATAGAGACAAACGGAGGCCATCTCCAAAGACTTCCCAAATTACATCAGACAGAAAAGGGGGCCGGGCCAAGCAATACGGCTTAGCGCCGCTTTCCCCCCAGAGCAGCCAATCTGCAGGAGGCTGGCGCCGGAGGAGCAGCGCACAGGAGCCGCAGCCTCAAGGTGAGCCGGCCTCCCTCCCTCCAGCGCCTCATAAAGAGCCGCGCCCGGGAGGGGGGCAGCGCGAGTCCAGTCCTGGAGGGAGAGGCCCGCCGGCCCAGGTAAGGCGGCAGGAGGAGGCCACCCGAGGGGGCCCGAGCTCCCGCCAGAGTGGCTCCGGAGCCTCCCTCTCTCCCTGCTGCCTCTCTAGGAGGGAGCCCGGGGCAGGGGCTGCCTGTCACCCGATACCAGGAAGTCGGTGCCCAGCCCGGCCGCCTCCTTCCTCTCTTTGTCTACCTGGTTCCTGCTCCTGGGGGTCTCCCCTGGCTAACCCCACCCCCTACCGAGGCGGGGGCGGGGGGGCAGAAACAGGGGCGCGCGTGGGTGTGTGCCAATGCGAGGGGGGCAGCACGCAGAGCCCGGCGACTGGCGGCCCATCTTCCACATCCTCGCCGCACCTGGAGCAGGCGGCACGGTGGGCGCCAACCAGCACCGGCTGGGGGCTCCGGCCACATAGCTCACGGCCTGCTGTGCTGGTTTTTTTTCTGTGTCCAAGATTAATTTTCCTGCAAGGGTGGTCGGGGAGGGGGGGGGGGGTTCTTGTGCACTACCCGGCAGTCCTCAGAGCGCACCTGGACCGCCCTCACCCACAGGAACGCACGAGGTAAGTCGGGTTCCGTGTGTTTTCTGCAGAATGTGGTTTGAGGCCGGCTGTGGGAGGGCCCATATATGCATTTATTAACCATAGGACTGGCATACCACCGGGGCAAACTCTACCTTACCTCGGCCCCGTTTCTGCAACCTAGAAATGCACCCCCCCTCTCCCCCACGGCAGGGTCAAACTTTTCGAGAATGTTCTGTTCAGTGAAAGCCGAGTAATGTCTTCCCGCAACCTCGTCCAGACCGATAGCCGGGTCTCCCGGAACACCCAGGAGTCTCTAGCAATTCAACCCCACCGACCTCTCTCCAGCAAGCGCCACAAACCCCTTCCGGAAATTATTATCGCGTGCCAATTGGTCGTGACCCCATTCATCGGCAGTTCTCGTCGTGCGCGTTTTCTGGAAGATGTTGCCTTTGAAACGTGGAGCGGGGCTTCCGGGGGCTATGCCCAGCGCGGCGTTGCCTTCTCGCGGGGGTGTATGAACAGGTGGGAGCAGAGGGGGGCTTTTTGAAGTTGAGACCCATTTTATTTGCAAAGTTCCAGTAAATGGCGCATGTGTATGTGGTCTCTTTGAATGCTTCACTAAGGCTAACCCCCCCCCCCCACCTCTTCACGGCCGCTGGGACTGATGCATCAGAATGAAGTCCTGCCCCTGGCACTGCTGCAGTGAGCGCCTGGGCGGATGCTGGAAGGACAGGTACTGGCGATGCCCGTATACTAGTTACTAGTCATGCAGAAGAAGGATTGTCGTATTCGCCCACCCCCCACCCCTTTCCTGGTAAACGACCACTGCATTTTATTTGAAAATTAAAATCCTGTAGCAATCGCCTGCTTAGCTTCTTACCTAGCGGCCCTATGCCCGTGGGCGGGGCGGGGAGGGTGCATGCCTTGATGGACTGTATTGCATGGGGGGGGGGGGGGTGCCCTTGCTGGTACCTCGTGGGTGCTGAAAAAAAGGCTGACCAAACGGATGTGTGTGGGCCCAGGTACTGCGATGCACCCACGCCATTGTTCTGCAAATCAAATCGAGCCGCCCCCTTCTGTCGGGTGTTCCTCTTGTCTTTTAGCGCCTTCCTCCCAGAATCAAGGCGCTTTGCAGCCCATGTTGGCAGACACAGTGCAGCACTGGCCCCAGTAAACGGGACGGCCTTAACGCCAACGATTCCCTGATTTTAACGCCCACCTTGAAGATCTCCGGGGGAGTGGGGGGCTATTAATCGTGTTTTGCTTTTGACACCGATGCTGCTGTATTCGAGATGAAAGCGGCGACCCCCCAGTGCCCATCACGTTCTGAAATGTGCTTAATTAACGAGCAGGGGTTCCAGGCAACCATGATCATTTAAGACACCTGAAAAATACCCAGGCGTGATTGCCTAGCACATAATCAGTAGATTTAATCGCACGTGTCTTCAATAAATCACGCCCATGTGTGGTTGTAAGCGTGTATACACTAAATATACGTGCATATACACTAAATATACCCTCTAAGTGATATTTCTGAAAATTGCAGGCGAGTTCATCTACCTTTCTAATTTATTGTGAAGGTCACATACTGTCTGGGTGCCAGGGAGCCCCTGTATTTATTTTTTTTTCCAGAATAAATGTTGCACAGTATGGAGCAGTGCCCCGCCCATCACCCCACCTGTGCTCTAAGCCTTCGGAAATATGTTGGTGCATCCGTTTTGGTGGTTGGGGGGCGCTAAGATATTTAAGTTTTGCTCAAGGTCATGAGTGCCGCTCATGTCTGAGATGAAATGCTGGGTGCCGCTCCGAGGGTGGCCGATGAAATGGGCGTGTGGAGCGCAGCAAAAGCGCCCTGAAGCCCGGCAAGCAGTGTGCCCATTTGGGGAAGTATTCCGTTTCATTGTGTCCCCTTTGTTGCTTTTCTGTGCGAATGTTACCTGCCGTACCAGAATAACAGTGTTTTATTTATAGTGCAATAGAAAGGCCGAAGGCCGCACTTACCAAAGCGTTTTTTTTTCCAGTGGGAAAATCGCATTGAAAAAACGCATTGAAGTAGGGGCCCGAAGCGCATATCTACCGGAAATCGAGCAAAACTGGGGGGCGGGAATCGGTTTATTGTCATCGCCGTAATTAAAGGATATGGGGTGTGGTAAATGGCACAATCCCATTGAAAAACGCGTTTGCAAGTCAGGCTGGGCTCTTTCGTGCCGGTTTTAGGGTGCCGCACACGGACGCAATTCTTGTTTTGGTGAAATGTCACCTTCAAATCTTCGGGCGTCTAGAACACAATTCTTCTTCGATTGGATTCCAGGCGCCCACCTGCAGAAGGAGGCAACACTCAAGGCCGCAAGGAGAGCAGGCGTGGCCTGTGGCCTTCATGTATCCTCTTGGCTTGAGTTTGATGGTGTTTTCGTTGTGCAACACGTCTGGCATCTGTGCATGATGGTGTTGTTGTGTGACACGCCCCTAACACATCCTGCATTTATGCATGGTGTTTTTGTTGTGTAACACGTATTGAATGTGTGCACTGCGTTTTTCTTGTGTAACACGCCCTGCATTTGCGCATCGTGCTTTTGTTTTTTAACACCTCCTGCTTTTGCGCATTGTATTTTTGTTCTATAACGCCCTGCATTTGTGCATGGAACATTTATTGTTGTATAATAACACGCTCTGCATTTGTGCATGGTGTTTTCGTTGTGTAACGCCATCTGCATTTATGCATCGTGCTTTTGTTCTCAGACATACCCTGCATTTGTGCACGGTGTTTTTTGTGGTGTAACCTCTCTGCATTTGAGCATGGAGCATTTCTTGTAACACGCCCTGCATTTGTGCATCGCGCTTTTGTTCTCTGACACACCCTGCATTTCTGCACGTTGGTGTTGTGTAACACGCCCTGCATTTTGCGCATCGTGCTTTTCTTCCCTAATATATCCTGCATGTGTGCATGGAGCATTTCTTGTTGTGTAACACGCCCTGCATTTGTGCACGGTGTTTTTGTGACGTAACACGCTCTGCATTTGTGCACGGTGTTTTTGTGACGTAACACGCTCTGCATTTGTGCATGGTATTTTTGTTGTGTAACACCGCCTGCATGCGTGCACCCTTCTTTTGTTCGCTGACACTTCCTGCATGTGTGCATAGTGTTTGGGTTGTGTAACACGCCCTGAGTTTGTGCACGGAGCATGTTTGCTCTGCAGCACGCCCTGTCTCTGTGCATGGTGTGTTGCATTCTCGAACGAATCGCGCCTTTGGGCTCGATTATGTTTTCCGTGACACTTCTTCGCGCAGTGTTCTTTGCTGGGCACCAGGCAATGCTCTGTAGTGCTTCTCGCACCGGCTCGCGGCGCTATTTTCTGGGCCCCTTTTTTGCACGCGAGCCAGGCCCTTGTGTGCCGCGCCCCCCCCCCCCAACCCCCTTCTTTTGTGAGGCCCGGCTCTGCAGTCAGCAGGTGCCGCCGGGATCGAGTTACAGGGCGACCAGCCGCACCGGCCCTTTGCATATCTTCATTATATGGCGTCCTTTTGCATTTTCCTGGGGTTACCTTATTGGCCCCAAACTGAAACTTCATATCATTGTTTGCGGCGTTTGTCTCGCCTTCTCTACTATAACGCCCCCGCGCTCATCCCTGCGTACACGCGTCCACACGTACACGCATGTCATTCAAATCGCCAGACCCACATTCTGCAAATCAAGGCTGGGGCAATGGAGCCACATTTGGCTGCCAAATTTCACGCGCTATGGGCTCGGTGCGGACGGGGGGGGGGTTGGGTGGGGGTGGGAGGGGTACGGGGGTTTCCGGCCCTGGGCCTAGTGTCATTCAGTTAAGCCCTCTCCTGTGATCTCTAGTAGTTGAGGCTCCCCGTGGTCCTCAAGGTCGAGCCGAGGCCCTCCTGGTGCTCAGGCGACATTCACCTGAAGGGGGCAGCACTGCCCTCCTCGGCTGCAGTTGGTCTCGGCATTCGAAACGGCTGTTGCATGCCTGCGATTATCTCACGCACGCGCGCGCACACACACACACACACGCGCACGCTTGGACTGACTACTACAGAAAGGTACATTTAGCAGCTTTTTAAGCTGGGGCTGAATAAAAGGAGCGCACTATATATATATATATATATATATATATATATATATATATATATCCATTTAGAACTCCTTATTAGGACGGAACCTATACAAAGCAGCTAATTTCTTAGTTGGGATGTTTTTCCCCACGTTTTTGGAGTCGCTGTGCCACTGTAATTCTAATGACTCTACGGGTTTTAAAATGGCACGCTTTAGCGGGGGAGGGGGGGTTAAACGTGCCTCCTGCTTATATATTGGCACTTCCTTGTTACCCCCTCATGGTGGGTGCCTCCACTCCCCAGATTACCCTCCCTCCCCCCTGTTAAACGTCGGCCAGGTAGATAGCCTCCGTCTGCTGGGCTGCTCATCTTTAGAGCCCCCCCGCCCCCTTGAAATCTCCTTCATCCCCTCTATTCCTAAAATAGCCCCTCCCTGCGGTGGGGGCTAAAATAAGGCCGAGTCACTAATCGGCAGGAAATGCGATTAAGTGCAGGGGACTTGTCTGTGTCTCTGGGTGCGCAGGGCGGGGGGCTCCAGGGTATAGCCCCTCCCCTGCCAGTTGGCAAGGCCCTTTACCTGTCAGGGGGAGGGGAATGCTGGGGGTGCGACGACCCCTTCCTACCTGTCAATTATGTCCTACTGTCATTAAAACCAGGACCTGGGGGAGGAGGGGGGGGGGCGAGCGAGGGCTAATCTCACCTCTGAGCCCCATAGGTGGGGAGGAGGGGGGCACAGATGGCACTCTAGTGGCAGAATCTGCGAGACCTCCACCCATATGTTGTTGTTGGGGGGGCGGGGCTTATTTTGTAGTGTTAATGCTGCCATGGACTTGGGCTATTTTCATGTGGTTTCTGGTTGGGATTGAATGGGCACCCTGCCGTTAACTGGTTCAGTAGGCAGAGGGTGGCACCGCGCCCAATACCCACTGATCACAGCCGACAGTGGGCACTGGGGCAAGACTCCGACAGGGAGAGGTGAGGCTTTTTCCCTGAGCACCCCCAAAGCGGATTAGGGAACAGGCGACTGTGTACGGATGCTTGTTTTGATGTATAGAGCAGAAGGTGTGGCGATGAAAACGACACAAAATAGCGTCACCATCTCTGGGCCCCATAATGTCAACGGAAAAAACAGTTGGCATTAAATAGCACTTAGTTTAGCCGGTCCGATGGCACAGGAGTAGAGCGCTCGCTTTGACATCTGTGCAGAGCCTGCTGCGGCAGGTTCGAATCCCGGCAGTGCCAAACTTAGCCTTTCATCCTTCGAAGGTTGATAAATAAGCACCACACACCGCAGCGCTCAGAGGGTTCGTAGCGCTACATAAATGCTAAATTATTATTATTATTATTATTAAAATACTACTATTGTGTCCCCCCACCCCCAGATATTAACTGGCACGGTAAGAAGATTGCACACGAGAGGACAATGATAACTTTCTATTGTTCTATAAACATGACGATTATTTCGATCAGTAAAAAAGACAGGCCTTTTTCGGGAAAGTATAATGTGTGTATTCGTATATGTTGTGTATTGTCATTACACACTAGCCATCTTTACAGTGCATTGACATAACTACACACAGGCACACATATGTTGCACACCCGTGGTTTCTCGCGGATTTTGTACACACGTGGCTTTCGTCTGGAATTTCGTTTCTAACAATTTTTAAAAGGCAAATGAATGCATTTTTTTAAAAATATCTTTAAGTGCGGTCACACTTCGCTGATGTAGAATTCGCAATCTCGGCGAGACCCTCCCCGATCAATTGCAGCCCCCTGAGTGCGCCCCCCCCTCCCAATCCGGCGGCCCCATCTGCCTGAGCTGAACCCGCCTGTAATGCGGCCTTAGAATAAAATGATAATAATTATAAGATCACATTTCAAACCGAATGAACACCATGAAAAATAGCAGGGCAGCAGCAAATACACAAGGCGATAGTGGTTAGAAGCCGCGCCCTTAGCAGGCAGCGCGCTAGAGCTTGCGGTGCATAGCGAGGCGTCTAGAGCAGTACGGGCGGGGTACGATACTGCCATTGCACTTGACCCAATTACACCAAAATGTGGATTATGACGGTGTCACCAGATCGCTTTGCACAAAGGGGCCCTCTAGAGGTTGATGTCATAATAGGACTCGAGTACGACGCCCAACACCAAAGGAAAAGGGGTGTCTGGACTCTTCCAACACAGGCACATTGCACCATCCCCCAACACACAGGGACGGTCTGCCACCCTCCAACACAGGGACGTGCTGGAATCCTCCAACACAGAGACGTTCTGCCACTCTCCAACACAGGGACATTCTGTCATCCGCCGAACACAGGGACGTTCTGCCATCCTCCAACACAGAGAGGTTCTGCCACTCTCCAACACAGGGACATTCTGTCATCCGCCGAACACAGGGACGTTCTGCCATCCTCCAACACAGAGACGTTCTGCCACTCTCCAACACAGGGACGTTCTGTCATCCTCCAACACAGGGACGTTCTGTCATCCTCCAACACAAGCACATTGCACCATCCCCCAACACACAGAGACGTTCTGCCACTCTCCAACACAGGGACATTCTGTCATCCGCCGAACACAGGGACGTTCTGCCATCCTCCAACACAGAGACGTTCTGCCACTCTCCAACACAGGGACGTTCTGTCATCCTCCAACACAGGCACATTGCACCATCCCCCAACACACAGGGACGTTCTGCCACCCTCCAACACAGGGACGTTCTGTCATCCTCCAACACAAGCACATTGCACCATCCCCCAACACACAGGGACGTTCTGCCACCCTCCAACACAGGGACGTGCTGGAATCCTCCAACACAGAGACGTTCTGCCACTCTCCAACACAGGGACATTCTGTCATCCGCGGAACACAGGGACGTTCTGCCATCCTCCAACACAGGGACGTGCTGGAATCCTCCAACACAGAGACGTTCTGCCACCCTCCAACACAGGCACATTGCACCATCCCCCAACACACAGGGACGTTCTGCCACCCTCCAACACAGGGACGTGCTGGAATCCTCCAACACAGAGAGGTTCTGTCATCCTCCAACACAGGGACGTTCTGTCATCCTCCAACACAGGCACATTGCACCATCCCCCAACACACAGGGACGTTCTGCCATCCTCCAACACAGGGACGTTCTGCCACCCTCCAACACAGGCACATTGCACCATCCCCCAACACACAGGGACGTTCTGCCACCCTCCAACACAGGGACGTGCTGGAATCCTCCAACACAGAGAGGTTCTGCCACTCTCCAACACAGGGACATTCTGTCATCCGCCGAACACAGGGACGTTCTGCCATCCTCCAACACAGAGACGTTCTGCCACTCTCCAACACAGGGACGTTCTGTCATCCTCCAACACAGGCACATTGCACCATCCCCCAACACACAGGCACGTTCTGCCACCCTCCAACACATGGACGTGCTGGAATCCTCCAACACAGAGACGTTCTGCCATCCTCCAACACAGGGACATTCTGTCATCCGCCAACACAGTGACGTTCTGGAAACCCCCAACTAAGGGACGTTCTGGAATCCTCCAACACAGGCACGTTCTGCCACCCTCCAACACAGGGACGTGCTGGAATCCTCCAACACAGAGAGGTTCTGCCACCCTCCAACACATGGACGTGCTGGAATCCTCCAACACAGAGACGTTCTGCCACCCGCCAACACAGGGACATTCTGTCATCCGCCAAACACAGGGACGTTCTGCCATCCTCCAACAAAGGGACGTTCTGGAAACCCCCAACTAAGGGACGTTCTACCACCCTCCAAGACAGGGACGTGCTGGAATCCTCCAACACAGGGACGTTCTGCCATCCTCCAACACAGTGACGTTCTGGAAACCCCCAACTAAGGGACGTTCTGCCATCCTCCAACACAGGGACATTCTGGAACTCCCCAGTGAAGTGACATTTGCCATCCCCAAACACAGCGGCGTGCTGGAAACCCCCAACAAAGAGACACCTGTCATCCTCCAAAAGAGACATTCTGCCATCCCCTCAAAGAGACATCCTGGAACTCCCCAGTGAAGGTACATTTCCTCCAAAAGAGTCATTCTAGAATCCCCCCGTGAAGGTACATTCTGCCATCCCCAAACACAGGGGCATACTGGAATCCCCCCAACAAAGGGACATTTTGTCATTTTCCAAAAGAGACATTATGGAACTCCCCAGCCAATGTACATTCTGCCATCCCCAAACACAGGGGCATACTGGAATCTCCAAGAAGGGGGCATTCTGTCATGCCCAAACACGGGGACATTCTGGAATCCCCGAGTGAAGGTACATTCTGCCATACCCAAACAAAGGGACATACTGCATTCTCCAAGAAAGGGATCTTCTGCCATCCCCAAACACAGTGATATTCTGGAATCCCAAAGTGAAGGGGCATTCTGACATTCTCCTACAGAGAGACATTCTGACAACTTCAAACACAGGGAGGTTCTTAAATCATCAAAGGGAAGTTCTGGAATCCTGAGTGGGATCTTTTAGAATCCTCAAACGAATGGACTTGACAGAATCCTCAAAGAGAGGGTCTGGAGTCCTCAAATGGATGTGGTGGACTAAGGGGCAGCTGGAATCCTCAAACAATGGAACCTTTTGTAATCCTGAAGGCGTTCTTGAATCCCCTCTCTCTCTCTCACACACACACACCAGGCATGCTGGAACCCTCAAAGAGATAGCTTACAGGTAATCTTTTAGTTGGCCTGTCTATATGGTATGATTTATATAGCGCCCATACACAATGTGTTTCAAAGCGCTTGATGGCAAGGGAGAGAACAAGGGAAAATACAATGACATTGTTACAGGCCATGAGCAGTAAGGATGGGAAATGAACTAGCGTACTCGGCCTGAAGACATTTCAGATAGTGCTGGATGGGGGGAAACGGGGGTAGGGGGACAAGTAATGGGAGAAGGGGGGGAAATGGGGGTATGGTGACAAGTAATGGGAGAAGGAAGACAGACGAGGTTGCTATCATACTAGGTCCAGGGACAATTCTGATAGAGTAAGTGCATAGAAGAAAGTAAGGGGATGAGATAGGAAAAGGGAGAGGAGGAGAGAACCAAGAGTAAGCAGTCAAAAAGACTGGAGAAGCAAGAGGGGAGAGCGAATACAATTGCAGAAGTCAGTAGTAACACATAATGCTGCAAGCCAGGATATATGCGGCAAGTCGAAGGGCCAATGAGTGGCCTCGCTAGGATATGGTCAGAGTGGCCATGACTGCTACGATGGATTCATATCCATTGATAATGCAGAGTGCGGCCTAGGAACAGGCACTTGGAACACTGGTGCGCTCCTCTGGAAAAGGCCCTTTAATTAAGAATGTGCCCCTTGACTAGTAGGGATGCTTGCTTTGGATGGGGATAACCACGGAATTGGCTGCTCAGCCTGTGCTTCAGTCAAGTACAGTCTATAATGCTCCTGTAAGGCCCAGGCTTGGCAGATATTGGCTCTCTCGCAGATGCCATCTCCCCATCGCCCTTCCCCCATAAGTATGTATGCGGTGTCCCATTTTGGACTGTCTCCAAACTGTCTCGATTTGTCTTGGGACGAGGACCTCCACGACTGCGTGCAATATAAAGACCTCTAGAACTGGGCACAGTACTCCAGATGAGTGTTCCAGAACTGGGCACAATACCCCAGGTGAGGAATCCAGAGCAGGGCCCAATGTACCAGACGTGGTTACCAGAACTGGGCACAATGCTGGAGACGAGGTCACCAGAAAAGAGCACAATACTCCAGGTGGGGTCTCCACAATGGGTACAATACTCCAGGCGGGGCCAGCAGAACGGGGCGCAATACTGGAGAGGAGGTCACCAGAACTAGGGCGAATTCTGCAGATGAGGCTCCACAACGGGTACAATACTCCAGGTGGGGCCAGTAGAACTGGGCAAAATACCAGAGAGGAGGTCAGTAGAACTGGGCACAACACTCCAGATGGGGCCAGCAGAATTGGGCACAATACTGGAGATGAGGTCACCAGAACTGGGTACAATACTTGAGATGAGGTCACCAGAACAGGGAACAATACTCCAGATGGGGCCTCCAGAACTGGGCACAATACTGACGATCGGGTCACCGGAACAGGGCACAATACACCAGACAATAGCTTTAGAAGTGAACAAACTCTCCCAAATCTGACCCCTGGGACAGAACACCATTTCCGGAAAATGTTTCTAGAACCAGGCACACATCTCCAGCAGTCACCTATAGATTTTCGCCCAGGATTTCAGACTTGGGCTCTAGAGCTGGATATAGTGATTCAAATGTGGCCTCCAAAAACTGTCACCAGATTCAAGGTGTGGCCTCCAGAAACTGCCAAGGCTCAAGGTGTGGCTGTCACAAGACTCGTGGTGTGGTCTCCAGAAACTGTCACAAGATTTATGTGTGGCCTACAGAAACTGCCACAAGACTCATGGTGTGGCCTCCGGAAACTGTCACAAGACTCATGGTGTGGCCTCCGGAAACTGTCACAAGACTCATGGTGTGGCCTCCAGAAACTGTCACAAGACTCATGGTGTGGCCTCCAGAAACTGTCACAAGACTCAAGGTGTGGCTTCCAGAACTGGGCCTATTACTCCAGATAGGAAACCCTTCCCCAGAAATGGAATGCAAGCCCCAGGTGTGGTCTCCACAGTTCTCAGGGTACGCACCCTGTTTCGCCACTTGAAGGTCAGGTGATGTGATGCCGTAGATCACAAGGAATGGGGGCGGGGGGTTAGGTTACGTCTGCTTGGGTGGCCCAGTTCTGTCTGTCTAGGCTATGCCTCTACCTTCCCCCACATGCTGTGACTGCATGGTTTGCACATGCTGTGGCTGCATGGTTTGCACATGCTGTGGCTGCATGGTTTGCACATGCTGTGGCTGCATGGTTTGCACATGCTGTGACTGCATGGTTTGCACATGCTGTGGCTGCATGCTATGCCTTTTCTAGCTGCCCACCCTATGCCGGCTGTAGTGCCTTCACACCCAATGCATGTATGGGGTTGCACACGGTAAGCCTGCCTGGACTGTGCATGCTCTGCACATGTGATGCGCGTGCTAGCTGCGCATGCTGTGCCTTAGGGCCTGCACACCCAAAGCACGTATGGGGTTGCACTTGGTAAGCCTGCCTGGACTGTGCATGCTCTGCACACGTGATGCGCGCGCTAGCTGCGCATGCTGTGCCTGCATGATGCGCTCCCTGTAGTAGATTCAGGCGCACTGACTCGGCAGCCTGCCAGGCCTGCATGCACTGCGCCCGCCGTGCCTCTCTGGGCTCGCAGCCTGCGTCTGCGCTGCCTGCAGAGCCGACGCATGCGAGGCCTCCATGGCCTGAGCCACGTGTGCCACATGTTCTGCCTGTGCCAAGCGCGCACCCCCGCCAGGACGGGCGGCGCATACTGCGCTAGCCTGCGCCCGCATTCTGCGCTGAGCAGCCGCCCGCGGGCAGGCAGCCGCGCCTTCTGTTCCCATGCAGTTAAACATTAATAATGAATGGTGCTAAGTGACCCTAATCGGTGCCCGGAGGCTGTCGCTCCGATCCGAGGGACGGCGTTACCCTGTGCTATTGGGCAGGGGAGGGAGGGGGTGGGGGGCATTCCCCCGGGCTTCTGTCTTGGGAGCATCGATCTCCCCCCCGAGTGGTCTTGGGGTGCCCTGTCCCGGCGATCACAGATCACTTAGCCCATGAGTGTGTGAAGTGCGCCCACCCGCTGCCAGGCCGGGGGTGCCCCGGGCGAGGGTAGCAGTCACCGCCCCCATGCACTATTAATGAGAGGTAATTGTTAAGGCATATGGTGCCTAACGCATCTTGGGGGTGGGAGCCAGGCGGTGATCTGCCAGCTCCTCGGATTCCTGGGGGGGGGAGGGAGAGAGGGCGCCGACTTGTGGCTCCGGGTCCTGGGCCGGGGGGGGGGGGGCATACCCCCACGAGCTTCTGTTGCTCCAGGCGTAGTGGTCTGTGGTGAGGCCAGGCAAGCTGCAGATGGCACCGTGCCCAGATAAGGCTGGTGGGGCTGGGGCAGCATACAGTTGATAGCTGGAGCCAGGACAGCCAACGTGTCGTTCGTCAGTCTGTGAAGTGGCAGGGGCTGCCAGGGAAACGGGCAGTACGTTGCCAAGGCGACAACTTGGACTTATTGGCTGTGCATTAAAACCCTGCTGGCAGGCTGTTTTGTGACAAGTCTTTTCATTGTGATGTGAGGGCTCACATAAGGAGAAGTGGCCGTCCTCTCATTCCTTCAGACAGATAACATGAGGAGCCGATGCAACCAGGGTCAGTGGTCAGCCTTTCCTTCTTTAATGAGTGCCGAACTAGGGACCTCGTGTCAGGCTTTAAACCCGCAAAAGTGATGCAGCGGCGGTCCAATGGGCACCCTTGGATTCAGCGCCGAGGGAAAAGACCTATCGCCTCCTTTTGTCTTTCTGATAGAGACCCTCGGTGGACTCAGTTCCAACCTTGCATTCCCTCATGGAATCCAGGCAGGACACCTCGCCGCTCTTTCACCCCCCCCCCCAAAGAAGACCCACGAGGAACCCATGTCAACTTCTCGTCCTTCTTGGGCGAGATCTTCAGGAAAAGCGATTTTCCTTTCATCATTGTGCCAGAGACAGCGTGCGGACAAGTTGCCTGCCTTTCATCATTGCGCGAGTGAGAAAATACGGCCCAGCTGCCCGCTTTTCATCATTGAGCGAGCGAGAAGGTGAGGTCCAGTTGCCTGCCTGGCACTGTCAACTTCCCGAGGGCGAGCACATGAAGGCCTTTTGTGAACCCTTTAGCAAGGCGATGGAGAGAAAGGGCGGGACTAAATGCCAGCCGCATTCACCTTTCCAAAGCAAAGCACACGAACACAACGCGTCAGATGCGCACCTCTCCAACGCATCAAACGTCCATCTTTACATGATCCGAGGGCGAGAGCAGCAAGGCCACTGGCCCCTCCTCCCCAGCAGTGAGACAACAGAACACCCGACCCATGTGTCCGCGGGCGGGCGGGAGAGAGAATGCCATAACTAGCTCTCCACCTTTCATCGTTCCAGACAAAAGTGCTGAAGCCCTAATTGTGCACCCTTTATCTTTCCTGGGGAGGTAACGGGGGGCAATACACACACAGGGGCACTGGGAATGGGTATCATACCCTGTACATAATCCCAAACGCGTTCACCCAATCACAGTACCGGTTCAGGCAGCTGGTCATTAGTGAGCATGTATGGCCCTCCACCCATTCCATCTGCATTGCATTGAATTGTGTATTTGTATAGCGCCTATACACAAGTGTGTTTCAAAGCGCTTCAAGGAGGGAGGGAACATGGGAGACATACAGTTACATTCTTACAAGTGCTTGAAACAATTCAGAATGTGAACCCTGAATCTGGACCCTCAGCATGTTGGATATCCCTAGGTACCGAGGGTGAGCCTCCTATCTGGGGCAAGGGACAGAGGACGGCTGACCCTATTGCTCAACAGTCCTTTAAAAGGAACAGAGAGACACTGCGCGCTGTGTCCAATGTACAGAGTTCTAGCAGGATCCTCGATTAGTGTGCCGCTCCCATGACTGAAGATGACATTTGGTTTGTAATTTTTACTAGTAGAAAAATGACAGTTAGAATTGCACAAATTAAGCAAATAACTGCAATGGCAAGCATGATCACAGAATGTACGTTGCTTGTTTGCGTAGAAATACTTTTCTGACTTCTTTGTAATTCTCCTTATAGTTCGCTTACTATGTATATGAATTGTTTGATTTAGGATTTCCTTATCTTTTACCTTTTTATTTTCTTTTTATTCTTCGATTTACTATTTTCTATTTTATTAAATCTCTTTTCTTTTTTGGATATGTGAATAATGTATATATTATATATTTTATGCGATTGTATTACATTGTTATTCCTTTTGTACTAATTATTTGAAAGGTTGTTTTACAACCAACCAAAAAAAAAAAAATTGTGTGCCGCTTTCTCTTGAACTGAAAAATCGTAAACATAGACACTTAAAAATTGTGAACCGAATGTGTGGACATATTTTTTATAGGGTCTCCCATTATTACTGGGATATCCCTCAATGGAATTGGCCGACCGGTTTCAGTTCATATATGTGGGACGACTTTCATCAGGACCTCAGATGCTTCAAAGAGCACCAGTCCATGTGCTTATGGATTGTGTGCAACTTGGACAGGGAAAGTCTCTGTGCCTGTGGGGAAACAGGAGGGGAAGGAGGACACCACATGTTTTATTTACCTGATGGCATCCAAGTCACGTCTTCGCTGTGAATTATAAACATCAGCCCCAAGAATAAATGTCCTTACCCTAGGAGGGGCCACAGGCAAGAGGTAACATGGGGGCCCGTTCTGCGCCTTTCATCTTTCTGTGAGGCGTATAACGAGAAGGAGAGAGAGGCTTCGGGTGGCAAATATCCTGCCTGATTTCGACTAAGCCTTTTGGGGCGCTCTTGATTTTAAATCTAAGGGCTGCACCCTTTCCAATGGGCTGCGGCGGTGCCACTGACTGGCAACAATGCTCTGTCTCGCCAACGGGCTGAGCCGCATTCTCTATGTGACCTATTTATGCCAGCAAGAAGGACGTGCCCTGCACCGTGTGCTCATGACCTCGTGAATAAGGTGTGTGGAGTCTATAGGGCAGCTGGCACTGAACAGTGGCCCCTGGGTTATTGGCATCCATAGCCTCCTAGATATCTTGTAACCAGTGCACGGGTGTCCCATGTTTGCACAGTATGTAGGGTCATGGGTGGTAGGTCTTTTCTTGGGAGAGGGGCTATCCCCTTCCCAATGCCCCTGGCGTGTGGGTACCGTTGAGTCTTCACAGCAGGCATAATCTGCCCTTGCTTTGGAAGGGCCGTCTTCCTGGCTCTTATGCACACAACGTGGAGGACCAGCCAAATCCACTACTCAATAAAAACTGGGCCGCTAGAATGCCCGCCTCGCGCCCACCACTTGGTCTGTTCTGCTCCACTGGGAGGCCACCCCCCCCCTTTCCACCACCAGCTCCTTCCTTTCCAATACAAGGCCCGCCTCCTTTCATGCCAAGCTCTGCTTCCGGCCACAGCCAGTTCCCATCTCCTTCCACTAGAAGCCGCTCGTCCTTCCTATTCTAGGCCCCTCTCGCCCCACTGCAAAGCCTGTCTCCTTCTGCTACAGGGCCTGTCTCCTTCCACTGTAGAGCCCGTCTCCTTCCACTACAGGGCCCCTCTCCTCCCACTACAGGGCCGGTCTCCTTCTCCTACAGGGCCCCTCTCCTTCCTCTTCAGGGCCCCTCTCCTTCCATTACAAGGCGGCCCGTCTCCTTCTGCTACAGGGCCCGGCTCCTTCCGCTACAGGGCCCCTCTCCTTCCACTACGAGCCTGTCTCCTTCCGCTACAAGGCCCCTCTCTTTCCAGGCGTGGCTTCCTACCATGTCTGTGACACACTAACACGGCACGCATCGATGTGACCTGTAGCATGCAGAGCTGTTACGCTAAAAAAAAAAAACGTACAGAAGTGTAACACACACACGTAACACTGACAACCTAACATGCATTGCTGCTGTGCTATTAGGCAACTTTTGCCATTTGCATGGCCTGTTGACACGCCTGCTGTGGCATGCTAACACGGTACAAAAAGAACTAACCTGCATTGCACGCACGACTGTGAGTCCCATAACCTGCATGGGTGTGTCATGCAAACGCGCACAGCTGACACTGGCACGCTGACGTGCACTGCTGTTGTGGAAGATGGTCTTGCTAGAATGCAGCTTTTGCATGGCCTCTTGGCATGTCTGCTGCGTGATGCATGGCTGGGGCGCACTACCATCACATGATCGGAGCTACATCCAGCTAATCCCGGCTCTCAATGCTCTGAGCAGCCACGTGCACGCTGCCCGTGCACTGTGCTGTGCTGTGCGTCAATGCACTTCCCGAGAGGGAGCACTGGTGGCATGGCCAGGCTCAGCCGAGCGCGCATTGCATGCGCCTGCAGCTCAGGGGGTATCCGGGGCTTCTAAGAGCTATTTTCCTACGGAAGTAAGTAAGTCATTCCTCCGTTTACTTGCAGAGCAAATGGGGGCACGTGTTGGTTTAGGCGGGGCTGTGTCACTGTGTGATTTTTTTTTTTTTCTCCCATTGCCTTGTTTTAGTTTGCAGGATGTATGTGTGCTGGTGGATGAAGCCCGGATGTAAAGATGTGAAGCCCTCTCTTTGGCCGATTGGTCTCCGCCTTTCATCCTGCTATGACCGGTGATTACCACTGACATGGGTGCTCGTTCGAGCTTCACGCGCTTATCGGCAATGACCACGTTTATGTGAGCACAGCTGTTTTATCTGCACCGTCGTTCCAACTATTAAAATAAGAGTGCCAGTGGCCAGGGGAAAACGGCCCACAACCACCGTATTCCCCCCCCCCCCTTCCAAACTCAGAAGCGCATTCCCCTCAGCGCCAGGTGTATCGTTGAAACGGTGTCACAAGAAGAACTGGAAACTGGGAATATATTTTCTTGTCGGGGCCTGCGCGCTTTTTTTGTAATTGCAATCTATTTTTAAACCAACCTTGGGGGAGTAAATTGCCTGGCTGGATTCTTGCAGCATATTTCCTTCAGTTGCAGTTCTTGGCATGCGCTTGGTCCTTCGGCTATCAGCTGGTTGAGGTAGTGCATGTGGTTAATGCGCCTGCTGCAGAGATCTGCGCAGAATGTACAGGTTGGAGTTCTCGAGGGGGCTAGCTCTCCTCCATCCTCCCGAATAAGGCAAAATGGGGTCAGTTGCATTGGGTAATCGGGGGGGATAACCCGTGGTAAAGTGGCAGGAGGCAGTTCAGGTTAGGGGCGGGGGAGGTGCGCAATATTTCTAGCCAATGATATCGTGCGCCGGTCCTAGCCATGCCGGGAAGCCGAGAGGCCAATGTCGGCTGGGATATTGTATTTTTAAATAGATGTTTAATCCACATTATCAGTCTTGGGGATTGGAGGGATAACGAGGAGTGGGGTCTAATTCCCTGGCAAGCTACGTACCTGCCGGAGTGTGGCTGCGCCGGCATCCCTCTGCCATCTGCCAGGGGCCGGAGGCGGGTACCCCGTTTACCCATGGTAGGCACCTGCACGCGGGACCAGACCCCATAGGCTAGTACGTTGACAGGGGGGGAAGTATCGGTGCGTGTGGACGGTGGCTGATATTAATGGGACAGACCCAGCACTTATTAGCAGGGCTGCAGCACAACTACATGGACACTACCCGCACTTCCCAACAGGTAGGGTTTCTACACGTGTAGGGTGGCAGTACCAGCACTTCTCTGCAGGGCTGCTTTACTGTCAATAGGACACTACCGGCTCTTCTCAGCAAGGAGAGTTTCTATACGTGTAGTGTGGCAGTACCAGCACTTCTCTGCAGGGCTGCTACACTGTCAATAGGACACTACCGGCTCTTCTCAGCAAGGAGGGTTTCTATACGTGTAGTGTGCCAGTACCAGCACTTGTCTGCAGGGCTGCTATACTGTCAATAGGACACTACCGGCTCTTCTCGGCAAGGAGGGTTTCTATACGTGCAGTGTGGCAGTACCAGCACTTCTCTGCAGGGCTGCTACACTGTCAGTAGGACACTACCGGCTCTTCTCAGCAAGGAGGGTTTCTATACGTGTAGTGTGGCAGTACCAGCACTTCTCTGCAGGGCTGCTTTACTGTCAATAGGACACTACCGGCTCTTCTCAGCAAGGAGGGTTTCTATACGTGTAGTGTGGCAGTACCAGCACTTCTCTGCAGGGCTGCTTTACTGTCAATAGGACACTACCGGCTCTTCTCAGCAAGGAGGGTTTCTATACTGTCAGTGTGGCAGTACCAGCACTTCTCTGCAGGGCTGCTTTACTGTCAGTAGGCTCTTCTCAACAAGGAGGGTTTCTATACTGTCAGTGTGGCAGTACCAGCACTTCTCTGCAGGGCTGCTACACTGTCAGTAGGACACTACCGACTCTTCTCAGCAAGGAGGTTTTCTATACGTGTAGTGTGGCAGTACCAGCACTTCTCTGCAGGGCTGCTACACTGTCAGTAGGACACTACCGGCTCTTCTCAGCAAGGAGGGTTTCTATACGTGTAGTGTGGCAGTACATGCACTTCTCTGCAGGGCTGCTACACTGTCAGTAGGACACTACCGGCACTTCTCAGCAAGGAGGGTTTCTATACGTGTAGTGTGGCAGTACCAGCACTTCCTTGCAGGGCTGCTATACTGTCAATAGGCTCTTCTCAGCAAGGAGGGTTTCTATACGTGTAGTGTGGCAGTACCAGCACTTCTCTGCAGGGCTGCTACACTGTCAGTAGGACACTACCGGCACTTCTCAGCAAGGAGGGTTTCTATACGTGTAGTGTGGCAGTACCAGCACTTCTCTGCAGGGCTGCTACACTGTCAGTAGGACACTACCAGCACTTCTCAGCATCTAGCTGGGGTTTGGGAGGGGGGAGGGGGGCGTGGGCCGTTCCGTGCTTCCAGTGGGACAGCAGCAGCCTTCTCCACACGGATCAATGGACACCTGACCTTCTAAGAAGGGTTCCATGGATAGTACAGGCACTTCACGTGCTCGTTACTATACTCGCGCCCCTCAGAAGGGTTGATACACAATATAATTGCACAGTATCGTCACGTCTCGCCAAAGCATTACTGTGGCTATTGTTGGGGGTTACACATCTCATTCCCATGTCACATGTTTCCCTTCCGGGTTCTGGTGACATGGACGTACAAACTACTCACCCTTCAGACCTGTGGTGTATGTCTGGGTCAGCTATTACGAGAGCATAGTACATGGTTCCCCTATTTGTTTTCGGGAACCCCTGGGTAGCCTTATAGGACTACAATACACGGGCAATATTACTTTGTGTTGCCTAAAAAAAAAAAAAATCCATCGAAAGTACTAATGAATATATACATACACAATGTTACAAGATGGGTCCATAAGGTGAGGACCCCAGTGCTGAGCAGAATACATCAGCTGGCATTTCCAGAGCTGGGCACACCCCTACAGACCCCCAAAGGACGCCCCTGTCCTCCAGCCCCGAGGTCCCACTTAGCTGCAAGCCTCCCTCTGATCCAGCTTTCTGATTTCCTCACTGTTCCCCAACCCCTCCAGGGGGGGGTCTCGCTTCTACTGGCAGTCCGAATGAAGTAGCACACCCCACACCCCAGACCACTCGCGTGCCTTGATTCTGGGGGGTGCGGGTGGGGGGGGGAGGCATCTCCTGAGCAAAAGCTGGGAAGGGGTGAATGTTTCTTTTGCAATGCGCACCACCCCAGATGGCTTTCCACCCCACGCGTTTCTACTCGCCAGAATGCTGAAATTGTTGTGTTTTGCTATATTGAGTTAAAAGAATGGTCTATTTAACGAAAACCCAAAAACATGTGCATAGATTAAACGTGTTTCTCCTTTTTGCTTTTAGACGTGAAGACGGTCCAGCATCGAAATGCAGCAATGTGGCTGCGATACAGGAGGGGTCATCTTTGCTGCACAAGGAAGCCCTGCCTGCTGCACAAGGAAGCCCTGCCTGCTGCACAAGGAAGCCCTGCCTGCTGCACAAGAGAAGCCTGCCTGCCTGCCTGCTGCACAAGAGAAGCCTGCCTGCCTGCTGCACAAGGGGGCCCCGCCTGTTGTACAAGAGAAGCCTGCTGCACAAGGGAGCCCTGCCTGCTGTACAAGAGAAGCCTACCTGCTGCATATGAGAGCTCTGCCTGATGCACAAGAGCCCTGCCTGCTGCACAAGAGAAGCCTGCTGCACAAGGGAGCCCTGCCTGCTGTACAAGAGAAGCCTGCCTGCTGCATGTGAGAGCTCTGCCTGATGCACAAGAGCCCTTTCTGCTGCATATGAGAGCTCTGCCTGGTGCACAAGAGCCCTGCCTGCTGTACAAGAGCCATGCTTTCTCCACAAGAGAACTCTGCCTTCTCCTGAATGTAACTTTACTTTCTGTCCACAAGTTCCCAGTCTTGGGTGGAAGAGGGTCCAAGACCCCTTCCAGCTGCACACGAGATCCCTGCCTACTGTACAAGAGAGTTCTGACTGCTCAGCTGGAGAGCCTTGCCTGGTGCACGCGGGAACCCCGACTGCTGCACAACAGAGCCTGCCATGCTATAAACCAGAGACTAGTTTACTCCAGTTTGTTCTGCTGCACATGAGAGCTGCTCCTGCTGTACAAGAGATCCCTGCCTGCTGTACAAGAGAGTCCTGACTGCCCCACAGGAGAGCCCCGCCTGCTGCATGCGAGAGTCCTCACTGCTGTCCAAGAGGGCCATCCCTGCTGTACACGAGAGGCTACTTAACTCCACAAGAGTTTTTCCCTTCTGCACATGCAAGCTGCTCCAGCTGCACACGAGAACCATGCTTGTTGCAAAAGACCTCCCTGCTCTTCACAAGACCCTTTCCTGCTACGACCCTCGACCTCGGCTCAAGGTTGACCTCTTCAAGGCCTCCCCTAAAACTGTCTTCAGGTAAATTCTCTGGAAGCTGTGTTACCTTTCTTTTGGCTAACTTTAAAACAGTACAAAGCTGGTGCATTATGTTACAAATCTAGCATGCCATTACATGACACAACCTTAGCCTTGACGACAAATGACCATATAGTGAAATGTAGGGCTTGCCTGGCCCGAGCGGGCTTTGCAGCGCGCTTCCTCTCTGTTAATCTCCCAATGTTGTTGCAAAGCGTTCATCCTTTGTTGGGTTGCAACCTCTTGAGAGCTGGTTTGGGTGGGCCACTTTTGGGAGACAATTTCAAACAAATGTCTAAAACTACAATGAAATCCATGGAATGCAAACTGCAAAGCAGAATGATCCGAGACTATGCAGAATGCATAGTAATCTGTGTCTAGTAGGCCTTGGGCTACCCCCTACACTCAGGCCAGGCAGCACCCCGAGATGAAGGTTGTGTCGTCAGATCATGTCACCAAAGAGTAGAGAGAGGCACCCGGGGCATGGCATTACATTCGAGTTGTGGGACTGCAGTCTCAGATAGATCAGAACCACCACACCCATCTAGTTTGCCCATTTCCCTGCCTGCGGTCGCCTAGTCTCCAGCTCTGTTTATGCTGCTACAGCATGGCTACTCCTGCCTTTCTATGCATCGAATCTGTACCCCCATCCTTCCACCACATAGCCTCTCTTTTCCTGCCTTCCCATGACACCGCTGCTCTCCTCACTCCTCTATCCCCTTGCCACGCTTCTACTCCTCCAACTCGTTGAACCTCACTCCAGCCCCATTCAACTGCCTCCTTAAATTCTCCAGACTGTTCTTGTTAACTCACTTCTGCCCTCACTATCTTCCCTGCCTCCATCCTCACTACGTTCAGACCCCTCCGATGAGCACCAGGGGCCCGCTCTCGAGTGTTCTTGCCAACCTATGCTAATGAGGTACAGTAGGCCACAGAGTCTTGTTTTTCACAGTGTGCATGATATATTCTGAGATCGAGAGTCCACCAGCTGCTAAATACTGTCTGTTTGCTGTTTTCTTTTTAAGGGTGCAGCCACTTGTGTTTGAGGATCACTCCTGTTCTGTGTATGGCACTGGTAGAATTCACTGTGAAAACAGACTATCAGTGAATTACCATAGGGCCATAAACAGAGCAGAGAAAGAACTTCAAGATGGCCGCCTCCCAAAGCACACGGCCATCTTCTCTAACCATCTCAGAGGCACCTGAAGAAAGGCATCCACCAACATAGGCTTCGGAATCTCCTGCACCAACTGAGAGCATTTCAATATGGAGGGGTTTGGCAACTGGTTCACCACCTCTGAAGAAGGTTAAGTTCCATGGAAGGAGCAGGCCTGCCTTCGCGTCAGGGAACTGCACTCCAGTCTGTGGGATTCCAGCAGAGAGAAAGTTCCACTCGCCCACCGGAGAGGATCGCACACCCTTCCTGGCCTCTTTTGGCACTAGCACATTTTTGCTTTTGCTTGTCTACTTTGAGCAATTATGTGTAGTGCCAATATGGGACAGGGTAGGATTGTCATCAATTTTTCGCCTGGTCAAGGCTTTGGCGTCTGGACCATTGGATCAAACCCAGGATATATCAGTCGTGTAGAGTGAGCCGGCAATGAGTCAAAGAAAAGTAAGGTGCGTGATGCATGCGATATAAGTATAGTCTTTTATTTTCAAGGTTTGCTTATCCTTTCCAGGTCAACTCTACTGTAGTTTCAGCTTTTAAGATTGGGATCTGTGACTGCAGGAGACCCGCTTAAGGTTCCCTTTGGCAGGTTAAAACTCTGTGCTTAGGGAACGTATAACTTCTATGCATCCATAAACTTCAATACTCGACCAGAGGGGTGTATCTTGGTTGACCTATGTCCTCCCATTAAAACTGCACCACACCCTCTAGAACCCTAGCTGCAAATAGGACCAAGGATTGTCAGATCCACACTTGTGCATTCAACTGATCACTGCTGCCCAGGCTTGTCAGTGGTGTTACACTATTTAAGTCCCCTATTATACATGCACACATACATATGAGAACTATGATGGGTATGCCTGATGGGTATGCCACACTTTTGCCGAATAACAACGTTACTGAATGTATTTTAACCAAATTTGTTACCTCTCTTTTATTTTATTTTTTAAGGTATAAAGAGGGTGGGTGGGCGTCGAAGAGGGGATTACGGGGGTCTCCCCCCACTTTCTGTGTTAAAAAAAGAGGTAAAACAGCATTCGACAACAAAGCCTTAGCGATCCCTGTGATGCAGTTGCACCTTACACACATGTGCAAAGCCATGCTATTGTTAACTGTGGGCTGCAACGGTGTGCAAAGCATGGGTAGACAATCATTTCATCACATTAGACAAGACTAAGAATAAAGAGTTAGAAACAGGGGCGCGCTTGGACATGGAGTGGCATGGCAAGGCCCAGCCAATTGCAAACTGGTGGCAGACTGCCGCATCGGTGATTGGGCGGCTCCAGAGTGTCAAACGGTGACCCTGTGCAGTTCGGTAGGCAAGCCGACCATATGTACACAGGTCTTGCATATCAAGATTTAGTCATCCACATGTTTACTTTTGCTGGACACCAGAATGTTCTCTTGACCAACTCCTATATTGCGGAATTTAGAGTTGGGCTCGTTGACCGGCTCCCGAATATAATCCAGCCGGACTTTCAGGTTGTGCACAACTAATATGTGTGGGAAACATTTAAGGTGGTGCGAACTCAGTGGTGATTATTGGGTCATTCTGAAAATTGATTGGATTGTACTGTTTGGTGGGTCCACAAGCCCATGCTTACCAGATAAGAAAACTGTCTGAGTGGTCGCTGCATAGAGTTGCTGGAGTCCAGGTCCTCCCAGATCTGATGGAATGTTCCATCTCATGGTCGTGAACTACACATTATATCAAATGTTGTAATGGTACACACATTCCTACTGCTTTCTTGTGTAAACCTTGTTTCCTAGCATTGGCTCATTGCCTTTAAGAGGTTAATTTTCCCTTTGCATCCAAGGGGTTCTAGAGGTCTGCTTCTCCTGTCTTTAGCTCCAGCAGAACATGTCATGTGTACGTGGTGGCCTCTCATGTTGCCCACCTTCAGCGGTGCCCTTTACGCATTGTTCTGCCCAGACAATGGACTTCTCGGTTGCCGCAAGCCCGGTGGCGCCTCAGATAGGGACAAGGATGGAGCGGGAGGTGGACATGACACCACTTAACTTAATACTTATTTACATATTGCGCTGGAAATGCAGGGAAATTTAGACCCACCGGTGCGTGTACAGTAACATAGAACTACTTAATATTTGATGGCGCGGCAAGACATTCAAAGCTGAGGGCTAAAGGCAACTGGGAAACAGCATCTGAATGGCAGATGGAGAGAGGGATATTCCAGACAAGGCCAGCGCTTCGGTAGATCCCTCTCCGAGCAGGGCCTCGCCTTGGCGCGGGGATTAACTGCGGGCCGCATTATCCGCCTGTCTGCAATGCCCATCTCTAATGACACGTCTCCTGTTCCGTCCTAGGGACTATTTAATGTCTCCTGCCCCACCGGCTTCCTCTCCAGTGTTACAAAAGGTTGGAAATTGACAACACTGTATAGAAATGACAGTGTCCTCCCCAAGTGGGAGCGCTCCCCACCAGTCGACTGGCTGTATGCATTTTCCGACCAGGTTGGCAAGCCCTACTGCAGAGTAAATGGCTGCTCCTGATCAAACGTGGCACCCAAGGGTTTGGGGACATTTATGATAGGGTGATCACAGGGATACCTCACCCGGTGACATGGCAAGTAAAATGGATCAAGACAACATATAGCTCCTAGTTTCCATTCAGAGAAAAGTGGAAATTGCACGCCTGCCACGTGGCTCCATTGCCCTGTGGTAATCGTTAAGCCAATCCTGGCTTTTTAGCCAACATCACTCTGCATGCTGGGACTTTTAGCTGGAGCAAGGCCTCCAAAATGGCAGAAGAGCGCTATACAAGACCCCTTTACATGCCATCACTTATAAAAGGGCGAACCAAAGTGCAAGCCCCACGTTTGCAAGTGCTGTTCGCTAAGAATCCAGAGTGGTGCAAATACCCTGCCTGGCATGAGGTCAATTGTCACCACCGGGTGACAATTAACAGGTTACAAGTAACATGTAACTAATAATACCAATACTGTGTGCTTAAATGGCGCCACGTGCAATACCCCTCCAGCTTCTAAGCACTGTAATCGCAGGTGTTGTTAATGCGACATTTGAATGGTACTTAGAGTCAGCCCTGTTGCAGAACTCGAAATTGGGAAGGGTAGGGTGCTCTGATGTCACACACCAACGCTTTCAGCCAAACCTAATGAGGTCGTAACTAGCAGGAATGTGATGTGCACAACGCAATCACTGTTGAACTTGCTGACGGCCAATCAATATATCCTTTCTCTGAAGTGAAGGCATTGTCTTTGTTCAATTTGTTACTAAGCAGTACTGTGATAGCCCTTGGTAACATGTTTCACACCGTATGTTACACGCTTATTCACTTCCATTCTATTGCCCATGCCAAATCTCTATCTTTTTTTTTCACCCACAATATTTTTTTCACCCACAATAAGAACATTCTATCAGCTAATCCTTTACCATTACTATTTTGACGGGCAAATAGTAACCGCACAGGTTAATCTATTTCTATTAGTCCTGGTTGGGCAAATGCAGGATTAGAGTATTCCCCACTGGGCCCACCATAAGCACAGTGTGCCTAATCCCCTTTCATACTGTCATCTGTCTGGTCACAGAGGGTCACACCATGCTGGAATTGGTGAGGACATGTTAATGACTCTGTCACTATCCTACTGGCCTTTCAGAGGCTGCAGGCTGTTATGTTAATAGGCTTTCATCACGACCATAGTAGTTTCAGAGCACACAGGCTTGCCTGTGCTGGGGGGCGGAAGGAAAATTAGCAAGAGGAATCTTAGAGGCTGGGAAAGTGGGAGATGGATGCTATAAACTAAGAATCAAAAATTCTCTCCCCCTGCATTCAACGGCATGCCATTGCAGGAAGTGACAGCTGCCAGCTTTGGTGAAAACGACTATTTACCAGGTGCATATGGCCCATACTGGATGCAGTTCCTACCATATGGGTTTTTAGATATCTACTGAACTGCTATTGTGAACAATTGATTTCAGTGACTGTATTTTTGGGGGGGGGGGGTTACGGTTTAGTGGTGTGTATTTTCTTTTTCATTTGATGGTTTCATTTATCCTGTTCAATTCACATTGTTTTGTTCTACGCTACTGATGTATAATCCAATGGGCATAAAAAAACGCTATGCTGCCGTGGGTCGCGCGGCCAGCATTTGTTCCTAGAATGGCGGCAAGGCGGGTGGGAGGATGGCAGCGGGCCGCCATGTTACTGGTAGGGTGAGCGAGGGCGCCGCCATCTTGTGGAAGTTAGCGGCCTGCCTGCTGAAGGTCACAGCTTTCTTGTCTCCCGCGCAGTTTTTCATTCAGTAACCGGGTGCTGTGATAGCATTCTGTCCCTTTATGGCGGTGGATCACGTTTCCCCACTCATCTCTTCCAGGCTCCACTAGTGGCCAGCAGATCGATGCCATTGATCGCGCTGTCTTCGCTCGGCGCGCATCCGGGTTCGGGAGTACTTCGTGGCCGGCTGCCTGACGACAGGCGGTGGAGCCAGGGGTCCAGAGGAAGCAGAGCCTAATGGATGCGGAGCGGATGGATGGCTGATGTGCGGCGATGGCTCCCGAAGGCCCCAGCAACGTTTCCATTTCATATTTCGGGGCCAGGTGCAAGAACTCCCATTTAAAGACTGACAAGGTACGAAAACAACATTTTATCTGTCCAAGTCACATTTTCTCCTGGAGCCACAGTGCACAGGCCTAATGGTCCATGTGTGGCGATTGCTGTAAATGGGCGATTGCTGTAAATAAACGGGGTGCTCCATTAAGCCACTTGCTGTGTGTACCTGTGAACATTTCTTCCCACATTCTAAAAATGGGGGTATGCCCATAAAAGCCAACTCTTCCGATTTAGGCAGGTGACTCCCGATTTTTCACTTTCTCCCGCATACAATAATTCTAACCATAATGCATTGCTATGGGACAATTCATTTCTCCCGAATCTCTGATGAAATCTCCCTCCCAGGTGCTTCAGAATGTTGGCTTGTATGTATTCCTACCACCGGGGGTAAGTGCCAAATGCCAAGAATCAAATTTACAGCCGATTCTAAAAGCATGAACCACCACTGGAATAGGAAAAGTACCACCAAAGCATACAATTAAGTTCCACTAAGAAACAGTCAAAAGAAGCAGCAAAAGTTGCTACCAGTGGTAAAAATCCAACTGTATCATTAATCATGGAAAAATACAGCAACACCGCCGACAGCTTTTCCGAAAGTTTATCAGTGCAAAATGCTGGTAAATGAAGCCAAAAATAAAGCAAGATTAGGGCTAGTTTAAAAAATAGCCTTACATACACACTGCAACTAACCCTTGTGTAACAGATAAGTGAGGGGTTACGGGGGTGCACCAGAAAGCCATCAAGCATCTGGGGACGAAGTACCTCAGATAAGATAAAAAATATATAGTTCCTGAATCAACACAACATGAAATTGCATCCCTGCGTCTTACTGGCCCAGGGGAAAAAACCAGGGGGGGAATGGGGGTGTAGCTCATGGAAGCCAATAAGGGGGCAAACATGGGGCATCCAATCGGTCCCATGATCAAGTTCCGTCCCGGCAGGTTTGTAGGTCTCGAGGACCGCTGGGTCATCCTCATGGAAGGACACTTGTATACTACCCGCTCACTACATGAACACAGACCCAGGGTTAGGTATTTACACTTTCCGAGCCCCCCCTACATTGCCAATGCACCTCAGATACTTACATGCCTACATGCCACTGATTGGTCATGAGATGATCATCCAGTCCTGTTTATTTCCTTTGCATCCTGCGACTTGTAGTTTTGCTTTCTCCATTAAAAGAATGACTGCATGTACCAGAGTGCAAAGAACAAACAGGCCAATCACTTAAATGACTTGGGCTATTTTGACATTCCTGTCCACAAGTGGGTTGCAGTGCTTGGCCATTGCTTGAGCGGAGAGAGGGAGATGTCCTAATGAGCTCGCCTCCTTAAAGGCCTATGCAGCAGGTGGTAGGAATCTCTAGCCACGGTACTTGGTTGGTGATTGGTCTTTTCCGTGCTCCTGTCACAACGTGTTGATGTACTTTTTTCCAGACTTCTAGACTGCCCTGAAGAAGTGCCTTTTTTCCCCTGGTTTTACGGAAGCCAAGATGTGAAAGGGGGAGCGGGATCATATCATCGGAGCAGGACTAGATGGCACACTGGCCGGTTAATTTTACTCAGCGCACTGTTGGCCAACAATATATTCAGGGAAGATGGCACCTTTTAACATTTATTTGTCTCTAATTCACCTAAAATCTAACGAGGATACAGTCAGGATGTAGTGGCAGTAAAGGAGAAAATTCAGGGTGAAAAAGAAATGTTTGGATAGTAGGCTTGAAAAACCAGAGGAGAAATATAAATTAGGAACTGTTGTGGTGCATTGAATGTTGGCTGCAGGAGGGTTCCAACAAGTTCTTCTGCTCTCGCACTACTTCCATATGTGCATGCACCTATTATTTCAAAGGTAAAGTAACTCAAAGTTGGCAGTGCTGCTGGGCACTTGGAGGCTGAATACACTAGTGATTTGATGGAGTATTTCACTGGTCACTTGGGAGTTACTTCTCACGTCACGCATCACTTTGCTCACCCCTCAGCCCCTCTGATAATTACGCACATGCCGAAAATATACAGAAGTTATAGACACATGCAGACAATATATGTAGTGTTTGTACAGCCTCTTGGCGCTAGATTCCATAGGCATGCATGTGTGGATTCAGTATGCTGGCGTATTGTGTGAGAACCGTATCTGCAAATTGTGCACCCAGTTATGGGAAAGTTCTGCACATGCACAATGTGGTACTTATTCCAACATGGAGGTTGTTATGTTTGGGGAGCTTCAAATTCCCGTCAGATTTTTTGACATGTTTTTCCTATGAATGCTTCTTTAAACTGGACCTTTGGGTGTCCGTATTGGCGAGGTGACATTAAATGTAATGCATTCAATGGCATTTGCTATTGATTCAATGGACTGTTTTGCTCCTACAGTAAGTGAAATACTGAATGTGAAACGAGTAAGTGGGCTCTAAGCTGAGTTGGAGCCACCTGTCGAAGTATTGAACCAGCTTCACAATTGGAGGGGTGCAGGTCAGGATCTAGCCAGCCTTCACACTGCCCTCTTCATCTCCAGTGAGCTGGGAAATTGCTGATGTTGCACCCTAAGAGTTTGGTTTCACCCCATCTCAGGATGCAACCCCTCCACACCAGGCATCCTTGGTCTTTTACGTATGCCCCGTCCACATTACCCCAGCTTCTACACTCTGCCCTAGGGAACCCTTATTCTGGGCACATCTCTCACTACCCCTGTAGGAGGAGGGTCTCTCCCGCACCCGGCCAGGTCACCGAAGGCTTCTTCCTTCAACCTCTGTGCCTGTGTGAGACGTCTCTCTGTGATGGCCTCCAGCCTCATTACCTTTCCTTCTCCTGATCCTTTATTTCTACTTGGAAAATAGCGTAGAGAGTTAAGCGCTCCCCTCCGACATGAGGCGCATGTGCTGGGTTCACGTGACCGAATCCCGGCAGGGATGACTCATCCTATCATCCTTCTGAGTTTGATAAATGGAATTTAGTAAACAGTATTTTTAAATTAGCTAAAAAGAACACCCGCTGTGACGCTGCTGGAGAACCTCTGGCATGAAGCGATATATGCAACGTGATTTTGCTATTTCACTCTACTATGTCCAATAATATTGGATGGGAGATGGTGTCTCTGAGATTTGGCCCTATGCAATAAGCAGATATTTATGGCTTATCCCTCTCCCATTCCAGGTGGGATTTTCAGTCCTGCGGCTCAGAGTAATCCTCAACCTCTCGTGGGTGTGGCGAGCAACGTTTACACATTTTTTTGTTTTTTTGTGTGCATTTGGTTGCTATCTGTTTCCCCCTTCATATTTATGTTAACACATAGTCTACGTCTTAGTTTGTTTTATTGGCAGGAACTTCCCACATCCTATTATGGAAAATCCCCTCTTTAAGCCGCTATATGTATGTTTTCTGTTTTTCTGGTGTATTGATATATCCATCTGTTGTATGAAGGCTGGCGATGGCCCCATAGTGGAGTTTTCAAAACCTAAACTTGTCTTTTTTTTTTCCTGCCTTAGTAATCTAATGGAAGCCTGGAAGACCCACATCATCGGGTACAAGGTAAGGTGTGGAGCTATACATGGGAAACTTTGCAATTGTCCTGGCGCCCCACCCCCAAATAAAACCTACTCTACAGAATAAACAGCTAGATAGATGCACAGACAGGCTGGCTCCCCCTCACTCACTAGCCCCTGACGTCTGGTGTGTCGCTACTGTACCAGGTTTAAAGACTGGCCTGAAGGAGCGCCTCCTTTCTATGGAAGAAGCCTCCAAGCGGTACGTTGTTATCACCCACCATTAACCTCCATCCAGCTCTTTCACCTGTACATAGATCTAAATACTGAAAGTTATAACCCTAGGAGTACATATGCATGCTGCATCTGGTGCTGCATTCGAAAATAAATGTTTGATAATACAAACGGTTACAAAACAGTGAGAAACGTGAGCAAAACTGATAAAAACTGAAGGAACCAGACAAAAGTATCAGTGGCAGGGAAACCGAGAAGTGGCAACGCGTTTTTAATATAAACACACTTTTTGAAACGGTGCAGGAGGGTACAGAGCAATGGGGGAAAGAGGAGGACATGGCTGCAGGGTAGAACAGAGTAAACCGACCCCCCACCCATATAATATTACAAAATAAATCCGTGTCTAGAGTGTGGGGACCAAGAATTAGAAGATGAGTCGATGGACTGGACAAGGGGATTTCAGAAGGGTAGCTAAAGAAAAGGCACTTTAACCATAACATTAGCCAGTGAAATGCATCAACAAACTTTAATCCCTGAACTTAAAGGCATAGCAATACTAAGGACTGAGAAATGTGTGTTTCGAAACGTTTCTTTTTAGCGATGTACTTTTCGTGTTCTATCTATTCATTTATAAGCACACATACCCTAAGAGTCTGATTCATGGCATTTTTAGTGTGATGCAAAGTGACTTTGCTCTGCCAACACACACCTTGATTCATGGTGCAAAGTGTATTTTAGCAGTACAAAGTTGCATTTTCAGGCCTCTCCAAGTCCAGTCAAGAGTCTTTTTTCCTGCTTCCGGTCCCTAGCACCCCTGCCCACAGTCTGCACCTCTTTCCCTGTGCCCCTGTTGGATTGATTCCTTTTCAGAACACCCTTTTGGTCATCCTAACTGCAGGTAAATGTAGTTGCACACTCTGGCCGCTAGGCAAGGTTAAACACAATGAAGATAGGCGGGCACCATCGAATATCACAAAACTTGAATATATGACTCGTATTACCAACCAAGCTTGAGCAGAACTTTACCATACGGTCAAATGTTACGTGTAAAAGGATAGTGAGTAATCCACAGACTACAATGAACAGAATACATGTTTGTCCCGAGGTTCTAAACCCAAGGATGTCAGAGCATCAAGGGCCGGCTTGACAATATTCAGCAAACCAACATTCTTTCTGACCAGCCCAAAGTGAAGAAGGCCCCAGGGTTAGGATTTGGCTCTAAATACTCCACCCAGAGTATAATAATGAAATCAGTGATTCGAAAAAACTGTAGAACACTTGCCTGCGATTCACGAGTAAGACATTTATTTTGTGAACTTCCTGTCTTCGCTTACAAGCGAAGCTCCAATATTAAAGATCAATTAGTGAAGGCGAGAATACCCCAAAAACCACCTCCGACTCAAAGAACAGGGACGTTCCCATGCCTGCACTGCACAAACTGTGGGATTGTAACTAAAGGCAATGTGATGCATCACCCCAGAACTGGTGAAAAATAAGATGTTTTGCATCATGTGATACCAAGAAATGTAATATACACAATAAGATACCCTTGTGGCATTTACTATGTGGGCCAATGCTCGAGATCATGTACATTTGTGGTGGCACGAATAATGATCGTGCATTTGAACACGCGACATGACCTCAGCAGTGGCAAGGCACTGGATTGCTCAAAGTCACTATATTTCACAGATTCACTTTCAAGTGGTGGAGGCTGTCGCCAAAAGAGGACTCTATGACATTTTAACAGTAAGATTGGAACAAAGAAAAACCTTTTGGATATAAGTTATTTATAACGCGCCTGTACACAAGTGTTTCTAGGCGAGACAAGACAGGGTAGCTTGATAAAGGGAGGACAAAAACAAACGATCTTACTAGGCCTTGCATCATTCAGATTGTGCAAGTGTAGTGGGAGAGGGAGAGGAGAAGTGCCAGGGGGTGGGAAAGGGTGGAGTGTATTGCTCTGAGAAGTACAGCCAAGGGAGCTGGCTCAGGGTAAGTGCAGGGGGCAGGGGACTGTAGGGTTACAGATACAGCCCCTAAGTGCGCGGTAAGCCCACAGGCAGTGCAGGTACTACTGGTCGTGGGGGGGGCTGGTATCCATTGCTGTTCTCATGGTAGACGGGCAACCAATCGGTGCAGAAGATCAGGAAGGTCAGCAAGGGCGAGAAAGAAAGAAGGCGGAAGCGAAAAGGAAGGTGTTGAGATGCTTCCGGAACCTGAGGTGATCCTGATGAAGTTTGAGAGGGGCAGGGAGGTCATTCCAGAGGGAGGCCCCTGCAGAGGAGAGAGATCTACCTCCCAATCTCTGCTTGGAGAAGCGTCTGACCATCCGAGAGTTGGAGGTGGCTGAGCGAAGGGATGGAGAAGGAAGGTGTTTAGGAAAAGAGAGTTGGATGTAGTGCGGGGCTCCTGGCTAGAGCGGTTGGATTCCTTAGCGCCCAACAGGATTAATGAAGAAGCGAATTATACAACAAGGATGATTGATATGTGAAGTGAAAGTGATATGCCTCTTAAAAGAATGTACCAACATGAACAGCATACCAACTACTGTGATGTATGTAAGGAGATGATTCATGTTTTCTCACATATGTTAGGTTAAAGTCTGATATGGCTTTTTGAAAGATGCATACCATGCAGTAAGGTGCACAATGCCGGAAGTATGAATATCTGAAGTTACTGTGAGTAGAAATGCAATAAGACAAATATATGAGGCTATGTTCACAGTAACAGGATATAGATGTTACCCAGGAAGGTATATGCCTAACTGAGTTGAGTATTGGGATATATTTCATTTACTAAAACATCTGTGTTAGAACAACTAACAATATTTTTTATCTCATAAGGTGATTGATTGATATTTGTATAGCGCCTCTACACAATGTGTTTCAAAGCGCTTCAAGGAGGACGGGAGCATGGGAAAATACAGTTACATTCTTACAGGTCCTTGAAACAAATCTGAATGTGAGAAAAAAAACGATCATATAACCGATAATATAAGTGCATGGAACAATAAGGGAGAGGCGAGGAAGGAAAGAAGGAGACAATACTAGCAGTAACATTACTATGCCTGACAGGAGTTGTTGCAGTGCAAGAATGACAAGAGGAGGGGGAGGAAGGGAGGTGTGGGGGGTGGAGGGGAGAGGAGAGGAACCAAACAAGTGACTATCTTAAAGGGTCAGCAACTGAATCGAGATAGTGCTGGGGAGGAGGGGGACAGACAAGCTATTATCAGAGGTCAAGGGACATTGATAAGAGTAAGTGCTTTGGTAGCAGAAAAGTGAAAGGGGCACGAGGAGGGGAAGATGGCTGCAGAAGGCAAGCAACTACAATTACTGTGCCTGACGACAATTGAGGTAGTGCCGAACTTACGCAGGACAAAGGGTAGGAGAGGAGAGGGAAGCTGCTCCATAAAAAGGGCAGCTACAATTACTATGCCTGACGGCAAGTGGGGTAGTGCCAGAGTTAGACAGAAGGAGGGAAGGGGGAAGGGGGGAGAGTTGAGGGAGGGAGGTGAACATAAAGTGGCAGGCTGTAGATGCACACCCGGATATCCAGATATATGGAACTATCCTATGATCATAACTTATTATGGGAGTACCGTTTAATAGGAGCACATACACTTCAGTACAAGTTAGATAGCTTTGATCTTAAGATAATATAGAGAACGCACAAGCTCTTCTGAGCTGTGTTTTCTTTTTTTAACATGGCAGTGTGTGACGTCACCATACTTTCGGCATCACACATTTGTGACGTCGGCACATGGGTGATGTCGCGTAATCTAACGATCCCATTAATAATGGCGCAGGTAAGTGGTATGTGGTAATAGCCGACAGCATACAACCACTCCAAGTTGCCTGAGCGCAACAGTGTTTTGGAAAAGAAAGGTAAGGATTTTTGGCGGCAATATAACCAAAAAGCTTTTGCTACATGAGAAAGAATTGTTATTACAAGCGCTTTCATTCATGTTTTCCAACAGGATCCCAACACTCCATCAGCTGGCTTCAGACCAAGCTATAGGAAGTGCAGGTGATTAACTCACAACTACCATTGATAATTTAACAAGACGAAAAAAACACATTTTAATCAGGTTATTTATTTACTTTTCAACAGTCAGTTCACGAGAAGAGGTGCACAGAGGTATTTAACTTTGCATGTTTTATCTTGTTGCTTATTGAAGGAAATATTCGAGAACAGCATAACTTTTCTTATACTGTTTTTTGTTTTCTTTTTATGATATAAGTTATTTATAACGTGCCTGTGCACAAGTGTTTCTAGGCGCGACAAGACAAGGAAGGGTAGACAGGGCGAGGACAAAACCAACGATCTTACTAGGCCTTGTGTCATTCAGATAGTGCGAAGGAAGAGAAGTGCTGGGGGGGAGGAGTTTGCAGGGGTGGGAGTGCAGTGGCAAAAACATGGTAAGTGCTGCCAGGGTGGTGGCTCAATTAAGTGCAGGGAGACAGGGGACTGAAGGGTTGCAGATATAGTCCCTAAGTGGGTGCGAGGGCCGGAGGCAGCGCAGGATCCTGGTGCCCGTGAGGTTCAGTGGGTGGCCAGGTAATTAGCGCATCAGACCAGAGCAGCAGCAGGGGGGAGGGAGAGCGCAAGCAGAAGCAAAGAGGAAGGTCTTGAGTTGCTTCCGGATCCTTAGGTGATTCTGCTCAAGTTTGACAGAGGAAGGGAGGCTGTTCCGGAGGGAGCCCCCCACCGGGGGCAGAGATTATGTGTTTGTATTATTCATTTTGGTTTTTAACTTGAAGGGTCTAGCCCTGAGGACGGATAGATGGGTCCGAAATGCCTTGGCTAATATGACGGTGCATAAAAATGACTGCTTCTCAAATTAAAATTGTTTTACATAAAAAATGAATATCTGATATTGAGTATGTGCATGAGTTAACATATAAACATAAAACCATATGGACAATAATTGTGAAACTAACAAGGAGTGAAATTAGCAAGGATTGTAGTACGGATGGGCAATACGAGAACATATGAACTCCCAAGGGAGAAGTTGGGGTTGTTTGTTGTTGTTAGAAAAGATTGCCATTGATTAATCAACATAATATTTGTAATGCATAATTGAGGACATGCAATATGCCTTTTCTGTATTATCTGCATAGCGCTTGGGATCCCGTCTAACCACCGGTACGTGGCTCCATGGCCTGGATGAATGCACATTGGCCTCTCTTGCAGTATTTGGCAATGGTAGAACTCACACTGGTGAGTTATCAGGATCCGGTGGTTCTAGACTTGCCAACTACTGCCTGGGAGGACAGCCTTCTAGGACCTACCTGCTGCCTGGACGTTTGACCACCTCAGCGCTACTGCCGTATCCCCGGCAACTTGAGAAGATGGATCCCAGAAGATGTTCCATACCATTGGCTATTCTGGAGAACATCACAGGGCGCAACATGAGTGGCCGAACGTTGTGCAGCAGGAAGTGGCATTAAGAGCTTCCATGCACGCTTGAGGTTACAGGTCTTATTCAGCATTGTCACCACAGTCTTCATCATCATCCCAGGTGGAAGGTGTACCCAGTATAGTTTCAACCGTGAACAACCAAACTGGAGCATTTTTCTGCACTTGGCAAAACTAGATGTGTAGCACTGTAACTGCATGGTGCTTCGTGTACTCTTTGAACCTCAAAGCGCTTTTCTAATCATGTAATGTAATAATATTAAATAACAACATATTTTTATATAGCTCTTCCTGACAGATTTCTCGCACTTCTATGCACTGTAATAACATGTGAGATTATTATGCAATTTGATGGTATTCCGTTGAACAACTTTAGTGGATAGAGGACTGGGTCAGCCATACATGAATTCCAATTTACTGCATCCCGAAGTCTTACCTCGATGGGCTATCTTGTAGCATAAATATCATTATTTTTCTCCCTGCCCTGAAATATATAGAGGCTACACTAGGTAACCGTTTATTATGGCCCAAGATAACTCTATCTCATCTGTGGGTTGAATAGTAGACACATAAATATACCAAACATAAAATGTGTTAGTACGTTGGTGTTAGCGAGGGCACTTTATTTTGTTTTTTAAATAGCGGTTTTGAAATTGTGTTAAGTAGGTCTCATCTCACTCTCTACAATTGTATCTTGGCAAATACTACATGCCTACAGAAAATGTCTACTCTCTCCAAATACTTAGCACAACCTTCTCCCAGTATTGAAATCTTTACTCACATCTCCGTCACCTGGTCCTCTGCATCTATGGAAAAAATGACGTCTAAGCCTACCGGAGAGTGCGGATATCTCATTGGAATTGTTACTAGAAACCCAAGATAAAGCAAAACTAAAGCTCTGGTTCTGGGACTGGAGATGCACATGGGGAAAAAATGCAATACCTACATGACTTTCAAAGCTGGTGCTTTCATTTTAAAATCCATAAATGAACTTCGTGATTATCTTGCAAAATTTCCTGACCCAGTATATGCTGACTCAATTCTCCGCCTCAATCTCTGGCCGACTAAGTCCAGACTAGCGAGCTATACCAAAACGACCACTCTTGACACCGTCTGCTGATTCTGCAAAGTAGCAGTACATCCTGAAACCCTCCAACACTTAATAACAGAATGCTCCTTTCTCGTGAACTCTAGATAGCTGTTCTTTCACAAGCATTTTAAACCTATAACATTACTAACTAAAGAACAACTGTGGATTGCAATATTCAATGCCACTAAAATCACATTAAATATTGCTACTGTCCAATTCCTTTAATCCCTGAACCTTCTCCCGGTTAATCAGGTCTAAGCTAACATATAGAGAAGTATCTTCTCAATGACACACGTTGAAACTTGAATATTTAGCTAGCGGAGACTCCCAAGGACGAAAGTTCCCCCATCTCCTTGAGTGTGTGCATACTTAATATTTATTGTCTTTCACAATGCTGTTCAATTTTTATCATCCTATGATTTTAGTTACTGTTCAATTCCTTTTATCCTTGAACTTCCTCCCGGCTAATCAGGTTTAAGCTAACACATAGAGAAGTATCTCAATGATATAACTTGACATTTGAATATTTTGCTAGTGGAAACTCCCAAGACGAAGTCCCTATCTCATTGAGTGTGTGCATATTTAATATTTATTTTGTTTTACGATGCTGTAAAATTTGATCATCCTATGATTTTTAGCTCTTGCGTCATAATTTTACATTGTCTTTTATGCAACTGATTTTATGTAATCCCTGAATCCTCCCTTCCACTGAACCTATTCATCAGCACTAACTTGCGGCCTAATGCATTTAATTGATGTAATGAAATGTGTCATTTTACCATAGATTCCACCCATAGCCTACCTGCTAATTGATTGTGAATGTGATACAGATCTGGAGCCTTTAATTTCATGGCCTAAATAGTCTAAAGAAGTGTGTGCAATAATTTTATCACAACCTTTTTGACTTTATGTAATTCTTGAACTTGTTTGCAATCAGTTAGTTTTACTTTCCTGATCGAGTACAGCCAACCGCATGTTTGATTTATTCACATTGCTTCAGTTCTTTCGACATCATGATCTAAAATAACTGAAGAAGATGTGCTGTAATGTCTGCTTGTACCTCGCTCATAATCATACCAATCTTTTAAGTGTAATTACAATCTAGTCTCTTGTATTGAAAAAGTTGACATGTCAACTAAACCAATTTCTAATAAAAAAAAAAAACAATTGTTTATATATAATTATTTCTGATATTTTTTCATTGTGGAAAACGAACTGGGTGGTCCTGTTCATTGGCTTGACAAGCCTAGACTTTAACACAATTCAACTTTGTGGCACATATCTTCTGTGAATTCTGGATTTTGGGGCTGTAAGCTGTTTCAACACCCATAGTTTATGGGGGTTATGTCAAACCTCTGAATTATTTTCCATATTGCATATGAGTGATACCATTGCTGTGATCGATGTAGTTGAACCAGGGGTTAGCCTGGACAGATGGATTCCATTTCATCAGCTAATTAGTCCATTCGTGTTAGTGAGCAGGTGGGTTTTAGCTAACACATTTGCCTGTTTTTGAAATTGCGGATATTGTTTAGTTTAGAATGGCATGTAATAGAAAAGATATTAGTAATTATCGACTACAGGGATTTACTTCACTGAGGGGTTCTGAGTGGCATCTGGTAGACAACAAGAGCAAAGCTTGAGTTGTCTATGTTGTTGTTACGAACCCTAATATCACCCTGTAGTTTAAAGCTATCCATCTATGCTGGGTTCCATCTCTCTTCACCTGTTTTGCATCCCCTAAGCTGTCCCTCATGGCCAACATTGCAGGGTTTGTAAAGAGGAGTCATGCAGGAAGATGTACAACATAAAAAGTGCCACGGTCCTGACTACAAGTTTGGGGTTCAGAAAGAATTGTGATAATTACTGCCCCTTACTGCAAATTTTCCACACCACCAAATTCCGTGTTTGTGGGTAAAGCGGAGGAAATGTGTCTGGCACTTTTCTCAAAGTATTTCCCCCACATAAAGTGGAGGATTTACCACAAGTATAATTACCATCAGCAATACATCTGGCAAATCCACAATGGAATATTATGGACACTAGGAATGGGGATCGCCACTGCCATTCTGCCACTTGTAATCAGGTGTCTATACCATGCTTGTGAGTGGTAGAAATGGCAATCAAGATTTATTTGCCTGATTTATAGGTGTAAACCGGCTATTATACCACATATCTGTAGGGCTACATATTACTGTATTACTTGAACCTTTAGCAGAACTGTATCAATCACAATACTTTGTGTTATGTTGCTAATATCTAAATATTAGAGTTCAAAGCATGATGCTAAATTATGAGAGATGGTATATGATTAACTTTTGGGAATGTCTAAACTTGTATTGAAACTTGTTTTACTTTGGTCATACTGAGAAGAATTACAATACTTGTTATGCTGACATTCCACACACAGCTATTAGTTTGATACTGTGTCACAATATATTATACAGCACAAGCAAGTCAGGGATCTCCTGCCCCTACAATGAATGTGGCGCACAATAAAACGCTTTTTATTTCTACAACATAGCTTCTTTCTTAAGGAGGCCTCCAAACCTGTCTCACACCCGACCTCCACAAGGACCTCGTGTCACAGTAGACTAGGAACCAGGCCAGTGTGTTAATAATGAATATTTTATTAATTTGTGATTTAATGTTAAATTAGAATAAACAATTACAACAGCCACCAAGGTGTGGCAACACAAATTGCAGAGTCCTTTTTGTTCAAGCGGCACACTGAGACAACTCAAATATATAGAGCACAAGGATTTACTTTACTTCTTTCACCACTACCATCAATGGCAGTTCAAAACACAAAGAAAAAGAATGCAACCAACAGGAAAGAGCGCGTGCACACAAAATGATTCTTGGGTCCTAGCAGCCCTCACCTGCCCTAGACCTCCACTAGGCTTGTCAGTTTTGGACGAAAGGCAGTGGGAACACAAGGTTAAAATCAGATTTTGAGTAGTGCTTACAGAAACAATATGGGGAGCCAGCAATGAATGGGACAATTCATGTTTGCATCATGAAAAAGTGGGTTTTTAATTATTTAGCACAACTGCTATGGGACAGACGGAGGGACTTCGTACTCCGTATACTTAGAAGACAGGCAGGGCCTCAGAGAAGATTGGCTAGCACACACAAGGAAAATCGGTTTTAGGATATGCAACACATGGGCAATGGAAAGGGAATGCAAATGGAAATTCGTTTTCACAACACAATAAGGAAAGAGGAACAGAATAGGAAAAACATTTTTTAGGATGTTAGGCTCACTTGGAAAAGAAAATGCAAATGGAACAGTTTTTACTGAGGCTGCAAATGACAGGCAAGCTCTTGGCAATGGGGAACTCCCAATAGGAAAATGGGTTTTTAGTTAAAATGAAAGGTAAATAAAAGGTAGGCTCTGGGAAAAGGGAGAAACTCACAAAAGAAAATCTATTTTAGGATTAGAATGGCAGAGCAAGGGGAAAATACAGTTGCAGATGGACATTCGTTTAGCAGGGCACAATTTAGATACAGGGACACATTCATTTTTCACCTCACAATGGTAGGACTCTTTTTGGGGCAACACTTTTATGACTATAACAATCATAAGGCACTGGGAAGGTTCCATGTGTTAATATCCCCGTCAAAATATCACGATACAAAAATATTGCCATATTTCTGCAGCGATATTGACCCCTGGAGCCTGCGGAGGACACCCCCACAACCCTTGCATTATTTTAAAATGTGCAGAAGACACCCCGCAACCCCTGCTCCCACAAAGTATCCCCCCAAAAATATCACCTATGGCGAGACAAACAGCCATATGTACGGCAATATTTTTTGTGGGGATATTTTGTAGGGATACCACTGGGAAGAAATAATGGATTTTGAATTTCCACAATTCAAATCCTGTGAACTAAATGGGGAAATTAATTGATTTACTTGTAAAAATATACTAAGGATCTACACAGGCAACTGGGGATTCTTCAATGGGAAATGACTTAAATGCACAGGCAAACAAAGGATTCCTCAAAAGGGAAATTACTTAAATGCACAGACAATTGGGGGTTTTCAATGGGGAATTTCTATCGCAATGCTAAAGAGGATAGGGTTTATGCAATCTATGGCTTGGGATATCTATACATACAGGAGAGGGCTCGATGGACACCAGGGAGTGTCGGAGCATTACTGCTGGGACAGTCATGGGGTCATTCAAGGATTTCCTCGGTCCTTCGAGGGGTCCCAATGCAGCTACTAAAGCACCTGGCTCCTCTGCAAGATTTAGGCCTCACACTGCTAGGATGGTTCCAGATTTTGCCAGCTGCCCACCTGAGGAATTAGTAGGGAGAGTCCTGATTTGAGGCGTAGTGACTTATTTATAGGGTAAGTGACATCACTAGTGTGTTCCTCAGAAGAGATAGGGCACTGTTCAAAAGTTCACTCCCATCTATGGGCTGATGGGTCCAGCAAATTTAGGAGTAATTTGGAAAACCAAAGGACGAGACCTATCTATCATCAGACATGAGGGCTCAGTCTGGTTTGGGGAGCTAGAATTCCCACTGTCTGACAAATGCCCTAAATCTTCACATTTCAACACATATGACAGCATTTTGTAACATTATATTTTTCAGTGAATCAAATGACCCTACTTAGAAATTTGTAGGTTATTCCATTCCATAGTTCGTTTTCCCTAATTTACTCTCAAACTATATCATTGAAAAATATGCCACTCGTTGGGCGGAATCTGAATCATATTTTGCAGATTTTCTCCAATTTTCATATTTCTCAATTACACAAGGAGTGCCCCATGAGGTTTTCCTAAATAACGTGGGTTGTGTAGGCCCCACCAACATCGTTTTTGGTTGACCAGAAGCAGTCAACATTCCCCTTTTCCAAAATCATACCCTGATTATTGTGCGACCAATATTGCCAATGTTATACAATAAAAAGCATGCCTCCCATTTTGCACAATGGGAGTGAAACAACTCCTTGACCCTGCCCCCACCCTTGGGATGGGTTTGTTCCTGGCTGTGACGTCAAGAGGGGGACTTGTGTTTAGATTAGCTCAGGGCTTCAAGATCTAATTGCCAGAGACAGAAAGTTTTATTGGGGCCTAATGGTTTGGATCATAAACCCCTGGAGAGCAGAGCTACCTTTATCTCGCCCCAACCACACATCTGATCTCTACTGGAATTTAATCTTTTATTTCTAAGAGAAGCACTCCTGCTTGAAGGTATACCATGCCTTCTTCCTCATGACAATGGGCTTTGAAATCTAGTTTCACATTTGAAGACAGAGCAGAGAAATAAAACCAAGATTAGGCCTACCTCCCACTGAAAGCATTTTACTTTCAAATAAACACTTGGAAATACACACAATTCTAACATGTTAAAAACCCTTGCAAAGTAGTTCCCTGAACAAAGTGGTTACAGAAGGGCAACATAATTATATATTTAGATACTTTAGTTGTACATCTGGATGCTTAAAGTGTCATTTTAAAGGCACAATTGCAAAGTCACTTTGAGAAGTTTCATCCGTGAAAAAGCTTTCATTCTGCTTCAATTCAACATCCCCTTGTAGATTCTGTGAATTGTTATTTTCCTCTGTGATGGGCTCATGATGGACAGAATCCAAGTTCATATATTACAAATCCTGCACACATTTTCATGAGCATGTCTTTAATTTAAAGGGAGAAACAGATTTACACATTTTCTTTAATGTTCCTGCCAAAATGCAATCTACTTCACTGCAACTGTAGGTCACAATGCTGACATCCCATTTAGGGTTCTGTAAACTGTAATTTCTGAGAATATTACTTCAGCTCTCTCATGGTTTGGCTACTTTGGTCTAATGTCTTTCCCATAGGCCAGGTGATTTACATTTTTATGCCACTCCAGGTTTTGAGGCCCAAATTCACTACTTTTTGCTTTGAAAGTGCAGTGCCTCATTTACACATTAGTTCCAAGCAGGCTTTTCTTTTCTGGGAGCCCTCATAACTGACTCTGGACTTTAACTAGGGCTTCCTAGGGCTATTTCACCCCGCACCAGAAACCATCTTGGGTATTGAAATTGAAACTTTGTGCCACCATCTTGAATATTTAAAGTGATGTTGTGTGCAATAAACTGAAAATTAAAGATGTAGTTTGGTCAGAAATGTTATTGGCCCAATCGATCAGGCATGTATTTTAGAGCATACATCGATCGTTCTAAATTTCCAATGCAACTTACCTGAGTTTTTCTCACTTTAACACATGCGAAAACGACTGGTCGGGTACCGCCATCTTGTGCTAATCTTATCCATTGATTAATTGGCCCTAAGTTCAAGTGCCCACGCATCACTAATTCAGATCACACGCCCCCTAACGCTGATATCACTAGATGCTCCTGATCCTATTTTAATTACATTAGTGGGCAGAGTAGACAAACGTGCCCTGTCATCACCAATGTCATAATGTAACTCAGAACCAGAAACATAAACGCACACATCCACAACAGACGCAAAACAATAAAAACAGTTTATTTTGAAGAATACAGTAGTAGTCGGTAGTGTGACAAGTACTTTTAATTTTGATATAATGCCAAAAAAGAGGTAATTAAGTCCACGAAAACATGGGTAACTTTTTCCAATTGTTTATAGCTAGCGAACATTGCATGGTTCTCATTTTTTTATTAACTGTGAACATTGATCTTATAATGCTGATTCTGTTCATCGATCGATTAATCCCAGTCTTTGCATTCGTCACAGAAAGTAAGTTCCATCCTCAATTTCTGATCGGGGCACATGGCCTTCCATTACAGGGAAGAAACTAGTGGTTTACATTTCAAATGTAACACTTTCACATCCGCACATTTTCAGAACCTATAGGCAATCATGTTGCTCCTTAATACTGCAACTGCAAAAGGACAGCTCTAAAGTCCCTTTGCGGATCCCGTCCTTAACGCCTGCTAAAACAGGCATTAAGGAAGGACCCGCAAAGGGAACTCGTAGTAGGGCGGTAAGGGTTTAACGGCACCGGTCTCGTAATCCTTTACCGCCCACCTCGTAATGAGGCCCAATGTCTTGCATCAAATTGAACATTCATCTGTCACAACGTAATACATGTAGCATACTTGCCATCCTCACTTGCATAAATATTATTACAAATTTTGCTTACATTGTCTTGTGTTTCCATTCTCCCTATGTGATGGATGACCAACCGCTTTGAAAGACAGATCTCAGTAATATAAACTTAACATCCCAACGTAAGCTTTCAATATACTGAATCTTATGACATCTTTGTGGATATTTGACAGATTATGGCCTTCCAATTGTTAGTGCGGTGGATTCAAGGACACATAACAATGCAGCCCTTCATCCAGCATTCACAGCGTGTCAGAGGGAGTTTAGTTTTGGTAATACATGCCACACAATTGAACAATATTAATGGAAAACTGTGCAGTGAAAAACAACAAAAATATGTCAAGTATCCCACATATGAAAATATTTACTTCCATTTGAACTGTATCATGTATGTATTCTTTCAAAGATGACCCTAGGCGGGGTGCAGACAGGCTCAGATTTCCCTATACTTCAACAGGGCAATGCCCGGGTAAAAATAAATTAATAGGGTGTGGCAGTTGTTTTGGCCAAAGTGAGCCACTTCTTTTCTGAAATAAACAGTATTTGAATACAAAAGCAGTGGGTAAATATATAGAGACAGCACGAACAGACCGGGAAGGGAGGGGTGGACGATTTTGCACCATGCTGGGTGGACTGTTGCAGCCAGGGCAACACATGCAATATCACTAAAAGGGTGGGGCAGAAGGGAAAATGCTAGGGTGGGAGGAAAATGTGGGGCAAGAGGAGATGTACAAGTGCAGAGGAGAGGGGGCGTGGCCTGGAGCTCATGCCGTGAAGCTGTGTGTGTGCTGAGCTCCGGCATACATCTTACAAAGATTCTGAAAATGGCCATTAATCTGCCTCTTGCCACTTTATTTCATTGAGGTACCTGCTTGGTAACCTCCACTGCTGGCAACTGCAGTGAGCTGAACATGTTAACACCCATTCCGGTGTCTGAACATTTAGCAAAATCTGGAAGAACGGAGACCAGCAAAATGGCGGCTAGCATATGCAGCTTCACAATGCAGCCGTGATAAAATACAGCAGCACAACAGAAAGGCGTCAGCAGTTGTGCAAGGGACAGCAGAGTGCCTGTGAACCAGAGCAGACCCCCCCCCGAGCCTGGCTAGACCCCCGACATTAGTAAGGGCGGACCTGTGGGGTAGACGAGGTGCTATCCACAGAGCTGCCTGGCGGCTTCCCCAGAAAGGTGCCCAAGGTCCGAACACTGCCTGGGGGCACATGTGGGGCTTTCCACATGGATGAGCGGCTCTCCCTCATTGAGTTGAAGCCCTGGGAGCGGCGGACAGCACCTATGCCGAAGCACAGATCAACAGGATCCCCTGACAGAGGGGACGAACAACGGAAGAACCAACAAATATGCAACCATAAGATCACGTCCTGCAACCCGAGGAGTTGTGAAGATATGGCTAGCAGCATACGCCATCACGGGAAGGAGCTGAGGGTGACAGAGGGCCTCATTAGGAAGCTGGCGGCCGCGGAATGAATGGTGCCGATAAGGTACCGGCACCGTTCATTCCGGGCCACCACCCGCGAGCTAACCAGGATGCTAACAACGGACCCGTCATTAACGGGTCCATTGTTAGCATCCTCCCCCATTCCCGTTGAGCTCTATGGGTGCTCAAATGGGGATGTACCGGGTCCCGCCGACTCTAGCGCAATAATTCCCTATTTTTGGGACCCGGTACCCGGTTTGGGGATAGCCAGAACTGCATGGCTACCTCCAAACTCCTAATGAGGCCCAGAGACTTTATGAAGCGCTCCATGAGACTGTCATACACATTGCAGACAACCGGTGAGCATTACAGTCACAACTTGTGCTGCCAGTGAGCACACGGCACATATACAATGGCTCCAATCATGTAAATAGAGGGCACAGCTGGGTGACTGAGCATGGACCTGTAGCTTGCCTTCCTCTCCCAACGTCAGAGGCTGCAATTCCTCCATTGTGATATGCGGCGTGGATTAAGGAAACAAGTCAGTGGGAATATCGGCTAATAGAGTACTCCTGGGAGCTACAGCCATACCTGCAGTAAAGAGACTCCCCAGTCTGCACTTTGCGGTGTCTGAGTCCCCGAGGGTGCACATGACAGACTATTGGAACCCCGGATGTTGGACAAAGTCAACCAAGCAGTTGCTACAAGGTATCAGAGATAATCCTGTCTAGACCCTACTAATACACCCGGTAAGTGACTTTCCCCTGGGGCGCCACCCACCACAAAGCCCTCAAATATCTGCGCCAAGTACTGAGCTGCCTACTTGCATGTGAAATGTAGTGCATTCAATTGATGCTACCCCAGTAACCAGCAAGAAGAGAGCTGGCCCTACTGCAAATCACATACTAATGAACTCTCTTTGAGCAAAGGTCCTTTGCACACAACCCATACAAGAGAAACTGAGGAAACGACCCAAAGACCTCATGTTGCCATCATAAAAACTGGTCTGGGCTGTGAATTTGATTGACCCGGCATGTTTGCCTTGACCTTAGCAGACAAACAGGTCGGTACACCCAATATGTAACTCCAACCTGGCCAGGCACACAAGGATTTGGAGTTATGTTTTTCTCCTGCGCCACTAACTACGAACAGACAGCACAGAGTGTGATCATACTGGGAACAACAGGGACAAACAATCGCTTCCAAATACAGCTTGGACTAGACAATTTTGTATCGACGTTCAGGCGCGGTGGCACAAGCAGGTGACATGCCTGCCACAAAGAACAAACGGAGAGGCAACATCATGGACTCCTTTGCAGGGCTTGGGAAGACGCAGACACCAACCATGACAGAAAGCAACCCAGGAACAACAGAAGCAGAAGCTCACCCAGATCCACAAGAAGACAAGGTGCTGGCGGCGATTGTAGCCTTAAGAACCTCACTAGAACATAAGATAGAGGAGGTTAAAACAGACGTGCAACTGCTATGCCACGATTTGCGAACTCTGGTGGAGCGAGTCTCAAACACAGAGGAACAACTAAAGGAAACCACTGCCACTACTACTGACCTGGCCAATAACCTGAAAACATTAGAGACTAAGAATTGCTTCATTGAGCAGAGGGCTGAAGACACGGAGAGTCACTCCCGCAGAAATAATGTCAGGGTTCTTGGCATTCCAGAGGACACAGAGTGCAAAAACCCTAAGACATATATATCAAAAATATGTTCCTGCAAGAAGTTGGCACGAGCAAACTGTCACAAGGATTTGCAGTAGAGATGCCTCATAGATCTCTACAAAAGAAACCCCCCACCTGGGTCCAATCCTCGCCCGATCATAGGCAAAATACTGAACTTTCATGATATGGAAGTTCTGCTGCAGTTCTCCAGAGATGGGGGGAGATTGTGCACAGTTGCTCAAAAGTGGTCACATACCCAGATTACACCCCTCTAGTGCAGCAGCAATGTAACCGATTCATTACAGTCAAAGTCAGGCTCCGCAAAAAGGGAATAAGATACATGCTCACATACCCTGCAAGACTCAAGGTGATATATACGATTGCAGAGCAAGGTTCTTTGACACCCCTGAGGCAGTGATGATGTGGCTAGAACATAACAACCTGGACACATATGAAGATCCTGCACAACAAGGGACAAAGGCTACAGCCATTTAAACACTATGGTCGACGAATACCACAGCACCCGACTGCCACGAATATCCGGACATTGAAGACAAAACTGTTAGGACTGCATCGCCAATTGTGACAAGACAAGATCGAAGCCGTTGCAATAGCAGCAAACACGCTGGAGCCGGAGACCCAGCCCACTGAGTTCCGATGGAATCCCCCCGATCCATATGGACATTTGGCAGGTTACCCCTGCTGAATTTCTTGGCGGGTGCCTGCTCAGAATAGCTAGCACCGGCAGACCCCAGCAAAATGTATCTGTTGGGCACAGTTGGAACCCCATGTTCCGGGGTTGGTTACTGGAATTCAGTTTGACTTACCCAACCAAAGAAAAATTTTACGCCCTTGTCCTTTATACTACATGAAAATGAGAGTGAGGCAAAAAGGTTATTGTGTTAATTATGTATCACACCACTTGCAATCCCACACCCTAGTATGCCCTGGAATACAGAGCGCTAATGCCTCCCAATCAGCAATAAACACACGGAAAGATGACGCAAATTAAAATAGTTACATGGAATGTCAGAGGCCTTGGCGCATACATACGCAGAAACTGGATCAAGTCATATCTTCAATGTAAGAAGATCTCAATAGCCCTCCTACAAGAGACCCACCTGACACGCAAGAGGTAGGAGGCCATGGTAAAATATTGGGGTGGCACAGTGTATGGGACCGCATATTCTAAATATGCAAGGGGTGTTCTCAGATGGGTCAATGGCTCACTGCCCTTTCAGTTTCTGAGTTGGGATGAAGACACAGAGGGCAGATACGTCATCCTTAAGGGTATATAGACAGTGTGCAGATAGTTATAGTTAATTCCTATTTCCCAAATCATGCCATACCATCACACATACAAACACTCATAGCCCGTATAACTCCCCACAGGGATGCCTTCTTTATATGGGGTGGGGATTTTAATTGTGTGAACAACATAACACAAGACAGGTCCATTCCACTTGGGTCCCAAACCTCCCCAGCATCAACGGCCCTCAATGCCGCAGTGACGGACCTGGCCCTAACAGATGTGGGCGAGATAAACCAACACCAAAGAGAATACTCCTACTATTCCTCCCCACACGCGAGGCTGGATTACATCTTGGTGAGTGTTGAACACCTACAGAATGTTGCCACCGCAGAATACATGGCCTGCATAATATCAGACCACTCTCGCCTTATTGTGATGTGGAATTCCGAGGTACCACGGGCCCCGGTCCGACGTGGCACATGATCATTGATGCATTGACAGACTTGGCCTTCAGATAACAACTCGGAGAAACACTGACACTTTTCCTTGAGGAAAACATAGGTAGCATAGAAAGATGGGGAACAGTCTGGGAAACCCTAAAAGTGGTCACTAGAGGAGAAGTAATTTCTGGGGCTGGAGGTGTGCAGAGACAACTGAGAGTGGAGCTTGAGGCTCTAGAAAGTAAAGTGAGAAAGCTGGAAACAATGCAACCCACAGGAGGAGTCACAACAAGCCCGGCAAGATCATCAAACTACTTGGGAACGGTTATCCAAGTTTGACTATGCAGCCAGTATAGTGCGCACACATACTGAAGGGGACAAATCAGGGTATACAGTAGGGAACATCCCAAAATACCAGTCACTCTACTGAAAGATCAATGTGGGGAATCATGGAGAGCGCCATCAGCAATGATGCCCGGAACACTATGTAGAAGCATCACTGGATGCAGTCAAAGCTTTTGATTCTGTCTATTGGGAATGGATTGAGGCTGCTTTAAAAAAGTTTTGGATTTGGAGCTCATTACAGAAGATGGGTCAAGATACTTTACGCCTCTCCTGTTGCCAGAGTCAGAATGGGGGGTTATGTATCTAAGCAATGGGACATACAGAGAGGGACTGGCCCAGGGTGCCCTCTCCCTCCCCAATGCTTTATATACTAGTGCTCGAACCTATCGCTGTATACCCTATGCAGGACTACCTTGAGGCAGGAATACATATAGGAAATACCACACACCTACTTTCATTGTTCGCTGATGATGTACTACTTTATTTAAGTCAACCACATCACAACCTTCCTCTGGTACTTGAGATACTGGACAACTTTGCAAAGTTCTCTGGGGTGGGGTCACAGTTAATAAACAGAAATCATGTCTCTTTCCCCTAGCAAGACTAAATGACACAGAACTGACCCCAAAATTGGACTAGGTATTGAAGTGGGAACACGAATCATTCAGGTGCCTGGGGATAAAAGTAACACCCCCCCCCCGGAACAAACACACGCTCTAAACACTCTGAGAGTGGTAGAAGGAGTGAAGAAATCAATAGTATTTTGGTCCCGACTACCTCTCTCGCTTATGGCCAGGGTGGCCATCACAAAGATGATCATACTACCACGGTTGTTTTACGGATTTACAAACGTTACCTACTACATAATGGCTTCTTTCTTTCGGGACTTTGAATCCACACTAAGAAACTTCATGTAGGGCCCCAAGAGGCATAGGTTGTCTACAACAACACTGACACTCGCCTTTGAACAAGGTGGAGTATAACTACCGAAATTAGAATACTACTATCTGGTGGTACAACTTAGCTTCACTGCCAAATGGTTAGCAGATGAACCCAACACAGAACATACTCTGCTAGAGGCCCTGATTCGAACTGTGCGATTCCGAGACGCACTTTGGCATCCCCTGAGAAAGCAGGTACTCCACCCACTTCTGCTGACATTTGGCAGACAAGTCTGGCAACGGACCATGAAAATTCTGAAGCTTACACAACCATATTCCCCACATAGATCTTTACTGGTCAACATACAGTAGGACCCTGAGGAGTCAAAGATAGCACAGTGCTGGGAAGATGTGGGCATAGCAACGTGGGGAGACATGTACGAGAGTGGCATTTATAGAGATTTCTCAGACCTCACTCAAAAAGAAGGTCTCCCGAAAGGGCAGTTTCTAAGGTACATGTGGATAACTAAATTTGCCAAATGCTGCTGGCCTGACTGGCTAACAGAACCACAACCAAACATGTTCCTCACACTAACGCACAAATTGGAAGACGGCTGGAGACCAGTGTCTCGGATATACAAGGCCCTAGTAGACAAAACAATCACAGACCAAGCAAAGCTCAGGACCAGATGGGAGGCAGATCTGGGAGAAGAAGTCACAAATAAACAGTGGCTGGGGGCACTTAGTCATGGCAAACGCGTCTCGCGCAATGCAAGGTTAAGACTCCTACTGGTCAATGTCCTTCACGGTACATATTTGACTCCAGCTAGAGTTGCTAAATGTAATAAAGATGTGGCTTCCACCTGCCCTAAATGCGGCCAAGATGAGGCACATAAAATGCACATGTTCTGGAAACACCCTCCCTCACATACAGACTACAACTTTTCAATAATATTGACTCACATGCAACGAGAAGCAGAATAGACAAAGCACAGCAGAATTAGGGACTTTCTTTTCCCTTCCCTAATATTCTTTGTTCTGCTCGTTTCTCTCTTTTGATCTGCACCGTTCAAGCTTATTGGCCTGTTGTATTATACAGTATGAACATACAACTGGATGTATGAATACTGTTTAATCTTTGTATTTGAAAAATGTCAATAAACAAATAAAAAAAACCAAAATGCAAGTGCAGGGTAGGAGGAGAAGGGGGAGAAGAGGGCCAAAGGCAAGTGCTAAGGGGAGTCCAGGTGGGCAAGTGCCAGGGGAATCCAGGAGTTAGGACCACATGTAGCGCGAGGACAGGTGTAGACCAGGCTCAGTAGGGATGCACACCCCACCAGGCTTGTCGGGGTAAAGGGGCCTGGAAGGGCAAGTGCAGTTTGTGGGTGTGAAGGGGTAAGAAGACAGGGTGCTGGTACACTGGGGGAGGAGGGCCTGATGCCCTGTGGAGCTCAGAAGGGACCAGGCAGTCAGTCAATGCGACAAAGTGGGCATTAGCAGGGTGGGGGTAATGAAGAAGAGAAACATTGGGTCTTGAAAATCGTCTGGAACCTAAGGAGATCCGGCAGAAGCCTGAAAGGGGTACAGAGGCCATTACAAAGTGAAGCTCCTGCTGAGGAAATGGTTCTACCCCACATTCTCTGCTTGGAATAGCATCTGATCTGCTGAGAATTGCAGCTAGATGTCCGAAGGTCTCTTAGAGGGAGGTATTTAGGGAAAGAGACGGATGTAGTGGGGTCCCAGGCCCCAGAAAGCCTTGTGGATTTTGCAGAAGGTCTTGAACTTGATCCTTGCAGTCACCGGGAACCAGTGAAGATCTCTTTGGGCTTGAGAGATGTGGTCCCTGGGTTTGAGGCCAAGGAAAAGTCTGGTAGTCCTATTCTGGATTAGGTGAAGGGGGCAAAGGGAGGATTCAGGCAGATTAAGGAAGAGGTTGTTGCAGTAGTCCAGCCTGGGGAGGACCAGAGCTCTGGATGCATTGAGTTTCTGTATGTCTGCTGCTCCAATATTCTTCTTAGATTCTTCAACTATTGTCAGTTCATTAGAAACAGGGCTCGAAATTAGGTTTGGATAAGGAGGAATTACAAGCATTGTCTAGTTATCCAGCAGTAACTGGTCACCAGGGGTTACCACTATGGAACAAGGAGCCTGGGGGAGCCAAAAGTTGCTCTTGGTGACTGTTGGTTTTAAGCTCACCAGTCTCTTCTACATTTGATTTGAGTCACATACTTGAAATAATCAGACTGACATTTTAGATAATTTAAGGCTTATCTAGTGACATTACTTCACAAACAGTGATTAATTAAAAATAAATGATTTAACAATTATCTCTCAAGTGACATACTATTCCATTTATTGTACCTTTGAAAAGATTTTCCAAACACTGTGCAAACGCTTGAAACTGGCTTTGCTAAACAGTGTGAAGAGAGCCACACATCATTTGAATCTTGAAGTCAACCTTTCAACAAGTTCAAATTTGGGAGGGAAACCCTCTTTTGGAATGTTCTGTGGCATAGACTGGGACCTGGAAACAAAATCTGGATCAATTCCATGTGTTTGCATGGCCAGCACATTCAATGTCAGATCTTCCACACATTCAAAATCCATCTGCTGGAAGATTGCCTTTGCCACCCACTGTTTGCTTCTTTTGGTAAACTCCTTGTTGTAATGAGGCATCTGGAAAATTCCTGCACTTTTTGCATGTTCGCTTACAACGTTCTCATTGTGTGCAAGTACAGCCAGTCTTGTTTTGGTCTCCATGCCAAAATGCAACCTTTTAGGCCTATACGTTAGGCACATATTGTGGACCACTTCCACATTTCCAGTGTGGCAGAACTCGGAGAGTCCCCTCATGTCTCTCGAAAGCGTTTTATCGTACACAATCCTCTAAAGTGCTGTGTGAGGAGAGGAGCCTGGAACCAATCACCCTTTCTTATGCTCCTGCTCCTTGCTCAATGGTTCATCTGCACATTCGTGGACATTTTCATTTTCTTTCCAAGAGTGTATGTTAGAACCATGGTGCATCAATGAATGCCATTTTTCAAGCAGAATATCTACAGATCCATCACAAGTTTTTGAGCTCCACCAAAGATGGTTGCTGATAGACTCTGACCAATTTAAAATGTTTTCTGTAGTCTTTTTTCCCCCCAGCAGCTGTAATCTTCTTTTCTAAATTGATGTTGCAATGTGCCATACATCATATTGATGTTTTATGTCTCGCAACTGCTCTCACATTGCCTTGGCTATTGAAACATGCCTGTCAGTGGCTATCAGGTCTAGTTGCATTCCTCTGCATTGCAGAATTTGAATGGATTTAATGAAACAATATTTTTCCATGGCAACAGAAGATGTACATTCAGATAATTGCACGACAACGGAACTCACTATTTTTTGATTTTCATGTCTTGGAAGTGGTAAGTGCAGTATTTAGCAGAAAAACCTGAACTGTCACAATGTCCATCACCAGCAAGCTACAGCCTTTTGCCAGCAAGAGCATTGTAACGGTTGGAGTGTCCATGCCTGGCTAATAGTGGGGAACAAGAAATCCTTCCAATATTTGTAGTACTGAGTTTTTGAAAGGAACTCAAGTCCCACAAAGTTAGAAAAACTTGAAATGAAATTGTACTGTACGTTGATGCGCTAAACAACAAAGCAGATGAACAAAGTACATTTCCAGCAGGCACCTTTCCAAGTATAGGTTGAGCAGACCATGAACATGAGTAAGGGTGGTGTACACATCTACTCTTGATCTTCAGGTTAGTGCATTTGACTACACAAGTAAACTTCACCAACGGCTCCTCACAAATCCTCCTACGCAATTTATAATCACATTTAATAATTTTCATAATCTCTATTAGGCAGCAGTCAAATACAATGTATTTTGGTTCCTTTAATAGCCAATCGTCCAGAAGTATACAGGTTTGCGATTCCATGGTGGTGGGTAAGTCCTCAACACTAGGAAGAGTAAAGCTCACATCACGAGCACAATCGCTAATCAGTAGCGACGATGCTTCTGTTATTTCTTTGTATGATATTTCAGATTTGTCCACATGTATCTGGGAAACAGGGAACTTTGTCTGTTTCTTAGATATCATTTTGCAGAGGGTGTGGAATGTGTGAGTGGTTCTGCAAGCAATTCTGAAACATCTTCTGTGTTGTCTGTTTCTTTTGGGTGACGTTGTGTGCTGTAACAATGATCCAGCGTCATAGAGACTAATCTCTCTTTTAGACTCTGTATTTAAGATATTGGGGAGGGCCCTTCTTGGGAGATTGAAGTCCTAGGTGGAGAGCACAAACATATTATCCCCTATCTAGTTGGAGTTTAGACCTGGTCTGGGAACCGCAGAGCAGGTCTTTAATCTTTACTTGGTAGTGGCACATACATTATTCATCAAAGATGAGCCAAGGTTTTGGCTTTCATGGATCTGAGCACTGCGTTTGACAAGGTTAATCGTGCTATGTTGTGGAACATACTCAGTTCCATCAATTGCCCTGGTGCCTTACTGAATCTTTTGGAGAGATTACATTTCTCAATGGTGGCTTGTGGAGCCGCAGGACACTGTACCTCTTTTTTTTCAGGTTGAATGTGAGATCCGCCAAGGCTGTGTCTTGGCCCTTCTGTTTTTTTGTCTCTATATAAATGACCTATATGACCATTTACTTAAATCCAACTCTGATTTTCATAGGTTGGGTAGTAGGCATGTGCCTTTACTTGCTTATGCAGATGACACAGTTTTATTAGCTCACACTTGCAGATCTCCGCTGTGTCTTATTGACGAGTATGCCCCATTAATGGATACTCTGGGGCTGAAGATGAATGCTCAGAAATCGGATGTCATGGCTTGCTTTAGGGGGAAGCGTCCCCCAAGGTTTTCAGCTATTTCCTGCAAGGGGGAGTTAATCCCTAGAGTGGATTACTTTGACTACCTGGGCGTGAGCCTCTCATCGAACTTTGGGGCTGAAGCACATGTCAAGAAGCAGACCCTATGATTCAAACAGTCCATCGGAGGATAGCCAGAGCTTTCTGGTCATTTAAAAGAAAGCTGATTGTGCTTGTGCTCAGAGTCTATCATGGTAAAGCCTCTTCTTTGGCAAGATATGATATGGAGATTTGGGGATTTGGCAAAATTGAACCTATCCAGGTGATTGAGAACATCTTTTTTAAGAGCATTTTGGGGTTACCTGCGTCTGCCCCAATATTGCAGTCCATCAAGAACTGGGTTGCTAACTTCTTGGTGATCTGGTTGCATCCTTGCCTGCCAGACACTAGTTTAGAATTTGGGGGAAATACTAAAGCTATTTTGACCCAAAAATTGATTAGCTATCTTGTGCTTCAAGATCCCTATTTGAGGATCCCCTGGCTTAGGTATGCAAACGCATTTTAGTGGATGCAGGTGTGGGTCACCATTTTTCTACTACAGCTTTTCTATTAAGGCTGTAAAATCCGCAAAGGCAATTGTACTCCAGTTATTTCAGGATAAGAGAGATTTGCTGGAGTTTATGAGACCAGCCAATAGGCATTCAATTATCACGTCCCCCGGTCTGCAGAAGTCTGAGTTGGGCTCAGCAGTCGTCTCAGCGCATTCTTGTATCTATGGGAACATTTTAATTGTATTTATTTAAGAGATTTGGTGGTGGCTTGGTCTAAGGGGCATAAGAGGAACACATATCAATAAAGTGCGCTGTGTGCAGGGCACTCAAAGAAGATTTGGCACACTTCTTTTTTTTCCTCCCTGATTTTTCAGCAATAAGGGAGCACACATTGAAACCTGTTTTGCAGGGGTTATATTATGATGAAGCAATGCATTATTTGTTACGGGCAAACTTTATAGAGGTTGGGTGGACTGTATTGCTTTTTAAAAAATGTGCTTTGTCTCTGAGATATGATTTGCTAAGATTTGTTGGACTATGAATTTTGTGGTTTTGTTTTTAAGGGTTCTATTATGGGGGGACATGTTTTATACCAATAATTTTATTTTTGTTTGTAATATTGTTTGCTTATTTTTTTTTTTTTTTATGGAATGCTTTGTTTTACCGAAATAAACAGTGAGCCAGGGTTACTTTGCACGGGTCACTGCTGAAATTCTATTCAAATTCCGGCCATTTGACGTCTGCATCAAAACACTGAATCTTGCGAGGACCAGGCTGAGCCTCAAAATGTAGCTGCTCCCAAGTGACAATGGTTTGGCAAGTGGCATCATTAGTTTGTTTAGTTGTCTGAGTCTTTATGCTCCTCTTCTTCCTAGGTCTCTAATCAAAGAGAAAATAAATGCTTTATTTATAGCACACAAACAGAATATATTAATTACAACATGAAAATGTAATATCAATGAAATAACTAATGAACCTATTTTTTTTAAAAAAAAACTTTGTTATGTACCCTTTTATTTCTGAATTTTCCTTGAAACCGTCAAATTGAATTTGCTGACCACTAGACCAAGCTGGAAAATAGAACATATTAAATATTACATCACAGTTAAAATGCATAACTGATATTTTATAATATCTTATGTATACCTCTTGTCCATGTGTCTCTTCAATTTCGACTGCTTCAGTAGTGTATTCCTTTTACATGACAAATTCAAAGAACATTGATTACATTGTTAAACAATATGTTAACATTTTTGATTTCACAAAGTACATCTTGAGAAAGTTGATTTAATGATTTTCGACCTTACAATATAAGTTAAACTATGTAAAAAGATATGGTTAATCTTCTGAATAACATTTTTAAATTAGTATTGACACAAAGTCAAACACTGTGTACATGTAACCTTTTAAAAAGACATAGTTGAAAACTTTTTTTATTTTTTTTATTTGTGTTTAATCAAAAAGATATGATTTTAACAAAAATTGTTGTCAAAGATTTTTTTCAGCCACTTTGGGCCCTTTTCCCTGGTTCTTCGACTGTTTAGGATCAACCACTTGTAGTCTCGTTTATTTGCTTTGAGTAGTGTCATATCATCAAGTTGGATTAGGGTATCTGGAGGGCTGAGATGTAGCTGGCCACAAAAGTTTATGGGGTTAAGGGAGGCAAATTTTCCGGCATAGTCATTAGATGTTGGAGTATTTTAGACGTAGCCCTTAGCCAGGTTAGCCGATCTCCACTTATCATCCTAGACCACCAGCATGTCTCGTTTTCCAAAGAGGGGTTAAGTGAGAAGTGCTTCATGTACTTTGATCTAAGACTTAATGTTTCGGAGCAATTGAGAAGAAGGTGCCAGACTGTTTCTTTTTCATTTTGTTGACGACTAAGTCTGCAGTGGTTAGTTCTTGAGAGGCCTCTAATAGCTTTAACTTCGTTTGTTGGAAGAAGATTAAGTCTGGCTCGAAGGAGGCAGTTTCTTGCTTGTCTGTTGGGAAATTGTTTAATGTAGCCTTGCAGTTCATTGAGCTTCTTTGTTTTTGTCGGCAAATGGAGTGTTAGTTTGTTTCCTGCAGCTTGTGTCAGAGTCTGGATCCAGTCTAGATCTTTGATTTTTTTCAGTACTTTTGCCGGGTTGCTCACCAGTTCCTCTCCGTTGCTCTCGATCGAGTTTAGCAGTGCTGAGATTTCTAGCCTCCAGGTCTGCAGTGTCTTGTTGCATTGGTTCTCCAGCTCCAGTTTAATGATTCTGTAAGGTAATGGGCTTGTAGGGAGGAGACATTTCCTGAATAGCATCAGGGAATTGCAGTTCCGTTATCCTTGCAAAGACTGGAGGTTCAGTTCTCTTCTAATTGAAGCTACCTGTGTTGAGGCCGGTAAGCCAAGGACTGACCTCCAGAAAAGTGCTTCGCGTTTGGGCCATATTTCGTTTGGAAGCAATAACATTGCTTCAGTTCCATAGGTGAGTGTGGGCACCACTTTCATTTTATAGAAGCTTATGGCTGGTATTGTAGAGAAGCGGCCACATTTTCAATCAATTGCCTTTCCTTGGCTGGCCAGTTTCCTGGTTTTTAGACGTAAGGTTTCTTGCATAGCAAATTCCTTTTTGGAGCTATCCAGTGTTATTCCGAGGTACTTGAAGTTCTTCACTTTTTCAATCTCAGTCGATTGGAGGTACCATTTTGTCTTGTCAGTCCTCCTGATATTTGAAAACTGTACCTTGATAACATTCAGAGATGTCGCAGGGAGTTGTTTTGAAACTATCCTGCAAAACATATCGATTAAATTGTGGACTCTTTAATGCGTTGTAATGTTATCGTGTTTCAACAATTACATTTTTTTCACTAAGCAGCTAAATTCTATAAACAAAAACTTACAGCATTCATATAGTGAAGGGGTCTATGTTATTCAGTGAGAAAGTAAATTTTTCTGAAGATTTGCTTTCATTTTTTCATTTGTTTCTGCAATAAATACATCAAGGTTATTGATGGAATGCTTTGCAATTTGCTGACAGTATTGTAAATTATCAAAAGAATAATTTATCTTAAATGTAAAAAAGATATTTTTAATCAATAACTATTAGTATAAATCAATACATTATCAACTCTCATACCTCTTCCTCCAGACTGGTTGCAGTAGAAGAATAGTGCATTGTTGAAGTTTTAGGTATTGACAAAGAGACATACAAGCTAGCTTGTATCAAAAGCTAATATTATACATAACAATAATTATGTTTAAAGTTGAACTTGAACAAATACATAGTTTGTATAGTCGCATCTGAATGAATATTCTAAAAAGATTATTTGAAAGGTGAGTGAGGTTGCTATTAACTCCGGAATAGTGGTCAATGTAGCATCATGGTCCTTTAATCGATGTATATATTCATACCATTGTTCAATAGAATATGGACATTAGTATTATAATTTACACCACATAAAAAACGAAAAATACAGTTATGTGCAAGTTGCTTGGCCTCCCCATTAGGATGTTGGATAAGTCTGTGGTTTCCTCCATGGTAACGGTCTGTAATTCCATCAGTGCAGCCTACGTAAAGACAGATATGGGGCCTCATTACGAGTTCGGCGGTAGCCATGCCGCTATTGGCGGCATGGCTACTGCCGAAATCGCGTCCGGGTCCTTGGAATGAGGAATCACCGGGCCATTCCGAGTTCAGAAGGCCCGGTAATTCCTCCCTCCAAGGACCCGGACACGGTCCTTCCCCATTCCCATTTCAGCCCCCATAGGGCTGAATGGGAATGGGAGAGGGAGCAAACAACGGTCATTACGAGTTGGCCCGTTCTTTGCTCCCTCTTCCCCTCGCGGGACCCGGTAAGCACGCCTGGTTCTCCCAGGCGTGCTTACCGTGTCCCGTGAGGGGAACTCGTAACAAGGCGGTACGGGGTTGATGGCGCCGGCACCTTTTACAGCGCATTAACCCCGTACTGCCAGGGTCGTAATGAGGCCCATGGTAATTTTTAAAAAATGACCTATTTTTAAAGGACACGATATGAGTGTGTTTGGAAAAGCTCCCCTTGCACTGAACTATTCGAGTATTTCTAAAGTAGGGATACACAAAGTAATCCAAAGTTCAAAATGTGAAAAATTGTGTAATACAAGATCAATGGAAATATTCCCCAAAAGCTGAAAACCGTTCATTATGCTACCTGTTTACAGACTATTTTTATATTGAGTGGTCATTAATAGACATATTATACAGACAAATGTAGAAAATGGTAAAAAAACATTTAAAAATTCAGCATCCACTACTCACCTGGGTCAGCGTGTGCTGAAATTAATTTGTAACTGCATTGGGAAGCAATTTGCAAAGGAGTCTTGCGTGACGTTTTTTAGTGTACTGTGAATGTTCGTACATATCTTCTAAGAAGTGCATGCTGCAGACCTGGAATCATCCAAGACATCCTTGGCTCTGCTTTCAATTTCGGACACTGGAAATCCGCAGCTCAAGAGCCATTTTCTTATTAAATTTACCCCTTTGGAAATACATGCAGGACTGTACTGTGATGTTTAGCATGGCTGTTATTGTATATTGCCTCCTTGTATATAACGTTACAAGGAGGCATTGTTGGATTGTCCCTATGATCTATTAAAGAAATATAAATAAATATTACTATTAAAATAAGTATCACAGTGAGTAAATCAAACATCATGTTCCATTGATTCTTAAAAAAATTATTACTTTATAAAAAAAAATGGCACCTAAAGCAAATATGCACTGAAAACATGCACTATGAAAGATTAAATTTGAAAACAATACTCTGTAATTTTATGTGCTAATTACAGAGATACAAATGCAGAGGACGGTTGATAATGGAGTAGACGTTTTGAATATAATAAATAATAAAATGAGAATAGGGTATACATTGAGTATAAAGCAAAAGAAAGTGGCATAGCAGAAAACTTTGCACTACATAAAACTATAGTAAAATTTGACTAACTGTTACTTAGAAGAACAGATGAGCCGACTCAGCAAGCAAGGTAAAAAGTGGAGAGCTGATAATATCCGTTGTCGATCTCACCCATGTTATCCTGTTAACTCCCACAGTGTTTATAAAGGATTAGAGAAGTGGGTGGGTGTGTGTGTGAATGTCTGACGTGCTCGCTCACACCCACAAGGCCTCTATGACAATGTTTGACCTCAATCCCACCAGTGCCGAACTGTCATTGATAGCGGAGGGGGATGGATGTGGATGAGGCGAACGCAATAGGCCTGTAACACAGTCAAAGGACACAGACATATGTTGATTGCAGGGACGGGGTCTTCAAAGGGGAGTCTGGAGACACCAGGTGTGGGGTGGCCATTTGGAAAAGGGTCTCCATGCAAAAGAACCCTTTGTGGTGTACATGGTATTCGGCACCAACTGTTCCCATGCTCCTAGACCCCTTGTGAGCACACACCCACGCGTGCAAACAGCCATTGATAGCAGAGGGGGGATCGATGCAAATGAGGGGAGTGCGATAGGCCAGTACATTTGTTAAAGCACACAAATATTTTACGATACTCTTAGATGTTTGGACGTGTTGTGGACTTACAAAAATGTCTAACAACTGTTCAGATTAACTAATGTTTTTATTTTTTTTATTTAGTTTCGTAAAAGTGTATGGCAATGACACTACATATTATACTGCTGCTGTCAACTGTCTGTATAAATCCACGGTATTGTCTGTGGTCACTGGGGAATTCATCATGAATGGCTCAAACCACACAGGCAGGTATTTTAAAAAAAATGTTTTATTTTATTTTAAATTTGTAAAGCGCACTGACAGCCCAGGGGCATCAAGGTGCTGTTGCAAGAAAGTGTCTTAGTTACAAGGAAGAAGGCTTTGCTCATGGTTACAGAGAGCGTAAAGCCTAACAGAGTAAGGCAAAGATAGGTTACATAGGTGGTTACATGTTACATACATCTTACTTTAGCAGTGAAGGTTACATCGCACACAAAGAAGTAGCGTGTAGCACTGGCAAAGCAGCGAGGCCAGTTGGGCCCGTTTATACAAACAACAGAGTTTTGATAGCTTTCCAGAAGGCTATGTGCGAGTCAATGCTTCTGAGGTGGGGAGGAAGGGAGTTCCAGTGAGTCGTGGCCAAGACAGGGAAGCTGGAGCCACCTGTGCGAGTTTTCAGGGTCTTAGAAATGGTGATTCGATTGGTGTAGGCGGTTCTGGTGGGTCTGTGTGTGGTCGGTTTGGCAATTCTCTGTGATAGGTACAGGGGGCAGTGTTATGGATACATTTGTGCGTGAGGGCGAGAGTCTTGAATATGATGCGTTCCTTGATGGGGAGCCAGTGGACTAGTTTCCTAGTTACTGAAATGTGGTCCCTTTTGGAAATGCCGGTGGCGGTGCTGTGGGCATTGTTTTGGATAGTCTGGAGTTTTCTGATGTTTTTAGCGGAAGTGCTTGCTAAGAGGGCATTGCAATAATCAAGACAAGACCCGATTATTGCTCTTGCCATGGTAAGTTAGTTCTGCTCTGACAGGAACGGTCTAACTGCATTGAGAAGTTTCGAGTGGTAGGCAGCGGCAGATGCTATGGCAGATGCTATGGCGTTAACCTGTCTGATCATCGAGAGGTTGGAGTCTAAGTAGACCCCCAAGGTTTTGACCACCTGGGAGACGGGGATTTGAGTGTCATCGATTGTGAAAGAGCTGCATTGTTCATCGAGTTTCTTTAGGGTTGTTTTAAGGCACAACCAGTTTTCTGCCATCCAGGTTTGGATTGTGGAGTAAATGGAGTTGAGGGTTTCCGTATCGGACTCAGTCAATGGTGAGGGGGATGAGTACCTGCGTGTCATCAGCATAGTTCGTATATGTGATGCCTAGTGCGTCCAGAAAGTTAAATAGTGGCCTCATAAACAGGTTGTAAAGGGTGGGTGAAATGCAAGAGCCCTGTGGGACGAGGCATTTGCTAAGATTCTGGTGGGTGCAAGCTTGGTCAAAGAAAACATTCATAACTCTTTCCTGGAGAAAGGATGTGATACAAGCTGTAGCGTTAGGGGAGAAATTGGCAGCGGAGGAGAGATGGTGGCATATGGTATTGTGGTCCACCCAATCGAAAGCTGCAAGGAGCAGAAGGAGGGCTGGTTTGCACACGTCTCTGAAATCATCAATTTGATTTTTGAGGTCTAGTAGCGCGGTTCCGGTCCCAGGGCCAGAACAAAAGCCTGACTGGCGGAGACCAAGAAGGTTATTATACTCGAGCAATTTTGGGACTTGCAGGTAGGCGGCTTTGTCGAGGATTTGTAAGAGAAAAGGGACTGTGGTGATAGGTCTGTAGTTCTGTATTACTCATTGAACGCGAAATCCAATTCTTCCATTAATCCACCATGTAAAGGCACAATATGCCACAAGCCCGTACCACCTGTGTAAGAGATACAGAAATAGTTTACTTGAATGAACCCAATAATTGAAATTTTTTTGTTTACACTACCTTGTCAAATGTAAGGTATTGTTATGTTTTTAAAAGTACCTTTCCCGTGCAAAGTACTGATACTACTTATGATTTCAAGTATGGATCAATTAGAAATCAGATTGCACATTCCAGCTATACAGTTTAGGAGATACTTCCAAGTGAAAGAAACGTAATTGTTCGAACGATAAATCTTTAGATGAACGCTTTGCTTTCAGATTAGAATGAGTAATTTATTCAATTTACAGAAAAATTCTTTCATCAGTGATCCATCGAAGTTATATTGATGTAGGGGAACAACATGTTATGTTAGCCGTCTCGGTTGTCAAACACACAACATATGTAGAGTGAACTTACTCATTACTTTGATTACAAGGGTGAACTGTAGCTAGAAGTTCATGCATAAGGACCTTTATCATTCACAACATGGAAAATTGTAAGGCAGGCAGCCCTGAAGTCATGCAGCTCAGTAATGCATAGCGGTAGTGTGTCTTCTACGGCAGTGTAGGCCAAGCAGCCAGAGATTTCTCTGCACCAGCAGTTCCCCACTAGAGTAGGTATTAGCTCACAACAATGGTAGGTGCACCCGTTGGAAACGTGTTGCATGCGGCTGGGTTCAGGCTGCAGTGATTGGTCCTCATGACTTTCATCTGATTCCACATCGTCTCGAGTTTTTTATCTTTCACGGATTTATTCTTCTGAATATTCGGGCTCATACAGGTAGGGCTGAATTGTTGCCATAGTTCCTGAATAGTGAAGAAGTACAGAATCAACAGGGATGTAAATAAAAAAGTTTTTGTTTTTATAGAGTAAAGAAAAAAAGGTTTCCCATTAACATTGAATGTTAAAGAAAGACAAGCGAACAAACAGCCATGTTACAAAAACACATTGTGAAAAGACAAGATTAACAGGCTAAAACTTTAAAAGTTTCCAAAGACACATATTTAAATATGGTTTAGTAAAGACATTTGTCCATAATATAAGAAACGAAAAGCAACTAGTGAGTTCATTTATTTTCGTCAGCATAAGTACTGGTTCCCAGTGTGTCGTACTTGGCAGATAGCTGAACATAGCAGAAACAAATCAGGGAAGCACGCAATGAGATACACTAACACAAAGGAAAAAGAAACTCCACATTGTGTGATCAGAAATGGTTTATTTACAGTTGTCGAGGAACAAGGCGGCTTGGCATTTCCATGGAGACACGTCAATAGATTGCACACATAGGACATTGACATGAGACGTGCATTTGGGTTGTGAAATCGGGCGGAGCGTCTAGTCATGTTAGCGTTAGGGACGGTTGATCTGAATTAGTGCTGCAAGGGCACTTGAACTTAGGGCGATTGATCAACGGATAAAATTAGCACAAGATGGTGGTAGCCGTCCTGTTGTTTTCGCATGTGTCAAAGTGAGAAAAACTCGAATAAATTGCATTGGAAGATGTTTTAAGAACAATCAATGTATGCTTTAAAATACATGCTCGATCGATTGGGCCAATACAATTTCTGACCGAACTACCCCTTTAATCTATTTCATTACTTTTGCACTATTTCTTTCACGCAAATACATCTTATCACTAATGACACAATGCAAATGTCTTTATTGAGTTTTTGAAAGATACATCATAAAAAACAAACCAAAACAGGAGACAAAAAAGCTCTTGAGAGAGAAATGTAATCTGATCCTATAAGCAATGCAGTATACTTACTTGTATGTGCAGGTATTGCAACATGCACCCAAAGAAGGGATATTGCAATTCAAGAAAGATAACATGCATTAAAAAAAGGGCAACATGCCATTGAAAAAGAGTCTGTGGATTTCAAAAAGAGTAATATGCAATTCAAGTTGAGATATGTGTAATTTCAAGATGGATTGCATGCATATCATGAAGGATAATGTTCAATTCAAGACTAGTAACAAGCAATTCAAGAAAGCTAACATGCAAGTCAAGAGGATCATATACAATTCAGTAAGTGTAGGCAGTTCTCCAACCCTCACCGACAGCTGGAGTGACGCATATGGCCAATCACCAACCATGCAACTATCTATTGTCATGGAAAAATAGCCACAGACTCTTCAAGCGGATTGGTGAACGTCCTTTAATAGCAGTCAGCAAAGCCAGCATAAACAGGACAATAGCAACCCAACAACAGAACGAGACTCTGTGCAGCAACTCCATTCCCTCCCCTAAGGTACAGAGCTTTTATACAGGAGAGCATGCATGCATTTCAATGGAATGAGAGGTGCAGACATGACATGATAACATCAAGAAACAATGTTTCAGGTGAATGAACAGTGTCTCAAAGTACATGTCTTAGGCACAGACAATGTTCCATGCGCAGGAAGGCATAATCAGGATGGGAGACATTTAGTGGGCATACTGGCCCACTTACTATATGACAACTTCTGTCTGCCAAAGGCACCCATGCCTAGAAAAACGGCACTCTAAAACACGCTTTTATATCCCAAATGGGAAACCCGTCAGAGGTGAGAACTGTGGAAGTGAGCCCTGCTTGTCACTAGGCGTTGATGCCTTCGAGGTTAGGGCATGCGCATCAGCACATTGGGTTCACACAGCAATGGCAATACGGAACTGTTAAACATGGCAGTTAGCATTGGCTGATCATTATAACACAGCCAAGTGTTTAAGGAGTTCATACAACATTTCAAAATCCAGTATTTTCTGCCACAATTCCCTCCTATGAGACCTTCACTCCAGTCTCATCCATTACATTTTTGGGGAACAAACACCTCAGTCATAACATTTCACTTCTTCCGATGTATGTCAGTAATTAGCCTGAGTTGTCTGGGGAGTCTTTGGACATTGAACATATGTGTGAGAGTAGAGACATTTACAACTCATCACCAGACAGGACAGACCTAGGATTAGAACCAGGATTACAAATAGGATCTGTCCAATTAAAGCACCCAGGGATCCCAGAATACTCACTAACCAGGAGCAGAAGGTCCATGTGGATTCAGGGCTGATTTGGAGGTTACTTTCTGTACTACGGATTTTGTCAACCAGGTCTGTGATATTGCGGGCGTAATTGGGTATGAAAAAGTACAGCACTCGCTCTTCACAATTGTGCACACCCCTCCTTGTGAGGCTAAGAGGGTGTCCATGCCTTATGGATTTGGAGAATCATTGCTTGGAAGGCTATTTTCACATGGTACAGCAATGTCAGGAAGAATGCAGTACACTTTGAAAAATCCTCAGTCAGTCGGGATAGCTGTGCCAGGTGCTCCCGGATCAGCTTGACTCCCAGGGCTGCTATGAGGTAACCCATTCGGGCAATAAACCCCTCCCAATCTGTGCTTCTTCCTGAGTGGTGCTGCTACAGGACTGTGCAGGTATGCCGAATGGCGGGTAGGACATATCCCATATAACAACTCCCTCCACAATTTATGGGTAACCAAAGATAAGCTTTGTCCCCACAGATGAAATATGTACCGGAATAAGTGGCGTCCCAGATTGCATGAAAGCCAAAATCATCAGGGTCCAAGGCAAACATGATGTTAATGACAGTTATACTGGAATTGGTCGAATGGTTGTAATGACACAGAGCAGTGTAACTCTGTGGTGTTGAATATGAGACAAGTAGCCTGAGATGAAAGGTGTAGTACTGCAGGTTTTCTGGATACCTGATCTGGGATGGGGAAATCGCCATCTGGGAGTGTGAACTGCTACAAGGTCTGGGGCCTCGGGATTCGTTAACCAGTTTAAGATCCAGGCAGACACCCCCCTTGTTGAAGGGATTAGGAGCTAATGGAACTTTGAGGACAAATCCTGAGGTAGAAGGGCACATTACCCAACAGTCTGTGACATTACAGATGCAGGCATAATGCCAGGTGAGGTGAAGGTATGTGTTCTCACTGTGAACATAAGGTTGAGTGGAAGGACCATTGTGTTTGTGACGTGGTTTTAAAAGCATCAATCATAGTGAGTCAGGGACAAATCAATAAGCTGACAATAATACCAGTAGTCAGATAGCCAGACATGGTGTGTACCAGGGTCCTGTGCCCAGACATCGGTTTCTGGGGGTCCTGTCAGTGCTTCAATGCAAAGGTTTGTGGAAGGGGACTCAAGCTCAGTTCCTATGAGGAGAACTGTACACAGAGTGTAGTCCACCAAGTACATTCAGTTCAGGCACAGCAGTCTGTAGCTCTGCAACAGGACAAATGTCAATGTTCAATAAGTTCCTACCTTGATTAGGTGCTAGGCAAATGTTCTAACAGTTCAAAGTGTTTGTATCTATGTCGGAGCAACCACTGCTAAAAATACATGCTAGAAATATCCATATGTACCATAGCCGAAACCCACGGTGACCATTAGGACAAAGATGAAGACCAAGAGGTGGTAACAGGGCCCAAATCCAGCGGGCACTGGCATATCAGTGGTAGCAGCTTCCAATCTGTGCCAGTGCACTACCACATCAGGAGGATTTATTGTCATCCAGTGGTCAGATCCAGTGGCATGTATGGCACCTGGCACACTGCCCTTTATTACTGACCCTGTGGAGGCTCTCTGCAAGACCATGTGATGACTGAACTTGTGTAAAGGTTTAAATAGAATGCCACGTTAAATGCTTAGGCAAGCAGGGAGAAGGAAAGCCAATCCACTGTGGGGTTTAATCAAAGTCCCCAAAGAAACAGAAATGATGGGCCAACTGGAAAAAATTACTTGCTAGCCTTCAAAAAACCTTCATACTGAAAATTGGCCTATTAGGGCAGACTGTGGGGGTGCCTGCAAGTAGCACAAGGAAGTGATCTCTGAAAAGGCCAAGAATTGGAAATGGAAAGGCCTATCTGTCATTACAAAAGGAAAGGTCAAATTGAAAAGCAACCTTTTAATTCACAGTGGCAGAGAAATTCAAAGGCCCCTTTTACATGAAAAGCAGGTTTTCCAAACACTGACACTAAATTGGCTTTGCATGTGAGTTTGAAGAAAAATGTTCCTGCTAACGTAAAGATATCAGAGAAACGACTTGGTTTGTGTTGACAAGATGTAAAGATGTAATGTATTAAAATATATGTTATGCTTCACATGCAAAATATCGGCAACAATTGAAAAGAAAAGGCCACTTTGTTTCCGTAGGTCACATGTACATTTCATTTATGGCAGTTACTAGTACATTTTTAAGTTTTACCATATTGTCACTTTCTGGCTAAAGTTGACATAAGAAAAAAAAGGGAATTTCAAATGGGAGTTGCCATATTTCTGTTCTAGACTCCTGGAGCAATCCTTAGACAGGGGATCGTCTTGGGGGTTGGAGAGAAACAGGAAGGACCAATCAAAGGTGCGAGAATATTTACAGGGCACTGCCCATATGGAAATCCTGATGGTGTCCTCACCCGTATATAAAGTGGATGCACTATAAGGGAAGTGGAGAACTGCTAAAAAATACCAACAGGAGAGCTGCAGAAAAATTACCAGGAGACGGGTGTCAAAAATCATCAAAGGAGATCTACTGAAAATGTCTATTGCTGGGGATATTAGAACGCAGAGGCTGTGATTCTTCACTGGATCCAGCGAGAGGGAGAGAAGTGCTGTGGGATCCAATTGACTAAAGTTCTGTCTAGAATCCTGTATTTCCCCTACAAGTGAAGCTGCCCAGTCCCTGGGTGCCAGTCCCAGAGATTTCCAAAAGTAAGTAAACGGTCAAACAAAAGGTCAGCAGGGGATCTATTTAATGAACCCATCCCCTTTCATTGGTGAGTTCTTTTACATTATTGGGTGGGGGTTGGGGGCTTTGTAGATACTTAATCTATTTGACTGAATATCATTTAATTAATTCCCATTTAGCATAACACCACAGGGTGATTTTTGTTAAGATTTGAAATGAACAAAGCTAATTCCCAGTGTACGCTGAAAACAATAGCCTGTAATTTAATTGAGTAATCCTATTGGTCCTATTGACCCCCCACTTATTTAAGGAAGAGGGGTGTCCTTGTTCCTAAACTAGAACAATTCCTAAACTGCCAACTTCCCCAACACACAGACCTTTAAGTGCAGAGGGGGTCTGAAAATCCCAAATTCCCAATTCATCCCCATTTTGTTGTCCAGCATCCCCCACACAGGCCTTTAAGTGAAGGGAGGTCTGAAAATCCTAAATTCCTAAATCATCCCAATGTTTACTGTCCAGCTTCCCCATCACATGCCTTTACATGGAGAGGGGTTCTGAAAATCCAGAATTCCTAAATCATCCCACATTTTACTGTCTAACTTCCCAAACACAGGCCTTTAAGTGGAAGGGGGGGCTGAAAATCCCAAATTCCTAAATCATCCCATTTTTTACTGTCCAACTCCCCAACACAGGCCTTTCAATGGGGGGGGGAGGGCTGAAAAACAAACTTCTAAAACTGTCCCCACTACCTAGACCCGGCCTTTGAATTAAAGGGTGCTGCATGCAATTGATGCTTGAGTTTTTGGACCTTGGGGGACAAGTGCTTGCAAAAGTAAGACCTCATGTATCCAACATTGTTAACCAGACTGCTAGCCTTTTAAGTGTGCAGGAAAATCGAAATTGCACAGCACTGCATATGTGAATTGGTCTTGTTCATTGACTAATGTTGAGTATTCCTTGTATTGAAATTTGTATAAAGTATTGTGATTTGAGTTTTCCCAACAAATGTGTGCTTTATTTATGCAAAAAGAAGTTTACTTGTGAGCCACAGAGAAGGCTGTGTGTGTAGTTTTAGTGCAATCTCCATTACCTGTAATTCCCATAAATATAAATATGTTTCCTGTACACCGGCCTGGTGCTTGGCTCATTGGTGGCGCAGGGAGGGGGGGCTCCAAGGGGCATGATATGAATCTGAAATAGGGCTGCAAAGAATCCATTAAACAATTTGTTGTGTGATACCTTGATTGGGGAGGGAAGGAACTCCCCGTGTTGAGGGTGGCCTCTCAAGAAACCGTTACACAACGGATATGGCTAATGTTCCCGAACCCCAGTGGTAAGGTCCAGCGGGGTCAGACGCTGGAGGTGGTATGCAAGGAGCGGGACCTGGATTGGGGCTGTTCCCTCTGGTGCTTTGGTTGCCTGATGCAGGAGCCTGAAGAGCAGCTCCTGTATTTGCCCCACCCGTGTGAACAAATTGAGGAGCTGGGGGTCGTGGTTCAGCAGCTGGGTGTACAGGTACATTGGGAGTAGAGGTATCTGTTTCCTGCATTTCACATGAAAAGCCTGCAGCATCGGGTTGGGGTGGTAATGGCAGGACGGTGTCTGGGCCACGGGTGGGGGCATCAGCAGTTGTGGCTGGTCTTGTTCTTGGTAGCTGAAGATCGGGCACAGTCGAGGCAGTGTCCTCGGTAGGCGCTGGGACCTTGCAGCAGTGGGCAGCATGTATCCAGAAACTCAGTCTGTAACACTTCAGCAGCACCTGCTGCAGTCCTCGTCACCTGGGCTAGAGAGGAGATTTACACTAGTGATTTTTCACAATGCCCCAATCGCCGGGCTGTAAGGGATGGAAGCATTTGGTTGCCGGTTGCCTTAGGGTGGCTCAGACCTGAGTGGGCAACGCTGTTGGCCTTCAGGCCAGTTATGGAAGGAGTACCTTGGGTGCCACCAAGCGTCCATCTGGGGAAATGCCAAAGGGAGTTCTTGCCTCATTTACATGACTGCTGAGTCCAATTCACCTTTTCCTCTTCAGGAGATTGTTCATGTAGTATGGCCAGGCTGGAAAGAGAGGCAATCATTGACTGTTGGACTGCATCACAAACAAGAGTTTCGTTAGAAGCTAGGGGCCCATTTAAGGCAGCTGAAGGAGCTGCATTGTCTGCCAGAGTATTTCCTTGGGTAGTGAAGGACTGTGAAGGAGTATGGCATTTGCACATATCTATAGTAGGAGCAGTAGAGCATGTGGGAGCAGCAGAGCATGTGGGAGCAATAGAGCATGCAGTAGGGCTGACACATATTTTCCATTCAATATAGCAGTACTGGTGGATGTCAAATAACCACAGTGCTTAGACAGGATGACAAAATCATGTACAACACCTTGAGCATATCGGGAGTTGGCATAAATGGTAGCTAACTTATCTTTTGCCATGACACATGCTCGTGTGAGGGCTAAGAGTTCGGATACCTGTGCTGACTTAGCATTGGGCAATCGATAAGCGTTGGGGATGGCATGGGGGTACATACAGATTAATCGGAGATGAGTTCTTCTGTCCCAGAGTTATTCAAATATGAGCCATCCACAGTATCAGGTTGGGGTTCTGCATTGGGACATCTAATAAATCAGCACAGGGAGGCCTAAGAGTTTCAACAACTATGAGACAGACGTGTGGTTCCCCATCCTACATGGTTGGCAACAGTGAGGAATGGTGCCTACTTCGTGAGGCGCAAATTGGACATGCATTGTGTCTTCCCCTTAAGCAGCAGGACCAGCACTGAGTGGGCCACTGAGATTGTGACGTGCTGACCTTGTACTAATATATATCTTTTTCCACCGACATGACTGCAGCGGCAACTGCTAACAGAAAGGCTGTAAGCCCTACCATTACCAGGTGTAGTGCTACACTGTGGTATGACACTGGTCAATGTTTATCACCACGTAAATGTGTTAACAATCATTGAGAAACCCATCACGCACATTGTAAAACACAAATGGCTTGTCATAATCAGGCAGACCCAGATCTGGGGCTGTTGTAAGCACTTGTTTTATGGTGACAAAGCAAAGGCATCTTTGGCATTCTGGGACCTTGGCAGGAGTTCTGGGGTAAACTAATGTCTGAGGGTCTAATGGGGCTTTAACTGTAATGGCATATCCTGGGACCCACTCTCTGCAGTAACTGATCATCCCGACTAACCCTCTCTGTTGCTTCCTGGTCTGGGGCTTGGGGACTTTCTGGACAGCCATAATACGATCCTGGGATAGGTGTCTTTCCCCAGCTGAAATTTCATTGGCCCAGATATCGCACACTGGGTAGGCACAACTGTAGCTTGTCCTTAGATGCCTTGTGACCCTTTTTGGAAAGCGCTGTCAACAGTGCAAGGGAGTCCTGGTTGCAGGCTTCCAAGGAGGGGGAGGCCAGCAGTACATCATCTACAAACTGTCCCAATGTGGACCCCCCCAGGGAATACTAGCAAGTCAAGATCCTTCTTTAGGATTTGGAAAATAAGGTGGGCCTCTCTACGTACCCCATAGCAAGACGTGTGATCTTATACTGAGTGGATTTCTAGGTAAAGGTTAACAAGTTCTCACTATCAGGGTTGATCGGAATGGAGAAGAAAGCTAAACACACCTCTACAACAGTGAAATGGGTGGCTGATGCTGGGATGCAGGGCAGGATGGTAGCCCGGTTGCGGACCGCTGGGAAAGCTGGCAAAATAGCAGCATTAATTGCTCACAGATCTTGGATGAAATGATAGGCCTCTTTAACTGGCTTCCTGATGGGCAAGTTTGGGGTAGTGCAGTAGCTACTCATGGGCACAATTATACCTTGTTCAAGCAGGGGCACTATAACGCGGCGGATACCTTCTTCTGCCTGCCTGGAAATGGGGTAATGGGGTACAAATGGCAGAGGCTGGGCTGGGTCCAGGGAGATTTTGACTGGCTAAGCATCGAGCATATAGCTGGATCCATTTGTGGGTGTGGACCATAATTTGGCAGGGACTCGATACAACACTCCCAGCTGCAGTAGGGGAGCAATGGTTCGGTCTCCAGGGTTTGAATGGGGTATTTCTGTAGCTCAGCCAAAACCTCATGTTCTCTATGGGCAGGGATGTCGAGAAATATACCAATGGCGGAACAGTAAATGGAACAGCTTAGTTTGCATAATGAATCCAGCCCAAACAAAATGACAGCGAAACACGGACTCAACAAGAAAGCATGGTTGTCAGAAATCTCTCTATCTCTATTTTGAATTTTTAAATCGCTCACACAGCCTGCGGGCATCAAGGCGCTGTTACAGGAATTGTTTTTTGTTTTATTTCCATAATTTTCTTTTGTCTTAGTTGCGTATTTATAATGCGCTTAAATACCCAGAGGTTTCTAAGCATGGACACGGGGATCGAACCTGTGTTGCTTCGTGTTGTCTTGCTTCCAAGGCGAGCACGTTGCTGCTGAGCTATCCTCCCGGGACAGAAATAGGACCAAAAGTAACCTTAAGTGGTGGAGACACAGGGTGAGGTATTGAAGTACCTCTGATTACAACAGCATTGACAATTTCATCAGCATGTCCAATCTGTGGAAATTCGGAAGCTTTCAGAGCTGAGCAAGACACCCCAGAATCAACCAAACATGAACCCTTTTGACCAGAAATAGTACATCCACATAGGGAGCAGTGGTATAAGTGATGCAACAAGTTCAGGAACCCCTTGGCAATCCTAATGGGCATTCAGTTGTGATGGCAGTAGAATCGGGGGCACATCCAACCCATTTGGCCGCCTTGACCGTCATATTGAGGCTGATTGGGACTTTCGACTTTCTAGTGTACAAACGCCTTACAGTAGTTGCACTGATCATTATATGCGTTTTTATGATATCTCTCATTACCATGTCCCTGTTCATTTGGCTGAAACATACCTCTTGCCCTTCCCCGTCCCCATCCCCGTCCCTATCCCCGCCCTCCGAGCATGGAGTGGAACTCCCCCTTCCCTGGGCAGGCTGCAATTGCTGGGTCTGAAATACCATGAGCGTAACTTCAGTACTTTATTTCTGTCTCTCTAGCTTTTCATGGAAATGTGCTGCTATCAACACTTCAGTGAAATTCTTTCCCTCCCAGCCTATTAGGACAGATTTGATACCTTCCGCCACCTTCGGTTGTAACCCCATAACAAATTGCGACACCACGTCCTGGGGAGCTATGAAAGCTGCACTCATGATTCCAGAGTGCTGTTCAAAACAGCACTGCACATGCTCAAGATATTCCACTGGATACTTATCCTGCGCCTGTTTATATGTCATTGATTTTTGTCCAATCAGTCATTCGGGCACAGATTTTGATAATTGTCTGTACTAGTCTATCAGTGAAATCTTTCAACCCATCAGTGGCGGGTTCCTTGTCTGGCCAGTTGCAACGCTGTTTTAGCAGTGTAAAAGTGTCAGTGGGAATAGCAGCTCACGGTAATTCATTCAGGTCTGCACACAAGGGGCGGTAGCAATCGATGACCTGCAGTTCCTCTTGGAACCTAACTGGGTCTTCTCATATTTTGGGGAACTTATGAACAATATTAAATAGGTTGGTGGCGCTCCATGGCGAATGTACTGTAACTAGCGTATTTCCTTCTCCAGGGAGCTATCTAAGAGGAAATGAGGCAGGGATTGGGCTAGACGCTGAGCTTATCAAGGTGGACTGAAGGTAGGATGGTGGTTGGGTGGAATCCTGACTAGCTGTGATGCGGGGGCTACCCAGTTGAGGAGCTGATGCAGGATTCATTGTACCTGGATTATAAGTGTCCAGAATGTCCTCAGGGAATTCCTTTGGTGGGGGCACCCCTTGGATGACAAGGTATTGGTAGTTATATCCAATTCTATGGGTGGGGACCTGCAGGTTGAACTACTCAGTCTTTAGTGTCTTAAACCTGCTCATGGAGCTTCTCTTGGCTATCTTTCAGGACTCGGGTCTTTGATTCGGACTGTCTTTTTGTCGCATCAGTGTACCAGTCTACAAAACTAGCTTATTGCTGCTGGTGTATTCATGCAGCTTTCTCAAGTAGCGCGTTGTGAAGTGTGGTGATGTTTTCTCGGTCAAATGTGCCTTCCTGGGAGAAGTGTCCAGGTGGCTCATTCTGTGTATAATCGGGCCACTTATCCAGGAACTTAAAGGTGTTGGGCGAGTAGTGTGTATACATAAAGTGAGCTGCACTTCCTTTAGGATAAAGTGCCACTGTGATAGACTGACCTGAACCCATTCTCACAGGGGTGAGACAGGGTATCACCTATTAAGGAACCAGGTCCGTATCTAACTCCGTCGGGGCCGGCACTACCAAGTTCCAAGGCTGGCAGGGTTGGTTCGGCTCATAGCTGACCACTTTCTAGCATCTATCCAGAGTTTTGGGTGAAGACACACAAACTCTGTTCCTCCCCCATTACAGAGGTTTCAGAGGAACCGGCAGATGTTGGCTGATTCTAGTTCCAAATGACTGTTACCTTTGGTCATCTAGCTCTAACTCTATGCAGATCAAACGTTTCTCCAAGCAAAGAGTGGGGGGTAGATCTCTCTCCTCTGCAGGTGCCTCCCTCTGGAATGGCCTCCCTGCCCCTCTCAGACTTGAGCCGGATCTCTTAAGTTCCAGAAGCTTCTCAAAAGCTTCCTTTTCTCTTCTTCCTTCCCTCTCCCCCTCCCCTGCTCATTTCCCTGTCTGCCCTTGAATTACTGCCTGCTTCCTACAGAGTCTTACAGGGCACCAGGGCCCCCTATTCCAGTCTACTCCTGCACTTGGTCTTCCTTGTCCCCCCTGCACTTGCCCTTACGGCCCCTCAGGCACTAGCCTGGCTGGGCCTGCTCCCTTGTAGCCCTTCCAACCCCTTACCTCGCACTTAGCTCTTTGACCATCCTTCCCCTGCACTTCTCTGCCTTCCCCTGGCCCTGTCCACCAGGCCCCCCTGGCACTTAACTTCTCATGGGCCTTTCCCCCTGACCTGCACTTCCCCCCACCCCTCTCGCCTGCACTTCTCGTTACTGCACTTGCACAATCTGAATATTACAAGGCCTAGTAGGATCATTACTGTCTGGTCCTCCGTGCCCCCCGTTTTGTTGCACCTCAAAATACTTGTGTATAGGTGCATTATAAATAACCAATACATAAAAATAAATATGTCCCCCGTTAAGCTACCCACAGTACAGATCGGTTTTCAGCTTCTCAGAGACAGGGTGGGGGAAGGATCGCAGACAAGACACATAGACGGAGGAAACAAAGCCTATTATCACTCCCGTACTAGGATAGAGAAGAGTGTGGGGTTGCAACTGTGTTAAACATACAGGGCTTCAAGTATTGTGGAAAGGGCTAGATAGGACAACCACGGGGCTCTTATCCAAAATGTGTTTGTCACACTCATACAATGAACACTTAATCCAGCCCCTGGTCTATACTACAAAGGCCTTATGTCAGTAGGGTGCATGGTTGCGCTGCTTCACAGTTACTCATCATGGTGGCCAACCATTATTGACTTTGTCTGATCAGATCAAATACGTTCATAGGCACTTTCTCTCCCATGCCCTACGACAACCAGACAATTTCCAGATTTCAGAATTCCTTTCCATTTATATTCCCCTGACCCGTTTCCAACAACAATAAACATGACATGACAAGTAGCAATTCAATTAACTGCGCTCACCAACCCATGAATTTCAATTGTATCTGCTCTGCCTACTCCCCTTAATTACCGGTCGCGGCATCCAGCTAACCCCACCAACAAGATAGTCTTACCTGGACCCACGGGGATCACTGGGATTCCTATCCAGCGACCCCTGAGTTTCACCGCAGGGCAGCAGGAATCTGGCATCGCAGGCACCAATCTTATTAATTTATTTATTTATTACACGGCCAGACACTGGAGTATCACAGCATAGTTACAAACATCTTTAGTATTGACATTGGGCATAATTACAAACAACATAGAAGAAAGATAACGTTTACAATAATATTTCTTAAGGCATAAACTGATATTATACATAGGAAGGAAAAAACAGCAGGCACATTTATTTACAATAGCAGCTCAGTCCTCTACAGGGTGGAGGTTGTAATAACCCTGGAGATACTAAGATTGGTGGAGCCTAGTCAGCTGTCTTGGGTTGACTAGTATTGGTTGAATAACCATGTTTTTAGGGATTTTTTGAAACGTAGGAAGGAGTCCTCCTTTTTGATGTTAAGAGGGAGGGAATTCCAGTGTTTGGGGGCAAGGACTTGGAAACTGCTGCCTCCTGCTCTCAAGTATTTGTACCGCAGGATTCTTGTGGAAAAACAACCACAGACTCTTCCACAGGATTGGTGAACGTCTTTTAATAGCAGTCTGCAAAGCCAGCATAAACCCGACAACAGCAACCCAACGACTGATCGAGAATCGGCGCAGCAACCCCACTTCCCTCAAGACACAGAGCTTTATACTGGAGAGCACACATGCATTTCATGGAAAGGGAAGCAAAGACATGACCTGATATTGTCAAGAAACAATGTTTCAAGTGAATGAACAGTGTCACAGGATACAAGTCTTAGGCAGAGGCTTCTCATGTTCAGGAAAGCATAAACAGGATGGGAAACATTTAGTGATACATTTCTACTCCTGCTGTGCAAGCTACTTCTTCCTTTCCCACACGGTTTGGGGCAACTGTCCCGCTTACTATATGAAAACATCGATCTGCTAAAGCCTCCTTGCCTAGAAAAGTGTCACTCTAAAACACACTTATATATGCCAAAATGGAAACACATCAGAGGCGAGAACTGTGGAAGCAAGCACTGCTAGGCACGAGGCGGTAAAGCCTTCGAGGTTAGGACATGTGCATTAGAACATAGGCCTGCACAGCAATGGCAATAAGGCACTGTTAAACATGGCAGTCAGCATTGGCTAATCATCATTATAAGGCAGCAAACTGTTTACGGAGGACATACAAAAATTAAAAACCCGGTTTTCCCCCACACTCTCTCGATAATAGATGATATGTCAGCCACATCAACTGTGCAGCGACTGGTCTTTCGAACATATGGTGCTGCAAAGTGACACAAGTGAGAGCTGTAGGCTATACAAAACAACTGTGACATTAAAATGGACCATGGTTAAGGTATAAGAGCAGTAACATACAATTTAAGAAGGGAACATGCTGTTCGAAGCTCAAGGAAAGTATCATGCAATTCTAGAAAAGTAATATGCAATTCAAGAAGGGTACCATGCAATTAAAACATTTACATACAATTCAGGAAGATTAATATGAAAGCCAGTATAGTAATGTGCAATTTAAGAAGGATAGCATGGAATAAAAAATATTAACATACTAGTCAGGACTGGGAATGAAAGGGAAATGTGATTAAAGAAACGCAGGACACAACCCAAGAGGTTGAAATGCACTTTAAGACCGTAGGTGTGCAATTCAAGAAGAGTAACATGCAGTTGAAAGTAGGAAGCATGCAATTTACAATAAAGTATTGTTATTAAAAAATTGTCATATGTAATTCAAGATGAATAATGTGCAGTTCATTAAGGTTAACATGTAATTCAATAGGAGTAACATGCAAGTCAAGAATGGAAACTTCAGTTCAAGAAGAGAATATGCATTTATTGAAGGATATGTAATTATCAATAAAGATTGGCTCTGGTATAAACACACTAAATAGACAAAAACAGCAATAAGTCCATACGGTGTTCTGATTGGTTTACATAGATTAATATTCACTTACATTGTGATTAATTATTTGTAAATAATTTCTTTGCAACATTAAGTTCCGTGAAAATACATTAGAGGATTGGTTATTTACATTAGCCCAGTATGTGGATTCACGCCTTGGACTGGACAGAGACTTTTCTCTTGAGCCTGAATGGTACTTGCCTGACCTACAATGCGTGCATTAATTAAATTACATATCAGATGTAATTTACATATAACAGACTTTCTTTCATTGAATTGTATGTACTCGTGCTTGAATTGTATGAATTAATTGATGCACACTTGAGTTCTTAACTGACACATATCATCATTGGTAAACAGTCTGGCAGGTTATACAATCAATATTGGTCTGATATAATACTAGAATTTAGTCCTGGATATTTCAAAACCAAGAATCCTAACGCCCAAACCAAATCATTCTCTTTTGTAACCAATATTGGCACTAAAGTTATTGTTTCTTTATGTCAGGCAGAGTAGAGGACCTGTGAGTCTTAATCCATTCTTCCCAAATACAGATATCTAGTTTTCCTTCTTCCAAGTTGTGTCTATTCAATTAATATAAACATGAACAATAAAATGAAATGCAATAAAATAAACATATAGGGTAATACGTTGAAAAGCACATCGTATCGGCTCAATTCTCCAAAGGGTATGACAGAAAAAGGTGGAAGGTGGAGAGAATAAAAGAATGAGAAATGCCAACAAGAAGAGGTGAGAGAAAAAAACGAAGAACAAAAACCTAGATTATGAGAAATAACTGAGCATAAAGATCATTAAATCCTCCCCAGAGCATCTCATATCCATGAAGTTGATCTTTATAGTTAAAGGATACCTTCTCTCTCTTAGACAAGAGAAATCTAGTTTTCCAAAAACAATAAGTACATGTTGTGATTATTGGCACAAATAATCCATCAGTATATTTCATAACTGTCCTGCAGCTACTTTTTAGACCTAAACTAGCAAAAGTACCCGTTCTCCGAAATGGGTTCTGCAGAGAGACACGAGGACACTCTCGTCAATTGTTGAAAATCAATGATCCTGTAGGTCTCTGTTCCAATTCGCTTACCGCTTGATGTGCTATGCACTTTGAGGTAAGCAGCACTGAGAATGGGCGTGTGTGGCTGGCTGACATACCCCGAAGCAGACGTGGGGGGGAGGCGGAAGTTGGTGTTCTGCTGCATACTCTGACCTGCTGTGCTCTCTCCCCACCTGTCGCCTCACCCTGGCATGGTGCAGTTCTTTGCGGTGCAAATACCTCAGAAACCGTGCATCCGATTTTAGGCAACCATCTCATGTGTGAAGGTGCTAAAATCTGGGGAAAGGGGTTCAAATGTCTTGTAGTCAGTAAGGTCTGGAGGGTCCTAACAGGAAAGTATGTAAAATTTGGTGCAGATTGATGAAATGGTATGGAATTGTATAAGGAACAACGCTTCACCAAACCACAAACTCACAAACAAATTTTGACATTTGCTGGAATCCGGGGAAAGGGGTGGGGTGTCCAAATGTCACATAGCCAGTAATGTTCAGAGGGCCCTAACAGGTAGGTATGTTAAATGTGGTGCAGATTGCTGAAACGGTGTGGAATTGTATAAGGACCAACACTTTGCCACAAAACCCGCCACAAACCCACACATTTTCACTGTTATGAATATAGGCAGGACACTAATTTGCTTAATGAAAATAACCTGAATATAAATCTCATCTGAGAGTTTACTCATTAAACAATCTTAAGCCTTATATAAATGCAAGAGCTGTACAAAGGAATAATACGTATACACCACACTTGATTGTTATATGTATTGTGAATTTCACTATAGAATTTTTCAAAATGTGTACGGTAGTTGGCATAATTTAAATTGGACATAAATACACTGCTAATAACTCTGTTTATGTTATGTTATTGTGATTTATGCTGCGCACCACTGCCATTTTCATGGTCTCCAGGCACTCTGTTAGATCTTAAAAGGAACGAGAGCTGGCAGGTCTTAGTTAGTGGGATAGAGAAAGAAAGCGCCAGAGAGCTTTGTGCTGTTGGTAGCTTTAGTTTGGAAAAAACAGTCACTGTGCTGGGTTTGTTTGTTGTGATTACATGCGCAAATAATCCCTTTGATGTTTGTGTAATTGGTTTAGTTTCTACAGGGACGTCATTTACGGGTCGCCAGGGGTCACAAGTGTGACCCCTGAGTTCTCCCTTGCTATCCCTAAAAAAAAGTTTAAAAAATATATATATATATTTTAAATGCAAGGTCCTGGGCTATGGCCAGCACCATGTGGCTCTTTGATTCTGGAGTGGCTGGATTTCTTGTTCAGCCCTCTTAAAAATAAAAACATTTAAAAAAAGAACAGGGGCGCAACAAGTCTAACACTTTCAGCAGTGACGTTAAATAAGAAAGAATGGGAATACCAAATAATTTGCCTTTCTAGAATTCTATACAATAATTGCAACACTCATTAAAGGTTTATTTCAGGCACACTTCATGGGGTGAGTCACTGATATAGTCTGTTCTTAAACACCTCAACTCAGCCTTTCATCCTTCTGAGGTCGAAAAATGAGTACCAACACAGGTTGGGTGATATTGTATGTATATTTGTTCTATATAAAGTGCTTAAGTGTAAGTGCTATGTAGTAGCACTTCATTATCATTTGGCCATGGACATCTGCTTGCATTCACAGTAATTTGGTAATATGAACCTATACACACTGATCGTAATGATACATATGCCGATCCATTCTTGTATGAAATGTATATCACATTATAGTGATATCGTAACCATATTTTTCGTAGTTTGCTTAGGAACAATTGTATGTGATAACACTTCCAGTTTTGTCAAGGGGTGAAAGGTTGTGTTCCATCGCTTCCCGTGATATCACTTTTGGGTGGGGTCAAATGACACCACTTCCTGTGATGTCATCAGAGGTCAAGGGTCATGTAATGTCACTTCCGCTACCCCTGGCATTTTGGTGAAATGACGTCGCTGGTTGTCTGTATTGTGTTGTGTTTAACTGGGTTTTGCTGAGTGTGTGCATTTTGTGGTGGTGGTAGGTTTCTGCTGCGGTAGAGGTATGTGTGTGTTTTGTTAGGTGTTTCACTGTGAGGATGCAGGATATTGCAAATAGTTTACTACTTTTAGTTAGTGATATTCGTAGCCTGTCCCCTTCTGTGCAGTGGTTATGCTGGTCTGGCAATGTTAATATTCTTCTATGGTGGTTTGTGTTAAAATGCTTTATTTTGTTGGGGCATCCAGGTTTCGGTTCATTCGGTTTCATTCGGTTTCAGTTTTTCCGGCCTTTTCTCTTCTGTTGTATTGACTGTTTTCCTTCAGTGTTTAAGAGCCATGTTTTTATCAATTTTCTGATTTTTAGGTGGTCTTCTGTTATTCGTATTTCCTTCGGGAGTGAGTTCCAAAGTTTTGCAGAGATGCAGGAGAATGCTGATCCACCAAATTTCTGCTTTGAGTATTGTTTTTGTTCGAGGCGAATGTTGTTGCAGAACCTTAGTGTTCAGTTTGGTTTGTAGATGGAGATTTTTCTCTGTTTGAATTCTGATCCTTGCCTGTGGATTGCACTGTAGGTTATGTAGAGTGTTTTGAAGAAAATACATATTTTGACTGGTAGGCAATGCAGGATTCTAAGTGCTGGTGTGATGTGTTCTCTCTCTTAGCGAGTATGAGTAGTAATCTTGCTGCTGCATTCTGTACTCACTGTAGTTTTTTGGTAAGGTAGTTCGGCATTTTTAGATGCATGCTGTTGGTGTAGTCTTTTCTTGACATGACGAGGGAGGTGATGGCAAGTGTTCTATGTGGGTAAGCGAAGACAGGTGGCATCCTCTTGACTGTGTGTAGGTGGAAGAAGCATTTAATACTGCGTTGACTTGCAGTTTGAGTGTTAAGTTGTTGTTCATTAATATTCAATTTTTTTGTGTTTGAAGGTTTTTATTCAGGTCATATCTTACAAGGCATTGCAAAAGCATGTAAAGTAGCGTATCTGCATAAAATATAAAGCGGTAACAGCATAATATTTAACCTATTGAAAGACAATGAAGCCTTGTAAGAATGCACATTCATTAATATTTAAGGTTTTTAACCACTTTGGAAGGTTCCAATTAATTTCCCATTTTGGTAGGCCATGGAATGTGTTGTTGGTTCGATGGGGCATTGCTCGCAATCATGATTTCTGTTTTGTCCAAGTTGAGTTTAAGGCTTTTGGTACTCATCCAATGGTATATTTCTTTGAGTGAGTTGATAAAGTTTGGGTCTTGTTCTCCACTAGTGTTATTTTTGTAGATGATTTGTGTGTCCTGTACATAGTTGTAGCAAGTGAGACCATTTCTTTTGATGGGGTTGATGGGAGGGGTCATGTAGAAGTTGAATAGCAGTGGTGAGAGTGATGAGCCTTGTGGAACTCTGCAGGTTGTTGTGCGAGGTGCTGAGTTGAAGGGGTTTAGCCATGTTGTTTCTGTTCTTTCTGCTAGGAAGGATTTTTACCATAGTAACGCTGTGTTGCCAATTCCTATTTCTTCAAGTGTTTTGATTCATGTTTTGTGGTGGACTGTGTCGAAGGCTGCTGGAAGATCTAGTATTATTAGTGTTGATCTGTGTTCGTTTTTAGGTCCTCCCGTATACATAGTAATGCTGTTTCCATTCCTCTCATCGGTCTGAAGCCGATTTGTGCCTGGTCTAGTATCCGTTTGCATTCTACATGTTACAGGAATTGTTCGTAAATGTAGCTTTCTAGGAGATTTGCTGGGTACTGGATGTTTGAAATTGGTCGGTAGTTGGTTAGACCTTCCGTGTTTACTGATGGGTCTTTAAGAACTGGTTTGATGTATATCGATTTGAAGGCTTTTGAAATTTCCTGTTGTTAGTGAATGGTTGAAGCGGTTGCACAAGTAATCTGCATTTGTTTTTTGGGTGGGGATGGCCTTGTCTGTTGGGCAATGATCAGCTCTGTTGCTTTGGTGCACTAGGCTTGTGAATATTTCTGTCGAAATTGGTGAACACTTGTTTAGTCATGTAGATGGTTCCGGAATTTTCTAATTAGGGGAGTTGTTGGTGGTTTTGGACATGTTCCTGATGACTTGTTGTATGTTTGTGATTTTGTTTTTGACATGGTCTGCAAGGTCATTGCAACATTTTTGTGAGGGTGTCAGTGTGCAGTTGCACTCAGTTGGATTTCTTAGCTTGTTAATGATGTTGAATATCTCTTGCTAGGTGTTGCTTGGGTTTGTGATACTTTTGTTGTAATATTAAATTTTGCTTTGTGTATTTTGTCTTTGTATATTTGTGTCTGTCTTTGGTATGTGATTATTTTCTGTAGACCTTAGTTTTTCCTTTGTTCTTGGTCTAGTTTCCTGTTAGTTTTCTTCAGGGCTCTGAGATGGGGTCTGAACTATCTCACCATTGTTTTCTTTAGTGAGGCATGAACGGTTTTTCTTGTGCAATGTCATCTAGTGTTTTTGTGATCCATTTTTGTACTGTCTTATTTCTTTCTTTGATGTTCCATCAGTCAAAGATGGTGAGTGATGATGGTTTTGTGGATTGCAGTCCGGTGTTTAGCTCCACAATGTTTATAGATTTCTGGTTTCTTTCCTAAATTGGAAGTGTTTTTGGGAGGTTAGTTCATTTTTGCATTGGCGGATGGATAATGAAGGGTATTATGAGGTGGTCGCTCCAGAGGATCTGCATAGTGGTGCAGTTGTGACCAGGTTTCATTTGCAAAAGATTGCTTCTAGGGTGTCTGGGGTGTGCCCTGAGGTATGTGTTGCTCCCTTAGCCAATTGCTGTAGATGCTTCATTGCTAGTTGAGTTGTTAGCGTTTTGGGTGAGTTGTTGTTTTCTTCTTCAAAACAGATGTTGAAATCTCCTATTATGATCAGGTGTTGATATTTAATGGTGATGTTGATGATGGCAACCACAAGTGTGTCTGCGAAAGTAGGGATGTATGTCGGCGATCTGTAGATGAGTAGGAAGGAAAGGTTGGTTTGGTGGTCTCAGGCTGAGTGCAGAAGGAGTGATTCACAGTTTGGGATGTTTAGTGGAGGTGTTGTTGTCATCTTTAGGGGATCTTTGTATGTAATGGCGAAACCTCCTCCTCTTTTTCCTTCTTTGTTGTCTTGCTTCAATTTAAGGTTGTTGGGTAGGGATTTGTGTGCAACTTCGTTGATGATTTTAGTTAGCGAAAGGAATAGGATGTCTATTCCTCCATCACTTAAGGGTTTATATATCTCTGTGATGTGTTTTGACATTGACCTAGCGTTGACTAGGTTGCAGTGTATCTTTCTTTTCTGGGTTTTGTTTGTCCTTTGAAGGTGGTGTCAGTTTTTTGAGTGGGTATTGATGCATTGTTCCTTTGGATTCTGCATTCGGTTTTGTTACTTCTGTTTCTTTGTTGGGTAGATCTAGAAGGTTGCAATTTGGGTGGATGTTTTCACTGTCGTCTGCTTGCTCATGTTAAAGATTTTTTATGTCTTGTCAATTTTTGTGATGAATGGTGTGTTGTGTTCATTTCGTTTGGATGTTGTTTTGTGAATTTCATGACGGTCTGATGTGTTTCCAGTACTCCGCCTTATGTGTTTAGGGTGTTTGTGGGTGGTTGGTTGTATGAGTGGGTAGTAAAATGATAACTAGAGTGATTTTGGTCTTGTTCCAGCAAAGGGACTGTCTTCCAGTGAGCAGTCTGGCATGCTGTTTATTGGTGTTGATTGGCTCTCAGCTGTGGTGGTTTTAGATGTTTTGTCTTCTTCCATTTGGTTTATTCTATTTTGGCTACTTCTTGTGTGTTGGTCTTTCTTGGAATGATGCATGTATGTGCTATGGGCTTGTGGTCAGACCATAGGTTTCTTCTTTGATTCTGGGTCTGTTTTCCCAGCTAGGTTGGTTGTTTGTGTCTCTTTCTGGTGGGTTGTCTGGTTGTCGACAGTGTTTTTTCTCTTTTTCCTCTTTGATGTCCAGTCACACAGGTTTTATGGTTGGTGACTACTTTTCCTGGGTCAATGGTCCGTGTTTTTTGGCATTTCAGCCAGCAATGTTTGCTTGAGCTGTGTTTGTTGGTACTATTCCAGCATAGTGTAGGATGATATTAAAGAGTGGAATATCCCAGGGGCCAAACTATTCCAGGCATCAAACTGTCACAGGGGTCAAACTGTCCCAGGAGCTGGCTTATTCCAGGTGCTTACTTATCCTGAGAGCTTACTTATCCCGGGGGCAAGACCTATCCCGGGGGCAAGACCTATCTCGGAGGCAAGACCTATCCCGGGGACAAGACCTATCCCACGGGCAGGCCTATCCTAGTGGTAAACCTATGCCAGGGGCGTCAGTATTCCAGGGGCAAAACTATCTTGGGGGAAAAACTATACTGGTGAAAAATTGTCCCCTTATCCCAGTGTGGTTGTTTGTTGTAATGGTTTTCCTGTGGCATAGACCTTGTAGTGCTAGAAGACTGTGCAGGAGCAGTCTTGCAATGGCAGATTCTCTGAGTGGTCAATGTGTTAGGGCCTCATAGGCGTAAGACTCCACAATGGTGGTGCCTTGCAGTGGCGAGTGGTTCAATGTGGTATTAGCTACCTGATGGTTGGGACCCACTTTGTTAAGGCCTTGTAGCGGTAGTGGGTTTACAGTGGTGAAAGACTCTCTGTGGTGGTTGTCTCTCAGTGGAAAAATCTTGTGTTGTGGAAACCTCGGCTTCACAATGGTAGTGTTTGAAGCCAGAAGTTGAACGTTGCCAGAATGAATAGTGGGAGGTTCTGAGTGTTTGAGTTCAAAGTGGCCGGGTAACAAAGTGACACATTTCGGTGTGGTGAACTGAAGGTGGCGTGCTCTAACAGTGGCCAAGTTCCCAGTGGCAGGGCCCCACCGTGGTACAATTCGAAGTGTGTCAAACCTCACAGCAGCAGACTTTTCAAAGAGACAGACCCTGCAGTGGTAACATTTAATGTGAGAATCACAGTGGCAGAATTTAAATGAGGCAAGGTGCAAAGTTTGCAAAAACCTCTTACGGCTACATTCAAATTGAGAAATCTCACAGTAACAAAATTCAAGTTAAGAAGGTCCCCCAGTAGTAATATTCTGTGTTAACAACTGACTGCTGCAGAGTTCAAACTAACAGAATTTCACAGTGGCAAAATTAAAAGTTAAGAATGTCCCACACTGGTGAGGTCAAAGTTAAGGACCTACAGCAGAAAAGCTCAGAGTGACCAAATGTCACAGTGGGCAAAATTCAAAGTTAAGAAATTCCCACAGTGGTAAAATTAAACTTTTTAAACTTGCTGTGGCAAAATTCGAGTCTCACTCTCACAGTGGTTAAAATCAAAGTTAAGAAAGTCCCCCAGTGGCAAAATGCAAAGTTAAAACCTCACAGCAGCAAAGTTCAAAGTGGTAGAATCTCACAGCGGCTAAGTTTAAAGTTAAAAACTCACAGCAGCTAAGTTTAAAGTGAGTCACACAGTGGCAGAATTCAAAGTGAAGAGAGTCTCACAGTGGAAAAATGCAAAGTTAAAAACACACAGCGTCTGAGTTTAAAGTGAGTCACGCAGTGGCAAAAATCAAAGTTATGGAAATCCCATTGTGGCAGGATTAAAAACTGGAACTCGCAGCAGCTAAATATAAGGTTAAAAAAACCTCACAGCAGCAAAGTTCAGAATGACAGAGTCACGCATTGGCAACATTCACAGTGGCAAAAGTCTAACAGGGAGAAATCTCGGTGGTGAAGATAGAAAGTGGCAGGAAACAAATTGAGTGTATTACGTTGTCCCTTACCTTCATTTCACTGATCACCTGGACTGATGAGGGAGAATGCTACAGTGCAGTGCCTTTACATTTAAGGTATAGACCAGGGGATACATCACAATCCCACTCAATGTGTGCTGCACTCCACTTGGAGTGACTTCAAAATAAATGGCATTTGCAGCATATGTCAAAAAGGATACAGGTATACTTTCCTGTTTGGGGAGCAATGCCCTAGCAAAGCATAAAGGTGTTGTGCAGTGTCCAAAGGTCCCCACCCTTTCAGCCAATTAAATGTCCAAAACTGCTTAGTGATTCTCATTTTTGCTTTTTGTATCATACCTGGACATACATGTCCACGTGAAGACCCAAAATTAAGAATAGGATTTGTCAAGAAAATCACAAGTTTACATCTTAGATCATAACATGGTACACACCACCAAGCCAAAGGATTTACTACATTTGTAAAATCAAGAGCATAAGAAGGTATTCTTTCTCAGAACATAACTAAGGAACAACTGATCAAGAACCAGTCAGTTGGGCTTAGAAGAAGGTATATGTGAAAGCAAGATTAGTTAATTGGGAGATGCTTTTTTTCTTCCGTTTAGGATTATTGGCCAACGGGAAGAACCTCCTGTAATTGGCATTCAATACGTTACTGTACCACTTCATTATGCTAGCAAACTAAGATTCATACATTCCCATCTCTATCCATGTCCACCGGTATCATCCCCAGTTCATGTTGCACCCTAACCCCCCAATCCTTGACTGGTGCATTTCTATGTTGCTATTTTATGTAGTGCATTATAAGAGAATTAATTTTGATATTTCTTCAGTGGCAGAAGTATCCCAGAATGTAATACTCATTGCATTCACAGGCCTCCAGGATTTCATCATGATCACGACTAGCATGTCTTATAGCTTATGGCTGTGTTCCAATGCCTTCAGGTGTGTGGACTCATTGGTTGTAGAGAAAAATGAGAATACTTCGAGCTGACCTATAAATTCATTGGCTGTGTGCTTGGCCATGAAGGAGTCTGACCAGACCCAAAGAAGGTTGATGACTTCAAAGCCATAACACCTCCTCAATCGGTGTTGTGTTGAGTTGAGTTTCCTGGGCACGACCAACTACTGTGGGTGTTTCATCCACAACCTGGCCACCATTAATGAAACTGTCAGTCATTTGATGAAGTCCGATAAAAAATGTGACTGGGCTCTGCCACAACAAACAGCTTTCCAGAGAACCAAAGATTTATGTATTTATTTATTCAGGAGTAGAATTTGTGTGTCATCAGCATAGTTGGTGTAGGCTATGCCAATGGAGTCAAGGATATCGAAGAAGGGTCTGGTAAATATGTTGTATAATATGGGGGATAATTACGACCCTTGTGGAACTCCGCAGTGGATCAGGGTGGCAGTGGCACTGGCGGTCTCTGCAAATACTCTCATGACTCTTCCTTGTAGAAAGGAGGCAATCCAGGCAGTGGCTTCAGAGGAGAAGTAAGCCACAGTCCTGAGATGGTGGCAGAGGAATTTATGATCCACCAAGTTGAAGGCTGCTGATAGGTCTAAGAGGAGGTGAAGGGCAGGCTTGCTGGTGTCCCTGATCTTAGTCATTTGTTTTTTTTAAATCCAGCAGTGCGGATTCAGTGCTGTAGCCAGCGCGAAAACCTGATTGCCTCATTCCGAGTATATGGTTGGCCTCAAGGAAATGTTGGACTTGAACATAGGCAACTCTATTGAGTATTTTTAAAAGATACCCTACTAACTGACAGTGCATGGGAAACCTTGGCACCAAGTATAGTGTTGGTTGATACCAGCATGTGCAGTTTCGGAAAGGTGCTCATGCTTGTGGATATCACTGTATCATGGCATATGCCAATGGTATTCCCAAACAAGAAAGAGGAGACAGCAATGGTCTGTAAAACAGTTTTGCCTTTATACATACGGCCAGCGTTTAAAGGTAGTCGCAGACCACAAGCCACTCATAACCATCCTACAAGAATGCAACCGCCCAGGATAGAGAAATGGCTGCTTCACCTGCAACGCTATAACTTTGCTCTTGAACTCCAACCCGGTGCAGGTCATCCTGCTGACATCCTCTCACATCCCTCCAGACAAGTCACAGCAAAGGAAGCTAAGATGGTAGTTGAGCTTGCAAGCGATACAAATCTCAGACCTGGTCAAGGCCATGGAAAATGACATATCTTCCAGTAGTTCTAGGAGCAGTAGAGTCTGGAAGATGAGAAAAAAAGATCCTTCACAAGCATACAACAGATTGAAATCACAGCTGGCGGTTATTCCCCGCTTTTCTTTGGAATCACATGTTGGCCCGTTTTGTTTACCGTTGTTTTTACTGCATAAAATATAGCTGGTGAGTTGGAGCCAGGTATATAGCAAGGGGGGCTGTGGAGTAAGGTGAGAGTGGTGCTGGGGAACTCCTTCACATTTTGTGGTAAACAAAACGGTAATAAAAATGTGGTAAATTGGGATTGGGCCAGCTATTTTTGATCAAACTTAATTGATCCGGCTGGAAGCTATTATAACAGTTAAAAGAGAAATATCCAAATAAGCAGAAGGACTTCCGCTTATCGTAGTGCCAGAGTCATTAACATACCAGGTTCATCCTGCTCAAGATATGATATGATATAGCATTTATAACGCACTTATACACAAGTGTTTCATGGCACGCAAGGACATACGGGCCCCATGAATTCAAAAGCGAAGTCATTGAAGAGCTATGGGTCCTCAACATTGACGCGCAGATCAACACACTTGTGGCCACATGCATTATCTGCCAAGCATCTGGACACACCAATCCACATCTACCGATCTGCTCCTAAGAGAAAGGAGGAAGAACATGGAAAAAGGTAAGCACAGATGTTTGCTTCCTACCCACCAGTTGCTACATCATAGTATCCACAGGCGACTTTTCATGCTATATTGAAGTCAAGATGGTGTACTCGATGGTGGCTTAAGCTGTTCTCTCCAAATTAGAAAAAGTGCTAGCCGCTGAAGAGATCAGATAATGGACCTCTTTTCCAAATCCATGATTTCTGTGAATTCAATATGTGGCACACCTAGGCATCTGAAACCAGTACATCACTCCTCCAAAATCTTCTGTCCAACTTTGAGGAACACAAACGTAACCTAAAACACGTCGAATTTTGCCCAAAACATAAATTCGACGTTTCCATCCTGCAACGCAAAAGAGAGATGAGACAAGAGTTACGAAAACTTAAAGGCCCGTATACCGACAACATGAAAGAGAGCAAAAGGGCGATCAAGGCCAAATACCGAAACTGGCTTAAATCACATGCAGTGATTATGCACCAAAACGACTCAGAAGAGATGCTGAAAAGAATGGCTGGCAAAAACTCGGCAGCCTATTGGAAACTGATAAATAACACTATGGCCCCACAGCAAGCCCTCCAAGCCATTGCAGTAACTGAAGCTGAGTGGGCGACCTTCTACACAGATCTCTTTTGCAATGATAAACCCGTACCATCTTGGGTTCCTATAACGACAAACAAATGGGACCTGGAGTTTAAAAGAAGCGACATCTTGGACATAATCAAAAATGTGCACGACTCTAGAGCGCCTGGCCCTGACGGCCTAACAAACTATACACTGAAAAAAACACCAGCCTTATGGGCAGACTTTTGTGTCACTCTGTTTGACCGAGTCATCACGAGCCGATCAACCCCCAAGTCTTGGAAAAGCGCTGTAGTGGTCCCAATCTTTAAAAAGGGAGACCGTCTAAATCCAAAAAACTACAGGCCCATAGCTCTGCTAGACGTGTTGGGGAAGATTTACGCCACCCTGTTGAAACAGAAACTACAAAAATGGGCCAAAGACCATAACCATGTAGACCCCAGACAAGCGGGGTTTGTAAAGGGAGTTGGATGCGGCTTGAACCTATTGGTATTGAATCTCCTAAAGATGGAAGCAATCAGAACCAACACAAAGATCTACCTGGCTTTGATAGACTTGTCCCACGCGTTCGATAGCATAGATAGGGAACGCTTATGGGAGAAACTCATGAGATGGAACTGCCCTTCAAGCTTAGTGGAAGCGATACGTGAACTACACACGGACACTACCATTCAGATTCGCTTAGACACTAAAGGCACGTTATCTGCCCCTATCAGCACACAGAAGGGCGTGAAACAAGGATGCCCCTTAGCAGCCATCATTTTTAACCTCTTTATATCTGACATAAATGAGGCATTCACTGGCGCATCAATATTTCCTCCGAAATTACATGGCTCGCCCATTAACTACCTGGTCTACGCTGACGATCTTATTCTGATCGATTTGACTCCTATTGGCCTGCAGCGTAAACTAAAGTGCCTTGACACCTATACAACAGCGAACGGACTTCGAATCAACAAACAAAAATGCGAAATTCTAATTTTGGAGAAACTACAAGGCCGCATCACTCGACGGAAAAAGAACAGATGGTCTCTTGGTAATGAACAACTTCAGACCGTAAAATATTCCACATACCTGGGCATGAAGATCAGCGCCAGCAGAAATGACGCACCGTGGGCAGAACTGACAAAGAGCAAATGCCGACAGATGGCTTGTCAGGCGACTCTAATCAACAAAAAATTTGGAAAGTTCACCCTAAAACCAGTAATTGAATTTTTTCAACAAAAAGTGGTACCTGCCCTAATCTATAGCGGCGAAAACGCCTTTGGCTGTTCAAGTGACTTGTGGAACTCACTTGAAAACATATTCTGGTGCAGAGTACTACAGATTCCCAAAGGCACCTCGACGGTCTGTCTTCGATATGAACTGGGCCTCATCTCGATAAATGCAAGAGTCTCTTGGAACTTACTGAGTCTGTTTAGAAAAACTCTGATAGAAGATCCAGCGATCCAATTTAAAATACTACACAGGCCGGACACCGCCAAAGAACACACGATCTTCTTTCAATGGAACCTCCTTTGCGAAACACTTTTAAAGGAGTTTGACATTTCAGCCACAATGCTAACTAAAAATCCAGAGCTGGCAAAAATGAAAATATGGAGGGCTGACTGGATAAAAACTTGCGAAGCAAGAGCCAACTCAACTCTAATGCAAGATGTCCCAGGAGAAGCCAAAGCATATCATCAGAGGCACACTTATCTAACTCTTCTTCCAGATCAGCATGCTAGATCTCTATACATGCACTTCAGACTAAATATGCTAAAAACAAAGGAGCGGATGAACATTTGGGCGAAGGGTGCGGGCACCAACCTAAGTTGTAGCTTCTGTAACAATGATAAGGAAACCTTAAAACATCTAACGATGTTCTGCCAATACTTTCAGCATCAAAGGCAAATTCACTTCAGAGAGCTGATCAAAGAGCACCAATGTATGACGGCTGATGACTGGTGGATAGCCTTATTTGAGGGATCGAACAGAGCAGTGCTATTTGCACTAATAAACTTTCTACGTGTAGTAAAAGGACAGCTGGACGATCCAAAACTCAACGTGGTCCAATCAAAGACTTGAAATCTCTATCGGCCACCATGGCAGCATCCTTTAATACGACACGTTGGAAGTACAAATCGAGTTGTTAAGACGACACTGATGGTGGGAGGGATGGAGGGAGGTAAACAAAACGACACGATTTCACATGTGACGTATCCTTCCTCTTGTTCTGTTTTAGTTATTTCTTTTTAAAGGTTGAACAAACCAATAAAAAAAAAAAAAAAAAAAAAAAAAAAAACATCGCTCCTTGTTGGCCACGCCAAATGGTTCATGCGCACTTTGTACAACGTCATTCGTATTCCCAGTGAGAGTGAAACGAATGTTGAATGTTTCAAAAGAAGTGTATTGCTTCCTATGCAACTAGCGCACCATTACACACTCCTCACTGGGTGTGCCCCTGATGCACTGATGAATGGGTGTCCCCTCAAGACTAAATTCCAGCACACTCTGTATGGACTTGCACAACCACAAATAAAGAGCAAGTGGAAGAAATGTGACTTCATCAAAATTAACACATAAGCATCACCCAACATGTCAAGGTAACAGAGTGCCCGTTAAGAACAGACACCCCAAGGAAAGGCAAGTCTGCCATTTCAAGAGTCCCCACTTTTAGTCAGCTATTTACAAGGAACCTCGTCATTGCCTGCAATAATCAAGGCTTGGTCACAAGAAGCACACTGTAGTTCAGGAGACCGAATGGGCAGCCCTGCGCAGAGCAAAGGTCAGGTTTGGCCCTGTGGAACATGATCCTGACATAACCACATATACCTCACAGGACGACAACCTCAATAGCTATGAATCAGCCGCGTGTGATCCTCAAGAGGATTGGTGGAGCCTGTTTCAACATTTGGGCACCAACTACTTGGAATTCTCTCCCCCTTGATCTTAAGAGCTGTGTCTCCATTACTCTTTTTAAAAAACAATTGAAAACAATGCTGTTTGATGGAGGGACATTCTAGTTAATACCACTTTAACCTGTTGTTACTGAAGACACCTTTCGGAATACTTACCAGTTTATGTTTTGTGTTTATTCTGTCTTTGTGAGCACCCTGAGTCCTATGGGTGAGTGTTGCGATATAAAAAATAATATAGAATAATAGATATGCCCCAAAGAACACTCAAGACAGAGTTATGTCTCTGACGAAAACACGTACTACATCAGCGTGTGATTTCCATCAATACCGCAGAAGCTGCTGCTCAACCCCGTTATAACCTCCCACAGAACAGAAAACCTGCCCCCCTTGACTAAATGTCTGTGGCCTGAGCAGATATCAGGGTTGGAAACTGGAGCTATTTAGCTCCTGGTTATAGCCAATGAGAGCCTGGTTAGCTTGAAACGAAAAGCTACCAGGAGCTACTTTTGACTCCGGTGTCCAGTGGTGTCATACAAACCAAGCTATGTGATATTAACTGTGTACGTTTGGGAATGTATATAAAAAGAGAATAAAGAGCACACCCAAGGGACTTTTAGAGCATATTGAATAGTTCAAAAAGGACACAAAGTTAGAGTTTGCATCTTACGCAAAGTTAGACTTGCTGTGCACTATGTACTAGCTCCTGGTTCCCCAAAGGTAGCTCCTGCCTAACTGGTTATGCCTGGTAGCCAGCTGCTGCCTTTTGCTCCTGGTCAATAAATCCCAATTTCAATCCCTGAGAAATGTGTCCATTGCAAAACTAGATACCCTGGATGCTGTTAATCAAACCATTCTAATGCTCTTTTGATTTTGTGAGAGATGTTAAGTTGTAATAGAACCCTGTAGTATCTCTCTACCATTTGCCAGTGTTTGCTCATCTCCAGAGGGCTATATCGAGAGAGAAAGAGAGAGAGAGAGAGAGAGAGAGAGAGAGAGAGAAAGAGAAAGAGAGAGAGAGAGAGAGAGAGAGAGAGAAGGAGAGAGAGAGAGAGAGAGAGAGAGAGAGAGAGAGAGAGAGAGAGGAGGTGAGCGATAGCGAGAGATGGCATTAGAAGTTAGAGAAGTGGGACCTGCCTACATATGGCCAGGGGTAGGAATGCAGAGTTGCAGGTTGTTTTGCCTTGTAAGGCCTGCTCCTGCCTTCCCCCAACTACCCTTTAAGATCTACTACCACCTTACGCCGCACACACAAACCCTACACAGATGGCCGCCACAGACCTAGCCGTTAGCACATCAGCAAAAACTGAGACACAACTAAGCTCTCTTCTTTAGCCCTGTCAGACTCTCCTATATCAGCAGCTAACCAGACCCAAAACTCTGTACTCTATCAGATCTTGGACTCTTCCTATGGATAACATACTACTTCCATCTCCAAACCAATAGAAAGCAGATTGGCACTCCGGAACTGGGTACTTCCCACATGCACCCATCAACACCACAGGTTTCGCCTCGTCCTCGCGCACTGTCCCACAAATGAACCCCACCCCCTTTTTTCTTACAGAGCCAAGTGCAGCTATGTCAACAATAGTGACAGACGGGTGCTATACAAAACCACTTACTTTACATTACCTCAAAATAAAAAAGGGTAAACAGGAGGATGAGAGGCACTACCTCAAGACCCAAATAAATGGTCCCCGAAGCACTACAGTTAAGAAGGCTCCTGCAGAACAAGGGGATTCAAAGCATTTTAAGGCTGCCCAAATGTGACAGACCATGACTGCAATTTGGGGCACTACTTGGCCGTTATATGTCACTCTACGGAGTAACCAATCTACTGCTCCTGCTACCTGTTGACATCCCCAAAACAAGACTGTACCATTTTCCATCATATTACACTCAAGAGAGCTTGTGTGACAGAGTGCCAGGAAGTGGTCCCATGAAACAGGTCTAAAAGAGAAACTGCCCCCCCCCCTATGGCATCCCATCCACCTCGGCCCCTAGGACTCTGGCCTCTGATGCAGGCCCCATTACTCAGTGCCTGCAGAGGAGCACTGGCATGCCAGATAGTGAATCTAGCAATCAGACGTCTGCATCTACTAGGATTCTGCCCTCACGTGTGCTCCCAACCACCTATTACCCAAAGGGTGAGTGGTGGGACTCCCTTTCTTTGCAGTCACAAAGTCCAAAACCAGTCCTGAAGTGGGGGAGCAACCATTGCTAATGAGGAAAAATAAAGTATGCATGAAAGATAGCAGAGACACAGGATTCATCTGTGAAAAGGGGAGGCGGAGAAAAGGAGGGAACTAGCAAGAGACTAAGAGCAACCATAGGGACTCCTGGCTCACTGGAGGTCATCTTTGATTAGAGTGAGCAGAGAATCCAGTCCCTAATGGATAAAAGTAGAAGAGAGGTGGAGGAGAGAAGAGTCCCCAAAGACTGAGGCCCTCTCCCACCTGCTTCATCTGCCCGCTGTAAATCCACTGCCCTCTCCAGTTTGGGCCAGCAAATGTCAAGCCAGAAATACAAAAGAAGGCGAAAAGGGTATCTGTAAACTCCATGGATGGTCACCAGGGTTCTAACGAGTACTGACACTTCACATAACAGAGACACAAGCCAGTGGACGCAGAGGAATGAGAATCTAGATGCCCCAACTGCAATGGCAGATCATGAAGTAGCCACCCTGGTAGTGACGCGACAGAATAAAATTGCGAGCCCTAAAGAAGAGCTATGCAGGATGTCCAGCGAGAAACTGTACTTTGTTTGCCTGCGGTGAGAGCAATCTGGTGAGATTTTACAAATTAACAAGGAGTCAAGAAACAAACAGTCAAGCCTCAGAATCGTTCTAAGCCTCCCATAGTGTGAACTCACTGAGATTGTCAATCTGTTAAACTTGATATGAATGTCAAAATGGTATTTTACGGCGAATGTCAAACTTACTAGGAATATAACACAGGGGACTGGATATGAATGTCAAAGTTAATGGAAATGTCAAACTGGAAGCTTAATGGGAATACCAAGCTCACTGGAAATGCCAACCTGGGCACTTACTGCGCTTACAGGGAATGTCAAACCAGACGATGACTGGCAATGTCCTGACATATCAATACAAGACTTAATATTACAGGACACAGCATGACTTGTCATAATATACCATGACAGGACATGTCATGACATCATATGAAATTATATAAATTGGCATTCTTTATTAAAACATGGCATCGCATACCATATAAACTGGCATGACGTACCATGATGCGTGGCGTATCTTTTACTTTCTGTAATGTCATTGCCGACTGAAAACTGGAGGTTTTTCCAGAGCAATCCAAGAGGTTATGATTCATTCAACATCTTCCAGCCATCACCTTTTTGTTTTGCTGAAGTCACCCGAAGTGGGAGGGGTATGTCCATGTGTGGATCCTGAACTTGCTATGACTAGAGACGGGGGCGTGGCTTGGCAGCCATGGAATAGGCTGGAAACCCTGTGAGCTCTGTGATCCGACAACTTGATCCGACCAAGAAACGCATATTTTTTTGATTAGCGGCGGCCCAAAAATTATGTGCAGACGTGGGAAGGCACAGGGCAGAGAATGAGCAGGCTGACTGCAAATTTACAGCGGAGGAACGGCCGTATTGTTACTTTGTACTGAGAGGCCGATCGTGGATGAGACATCAAAATGGCCGCGGACGAGAACAAAGAGATCCCGAGGGGCGCACCCTTGTGACGGAGGAGCTGTCTCCGTTCGACAACAGCCGAGATGGGTCACTAGGGATACGAAATAAGCATCACATTGCCCAGTCCGGGTGGCCGCCGTGAAAGGAAAGCAAGGGGAGAGATGCTGGTGGAGTGCCCGGAGCGGAGCGTGGACGATGGAAGGAACCAGCTGATACTATCGGCCCTTTGAGGATAGCAAGAATCCACTCTTGCTGGGACTGAAGATCACGGGTAAAGGGGCTGACCCAAGACTCATAGACACAGCACTATGGGCCTCATTACACGGATGGCAGTAAGGATTTACCAGTACCGGTAAAATACTGGTACCGGTAAATCCTTACTGCATTACTATGAGGTCCCTTTGCGGGTTGGGGGATTTAACGCCTGCTTTTTGCAGGCGTTAAAAACCAACCCGCAAAGGGACCCAGGGAGCTAATTACGGTACCGCAATTTGCGGTACCGTAATTAACGCCTTCCCCATTCCCATTGAGCCCTATGGGGCAAAAATGGGAATGGGGAAGGGCAATGGTGGAAGGGGGAATTACCGCCCCCGCCAACCTTGGAATGGGGCGGTAATGCCCCTTTCCGCCAAGGCGGTGCCGGTATTTTACCGGCATGAACCATGGCGTTAATAGCGCCATGGTTCTACGCCATCCGTGTAATGAGGCCCTATGTCTAATAAACCCCCAAGACTGAAGAGTAAGCAACCCACATTAGAGGAATACACTAAGACGCCTCCCAGCCCGGAAGCAGCCAGGAACAAAGACAAAGCCCAAGTTGGGAGCAGTGCCACCATGGGCGCGAATCAGGAGGTCCTTGAGGCGATCGCCAATCTGAAGGCGGCTTGGAAGACCAAGCTCGAACTGGCGGTGACAGAACTAAAAACAGCGCTGGAGCTCCAGGTTGGGGCAGTGCAAGAGGATGTGAATCTGCTACGGCAAGACGTTAGGTCTCTGGCGGAGCGCACAGAGAACCTCGAGAAGGAGATGGGCCCTAACACGGCAGACTGTGCTTCCCACCGGTCGGAGCTTCACGCCCTGGTACAACGAGTGGTTAATCTGGAGAGCAGAGCGGAGGAGGCGGAAGGACGAGCCCGGAGAAATAATATCCGTATTGTTGGACTACCAGAAGGAGCAGAAGGCCATAACCCCACGGAATTCGTTGAAACAATGTTGCTACAAGGAATCACTGGAGGAGTGCTGTCTCAGGGGTTCGCGGTGGAAAGGGAGCATAGGGCCCTAACGAGGAGACCACCGCCAGGAGGCCCACCAAGGCCGGTGATCGCCAAGATACTTAACTACAGGGATCGAGAAAGGATCCTGGAACACTTCCGCAAAGGTGGGACAATACAAAGAGGGTCGGCAAACATAACGGCTTACCCAGACTATACCCTGGCGGTGCAGCGGAGCAGAATAAACTTTGGGGCAGTCAAGAGGAGATTGCGAGAAACGGGTCATAAGTACATGCTGCTTTACCCGGCTAAACTGAAGGTTTTTCACAAGCACAGAACTTTGTTTTTTGAAACTCCGGAAGAAACAATGGGATGGCTCGACACGCAGGGATGCCCCCAGGAGTCGGACGTTCGGACAGGAGAAGGAGGTGATGCGGATAAGTAATGAACGAGAGGGGCACCGGGGGGTGTCAGAACTTAAGACTATGGGACTGGAATATAATCATTGAAGTAGCTTGTTGAAGGGTGTGGAAACACATGATCCGCTAATATTGCGATCAAGACTTGGACTAGGAGCCTTGCAGGACCAACCTTTACATCCCCCATTTAGAGTTTAGTTAGGTCGCCGATAGTGCGATCTTGCCCGGGGTATCAGGGTAGGCCCAAACGCGGGGGAGCCTGAGATCCAGGGATGGAGCTGGGCAGCTGTTGGGGTTGGGGTAGGATGGGGAGGAGGGAGGGAAGGGGTTGTGTGCTGTGGTTTGTTATAGTTGGGGAAGAGTTATGGGGTGAGCCTACACCTCACAGAAAACGAGATGAACCATGGGAGACCTTAAGATAGTCACTTGGAACGTTAGGGGGCTCAATAGTTATCTGAAGCGGAACAAGGTAATGATGTACCTACGCAGACAGAAAGTGGATATAGCCCTGTTACAAGAAACTCATTTAACGAAAGACAAACTAGAAGTGGTAGGGAAGAAATGGAGAGGGACAGTGGTGGGGGCAACATACTCTGCCTATGCAAGAGGGGTAATCACATGGGTGGCCCCACATGTTCCGTTTCAGTTGCTGAGCTCGCAGGTAGAGGTGGAAGGCAGGATGGTAATCATGAGAGGGATGGTGGAAAATAGAGAGATCTGCATCGTAAATACTTATGCCCCGAACCAAGATACAGCTGCATATTTTAGGCCCCTGTATAGTACACTCAGTGGCAGCGTGGGGGGAGCTATATTGTGGGGGGGAGACTTCAATTGTGTGTTTAACACCACCATAGATAGATCAGACAATAAAATAGTTGCTATGACTAGAGACCCGAGCTACACCTTGCTGACCATGGCCAATAAGCCGGAAACAGGTTTGGGGATGCTTGTGGTTTCTTGCAGAAAGGATATGACCTAGCAGTTCAGGCTGGTCTGCCCCTTTTGGGTGAGGAGTGTGGGTGAAGCCTGATTTGCAAATGGCCTTTACACTTCCATGATGGAATGGGAGGGTTAAAAGCAATTATATGAAGGGTTGTCCATTGTCCAGAGGAAAGCCAGAGGTTATGATTGTGGTCATGGGGTGAGCAGAGAGGCAGAGAAGTGTTGGCAGGTGAGAAAGCAGTAGAGAGGCCAGGAGTGTAGAAAAGGGGAGCAAGTGATTGTATAGAGAGATCGAGAAAACTGGAACTTAGAGTGGAGCTACTGGCAGGAACATGGAGAGACGATTCTGCAGCATTTTAAGAAAGTAGCTGCATTTTAAGAAAGTATTGGAGACACAAAATGATTCTGAATGTGTCAAGAGCACAGTAAAAAAAGAATTGTACAAAAACGACTGTGCAATGAAACCTAGAGCGAGGGGTCCCAGAAAATAGCAGCTGGAAAAGAACACAAGTGTACCCTAGGAAGTGAACCCCAGGTTCTCAGCCACTACTGGTAAAGAGATTGAAAGGAAACTACCATAGTACAGGCTTCAAGTTATGTCTAAGTCCCCAGATTCTCTTTATAAAGAGACTAAAAAGAAATATAATGCCTGTTGGGGTTGACGTCCAAACTTCCAGCAATAGCTGATATCTGGTCTGGGAGAAACAGTATGTGAAAGAACTGCGGCAACAGCAAAGACCGAGATCAGAGATCAGACTTCCAGTCCACCTGACGCAACTTAACTTTAATAAAGTGTTTGAAATCTATGTTACGTCTTGAATAATTTTTCCATAAACCACCATGCATATATCATGTCATGAAATGTCATGTACTATTTGGTAGTACGCTGGGGGTTGGCAGTGAGATGTTTGTTTCCGGTACTACTGGCTTGGATGTAGAACCAGTGCAATGTCCAGAATTACTCTGGCTTTCACAATAGTGCAATGAAATGAATTGCTTGAGTATTAGGACCAGGGCCATAACCACAGTTGCACTCATGTTAGTTAGTAAATACGCAATGGCCAAGACCCGGCATATGGGGCCACGGTGCTGGGGGTACAATTAGCACAGCGGGTTTAATAACCCAACTTCCTCCATGTTAGCACTGCCATGAAGACCGCAATTTATTAATGATAGGTTATTTATAATGCCCTTAATATCTAGAGGATTTTTTTCTAAGTGTGGACCCTGGGATCAAATCTGTGTTGCTCCATGTTGTCTTGCTTCCAAGGCGAGCACGTTGCCTCCCAAGAATTGTAATGGTGCTTCCAATTTTTTAAATCAATCCTGACATTGTGCTAGGGAAAAATCAGAGCCATATGGAACTACAGACAGTGCAAATATGTTCACTGCTGCAGCAGCCTATTAAGGGTTATTATGGTTAAATAAACCTTTTAACACAATATACAACATTTTTGTTACACAACTTCATAATTATGAACACTAAAATCAACAATATTACAATCTACAAATCCATCAATCTGTGTCATCAATATGTCAAATAACAGGAATACAAAAACTATAAAAGACATCATAAAGTGCCTACAGTGCTTTAAAATCTATCAAGGACCTAAATGTTAAAAATACATATCACCATATAAAACCTAAATGAAAAAAGGAGAAAAAAATCTTTGAATCATTTTAAGAAAAAAAAACCCTCCATGTTTGAACAGAATGAAGATTATCAATTGTGTACCTCAAATGATAACATCCTTTAACATATACATCCTTCGACTTACTACAATTCGTGGAAACGTGTAGGGCCTCATTACGAGTATGGAGGTAGCCATACTGCTTTTAGTGGCATGGCTACCCCCATACCGGGTACCGGGTCCGGGTTGCAGGAATAGGGAATTACCCGGTCCCGCTACATCCCCATTCCCATTTGATACCCATAGGGCGGAATGGAAATGGGGAGGGTGCTATCAACGGGCCTGTTAATTACGGGCTCGTTGTGAGCATCCTGGTCTGCTAGCGGGTCCCGCTAAGGACGCCTGGTCTGACCAGGTGTTCCAGAGCGGGACCCGCTGCAGACTTCGTAATAGGGCGGCCCGGAATGTACGGTGCCGGTCCCTTACTGGCACCGTACATTCCGTGGCCAACCTCCACGGTATGAGGCCCTATGAGTTTCTATGTCATGACCACATAATCTACATAGGTGCATGTGGTATAACATTTTCTTACATGCCTCAATTCTGGAAAAAGGTTGGAAGAAGATCCAACCTAACTAACATCATGAATCTTCCCACCTTACTATTAAAATGATTTGTAAGATATTTACAGGGGGTGTCAACCTGAAAATGTTGTTTAACATACAGTTGATGTCTGCACTTACCCAGTGTAGTGACATTAGCATCTCTATCCCAAATATTTGCACATTTATTTATCTTTTTCGCCATGACACTGATAGGCATTTCATTATCAATTTCAAAGCCAATGGGCCTCATTACAAGTTTGCCGGTTCGGAATTAAGGGTGCCGGTAGCAATGTATCGGCACCCATTCCGGACTGGCAGACTACAACTGTGCCTGCCGGGCACAGAGGCCCCGGTAGGCACAGTTTTCAGGGAACATCGGCACCGTTAGCAATAGTGCCGGTGCCTTCATCTCCCCACTACCATAGAGTCCAAAGGGACTCTATGGGAATGAGACTTACGGTTTCCGCCGCCTGAGATCCCGGGCCACCAGGAATTGTAATGTCCCAGTGGCACTGGGCTCTCAGGCAACGGAAACAGTGTTACTGGGTTGGCGGCAAACCCGTAATGATGCCGAATATCATTAAAAAAGGTGATCACATCTTGTTTCCATTCATCCAATACATTTCCATAAAAGCTATTACTCAACATCAATTTGAAATGAGAAAACATTGAGTCAGAAGAATAACTCTTGCTCAACATTCGAATATACGATATTCCCATCACTATCCATTTTTGTATACTTACTCACAATTAATCCCTTCCACTGGAACTCATTTAGGTAGGCCCAACACTCTTCTCCAGTGAATACTCTCATGTTTTTTAATACAATATATTTCTTTTGTTGTAAAAATCTCTAAACCATAGCAGAAACTAGGAATTTTACTGGTTTTATAAAGTTTCCCCAAACCTTCAATAGAAAAAACACCTTTGTATCTTATGAAATTCATTATGGTCATGAATCTTCTTTCTATTTTCTGTGTCACATATCTTTCTATTTGATTCACATTTAAGGTATCAGATATGTATATTCCCAAATAAACATATGAAAGGACAACCTCAATCATCTCACTAGCCATCTTCCACACAAATTCAGGGTATCTTTTCTTACAGGAACGAATTTCCATGATGCTTTTTTGATAATTAATGATCAAACTATTAGCCATGGAATATTTACAAAGACCTTCTATGCTTCTTTGAAAAACTATCTGAGTCGTGTCCAACAATAGAGTATCGTCAGCATACGCTAACCATGATATTTTTTTATTTCCAATTTTTGGTGGAACGTTATGGCAGCAATCAAGAGATTCTCCCATGTCCGAAACATATAGGTTATAGAGAGTAGGAGCAAGAGGGCAACCTTGCTTTACACCAAAGGTGGTTTGTGTTGTTTCACTCAAGGTGCCCTCCTGGTCCAACCTAATCTGAACCTCTGTGTTTGTGTATAATTCTCATATAAAATGGAGTACCTTAGGATCTAAGTTCCACTTTTTTAGTTTAGACCACAAAAGGTTGCGACCTACCGTGTCAAACGCTCCTTTATCATCAATAAAACATATATACAATGCACCTTCATTCTTTTTCAATGTTTCTCGTATTAGGTATGATAATGCCCATAAATTAGAAGAAGTACCCATACAATGTCTGAATCCAGATTATTGTTTGCAAAACAAATGATTCCTCTTTATTCAAGCATGAATTTCTTGTATTAATAGTTGAAAAAATCTTTGAGCACACATCTGTCATGGCCAATAGCCTATAGTTCGACTGATTATTTCTAGACCCTTTCTTAAAGATTAGAATTCAAATCTAGGCTTTCCAGCTATTAGGAATAATACCTGGGCAATTTTATAATAGCCCCCAGGCCCAATTTGGTAAGAACTGCCTTTCTATTTCAGCCACTGTGATGGAGGGTTTGGTTACCTGGGTGACTGCAAATGAGTTATTTATTGTCTGGGGGGGTCTTTAATGTCAGTTGGGCAGTGGGCTGGGCATGACCTTGTTTGACCCCACTGAAGATGATCTGGCTGGCCTCTTGCCCCCTACTATGAGGGATATTAGAATGTGCAGGGAGGGCCCTAGGCTATGGGAGCTCCTCTTCTCCACTCTACAACTGAGTATTTTTGTGTCCCAGTAAAATTCCGGGATAGTGTAATCGGGATTAGGGTGCTGTGTGACATATGTAACGATGCTTTCCCTATTCGAGTGTAGCTTATGATCCAGGGTAGGTCTTTCTGCCCAGGTATATCTAATGTGGCCCCAGGTGCCTTGAAGCATCGCCTAAAATGGCAGTTAGTGGACCGTGAGAGCCTACAGAGGGATATTGTAATAAAAAATTGGCAGGTTTTTGAACGTCTTCTTTCTGGTAATTTAAATCAGGGTGATGTTTGGTCTGAGTTCTCGCTACTCCTGACTAATCTCTCTGCCTCACTTACCTTAGGGGTGGGTAGAAGGAAGAGCACTCCTCACCCAAGATGGTTCTACGCAGAGTGTGTAAAATTGAAGTCTCACCTGCAGAGAACTCTGAAGAATCCCTCATCTACCATGCCGGATATTATCATGGCTTGAACTATTATAAGGAAGCCATGGCTCATAGAAAGCATGACATTGAAATTGTGGCTTGGGGGGAATGAGTTAACTATTCTGTCACCAATGATGTCAAACATTTTTGGGACATTGTTAATAATGGGTCCTTTTATAAATTTAAGCGGCCTCTGACCAAGATTGGGCAGCCCGTTACACCTCTTTATATAGTAATGGTCAGGGATGGGACTATTGATTGGTCCTCTGTTTTGGATTCTAAGCAGTTACCAAGTATTATCAAAGACAACATTATTTTCACTGTTGAGGAAATAGTATTGGCTATCAAGAGTCAAGGCAGGAATATAGCCCCAGGTCTGGACAAAAGGCCCAGCTGATTTGTTTTTGGAGGAACCAGATCTGTGGGCCCCTATTCTGGCTCTGGGGTTCAATATTGTATGCACTGGAGGCGCCCACCCTGCTTCTTGGTCTTGCGCTGTGATTCATCCAATTTATAAGATGGGGGTAAGGGCCCTACCAGCGTCATACAGACCAATCTCTCTTCTAGATTCGGGATTTAAGATCTTGGGTAGGGCTGTTCTTGAGAGATTGGAGTCCTGGGTGGAGGGTTCAAACATCTTCTCCCCTATCCAGTTGGGTTTTAGACCTGATCTGGGAGCCGCAGAGCAGATCTTGAATCTCTGCCTGGTGGTGGCACACTCACTATTCATCAAGGATGAACCTATCTTTTTGGTTTTCATGGATCTGAGCACTGCGTTTGACAAGGTTAATCATGGCAGGTTGTGGAGTGTGCTCAGATCCTTGAATTGTCCGGTGCCTTGGTGGATCTCCTGGATAGATTACATCTCTCAACGGTGGCTGTGTGAGGATTGGAGCCGCAGGACACTGTACCTCATTTTTTCAGGTTGAATGTGGGGTGCACCAAGGCTGTGTCTTGACTCCTCTGCTTTTTTTCTTTATGTAAATGGCCTATATGACCATTTGCTTAAATCCAACTCTGCTTTTCCCAGTCTGGGTAATAGGCATTTGCCCTTACTTGCTCATGCAAATGACACAGTCTTATTAGCTCGCACCCACAGATCTCTACAGTGCCTGGTTGACGAGTATGCCAATTTATGGCTACCCTTGGGCTGAGGGTCAATGACCAGAAGTCAGCTGTCATGGTGTGCTTTAGGGTGAAACGTTCCCCAAGGTTTTCAGCTATCTTCTGTAAGGATGAGTTAATCCCTAGAGTTGATTAATTTGATTATCTTGGGGTGAGGTTTTCATCGAACTTTGGGGCTGAGGCACATGTCGAGAAGCAGACCCCAAGATTCAAACATGCAATTGGGGGAGGAGGGGTAGCCAGAGCTCTGGGATCGCTTAAAACAAAGTTGATCGAGCTGGTGCTCAACGTTTTTCATTGCAAAGCCTCTTCATTGGCAAGATACTGTATAGAGCTGTGGGGATTTGGCCAAATTGAGCCTATTCAGGTGATTGAGAACACCTTTTTTAAAAAGCATTTTGGGGCTACCTGGGTCTGCTCCCAACTTCACAGTCCATCAAGAAGTGGGTTGCTGGTTTGTTGGTGATCTGGTTGCATCTTTACGTACTAGATACTGGTTTAGAATCTGGAGGGACACTAAAGCTATTTTGACCCAGGAATTAATTAGTTATCTTGTGCTTAGAGACCCCCATCTGAAGAGCCCTTGGCTTAGGTATGTAAAAGCTTTGTTACTGGATGCAGTGTAGGTCACAATTTTTCTATGACTGCTTTTCGATCTATTGGGGCCGTAAAAGTATGTGAGTTTGGCTCATAAATAGTCTCAGCGTGTTTTTGTTTCTAGGGCACGTTTCAACTGCATCCATTTAAGAGATGTGGTGGCGACGTGGTCTAAGGGGAATGTGGATCATTCATGTGTGCTCTGTGGGGCGCTTAAAGAAGACCTTGCACATTTTGTTGTTCTGCCCTGCTTTTTCAGCCTTAAGGGAGCACACTTTGAAACATGTTCGGAAGGGTCTAGGCCTTCAATGTTATGAGCCAGCAATGCACTGGCGGAACCCGTACAGGTGAGGTGGGCTGTACTGATTGTTTGAAAATGTGCTCTATCTTTGAGAAACTTTTTATTAAGGTTTGGCGAATTTTGAATTTTGTGGTTTTTGTTTTGAGGGGTTTTACTATGGAGGTCACGTTTGATGCTTGATGTTTGATTTTAATCATTTTAATTTTTGCTTGCAATATTGTACTGTATATTGCCCCAAGGTGTTTGCCCAAAGACAGGGGCCCTCATTACAAGTCAGGCGTTAAGGGTTTAACGGCGCCGTCGGCGCCGTTAACCCTTAACGCCTGATTCACACTTTAACGCCTGCTTTTTGCAGGCGTTAAAGTCCAAGGCGCTAAGCGACGTTGGTGCTAATTACGGCACCGTAATTCACGGTGCCGGAATTAGCACCTTCCCCATCCCCATTATGCCCTATGGGGCAAAAATGGGAATGGAGAAGGGCAAATGGTGAATGGGGAATTACCGCCCCACTCACCTTGGAATGGGCCGGTAATTCCGCCATCCACCATGGCGGAATCCGGCATGCACCATGGTCCACCGCCTGACTTGTAATGAGGGCCAGGGTCTTTATTATAGACAAGGTTCGGGATCCTGTCCGTCCCGGTGCACTTGATGCTTTCAATTTAACTAACATCCTTTCTAGGTCTTCAATGTCCAAAGGTAAAACATCCGCACTTGTGATTTTAAAATTCACAGTAGAGCTTAACGTAGACCCTTCCCTATAATACCGCTGCTTGATGTATGCTTTCCAAGTAGACTGAAATTCTGTTAATTTCTTTTTTGGCACCACTATGGTTAACAATATGTTTTTGATACAAATCTCAGAATCTGCGAAAATCAGTGTTTCTTACCATGTCAATCATGAGAAACCATTTCTTCGAAAATACTGAAGCCTTGTGGCTCTTCACAACATTTTTATACCTTGTTTTAAGATTAACAATCTTCTTATATAGTTGATTTTTTTCAAGGCCTTCACTTTTTTATATTTTTATTTCTCTATAAAGAGAACATTTTTCTATTGTTATGTCAAAGGTTTTTTTTCCAAAGAGTGCTTTTAGTGAAGCTTTTTTTTAAATCATTTTTTACGTATTGTTTAGATAATTTAGAAATCAGTTAAAATTCTCTAACACTGATTATGCCATTTGGACATATGTTCTTAATCAAACCATCAAAACGGAGCACATATTTGTTAAAATGATTCCCTGTCCAGTGTATTCTATTTCCAGCCGTGTTTAATATAGTGTAGCCTTGCATATTCCCTTTAGTTTCAGAGTTCAATTTCAAAGCAAATTTCTTGACAACATGATCACTAGCTATTGTTGGGTTAAGCTGCAAATCGCCCATAAGGTGAAACATTGATTCCGGGAAAAGTATATAATCAATCCAGTAGGCTTTTCTCCCGACAGACCATATGAACAGAATAGAGCAAAGGATATATATGTTCATATACAGTTGGAATTGGCGATTAACATTGATGAAAGGTAGCCATACATCCTGCCGGTGTTTGTCTTCATCTATATAATAAATGTTAGTAGCACCAGTTTGATTAATTGACATTGTAAGATGTTCAATACATTTCTTTCATAATTTGTGGAACCGTTGAAAGTTTAAATCACCCATAATCACAAATAAGGCATCAGGATTACCCCAAGCCCAATCCTCTAGAGCTTTCTCCAGATCTTCAACAACCCTCATTGTAGATGAATTACCAGGAGGATTATATACATTTAGAATAAGTATCCTTTGCTCCTTATTGGACACTTTAACCTTCAATATCGCTGCCAAAATAAACAGAAATTCATTTGATAGTCGATATTTTGTTAGTGACAAATGATTTTTTGCTGCCAACATTAAACCACCTGACGGTCTGCCTCTCATTCTTTGATGCTTTCAACTGGATGATACAATAACCATTCAAGGCAAAAATCACTCAATAAGCACGTGTCTTGTAATGAAAAAATATTAATCACTAGTAAAAAGGCTAGACTGTCATTGTTTGAAACAAATGAATGAAAACCCCTTTTATTTCAGGTTAGCAAATCCAAACTATCTTTTTGTTGCACTTTTTTTTCAATCAATTTAATCACAACTATCAGAAATAGGTGCCAATCCCTCGCAACCTCGACTGTTTTTCGGATACATTGTTAACTCTTCTACAATTCGTTTAACTAGGCCCTCAATATCCAACTCCAGTTTTTATTCTCATTCTCATTTCCTTTATTGGCCTTGTGCACATCTTTGTTAGTCAGATTTAAGCCCACTTTCTTAAAATCGTAACAATTTCTAAGAAATGTTTCGCATATGCCATAATAGGTTCTGTGATAATGAGGGAAACTAAATGTATTGTTGTCCAATTAGCTTCCTGCTCAGAGGACGGTATCTCAACAAGTACTATATTCTTGGTTGATAACATTTAGGTCAGATACTGGGTGCGTAGGTTCTAGTATGTTTTGTGTATGTTTAAAAAAGACCTACATGTAGTATCATAGCTATCAACAATCTTAATGGTTGTAGTTTTCCTCTCTGTTTCTTGCAATTTACCTTTCATAATCAGATCCTTATTATATTTACTATTGGACACCTTGACCTCGGGATCAGCTGTTAATGAGACACCCCAGTCTTCATAGTCAACATGCCCTTCTCTTTCAATACTCAATACTTCTTCCATATTTTCATGGCACTGTGCAAAAGTCACCTTATTCTTTCCCTCGGAAATAGCAAGATTTTTTATTATCCAGGATTCAAGGGGGCCATTACACTTCCCTTTATTACCACGGTTTCCATCTAATAGATTGATGTTTATTTGCCTTCCCTTCTTTAATCAGTAGAAAAGCATATGTTGATTCTACACATCTAACCCGTTCAGAAGATGTTTCGGCAAGTGTTAACACCTTTTGTTTAACCTAATTTCTTTTTATTAGTTGTTTTTAACTGTATATTTTTATATTTGCATTTTCTGCTCTTTATCTGATGGGAGTCACTGCCAATTTCTATGATTGGAGAGTCAATCCTCTCAGCATGGGATATCGATATATCCTCATGCAAAGTAAGGATAGAATCATCTGCATCAATTATGGAATCCTCTTGTCCATAGTCCAGACTATGTACTCCCATCTGTCTATTATTATTAGGTAGCAAAGCATCCCCTACTAAATCCTTGTTATTGCGGTTAATACTACCCAACACAACATCCACCAACATAGTTAAACCCTCCTTCATCAGTTGTTGCTCTTTAAACATAGTATTACATAATGTAAATAAAGCCTTTATTATCCTCAGATTTTCAGGTTCACAAAGCACCTCATCTTCTGAAGGTTCTGAAGAGGAGAAAGATTAATTTCTTACCAGTGATGAGGCATATACAGTAGAGCAATTCTAGCCAGGTCTGGTCTCCATACTTGTCCATAGCATGACACCATCTATTGGGTCCTCAGTTTGCTCTTTATCATCCATCATTGCTGGCATCCTTGTTGGCTACATCTCTGAGGCAGAGAACCATATTTAATAATGAATTGTTATCAATGGGATCGAATTCCGATATTTCCTGTTTTATGACAAATACTAGGGTTTAACCCCTTGTGCGTGGTACATGTGGAAGTGAGTTTATTTAATGGTTTTAGGAATGTCGTAATTTTTTCCTGACCCATAGAAGGGTCTCCTCTTTTTTCCCAAACCGCCTCAATCACCCTCAATTCCACCCCCTTAGTATTTCATTTAGGGCGAACCTTGTTTTTATTGCTTGTTTTCTTTTTTCTCTTCACCATTACCACAAGAATGCCTGCAAGCAGTTTTAACTGTGCTTCTAAGCTGATATTTTTTACTGATCGCTTGCATCACAAATTGTATTACCACATATGACACAAAGTAGAAAATAAAAAATATATCTACCCAAAGCACAATAAATATTCAAAAGATTTATAAAACTAAGACAAAACATTATTTATCAAATTAAACAAGCATAGCAGCACACAATTACAGACCTAAACTAGCATGATTCTTGTTCTGACAATCCGATGAATTAAAAAGCACTAATATTGATATTTAACAAATAAATCTTTCAACAAGTTCAAGCCCCTTGTGGATATAACCGAGCAGTTATTATACAGAATAGTATCGTAGCAACATCAAGCCAAAGTGAATAAATAGGTATTAGCATAATTGTTCATTGTACCATTCGAGCAAATAAAAATGTGATTGAATGGTACATTTGACCGAATTTGGCCTGTATCATTCGACCGATTAAAAACAAACAATTAGGCTAATACATAGCGAACATTTGGAGTGGGGATTTCGGGGGCCCCCTGCTCCCTATGATCGGTATGTATTGGCCTTGGCAGTTTCAGGGGTGTCCCCTCGTTCCTCAACATGGGAAGCGGGGGACCGGGAAAAAAAAGAAAAAGGGACTTGGCAGCATCGGATCCGACCCCCGTTAGAGGGACAGATCTGACACTGCAGCGGTGAAGGGGACCAGGCGGTGTGCAAACAGATAAGTAGGAGAGTGGGGTTTGGGTTGGTGTGCGTGCATTTGGTTCACGCTTTGATGCTCTGGCAATTGAACGCCTGCAGAGATGTTTTTTTCGGTCTGTTCGCCGCGATCAATTGTCAGTCGATCAAAACCCATAAATAGGCTAATCTATTGTTAACCGGAACCCGTGAATGAGCATCAACCTGCAATACAAGCAGCTGCAAAGATAATGGGCCTCATTAGGACCCAGGCGGATTTCGCGGTGCTAAATGCACCGCGAAGCACGGCGGAAAGCCGTCGATAGCGCCATGGGGGTTGGCGGATTTACCGCCCCATTCCGACCTCGGCGGAGCGGTAAATCCCCAATCCCCATTCTGCCCTTCCCCATTCCCATTCTTGCCCCATAGGGTATAATGGGAGTGGGGAAGGAGTTAATTACGCCACCGTAAAATACGGTGGCGTAATTAACAACGAGGTCCCGTAGCGCCATGGTTTTCTCCGCCTGGTAAAACCAGGCGGAGAAAACCTCCATGGCGCTAAGGGAACTCGTAGTACGGCGGACGGGTCCGCCGCGATTAGCGCTGGCGGAAACCCACTCCGCCTGGGTCCTAATGAGGCCCAATCTCTGCTAGCTAACCAGTCTATTTCACCGTTCCTCAGCACCGTAGGAAAGCAGCAACCAAGTCTTTCACAGCATACCCTAGGCACCACGGCTCACCTATCTAAACTAAGCCCAGATTATGCCAACTTCACCATTGATGGTAATGACATAAAAGTAGCTAAGGAAGTGAAGACCTTAGGTTTCTACCTGGATGCCACCCTGAACTTCACTAAACAAGTCAACTCCATAGCCTCTGCTACTGCATATACGTGCAAATTAATTAGAGCAAGCAAACAATTCCTCTCCACTGACAGCTGTCTAATTCTCACTAGAGCCCTCAAACTCTCTAAATTGGATTACTGCAGTGCGCTTTACATTGGTGCGAACAAAAAGATTATCCAAAAAATACAGGTACTCCAGAATAATGCCTTGAGAGCAGCACTCAAGATTAACAGAAATGAACACATTTCTTCCACTAGAAGAAAATACAAATGGCTATCTACCTTTGACAAAATCCGACTTAAAACTGCCTCCCTTACCTACAAGTACCTTAATAATAGAGCACCGCCATACCTTACTGATAGGATTAGCAGAAAAACTTCTCTCACACCGACCAGATCAGCCAACTCCAATTGCCTCCTAGTACCACGCTTCAAACTCTCCACTATTGGGGGACATAGCTTCCCAGTTAAGGCAGCTCAACTGTGGAATTCCCTGCCTCCTGGCCTTAGAGAATACCAATCCTTCACCAAATGTAGACAGAACATGACTGACTGGCTGAAAGAAAATGACAAGTAAATATCCTGATAACCATTCACTTGACTGTGTATTCTCTCCCTCATTGTATATTCTTCTGTATATTGATTTGTTTACTATGTGTTAGTCCACATTGGACACTTTCTCTGTGTTGTACCTTGATCACCTTGTATTATGTAATGTACACTGCATCTATTCACATGTATCTTTGTGCCTATGTAACTAAGTTGAACATATCCTCTATATCCTGTGCCCTGATGCCCTAGGGTCTGGTGCGCATTACAAATAAAACAAACAAATAAACACAGTCGTTAACAGCTTCTTTAAGGGCAAGCAAGCAAAGCAAAAAGGAAATCAAAAGGCTTGTGAATATGCAAAAGCAATGTTGCTGCTTAGCAGGCCCGCTGAGTGCAGTTGCTAGCAGGTACTGTTCAGAAAGCACAAACTACAGTAGCTAAAGGATGGCTTTCAAAGGAGAGACCATTTGCTCTTACCACGAACAGTTGTTTAGAATGTCATTAATCTCTCCTTCAAACCATAAACTGATCACTGGGGTCGCTCAACGCCTCACAACCTCGGCAGACCACACTCACTGCCACTCCTGTGCAACCAGACCACTCACTGCCACTCCCACACCATGCTCCGCAGTAGACTTAATATTTTACGCAGTTTCCTACATTGGCCACCAATTATAGTAGAAAGTGAAAACACACTTTCAACTGCAACGTAGCTCCTTCTCAACCACAGGCAGACCACTCACTGCCACTCCCGCGCCACGCTCCGTGCTAGGCTTGATATTTTATGCAGTTTCCAACACGGTCCACCAATGATAATAAACAGTGAAAACACACTTTCAACTGCAACGTAGCTCATTCTCAGCCACAGGCACACCACTCACTGCCAATCAAAGTAGGCAATTTCTCTGTGACCAGACAAGTAATTGACACGTGCAAAAAAGAAGTACCCTTATGGAAGTGCTTTCAGAGTTTCCAAGACCTGTCTTCTTGCAGGTGTGCCAGGGAGGGCAGCGCTTCGCAGTTCAGCGCAGCCAGCCTTCAAGCCTTTAGCAGGCACTGTTTGGAGCACAGAGTCTTTACTACCTTGTCCACCACAGCTTGCACTCTAGCTTCCCATTGGGACACTATGGGTGCACTGGTCTTTCTTCATTCCGGTAAAAGAAAGCAATGCCTACTAGGAGAAGGCAATTAAGGCTCGGGAGAGATTGGCTAACTGAACATAAAGGAAACTGGCCATGATGGGGGTCCCGCTGGAAACTGAAAGATATGTGGAAAGTGGATATAATGTAAACTCGTAAGGATGTGCCAAGCATGTATACTGGCAATCTGCCATCATGTGCCAACTTCACATGATGGAAATGGGCAGTGATTTTCTCTAAGCAATGATTTTCTCTAAGCAGTCATGAGGTAGTGTGAAAACTAAGAATAATGTAAAATGGTAACGGTATGCTAGTTGGGCCTTCTGGAAATCGACAATGATGTGCTGACAAGGCACAATGTAAGTAGGCATTGATTGGGCTGGCTAGGTTAAAATGCTTATTGAGGGGGTATTATGAAATGCATGTCAAAGCCCCTTGGAAGGACCTTACCCCACAATTCTTGCTCGGCTCAGGGCCAGTGCGTGGCTTTATTCTGTCCTAGGCAAAGCCCTAGTTTGGCACACTCCTTGCCCCTGAATTGGGCCACAGTTTATGGTTTTTGGGCCAAAAGGGCACTCCCCGATGCCCTTCTAAACGTTGGAGCCATGCACAGCTGCCTAGAATCGCCTTACTGTAGCACCTGCCCCGGCTCTACACCTCAGGCGTTACAAATTGGCTCATTACCCATGCAGGCTCGTGGCAGGCCTTGTTCGACAATCTGCAACGTTGCTAATAATGGCAGGGTTCAGTTCTGGCTCATTCCCAGGCCTACTTCCTCCCCTCCCCAAAACAACACTCAAAAGACTTACTCATCCAGCGCCAGGTACATTACATAAGCAAACAAGGCCGTGAAATGCCAACGCCTCCGCAAACGACACAACGGAGAAAAGCCAAAGTGGTTCGGGGGTGGGCGGTGACGTGCATCTGGAGAAGTGCCAGGGCTCACCTGTTCCACTTGGCACGACGCTGGGGAGTGCCGATCTCACCTGCCTGTCAACTTCCAGACTCTAGACAGAGTTCTCTGCACTCCGGGGCTACCCACTCTAGTATGAGGTGCCACGGGCATCTCACTGCATCATGCCCATCGTCTTCCTTTTCACAACTGTGCCATGCTAGGAGGGTTGGCATGGCTCCAATGCAGTCTCCTTGGCAGCCTAGACGATGCCTACAATTAGGGCCTATTTTAACATGCACCCAAACTCGTGGGTGCAGTGAGATTTGATCTCACTGCACAGATTAAACATTTGCTCTTGGGGCCTTCTGGTTGAATGCCATTTAACAGCACAGCGCGTGGCATCAAAGTACAATGAGAATGTTTCGTCATTGTGCCCATGCCCATAGTCTCCTGGGAATGTCGCTGGGATGGTCAGCAGTTGTTATTGCAATGGTCTGTGACCTTTGGCTCCCCAGGTGTTTGGGACTACGACCCCTGTGATCCGTCACCATTTGCTATGCTGGCTAAGCCTGGTGGGAGTTGTAGTCCTAAGCAGTTGGAAAGCCAAAGGTTGCAGACCTCTGTGTTATTGGGGGAGCCTGTCCCGCGGAAGCCTGGATGGAGATCATCAGGCGCATGATAATATCACGGGAATCATTTCCTGGTCTTTTATTTGCAGTATTTGGCATTGTGCGCACCCAGCTACAAGTGGCAAACAGAGCAGTGGGCAAGTACATAGAATATAAAGCAGCTCTCGGAATCAGGAAAATAGAACATTGCAATGCGAGAAAACAGGCCTCACAAAGTGAACCACAGAATTTCAGAGCTAGGGTAAGAGTCTTTGGCTAATTACAGGACTCGAGAGAAGAAGAGAGCCGATTAGTGGAAGAGACTGACAGAGAGTTCCAGAAGCAGAGTGCTGCCACAGAAAACGTCTAGTCGGAGTTCAATGTCTAGACAAGTAGAGTTGTGCACCGCCAAAGGGCGGGAGCTCCTCTGCCGGGTAAATGGGTTAGTTTAGATGGAGAGCCAGCCTTCAACCAGAGGAACCCCAGCTTGAACAGGAGGTCGCATGGTTCAAGAATGCAACTAGGGCAGCAAGCATTGCTGTAGAAGGAACTCAACAATGCCCCCGGCTCCCACTCAGGTGCCCTTCCTGGAGAAGGCATCCCCTTAGTCTGGCCCCACATATCATATCATATCATTTCATTCTGCCCCCTGCTTCCTCACAGGGGTTTTGCCTAGGGGAGGGGCACCCCTCCACTGCATGGTGCATTATATCTGGCCCCATTGCCCCTGTGATTGTGGATTCCTGTAGAATGAAAGCAAGGGTGCCCCTTGCTCTCCGATGTGTGCCCTCCCTGTGGCAGGCACATCCCTTGCATTGGCTGGGGTGTTTTATCTGGCCTCAGTGCACCTGTGTTTCTGGATGCCTGCGGAATTAAATCAAGGGTGCCCCCTGCACGACGGTGTGTGCCCTACCTGGGGCAGGCGCATCCCTTGCATTGGTTGGGGTGTTTTATCTGGCCTCAGTGCCCCTAGTGCTTCTGGATGCCTGTGGAATAAATGCACCAATGACCCCTCCTCTCTCCCAGGTGCACCGCCTACGGGAGGTGCACCATTCCACTGGATGGTGCATTTTATCTGGCCGCATTGCCCCTGTGATTGTGGATTCCTGCAGAGTGTGAGCAATAATGCCCCCTGCACTCCGGTGTGTGCCCTCCCTGTGACAGGCACATCCCTTGCATTGGCTGGGGTGTTTTATCTGGCCTCAGTGCACCTGTGTTTCTGGATGCCTGCGGAATTAAGTCAAGGGTGCCCCCTGCACTACGGTGTGTGCCCTACCTGGGGCAGGCGCATCCCTTGCATTGTTTGGGGTGTTTTATCTGGCCTCAGTGCCCCTTGTGCTTCTGGATGCCTGTGGAATAAATGCACCAATGACCCCTCCTCTCTCCCAGGTGCACCGCCTACGGGAGGTGCACCATTCCACTGGATGGTGCATTTTATCTGGCCGCATTGCCCCTGTGATTGTGGATTCCTGCAGAGTGTGAGCAATAATGCCCCCTGCACTCCGGTGTGTGCCCTACCTGGGGCAGGCGCATCCCTTGCATTGGCGGGGGTGTTTTATCTGGCCTCAGTGCCCCCCTGTGCTTCTGGATGCCTGCGGAATGAAAGCAAGGGTGCCCCCTGCACTCCAGTGTGTGCCCTACCTGGGGCAGGCGCATCCCTCGCATTGGCCGGGGTGTTTTATCTGGCCTCAGTGCCCCCCTGTGCTTCTGGATGCCCGCGGGATGAAAGCGGCAGCGGGGATTAGAGCGGATGCATCAGTGAGCACGAAGAGACCCGCAGCAGGCGGCACTGACCCTCTTATCAAAGAATGATTAGTGCAGATTAAGGCCTTTGTGTCTGGCTGCAGGCCACGGGCAAGGAGGGCGGCCTCATGGCGGGCGGATGAGGCGGGTATGATGAGAGACCTGCTTACTCTGCAGGAGGACTGAGACCTGATTCCCGGCAGAAGCCTTCATCCCTCTCGCTCCACCCCAAGCTCTGTTTATCCCCGCCTGTGGCAATCCCGGCCTCACCAGCTCGCCCACCGCAGGGAGATGACAGGGGCTTAAACATGTCCATGAGCCCCCTCTTGTAGCAGAGCTTGGCAAATAGCCAGGGCAGCTGGCACTCATACCGAGACTAGATGGTGGCATTGAAATTGTGGTTTTGGTTGCATTTCAAGGTTGTGATTCGCAGATTTATTTGAAGTATTTCACGAAGCTCACACCTAACCCCAAGGAGCAGCGCAGAGTTTTGCACCAAACATCTCGTCCCCGCCCCTATACCAAACTATTTACGGTCACCTTGACAGACGGGGAATGTCTCCGTCTCGCGATAAAGAGCGAGACTGCAGAAAGCAATCCCGCCCTGCCGAACGTGTGTGGAAAAAGTGCTGAGCTGTCCCTTTGCCCTCTGGACCACTTCCACTTTGCAGTGCTTGGATCCATCAGCTGGAAATACTTCGAGCGTGGAGGGGGTAGTTTTGTCAGTCCCGGACTGACCTGTAGGGCAATGCCCAAAGACGTGCAGACGCAACATGCTAGTTGGGGCCCGTTTTTTGGCCAAAGTGGGTCGTTTGACTCCTTACGTCACTGCACAGATAGTATTTTTGACCAGTGGATACTTTTCAAACGCTCTGTCTGCCCTTTAAGACAGTGAGGCAATTTTTCATTGGTGCCCGTGCTCATTTTATGTCCCAGTCTGACTGAGTTGCGCTCCCACCCTCCACTGCAACCCTCCAAGAAGCACACCTCCCAGCAAGATGGAAAATCTGCCCAAGGTCAGACAATTTAGGGCTGCGCCAGAAGAGGGTTGATGCACTCCTTGCACTTCCAGCTCCATAATACAAACATTCAGAGCCAGCAGGGCTAAGGGGCGGGGGGGGGGGGGCTGCATCCTAGCATGGGGTACACCCCCATGTTGATGGAGTCCTGACTATTTGGTTTCTGCTAGCAGTATCATGCCTAGAATTATCTGGAAGTGGGGGGCAGCTCCTGCAGCAAGGCGTTTTCAGCCAGAAGTTCACCTGCCCTGTTCAACACCTCATCCGGTACGTGTGGCATTCATTCTCCATAAAACAGATTTGTGTTGGTGGTCCAGTTTAATTGAGAACCGGATGCCGATCTCCAGATGCTCTAGACCACAACTGTCATAAGCACTAGAAAGCATAGTCAAAGCAAAGGTGAAGGATCATGGGAGTCCATGTCCAGGCTGCAGGCGCCTACCTTAAGGTAGCTTGACGCTCAAGAGAGATTGAAAAAATTGGCCAGAAGACTTAAAGGTTTTGAAGCCTAAGTCAGGGGTCTGCTAACCGGTAGCTCCCCAGAAGGTCTGATCTGATGCTCCCATGATCCCTCACCATTGACTATGATGGCTAGGGATGATGGGAGTGGACGTTTAGAACATCTGGAGCGCCATAGGTAGCAGACGTGGCCTTAGATCAGGGGTATGCAACTTTTGGCTTCCCAGATGTTTTTGGACTACAACTCCTATCCACCATAGCCATTACAGTCAATGGTGAAGGATCAAGGGACTTATTTTTTTTAATGTATTTTTTTTTTTTATCTATAAAGCGCACAACAGCCCTCAGGCATCACGGCGCTTTTACTGAAGTTGTACAGATTACTTGGTTACAGATGAGTGCAATATAGTCATAGAAGACAGTGGTATGGGAGAAACGGAAAGTGTTAGACGAAAGGCCAAGATTTTAGAGCTTTGCGGAAAGCGAGGCGAGAGGGCTCAGCCCTTACCATGTGTGGCAAGGAGTTCCATGGCCTGGAGGCAAAGCATGGGAAGCTGGAGCCCCCTCCTGCTTTGGACTTTTGATTTTGGGAACTGCATGTCTGTTGGAGTATGGTGTTCTGGTAGGTCTTGAGGAGTCTACCATGATGATTTTGTGTGAGAGATGGGGGGCTGTGTGGTTGCGACAATTGTGGGTGATAGCAAGAGTTTTGAACAGGATCCGTTCATTGATGGGGAGCCAGTGGGCCTCCCGTCTTGCTGTAGAGATGTGTTCTCTTTTAGGTATGCTTAGGGCTGCTCGGAGTGCGTTGTTCTGAATTATTTGGAGCTTGCATAGGTTTTTACCGAGGTGCCAACGGAGAGGACGCTACAGTAATCTAGCCTTGATCCAACTAGCGCTCTTGCAATGGAGAGACAGTTCTCAGTGGATAGAAAAGGTTTATCTGCATTGAGTAGAGTTTTTACCGATGCTGATACTGGGCTGTGTATGTTGCCAATGGTGAAGTGTTTGTAATGACTATTTAGTTTATTCAATTTTTCCTGGGACCCTACCAGAAGAATCTTGGTTTTGTCTCCATTGAGGCAGAGCCAATTAGTTGCCATCCAAGCTTCGATTTTGGCATAAACTGCGTTTAGAGCCTTGGCGTCTGTTTTATAGTTTCCTGAAAGCGGGAGGAGAATTTCAGTGTCATCGGCATAGTTGGTGTACGCTATGCCGATGGAGTCCAGGATGTCAAAGAGGGGCCTGGTGAAAATGTTACAAAGAGTAGGGGAGATGCAAGAGCCCTGTGGGACTCAGCAGTGGATAGGAGCCTGGGCCACGCTTGCCTGATCTGAAGCTACTGACATGGCTCTTCCTTCCAGGAAGGAGGTGATCCAAGCTATGGCATTGGCTGCGAAATGAGCTGATGTGTCGAAGTGATGACAAAGAGTGTTGTGATCTATGAGGTCGAAATCGTCCGAAAGGACGAAGAGGAGTAGCGCTGGTTTGCCTGTGTCCTTGATCTCATCCAGCTTCTTTTTAGGTCCAGGAAGGCTGATTGGGTACTATGGCCAGGCCAAAAGCCGGATTGTCGTAGGCCGAGGATGTGGTGGGCCTCTAGGAAATGTTGGACTTGTAGGTATGTTGCCGTGTCCAGGATTTTTAGAAGGAAGGGGACTGTTGTTATGGGTCGGTAGTTATTAGGAAGTGAAGGGTTGAGTGAAGGTTTTTTTTTTAGTAACAGGCAAACCCATGCTTCCTTGAGGCATGAGGGGACCGAAGCTGAGTTGAAGGAGGCATTTATAAAGGAGGTCAGGAATGGCGCAAGTAAGGCGGCACAGTCTTTTATGATGGTGGCGGGGCAGACATCGTCTTTACATATTGTTGGTTTCAAGTTTTCAGGTTGGAAAGGACTTCTAGTTTAGTGACATCCCAGAAGGAGAAGAGAGGGGAGACCTGGTCAGGGAGGTTAGCTGAGGCTAAGGATGGGGCGGCGTGTTGTGGTGTTATTTGGGCCTTCTGGTTGTTTCTGATTTTAGTGTGCATTGGGTCTAATTTGTCTAACATGGCACTTTGGATGTTTTGAGCTTCATGCCTCTTCCTTGAGGATGGGTTGACTGTTAGGGGCTGAGGCTTCAAGTTCCCTGAAAATGACGAATATTTCTTTAGATCCTGATTTCACATTGGCAATCCTGGTGCTGAAAGCGGTGGCTTTGGCTAGGACAATTGCTTTTTTGTATTCCGCAGAGATCTTGCTGAGTTTGGATTTAGCAGACACTGAAGGATTCGATTGCCAGGTGGAAAGGGCAGTACGTTTCTTGGAACGTAGTTCTAGTAATTCTGGGGATAAGCAGGAATTATTGTGTCTCATTGGTTTTGCTTTTCAAGCCACTAGCGGCGCTTTGGTGTCAATTGCTTGTGTGAGCGTAGAGGTGAGGGTGTCAGGGAGAACTCTGGGGTCATTGGAGAATGGAGGTCTGAATGCAGGAGATTCTAGATATGGTGTTAGGCTCTCTTTGGTTATCTTGCGGGTGCTTCCAGCTAAGAAGGGCGGTAGGGGAGTGGCTGGGCGAGGTTCCTGCTTGGAGTAAGGGGAGATGGAGAAGCAAATGACATGATGATCTGTCCAGGGGATGGGGAAGTTAGAGCTAATGGCAAGTGGGCAGTCCAGGATTCAGCCTTTGGTGTGTGTGGCATTGGGGATTTTTTGTTAAGGAACATACAGAACAATTTCCACATTTAAAATGCCCAACTATGGGTGGAAGATTCCATAGTCTTCTTTGTGGGTCGACTACCTTTGTTGCTTCAGGGTAAGTGTGCACTAGGCTGTCTTTAAGGTTTCTTTGCCTTTTAAAGGCAAACCTAGGCGGAGCTGAATTAAAATCTTCGGTCTTAATAATGTGTCGTGAAGAAAAAAAGGTAGTCGACCCACAAAGAACACTATGGGATATTCCACCTGTAGTTGGACATTTTAAATGCAGAAAATGTTCCGTATGTTCCTTAACAAAAAATCTGAAAAGTGTAAATCTGAAAGGACAAGAGTGGTATTTGAAAATGTTTACCAATTGCCAATCTCAATGGGTTGTCTATGGAATTCAATTCCCCTGTAATTTACTGTATATTGGAAAAACAAAGCAGCCAGTAAAACAATGGATTGGGGAACATAGATTAAGTATTAGAAACCAAACTGAAAACAAACCTCTGGTGGCACATAAAGCCTGTCTGAAGCACAAACCAACTGGCATTTTTTGGTTTGTAATTCAGACTGTACAGATCTCTAAAAGAGGAGGAGCCAGAGATCTCGCATTAAAAGAATGCTAGCAAAAATGGATATATGATTTGGATACGGTGAAGGGCGGACTAAATTCCGCAGTGAAATGGGGTATATTCTTCTAACAATCTCTATTAAGCACCTGGCAGCCGATGCAGTGCTATCACCAACTGGCAGTAAAATAAGACACCAAAGTAGATTGTTTCCACAGAATATTCAAATTAATATTACAATACATCCTTAATATATCTTTAAAGTAAACGCTGTTGTGTGGTGTTAAACATATGGTTCAGCTAAATACATCTAGATATATCATAGCACGGGCTAACATCATGCGCATAAAATATTAAGGGAACCTGGAGAAATTGGTGCATACTCGATTGCAAAAACAAGATCACAGACATTATGCTGCCTTTTCACACATCAGTGAGATTATATGAAACCAGACAGGGTGGCTTACGTATACACACAGGTATAACGGGTGAGATAGAATCCAACTGTGGCACCCTCGGATGCATCCGATCGTGTAATAAAATTATATTTAACATATGTTAAGCTCTAGTTTAGTAAGTAAGCTTTTGTTATAATTGGTGGCAAGGTCACAGGTTTGGGTTGAGATATAGCCCACACCTCATTTGTTTGGTAGAGAGAAGGGGGGGTTAACCTGGATACCTTGCATCCGTTTGTTTCAAGAAATTGATGTTCCACGCAGTTGTCTCACGTTTGTGCTCTGTTGCAAGAGGGTTTGTTTATTTGATCTAGTTAGATTGAAAACACCTCTTATAGGTACAGTGGGGGCTCTTTTGTCCCCATGAGGTCAGCCGACACGTGTTTCACCCATAGGTCCTTGTGATGCGGTCCGGTGCCCCCTATGGGGTCCTGGTTTGATTCCGTGAGTTCCTGTGATAACAGGTGGCTCTTGTTGGGCCCTTGAGTTTCCTTTCCTACGCATAATGGCATCCTGCTGTGGACGCAGGACGCCACTATGCGTAGGAAAACCCCCCTTCTTTGTTAAATTGCTACACATTTAAAACCTTGAAAAATAGTGGCATCATTTTTTATATGTCTTAAATTACAGGGAATACTCTAGGAGTTGTAAAGCACGTGAACGATAGTGAACTAATAGTTTGCATGTGCATTGATAACACACACACAACATGGCGAGACAACCTCACTGTCAGTTTGCACAGGGAATGGTCTAGTTGTTTATAAGATCGGTTTGTGTAGAACGTACGTAATGATGCAGACTCTACGAGCCGCAGAACAGACTGGTTTTGAAATAGTATCGAGCCGATAAGATCTACACGCCGACACTAGACAAGAGGTTGCTGCGGTAGAAGACGGAGTTCAGTATTGTTGCTCGTAAGTACCTACGACACCCATGAAATATCGTTCACGACAGGTGCACGGTGAAAGAGGCGGGGACAATAATAGTCTAATGAGTAAAGCAGCATGTGTATCATGTGACATATTAATTCACATGATTGTCCAAAACTAAACTGCACGGATACCTATGTACACCGACAGATAGAAGAACAGAGTGTAAATAAAGGCTAACATGTTAACCAATTGACAGACAGGATGTATGCCAATATATACAAACTCAGTCCACATAAAAACTCTGTTTGATTTCTATCTAACAGTGGCAAATTTACAATGGAGGGTAGAGATAAGAAACAAGAAGAACCCAGAAAATTGGGAGCATGAGGTATTTGAAGTAGACAGCGATTACCCAAAAAACTTGACAAGACCAACTGACTAACTCCATTTTGTTGAGAGGTCAACACAGATAGAGGTTAGTAAACAACTATTTGATGGTAAACACGTTGATAGATATGCTCCACAAACAAAATAGAAAATAACGACCAGACCTGTGTTATGCACAGGTGAATTGAAAGTTTGGCTTCCATAAACGGAAGGAAACTACACAGGCAGCAGAATAAGGCAACTCCTGACAAGAATGGAAGAAATCTCCCTTCTACAAAAAACTTTGAAGCTCATGTCCGACCAAGGAAACTGACCAGGTCAGTGGGATGCGAAAATGGGGATATAAGACCCCATAATGTATGGGTTACGCCGGTCAAGCTGTGTTTTAAAAAAAATATGAATATATTTTTATCTTTGTCTATAGCGAATACAAGATCAGAAATACTGGGGAATACATGAATGTTGCATTTACATTGAAGCAAGTGTTTATCCTGAAGAGGGCTAAAATAAGAGAGATAGGGCCTCATTCCGACTCAGGCGTTAAGGGGTTTACGGCGCCGTAAACGGCACCGACCCTTAACGCCTGATTACAAGGTTCCCTTTGCGGGATGGCTGTTTAACGCCTGCTTTTTGCAGGCGTTAAAAGCCATGCCGCAAAGGGACCTTGGCGATAATTACGGCACGGTAATTTACAGTGCCGTAATTATCGCCTTTCCCCATTCCCATTATGCCCTATGGGGCAAAAATGGGAATGGGGAAGGGGCCATTGGTGAATGGGGAATTACCGCCCCACTCACCTTGGAATGGGGCGGTAATTCCGCCATCCACCATGGCGGAATTGCAACCTTAGCGGCATGGACCATGGTGCTAATAACACCATGGTACTCCGCCAAGGTTGTAATGAGGGCCATAGACACCAGGGATGGTGCCTAAATATGACTCTAGCCGAAACCTATGTAGACATATCTATCGGACATAAAAATAAATCTGTCCAACTGTAACAGAGACTATATCCACTACCTCCTACTGTAAAGCTTTTTCTAAAAAGAAAACTATTGACAAATGACAACAATGGTGATACACTCATAAATCAATTTACGTACATAATAAGATCTGTCACATACTAACCCCACTATTCAGCCCTAGATAGAGCTTGTTGAAATATAGGTAAATGTCTGCGTCTTTTTATTGGGTACCTTACATAAAAACATAATGTATTGGGTACATAAAAACTAAATGTATGTGTTTTTTATTTATGTAGTGATTTTTTGATTAAGATATCGGTGTGACCCCACATATATGTTGCAATCTATGGAGTAGATAACACAAAGTGCACACCACTGCCCGGCTGAGAAGGCGGACTTAGAGAGAGGTAATTAGGCTGATCCTTCACTGTTCCCTCCTTTGGGTTAGCCATCATTATCGTCCGCGTAAATTAACACTTTCATTTCTCTATACCCCACTCTAAGCCCCCATAGCCCTTGTTCTTATCTGATATAAGCTAGTAAGGGTTCTAATGCCAGGTTAAAGAGAAAAGGCGATAACGGGCACCTCTGTCTGGTACCCCTAGTCAAGGGAAAGGAAGCAGAGAGTTCTCCATTTACCCATGTTCTTGCACTGATTGAGGAGTGCAAAGCTTTAAGAGTTCTCAAAAAAGCATCACAAATCCCATCTTCGTGTAGTCTAGAAAACCCCAATTGACTCGATCGAAGGCTTTCTAAGCATCCATAAAGATCAGTAGAATATTCCCTACCTCATCCTTAGGTAGCGCCAATAAGTCTATGATAGTTCTAATATGATTGCAGCCATGTCTCACATGCATAAACCCAACTTGAGAATGTTCAATCAGTCCACCAATGCACATGTCCAACCAATTGGTCAGTACCTGGTAAATATTTTTGCATCCACGTTTAGCAATGATATTGGCCTGTAATTCTCACATTTAGTATGATCCCTACCTGGTTTTGGAATTACTGTAATACACGCCTCTAGCATCGTTGGACACATGGTCCCCTCTCTCATAAAATAATTATATAGGCTACATAGCAATGGAGCTAATTCAGGGGCAACATCTCTGCAAAACTCTACTGGCAGCCCATCAAGGCCCAGTGATTGTCCTATATTAAGCTGATCAATAGCTCTTACTATCTCCTCCTCTCTGATTGGCTGATCCAAGGTTATTGCTTGCTCTGTAGACAACTTTGGCAAATCAATTTTCCTGAAAAACTCTTCTAAATTGTCTAAGGTCGGAAATTGGGTTTCAGTATACAAAGATTTATAAAGGTTCCTTAAACATTCAAATATATCCGCCCTTTTTACCATTGATATTCCATGTTTGTTTACTATTTTCTGGACATATGCCTTATCTATCAAACATTTCAATTTGTCGGCAAGAAATCTACCACCCTTGTGACCCTGTTTCCAATATTTCTGCTTCATATAAAACAGACCTTTCTCACTCTGTATATCCATTTCACTCTTTAGAGATTCACGTGCCCTATCCATCTCCACCTTGTCTTCACTACTTCTTCTCAATTGAAAATCCTTCTGTAACTTTCCCAACCTACTCTCCAGATGCCTCAATTCCACCATCCCCAATTTCCTTGTATGGGATGTGATACTCATTGATTCCCCCTGAATAGACACCTTAAAGCTATCCCCGACCACTAATTCATCAGCTGAGCCTTTATTTATTTCATAGAAGGTCTTGACAAACGATTTTAAAGATGTCAGCACATCTTGATCCTTTAATACATATGTTTTTAAACGTCATCTTGACTTGGCCGACCTTACCCCACATAGTTCTAACTTCAACTTAATCAATGAATGATCCGATAGACCTCGTTCCATTATCTCCACACTAATAGACTTTTCAATGAGTCTTTCAGAGATCAATAAATTATTGATTTGAGAGTATGAATCATGGACCGGTGAAAAAAAAGAATACTCCTGCTCCCCAGCAGGTAAAGTTCTCCATATATCAGCTAAATCAAAACTGTGCAAAAGTGCACCAAACGGTCTACTTGTATTCTCTGCCGTGTATCGGTACTGTGCCGAGCGATCCAACTTATGATTAAGAACACAGTTAAAATCACCCCCAGTATAATGTGCTCTACACACATATTCTGCAACAGAGATGCTATTTTTGTGAAAAAACTGTCCCCTGCTGCACAGGGACCATAGATGGATGCTATTGTAATCACATTTCCCTCATATTTTACATCAACTAAAATCACTCTCCCTCCATCCTCCATAGTCACCCTCTGCACACTCATATATAATCCCCTGTGAAATAGTATTCCCACTCCTCTTGCTTTAGAAACATAACAATTTAACAGTACCTTATTATACCTTGTGTAGGTCATTAGACTTTTTGATTCTTCCAATAAATGGGTTTCTTGCAAAAGGACAACATCCACGTTTTCCCTCTTTAGTCTCAGTATAACTTCCTTCCTTTTCCGGGGATTATTCAGACCTTTAACATTCTAGGAACAAAATGTCAACTCACTCATCTAACTGCCTATTTCCCACATTTCTCCCTTCTTCCCTTCGATATCCACATTTCTGCGATTGATATGCATAACCACAGAAGGTTTCCAAATGACCCTAATGATACACATTTGTAATTTTGCCCATTTATGTCCTGGTTTGGGAACCGAATCAAAGTCAGCTGCATCCATGCAATTACCATCTTCTGACGCGACAGATACTTACCTATTAAATAGACAGCATTCATATGACAACACAAAACAGAAACACTTGCTAAAACATACAAAGATCAAATCCAAAATAATTTTGTCTCAACACTCCGTGTCTTCACAGAATGATTCTGAGCATCAATATTCACATTATAGCAGTAGTTCAGAACTATACTCTCCTCGGTCTGTGCCTCTACTTATTAGCACTGTAAATTTAGCACTTTTTAATTCACCACAGCTGCCCTTGAATTCTGTTTGCACCTAGTCTTGCTTTCCTGGGCAGTCAACAGTTCCTGGCATGTTGTCAGTCAAATAATAATACACCCACACTTCTATTAACATTTTCATTTTCCATTGATATTCCAATACCATCTAGGTACTGACATTGGCTATAAAAGTATATTTCAGCCTATAGATATTATTGCACTTTCCCACCAGCCTCTCGTTGTACTGCACTAATGTCAGCAATTAATTTCCCCCTGTAATTAATTGCACGCACTTCAATCCAGCTCCTTCAAAGCTAATTACTTCCAGCAACACCCCTACAACTTGCCTGTTGACCTTCCCAATTTCCATTTCCACATTGGCACAAGGATCTCAGTTTTTGTCTTTTAAAGCATCTTTCCCTTAATGTAGTTTATCACTCATAGCTTGCTAACAATGACACGTTGCTGCAGATATCCAATTCACAGTTAAGCTATCTAACCACAAATGAGCCTTATACTAATACAGAACATCTCCTACAAGCAACATTCAACATTAGCCTCATAAAGGTGGTGATGAGGAGACCAAAGCCTGCATTCTAATTCCTGCTGCGGTCGCTATTTCAGGGATAACCTTTAACCCTAGTCAGCAATGTTTGCCTTCATCAATTATGTCCCCCCTTTGTTCTCCCATAAATCCTTACGGACCAAGCCAGGGCGTTATCTTAGTTTCGCAATTGACACGGTACAAACCACCAGAACAATAGGGTATGCAGTGTGTTTCTACAACGTCCCTGACTTGTCCGTGATCCCCCATCCTAGCCAATTCCTCTCGACTTTCTTCCCTGCACTAGCTTGAAAACCCCCGAATTTTAAAGGTGTAAATCGCATTACCCTTTTGTTTCCCGCAGGCCTCTTTTCTACTACAGCCACCTTTGCTTGCTTTTGTAGCTCTGCTGAGGGTTATGCCGTACATTCGTTCATTTTGGCCAGAGCAACACAGGAAAATGCACAAGTTCTAATTGTGTCCCTCTGGTCTCACAAAACCTTGTGGGCCTACTGACATTTACTTGACATTGTTCTTCTGTTTATCCACACACTACTGAACTGTGAAATGCTTCCTCTTCTGGCCTTCGATCAGGAGCCTCAGTGTGCCCTACCACTTGACTTCTGAGCAAATTAGAGCGGAAATTCCTAACCCCCCCCCCCCACCCCCAGAGCTGCAGTGCTCCTGGCTGTGCATTAAAGTGTAACAGTAATCGTTTGACACTTCATTGATCATGCCTCTCTGGGCGGACTCTCTGGCTCCGACTCTTTTGCCCACCGCAGCTCACTTTCTGCAGCTAATGTGTGTGACAATGGAAGTAGACAGCTGGAAAGTGGAGTGGACGCCAGGAATTCAATTAGAAGCCACAATCCACTAATGTCTCGGTGCCAAGTTGCCAAGTCCCCAGAGCGCATGCAGCAGCTGACCAGATGATTAGAAAACCCCTGGAAATTAATAATTTCAATCATTTTCGATTTAGGGCCCTACTCATAGCCTGGCATTTAAGACCACATTTCCTAATATTTAAAGGAGTGTTATTTCCCCAAAATGCATATTTTGAGTTGGAAATGCCACTTATCTGCACTATGGCTTGGTCACCGCTCTGCCTGCAACAGCAAGTTCACACACGCTGTCACATGCAGAGCAGCAGAAGACCGTATAGGATGTCACTTTACCCTTAGGTCACCGGCATATCCGCCTGCCATCACTCGTCCCTATATTAGCTCCTCCTCCTCCGATCAAATGCTGCATGGCCTGCTCCACAACAGCAATCATACTTGTACCGTCCTCCAGAGAAAGCGGAGGCCGCATGGAGCGTCACTCCACCTGCTTTCTCTCTTACAACTACAGACCCAGAAATCTCTGCATTGTAATTCAGGTTCCATACTTCCTGAAGAGTAAATGTGTCAAACAACGCTAAGGCCAGGTCCTTTACTCTAATTGTTCCAAACTCACGAAGCAAAAGAAAACAACTTGGAAACGATTTTAACGGTTACAAGAACCACACACTTTGCTTTATCCAACCATTTTTGCATATTATAAAGTTGAAAAAACAAAAATAAAACTAAAAAAGCAATCACTGCATGTCCAAGAGACCAAAACTGTTGCCCCTTAAGTGATCCTTATCTTTTCTTCTTTGATGGTAAAATCATTTGCAAAGTGCCAGCAGCTTCCATGGGCTCTTGCTCCCTCTCTAGATCACTTAGAAAAGCTTCAGCACTCTTGCAGTCATTAAAGGAAAATAATGGACCATCCACAACAACACGCAATATAGCTGGATACACCATATAATACTTTTTGCTTCTTGCCTTCTCTTTTGCAATATTGAACTCTTTCCTTTTATCCAACACATCTCGGTCTCCAAAAATTATGATTCTGTGACCCCCCCCATGAAAGATCACCAAGTTCATGTGCTTTCTTCAAGATCTTCTAGACTACTATGTGCCCTTTCCATCTCCAATCTTATTTTTGGATCTAGCTTGAGCAGGGTTATCAGAGGTTTCTCCAAGAAACCCATGGGTATGCCCTTCTCAATATCAAAGTAAAATATTGCAAGTCTTCATGAAGGGGAATTGAGAAAAAGGCCTTTTTCAAATCTACAACAGTGAAAGGCTTTGCTTTTAATCGGATATTCCACAATATCGTCGCAGGGTTTGTAACTATGGGAAACTCTGCTTCGACTATATGTTTCAAAGGGCGAAGGTCCTGGATAAATCTCCACGACCCCCCCCCTAGATTTTTCAACAGAGTAAACAGCCGTGTTACAACGGGGATCAGATGATACCAAAATGCCTTGCTTCATTAAGGCGGATATGGTTATCCGCTTCTCTAGACATCGGATACTGTTTTGCAGGTGGCAGAATTGCCCATGTCGTATGGACTTGTAGTCCATAAGATACTTGGCACCTTTTCCAAATCTTCCTGAAAAAATGGCATTTCTTTTACCAATGCCATTCTCTCCAGTATTTCTATATCCTCTACTTTGATCCAATAAGTGAGATTTATGAAAAATACTACCTCATCATTTAAATAGTCATCCCTAAATAGCTCCTCATGTGTCAAGTCTGTGAATCGATATCCTTTATTAAGGGCTATCACTGTTCTCCATCCCCTTCCCTCATCATCTGTCCCATGAAGCATCACCCTTTCTTCTCTAACTATTGCTACTTCTAGTTCTCGTTCTAAAGGGATAATTTGCCCTTCCACATTGTCCATAGGGATCTCTGGTCTGAAGAAAAACATCAGGTATTCTCAATAGATTACCGATCAATTTAGGCAACCATGATAATAAGACAGTCACTCCATACAAAAATACATCCTCATCTACAGGTACTCCTTGTAAAGCTTTCTTTCCTGTAAACGCGAATATGAGCTCTCTCACATTTACATAATGTATTGCTGGAGTTGAACACACTATTCCCTTATCAGTAAAATATATCATCATGTTATGTTTTGTCATCAAATCACGCGCAGGTATGTTTTCCGGCATTTGTCTAGAGTATAATAATGGCATAGACATGTCGTGTTCACCTATAGAAATTGGTGATTCATCTGTGAAAGGAACTTAACTCATCACTCCAGAGAACCCTTGAGCATTCATGGCAGTGACCGACATTGGGTATTTTCCCTTGTGGATACAGGAACGAGTAGCTCTAGCGCCTACAAGAAATGAAAACGTCTTGCCTCCTATCGTCACCTTGACCTTTGATTCCTCTTAGGGGTTTGGTGTCACAGATAGTACTGAACACATCAGGTTGCTCTGTGGGCTGTTCTATTGTGAATATAAATCCATCCCCGTACCTCTAAAAGGATTCCCTCCTACCACAGTCATACTTTCCGATTTGGGTGCAACTACTTGCGTGGCTCCCATATCCATGTGCCATTGTGATGCACATGCCGGTTGCATTGGAATATATTGTATTTTTGGTGTCTGCGCCTTCTGTTGTTGCCCCTGCGGTAATTGCATCTGCATAGGGACTTGTATTTGCTGTGATTGCGGTGCATATGCCTACGGTTGTGTGTGTTCTTGGGCGTAATATCATAATAATAGATTTCTTATATAGCGCTACACACCCATAGGTTGCAGAGCGATCAAAAAACAGAAGACATCATCATCCCATTGAGTGGTACTCATTTTGTCAAACTCGGAAGGATGAAAGGCTGAGATGACCCTGCTGGGATTGGAACCTACCACAGCAGGCTGCACACAGATATCACGGGTGAGGGCTTAGCTCACTGTGCTGTCTGACCGGCAATATCCTTGTGAGTCTGTGTTATAATGTGGAGCATATCCCATCCCCCCTCTTGGAGATTGCCAATTGTGTTGTTACATGCCGCCCCTGTTTCTGCATACTCTAGCTAAATGTCAGAATGTACTGCATCTCCAGCACTGCAGTGACTGTCCACCATTAAATCCTCCCCTTCCTTGAGTGTTTTGAAATGTACCTAGTTGTCCTCCTCGAGGCCCATTCCCTCTGCTTCTTGGCATAAAATTATACCCATTCTGATCCATGACATATGCTGCATTATCCAGCTGCGGCAACTGCACTATTTGTGCTGTTGCTTCCTCATTACTTGTCAGTACCGCCCCTTCTATGGCGTTCTTTGATAATATTTTCTGCACCAACTTCGCCTCTTCCTGTTTTCTACTCTGCTTTCTATTTATCTTTTTTCCTTAAAATTCTACAGTAATGCACAATTGCCAACTCTACCTCTGGCCATGGTTTTGCTTCCTTTTCCACCTGTTTATTTAGCTGTCGCTGCACCGGCTCTGGCAGCCCTTGACATAAAATGTATTAAAATAATGCTACTGTTTTCTCCCATGATTCAATCATCTCCAACTTCCATCTTTCTTGAATCTGCTGAATAAAGGCAATGGGGTCTTCAGTCTCTCCCATTTTCTTAGTCATTATTGCCCCAATATCCGATGTATCAGGATATTGTACTCAGAGTGATCGGCATACATCTGCTCTACAATTATTAAATGGTGCTCCATCGTGCACCGTGTTTTGCGCAGTGACTTTCAGATAACCTGCTCTTTTCCAAATGTCAGCTCTCTCCCCTAGAATAGCTAATAATAGGTCTTTAATGTGGCCTATGGCTAGAGTCGCTCCTGACGTTCTTACTCTATTTCAAAGATCCACTTTCCCACACTGGAAGTTGAACTTGGTAGTGCGCACTTTAAATTCTCCTTATCCATTTGAGGCCATGGTATATATTGTGGTTGACCCCCTCCATTCTCTAATAGTGGGTATTGTGACAGTCCTGGTTCATAATCATACCCACCCACACTCCTTGTCTTCCATGCAGCATTGTCTTCGGTTGTTTGTTTTCCGTCCTGGCAATGCCCTTAATCTGCTTACATAAGGCGATGTTATATTTCCTGCGCTGCCAAATAGTACTTGTGGTCGTTAAATATATGGTGTTGCTTCTGGTGTTTTCTGTATGGGGGCCTCTAAATCCGACCATTTTAGCCATTTATCTATGCTCGATTCTCTTGAAAATCCATGTGCACCTATTCTTTGTTGTTCCTTTCTTCATCTGACATTATCATGCCCAATTCATTTACCTGTTATCTTCTTCTACCTCATCAAGGTCTAACCTGGCTAAAGACATTGTCTATGACCATCTATCATGATGTCACCTGATCTACCTTCAGTTCCCTTTAATGGTGAACTTTGAGTATTCTCTTGAGTTCCATACCTTCCTCTATCCCTCATTTGCCTATATAGGTTCCCAAGCCTCTGCTCTTTGTCTTCTGTATCCTGCCCACTAGCCCATGCTGATTGCGGCATTTCTTGCAGCTCCCTTTGGGGCTGTTGGGACCCTCTTTCTTCTTCCATTCATTCTTATGCTTCAATGGGCACTATGCTCCTATGGCATAAATATTCAATATCATCGGGCCTCATTACACAGGTAAGGGTTAACGGTCACCGGTAAGGGTACCGGTGACCGTTAACCCTTACCGCCTTATTACGAGGTCCCTTTGCGGGACCCGACCTTAACGACTGGTGTAGACCAGCCGTTAAAGTTGGGACCCGCAAAGGGACCATGGTGCTAATTACGGTACCACAATTTGCAGTACCGTAATTACCGCCTTCCCCATTCCCATTATGTCCTATGGGGCAAAAATGGGAATGGGGAAGGGCCATGGAAAAAGGGGGAATCACCGCCCGGCCAACCTTGGAATGGGGTGGTAATTCCCCTTTCCTCCATGTTGGTACCGGTATGGTACCGGTGGCAACCATGGTGCTAATAGTACCATGGTTTACCGCCTTCCGTGTAATGAGGCCCATCATCTTCTCATCTCCTACTCTGATTAATTTGTTCCTCTCTTCACCTCATTTCCCTTAACTCATCTTCCTCTCTCCTTCTTTGAACCTGCATACTTTCAATCTTTGGGCTTCTGCCTCTTTTTGTTTCTCTTCTAATCTTTCCTTCTCTTTTCTAATCTCACATTTTTTCCGTTCCGACCTTCGCTTATAGGGCCACATTACACGGACGGCGGTAAGGGTTTACCGGTACCGGTATTTTACCGGTACCAGTAAAACCTTACCGCCTTACTACGAGGTCCCTTTGCGGGTTGGAGAATTTAACGCCTGCTTTTGGCAGGCGTTAAAAACCAACCCGCAAAGGGACCAGGGAGCTAATTACAGTACCGCAATTTGCGGTGCCGTAATTAGCACCTTCCCCATTCCCATTATGCCCTATGGGGCAAAAATGGGAATGGGGAAGGGCAATGGGGGAAGGGAGAATTACCGCCCCACCAGCCTTGGAATAGGGCGGTAATTCCCATTTCCACCAAGGCGGTGCCGTTTTACCGGCATGGACCAAGGTGCTAATAGCACCTTGGTCCACCGCCGTCCGTGTAATGAGGCCCATAGTCTTATCTGTCCTCCCATCCATTCGTTCTGTACTATTGTTTTGCCCTTAGCTATATCCTTTGATCCCTTCTCTTTAAAAAATGATTGGTTTAACACAACTTTACACTTGTTGTTGTTATATTGATACCAGCAGCAATGTCATAGCAGTGTTATTCAACTCAACATTTCAACATGTAACTTACTCCAACAACCGGTCCTCGCCCCACCCTCCAAGCCTTCTTACAGTATAGCCATATTCTGTAGTGGATCTGGTATTCTGACTACATTTTGTTTAAGACGTCTGAGCTGAGTCATTGTCCTCAGTCTGGCAGAACATAGTTACGGCTAGGGCTATCCACTGCATTAGATACGGCCAGGCTCTTGCTTTTGCTCACTCAGCACCCTCACCCACACACCTGTTTCAGTCGTTGACCATTTTCTCAAGTCCTCCCACCACGTTTTCACACTTGAAGCTACTATAGCCTTCCAAGACATAGCAATGCTGCGCTTTGCAAGTACATATATAAGATCTTTGATCTTCCCCATTGCTTTCTGCTTCTTTCCCCTTTTAAACTGCCCGGCAACTCCTCCTGTCTGTCGCAACCTTACTGGCTATATTCTGCCAAAGTTTCTGTATAGCTGGAAATCCCCAAAACATGTGTATCATGCCTGCATTTTCTGCGTTACATTTAAGGTACTTCTGACTGCTTGCACCTTTGAATTCGGCTAACGCTTCAGGTGGGAGGTATGCCTTTTGGTTTATGTACAATTGATCCATCTGTAGTCTACCATTCATCGAAACCTTTTTGTGATATACTACGCTGTTACCCCACTCCTTTTCTTCAAAAACCCTCTCCAGCTCTCCACCCCCTGCTCTGCAATTCATCTCCTCCTTTGAGGTGCACCCAATTAGGATCTCATACAGCCTTGACATGGCATGCCCTGCCATCGAGATGTTCAGCATGTTTTCCATGTCATCATTGATTACCAGAGCCTCTTCCGCGGCCGGTCACTTGGTTGTTATTGTTTTTAATATAGTCACGTGCATCAGGAATTGCCCTTTGTGTATGCCAGTGGATGCATGTAGTTCCAAAAAAGCTATCGGCTTGTCTCCCTCCTTTAGATCTCCTATTGTTGATATCCCACAGGGTTCCGAATGTGTCTTTATTACTGCATGCAGCCCCCTTTTGTCCGTCATTATTGCCGCAAGCGGCGTTTGTGGTGAGATTGGATCCCCTAAACCCATAACACTGCAGGCCCTGTGCCAGATCTTAATGCTCAGGGTCACCAGAACTGGACACTCCCTACGTTTCCTCGCGGGTACCCATAGCAGATCCCTTAAGTGTAGCCTATCCATCGCAGGTTGCAGAAGATCAGTATCCATTGTAGGTTCATCTGTCATCCAGTCTACCAAGTATTGTAGCAGACACACATGGTAGTACAATTCAAAGTTGGGTATCCTCAGCCCTCCCATCTCATAGGGTCTCTGCAGTGTGTTCAATGTCACCCTGTTGTTCCCTTCTGTCTTTCTGCCTTTTCCTCGATCTCTTTCTGTCTGTCATGTCTGTCCTTTCTCTCATCACGCAGTTTGTCTTCATTGCGTGTTAATATATATGTGCGTTCTCGATTCCCACACTCTTCCTTAGTATCATCACTTCTACAGGCAGGGGGCTCATACACTGGATTAACATACCGCGCTGCTGCCTTTAATTCCTTCAAGGGATAAAATCCCTTCTCTTCAGTGTTTACATCTTGTTTTTCAGGCAGTGCGATAGGAGCCGAAGGCATTACATCTCCTCCTTTATGCTGATTAGGCATCCACTCCCTCTCAGCTGGATCTTCTTTCTCACTCTGGTAAATTTTCCAGAGTTCTAAAACTGCCAACCCTTTCTCTAACTTTTTCACTTTATGAGTGGCATGTAAGTATGCCCTCATATGACGCACCATTGATTTTGCTAATGAACGCTTTGCGGGCAATAGCCACTGTTCTTCTCGCTCCTTCGTTTACACATTCTATTAATTATTTTTATATCGTTGCTTTTTAGTATTTTAAGGATTTCTTCTTTATTTGTATATTAATTTCATCTAATTTTAACCTTCTGATTGATGTCAATCCTTTGTTTACAAAATGTACCAAAAGTCCCTTTTATTTATTTAATTTTGCTATTGTTTCATATCTATCAGTTTAGACATGTAGAAAGCTTTATAGAAACATATTCTATCCCCTACACTTATGCACTTTTGAATTTGTTACCCTACGTATGTCTTCCTTTACCATTCTTAGTAAATGTATCTCTTCTCTTGTGTTCACTCTGTCTCTGAGTTTAATACACACCCTTCTTATTGGCTCCATGACTAAGGAATCCATAACACTCCTATATGGAGCTATGGTGTCTATTCTTTCTGCCCCCTGCAGGCCCGTGAAATCAAGGTATCCTTCTCTCTTCTTTAAAATCCCCCAAAATCCAGTTACTATTTCTATACATATATTACACGGCCACGCTAGTGGCCGTGTAGTTATGGTTAAATTGCTAATCCCATAGGAAGAGCACTTTTTGGGCGGCTTATAACTTCGCTCTCCCCGGACGGATCCTCACCAAACATTGCAAAGTTATAGGGGGGGGTCCCAAAATGTCTTCTTTTGCCATTGACTGAATGGGGAAAAAACTTTGCTCATGACTACAGCCCAAACCGCTGGACGGATTTTCACCAAATTTGCGGCAGGAGCAGCGGCTTGGTCCATCCAGTAGTTTTTTTTAAAAATGACCAAAAAATAGGTCACAAAAAATTAGTGATATCTATGTCCGGTCCGTGGACACACTTCCCTGTTCGCTCCGCGGACAGTGTCCTGATTGGCTAATCGGCTTGCGTCATGTCTGCGGACATGCAACGTGTTCGCTGATTGGATGATGAGGAGCGTGAAGTGGGTTAGATTTTTGGAAACACCCACCATCTTGAATTTGCGGACAGCGGCCGATATCCGCGGACATTGCGGTAAAAACATATAAAAAAACACAGCATTCCACTTGTCAAACTTATCAAATAATCTCTAGGGAGCTGAGGGGTGATGAGGATGGGATCGGATATGGCTGCAAGAAGCAAAATAAAATGGCGTTTTTGCTGTGAAAGTCCGCGAACAGTTCGGACGTTCGCGAATAGTCCTGTGAAAGTTCGCGAACACCTTAGCATTACAGGGTTGGTGAAATGCAGTTCTTGGATGACTTATAACCTTGGTGCCACTTAATGGAACCGCATGAAATTCTACATGTATATTCCTGGGCTGATTCTGAGTGAGTATGCAACATTTAGTGGGATTCGGTCATGAGGGGGCAAAATTAGAGGGGGGGTCCCAAAATAATGTAAAGGCTTATAAATGAGGTACCATTTGACGAATCCTCACTTAATTTGGGAAACTGATAATACATTTAGATATGAATGTTTTTCCGAAGTTTGGTAGGATTTTGTGAAGAGGGGGTAAAATTAGAGGTTGGTCCCAAAATAATGTAAAGGCTTATAAATGAGTTGCCATTTGACGAATCTACACTTCATTTGGCAAACTGATAATAGATCAAGATATACATGTTTTTGCGAAGTTTGGTGGGATTCTGTCGAGAGGGAGCAAAATTAGAGTGGGGGTCCCAAAATATTGTAAAGGCTTATAAATGTGGTGCCATTTAACAAATCTACACAAAGGTTTGCAAAAAGATTATAGATCTAGATTTAGATGTTTTCGTAAAGTCTGAATGGGTTTTGTGAAGTGGGGGATAGGTTATATGACGATTGTATGTGCATGCATTTGACACTTTTGCAAAAATAAAACATGGATGGATTTCCAGCAAACTTGCGTAAGGAGCATTGGCAAGGACCTACAAGCATGGTTTTGCAAATGTCCCAGTGTTTTATTATTTGACAAGTGTCATAATGTAGCTACAAAAAATAGCGGTATACCTTTAGTGACTGAGGGTTAGCCTGTAGCCATGGGCAGTGGCCTGATTGTCCGGGTCATGGAATAAGGTCATGCTCCGGACAATCTGGCTACTGGCCATGACCACAAGGGACAAAACATAGGATTAAAGTGGCCATGTCCACCTGGGACTGGCTTTGTGGTAAAGTTATTCGAAATTAGGATAGATTTGAAAGGGAAGAAAAATGTGCTCGTGGTAATATGGTCATAGGGTTCTCTTTTTGCCTTCTGCAGGCTGCTATGGAACGCGAAGAGGGGCCCTCTATTCAACCCTCACCTTCCCTTTCCATGGTGGCCATCCTGGAAAAGGATTTTCCTTCCTACACCGGGACGCCGCAGGCATCCCGTTGTTGGAAGAAAAATCCTATTTTTTAGCACCCCGGGTTCCCGCTTTGGGAACCTAGGGAGCTAATGGCCTTCATCCCCCATTTCAGGGGCTGGTATGGGGGGATAATGGTCCTCCAGAGACCTCATTATCCACCCTCGCTTCGCTTGGGCTGATAACTTGGGCTGCTGGGCCAGTATCCATCGTTCCAGTCCCTGGAACAGAGGATGAACTCCACAATATTCCCATTAGCATAACACAAAATGCAAATGGAAATGTTGGAAAATCTTATTTAGTCTATGTACTTTACTGAGAAATATATTTTTTTAGTTCTATTTTTTGGAAAATACCCTACTTGTATATAAGCAAGCCATGCATTATACATACATTATATAGACATAGTATTGTGCCAGATCATACATTTGGCATATTGTGCCTTGACTCAATTGTTGTGTTACATAGCCTGCCCCTCTTAGGGTGTACAGTCTTAGTCCATGAAGTGTGTCCTTGTGTGAATTTCGGGATGTGTGGATTTTTTGGGGAGGGGGGCAGGTTCTTAGTTGAAAGCATCTTTATTTGACTAATGAAGAAGATTATAAGAAGTGTCCCAGTTAGTAGTCTTCATTCATTCCAAGGGGAGTTAAAGCATCTAGTCTATCGATCCAAAAGAGTTCTCTTTGGGCTAGAATTTTGGAAAGATCTCCTCCTCTAGGTAGTGGATGTACCACCTCTAAGATAGCTACTCTCATTTGTGAGATATTATGCCTGTGGTCTCCCCTACACCTAAAAACACTTGCGCAAAAACATATTGCACTCTACTAGAATCTTATCTTATCATCTACATCTACTCCACAATAAGGTGTGCTGGGTGTCTAATCCCCGCAAAAAATCTTTGTCTAGTTTCCCCGCAAGGGGTTGGTATCATTTCTAGCACTAGCACCCTGATCCTATTATGTCATTTTCAACAATCAGCTCATTGACTGACAAAACAGCTACTAAATTAGCATTTACAGATGCATAAGCAACACTAATCGTAGGCCTGATCAAAGATACCAGTAGTGAAACTAGCGGGGATGATAACCCTGACAGGCTAATACAGAACCTCGAAAGATTAATAAGAAGAACGATTTCGCAAAAACTGCATGCGACCACACTGTCTCAATACCACAGACGAAAAGGATTCCCCGGGGTCTCAGAATCTATCTGAGACCAACACTTTGTAAAGAAAACCGTAAATTCGTAAAGCGGTGGGAACAAATATAGAACAAATGTTCCCTAGACCTCATTCTCCTTACAATTGAAGAATTAGCAAATTCCATCTCCAACATCAGTCAAGAAATTGATGAAGTCCCGACACAATTGTCAAAATTGAAGACCGGAGCAGAACTAAAACAAATTTTGGAGGATACAAAACTTGAAAGCTATAAGAAAGAAATAGAACAACGCAAAATCCAGAAATTCAGAAGGGACACATTAGACTATGCACGGGACATAGTTTATACGTGGCAAGAGTTTTATGCTGCTAATAACAGACCATCTGCACCGAGACCACTGAGGCAACCTTTTACCAACAACAATACAGAGAGCAGTGAAGTAACAAGTGGAGAGTTAGAAGAGTGACCATCAACTAGCACAACTCCAAATACAACACCACAAGAGCCACAAAGTGCAACCCCATGAGCACCAGTCCTTCCATGGCCTTTTTTAGGAGACGGAAGAACAGAAGAGGGCAAAAGAAAACCCAGACAAAAAAACAAATGAAAGACTCAATAGTCATTAACATCTCATCCAAGCCACTCTCAAAAACACAGCTAGAAACACTAAACCTTGGAATATCATTTATACCAACTAACAATACATCCCTCTTTGAGGAAGAAGTCAATTTGTTTAAATTGATCCGATCCAAAAATGGAACTCAACGTGTTTTTTAACAACTTGGATGATCCAATCACCACACCGAAAGCACCTGAATATTTGGAACTCAAAAATAAAAGTGGCTTTCATCCACAAATCAACCACCCTTTGATTAATGTATTCAGACAGACGACAACCAAAGACCTGAGACACATAAAATATGATAATGTACGTACCAGTAACATCCGGAAACATCAATTGAACATTATTCAACAATTAGCAAATGACACACGCCTTACCTTGAAGCAAGCTGATAAAGGCGGAGCCCTGGTCTTAATGAACACCACATTATACAATGAAGGCTGCTTGAAGCTATTAGCTGATGAAAGAACCTACATGATCCTGGGTAATGATCCTCTACTAGGAATCAGAGAGACCATCAGCAAGGTACTGGACAAAGCACACGAGATGGAATGGATAACAGACAGAACTTTTGAATACCTCAATGAAAACATACAGTCACACCAGTGTTTTATGGACTGCCAAAACCCATAAAAATCTAACATATCCTCCATTCCGACCGATAGTGGCAGGAAATGGTAGCATTTTTCAACCTTTAGCTATCTATTTGGATACAGCCCTCCAACCGTTGATTCAGAAAACCTCAACCTACCTAAAAAAACACTACACAGTTTTTACAACTTCTACAGTCCTTAACTCTTACTGAACCAGAAGTATTACTATTTACTATGGATGTGAGTAGTATATATACCTCAATCCCACACAGAGATGGGATTGAGGCACTAGAATGGTTCCTTCTTAAAAATGACAACATCACAATCAACCTAATCCTCTACAACAATAACTTTCATCAAAATGGAAAATTCTATCTGCAGACTTCGGGCACATCAGTGAGCTCTCTGGTAGCCCTTTCCTATGCTAATATCTTCATTTATCGGTTTGAGAATACCTATGTGTTGGAAAACCCTGACTGGAACAACAGGGTAAAACTTTGGCGGCGATACATAGATGACATTTTTGGAATCTGGACTGGTACAACAGAAGAACTAACCCAATTCTGGGAATATTTGAACGGGTGCAATGAAATTATCAGTTTTACAAAAGAGATTGGTAAACCCTTTGTGAACCTTTTGGATGTCACTATTGAGAGGAGAGGCGAAGGGTTCCTCACGAACATCTACAGAAAAGCTACAGACGTTAACAGTACACTGCATCACAGTAGTTTTCATCCCAAGCACCTAAAGGAGAACTTACCATAAAGCCAACTCCTGAGATTGAAGCGCATCACATCAGATTCTGAAAGACTTCAACAAGAATATTTAAAAATGAAATTGAGATTTCTGGAGAGAGGTTTTCCTGAAGAAATACTCAACAAAACCATTCTAAGAACCAACACACAACAACGGGAAGATCTACTCAGAGGTAATACGAAGAAAAGTGATAAAAATCTAATACACACATTGAAATACTCAAGTCAAAGTATCCAGGTGAAAAGAATCCTCTTAAAAAACTGGGATCTCATAAAGTCGGTCCCAACATTAAACCAACTGTTTCCGGACCCTCCTATGATGGCCTATAAAAGAGGAAGGAACTTTAGGGACAGACTGATTAAGGCAGAGAGAACCAAACAACCAACACAAACCACACTGAGTAAACCCAAACATGGAACTTTTGCTTGCCTTAACTGTCAGCACTGTTCCAGTATAATTAAAGGAGACCATGTTAGACACCCGAACACCGGGAATAAGATAATGCTTAGACATTATGCAACTTGCAATACAAGGAATGTGATCTATGCACTACGTTGCCCATGTAGGAAATACTATGTGGGTAAGACCAACAGACGTGCCAATGAAAGATGGACGGAGCACAAGTCCTGTATAAGGAGCAGGAACATCAAGTCACCTGTCTTCAGGCATTTCAGAGACCACAGGCATAATATCTCACAAATGAGAGTAGCTATCTTAGAGGTGGTAGATCCACTACCTAGAGGAGGAGATCTTTCCAAAATTCGAGCCCAAAGAGAACTCTTATGGATCTATAGACTAGATGCTTTAACTCCCCTTGGAATGAATGAAGACTACTAACTGGGACACTTCTTATAATCTTCTTCATCAGTCAAATAAAGATGCTTTCAACTAAGAACCTGCTCCCCTCTCCCCAAAGAATCCACACCATTCCGAAATTCACACAAGGACACACTTCATGGACTAAGACTGTACACCCTAAGAGGGGCAGGCTATGTAACACAACAATTGAGTAAAGGCACAATATGCCAAATTTATGATCTGGGACAATACTATGTCCATATAATGTATGTATAATGCATGGCCTGCTTATATACAAGTAGGATATTTTCCAAAAAGACATCATAGATCGACTATGTTTTAAAGATCTACTACCGTAAATACTGTATACCCTAAGTGGGGCAGGTTGTGAAACACAGCAATTAAGTCGAGGCATAATATGCTGAATCTATGACCTGTAACAATACTTGGTCTAAACATGTCTTGCTTGCAAGCAAGTAGGGCATTTTTTCACAAAAACACTATGGAATGACTACGATTCAGGGATCTACTTACATAAATATTGTTTCCATGTGAATTTAGATTACCAAAATGAATAAGAGGCCTTACCTAGATTAATAGCAATCAAGGCAAGTAGATCCTCTAGAAACACTGACACGAAGCGTCACACTAACTGATCATATTAGCATCTCTCCTTAGTGCTGTTTTTTACTGATTTATGTATTTCTAAGACGATTTGTAGATACTTCCTCCTTTTTACACTTTACCACCAATTCATCACGTCTGCACGTGATGTTCTCTTTTATTCATTAGAACCCGCCTTTACGGGATCTCCAAAGTGATATAATTTACATCTAGTGTCCTTATCTCCCTCTGTCTATTTGGTATACACGCATTTCGGCGAAGTATTTTTCAACGTGGGACATTTCATCGCCGACCCTTTCATCACCAACATTTTTTTTAAAACATTTCTTTTTAGGGGGGGTGTTTGTGCGGGTTGGGGTATGATTATTTAAGTAAGGGGCGGGTTTGGGGGTGCGCAGCCCCCCCATAAATAAAAAAAAAAAATGTTGGCGATGAAAGGGTCAGCGATGAAAAGTCAAACGATGAAATTTCGTTCGGCGAAATAACGTAGAACCGTCTATTTTATGACAGACACATGCAGACTGCATTATTTAATTCTTTTAGATCCTGTTAAATATACTTATCTTTCTTAGAACGGCTATTTGATAGCCTAGTGACCCTGTATACACACAGCCAAACTTAACCGGTTGTGTTTCTTCAATTGTATATATAATTGTATTATTCCTATCGCCATGTCTTGCTTACAAACGGAATAGGAGTGACCCCACATGCTTACATATAATTTTTATTTTTTAAATCATCTTTTTTTAACAGTTCTCCTCAATTGAATATATCTTTGCGCTACCAATTGTGCACTAGAGGATACCTCTTCTGCTTTATATACCCTCCTTTAAAAACCTTAATATAAGCAACACGATCCACGAATAAACTACAGATTGGGAATTATGTCATACGCGCATGTGCGTAATGACGTCACACGTTCACGTATATAAATACGGTCTGCCAGCTTGCATATGGCAGCCGCGTCTATTTGAAAAGTTGCTCGCTGAACACTTCTCCTGTCTCACATCACGACTCAGGACTCCCTAGTAAGTAGCTACAACCATTTAGACCCACTGATCTTAACTTATTTGATTCACTCCTTTATTGAGCATTATTTTCCTATTACTGTTGCAGACTACTTTCTGGTTAGCCTAAAGTTCCTTAGACTCTGCTTATTTACGCCCTGAGTGTGAAGACAGCTTATGCTTAAGTGATCTTCTCGAGTGATAGAAGCCCCACCTGGGATGCAAGTCTTTCCTCATTGGTAAGACACCTTCTCAGTATTTATTTTTACTACTTCGTTTCCATCCCCTTACTAAGTATACTCCTATTACCATTATTACAGATTGGTTTAGTAGTTATTAGTAACCACCTTTGGACACTACTTACCATTCCGGTTCTCTGGATAATCCAACATCTTCTTGTAAAACCGTCACCTTATCAAGAGGGACTCAGGTTCTCCCCCATGGGTAAGAGAATTTTCCATTTTTCCTTAGGTTGGACATAATTTCAGCAATAGAGTATTGTTCCTAAATAATACAAAATATATATCTCACTTACTTTAAATAGGGACTATGGTCTGACAATGTAAGAAAGGGAATTATTTACAAAGAAGTGTTCACAGACAACAGAGCTCCTCTCATACCTTTGTGCAACCAGGATCTCCAACTTCTTCCATATAAGTTATGGCTGACATATGGGTAACATCAGATGTTTGATACAATTGACAGTGGTTAACACTATAAACTAAAAGGACTAAAAACTATACTTACAGGGATACACTGGAGCTATCATGTCTCCTGTTTGAAGTCACAAGGTGACATTTAAATTTAGTGACAAAAATGTCACTGTTTCTTTATAACACTAAAAATCACAACTGCTCACGAGCCATGAACCATGCAATGATGAGATACTTAAGAATATGACTATGCCAATAATCAATGTAAATCAGAATATAATATGTTGAGTTATTCAATGATTATGTACAGGTTCTTTCACCCTAAACATTGGATTTTTTTCCTGAATAACGTGACAAGTTATAGATTTGCATGATCTCACAATAAGACAGAAAATACATATTGTAAACATTTTCTGATGAAAACTGTATATAATATTAATAGGAAATCTTGATTATTCTTATTATTTTTGTCTTGTAGAAAATGTTGAAATCATAAACCTGCCCCTGATGAAGAGTAGAACATAACTCAAAACGCGTTGGGCCTTTTTTTTAATTGTACAATACATTTTGTTTATCATTGAAACTATATCGTAAATGGAAATGTTCGTTTTTTTCTGAACTTGAATCTTACTTTGAAAAGCAATATTATAACTACACCTTTAAACCCCCCCCCATAAATATCCTTAAAAAAGGTTCTGCCACGTACTCTCATTTTGTGAGTGCGGGCTTTAGACCCTTTTTTGAATGCCCCAAGGCTTTGGCCATAGATAGTGTGCAGGGGATGCGGGTTACCTAATTAGGGAACTCTTTTGTCCAATCTGGCTACTGGCCATGACCACGAGGGACAACACATGGGGTTAAAGTAGGCATGTCCACCTGTGACTGGCTTTGTGGTAAAGTTATTTGAAATTGCGATAGATTTGAAAGGGAAGAAAAATGTGCTCATGGTAATAAGGTCATAGGGTTTTCTTTTCGCCTTCTATAGGCTTCCATGGAAAGCGAAGAGAGGCCCTGTATGGAACCCCGCCTTCCCTTTCCATGGTGGCCATCTTGGAAAAGGGTTTTCCTTCCTACATCTTTAGCACTATGGGTTCCCGCTTTGGCTTATGGCCTTCATCCCCCATTACAGGGGCTGGAATAGGGGGATAATGGTCCAGAGACCTCGTTTTCCATCCTCGCTTCGCTTGGACTGATAACTTGGGCTGCCGGGCCGGTATTCACCGTTCCAGTCCCTGGAACGGAGGATGAACGCCACAATATTCCCATTAGTATAACACAAAATGCAAATGGAAAAGTTGGAAAATCTTATTGAGTCTATGTACTTTACTGAGAAATATAAAGTAGATGGAGTCTATACGTAACAAAGATTTTTCATTGAATTTCATAGGTTTTTATGAGTGCAACTTAACCATAACGTCCCCTTAACAATGTTTTTTCATTAAATTTCATAGATTTTTATAAGTGCAACTTAACCATAACGTCCCCTAACAAAGTTTTTTAATTGAATATATATATGTATAAAATGCACCACGGGAGGATAGCTCAGGGGCAACGTGCTCAGCTTGGAAGCAAGACGACATGGAACAACACAGGTTTGATCCCCGGGTCCGCACTTAGAAACCTCTGGGTATTAAGCGCGTTATAAATATCATATCATCATATCACAATGCAATGCCTCCCCCTTATCTTTTACCACATTCAATGGTCTACTTACATCTGCTATTCAGCTTGAGTCCCTCAGCATCCACTTTCCCACAAATGACCAGTTTGATTTTAGTCCACGGTGCGCCTGCACGAACTGGACAGGAATTTCGTCAAAGGGGGGCCTGCCAACCAGATTTCAACACATGCTCTTTTACGCACCGTTCTCTCCAGGAAACTTTGCGAACATCTGACTAATGGTAAGAACAGGCGATCGTCCAGTGTCTGCATCTAGGCCTAGATCTAGGTCGTTAGACCAGAACCATCCACACTGCTACCAAATGTGCTGTAGCACTTTGAAGCATCCTCTATCTGCTAGATGGAATTACCAATAAACATCTCAAACTAAATAACCGGACAGACCCATGGATGGTACAATACTGCTTTAATCTCAAAGAAAGAAAGCACAGAGTTGTACAGCTATCAAAATAGATGCATGCATAATCACACTTCCTCTTGTGTATACAGAGTTTATATACTTTTTCGTACGTCATCTATGAAGTCATCCCACATGGCATTTTAAAAAACCTATTAACGGGAGGGATTGGATTAGGGGAACATATCTACTTATCGAATCATATTGTTAATATTTCATTGGCTGCCCCTTGTCTGTGGGACACGCCCTGAGCTACATCTACATACGTAGTATAATGATTATAGCGGAGGATATGGCAGCGGATTGGTAACTGCAACATTCGGCCTCATTACGAGTCCGGCGGTAGCCGTGCCGTAAAAACAGGCAGGCTGCCACCGGACTCGTAGTGAATTACCGGATCCAGACTTGCCGGAATCACCGGGACATTAGGACCCCGGTGATCCGGTAATTCCAGAGCAGGCATTCTGTTTCTCCCCATTCCCATGGAGTCCAATAGGACTCCATAGGAATGTGGACCATGGAAACACTGGCACCGTAATTAACGGTGCCGGTGGTTCCATTTCCGTCTGCAGGCAAGTGGCATTACTCCCGCCTGGCGGGAGTAAGGCCACCTGCCTGCAGAACTCGTAGTTTGCCAGTCCAGAAACCGTTGTTTCCGTACCGGAAACCTTGTAATGAGGCCCATTGTATGTAAAAGTGTGTGCCAGGTCTTATGATTTGTTGGCAGCCCCATCCAACATTGGACTTCCAGCTTGTTTAGCAGCACATGAGTAGAAACGAAACCTAGGTGCTCGAGATGCGTCAATTAATTTCTTGTTTTCCCAATAAGTTCATCATATGTCACAGACCCAATTCTTAGCCAAGGCCTACTGTTTGTAGTTGACCTCATAGTCTGCTCACTGTTCAGGAACTTTGAGGGAGTATGAACAGACCACTATCTCCATCTGGGTTTTAAGAAATAGCCCTTGTTTTCGACTTCTGAGTCGTGTGTTAGAAGAACACGGTTCTGTCCATTTCAGCCTCTTATTTAGGACTATTTGATTTTATTAAACAGGGTGCCATTACCCTCTCTGGCCTTTAGAGACTTGCTCACTCCACCTCACATAGGCTTTTTGCCCTTTGTGATTTTTCAGTACTTGGGCCTTGAAAATGTCATTGTCTCTCCTAATCTTAACAGAACTATGTCTTACGCACGTGGTCCACTCCTTGGACTCCCTTTGTGCCTTGCACCCATCTCTCGAACTAGCCTTCTTGATCTTCGGCCAAGGTACTCCCTTATTCTGCATGCAAACACAGCTTCTTCACCAGTTCTTCAATTTGCAATGCTACGCTCGTCTTTTGAGGTAACAGGGTTAATTCTTAACAGAGGCCGTCGTCCATTTTCTTCCAATGGCTGTCCTACACATTGTATGTATACCTCTTTTTAGCAAGCTTCTATGTATCTTTTCTACCTTGCAGTAAAGCGTATTTACAGTTATTGGACAGCACGTTATTTTATCTTCTTACATTCAAGATGACTTTGTCTTAAGGTACATATTTCTCTTTATGCTTCAGTTACATTGTCCACTTTAAGTATTTTCATATTGTTTCGGCATAGGTTCATACATCTCCTTTTTGACATTCTCTCATCTTCAGACTTTGTTTAGAGTTCATCCATATTACTCATAATTGCCTCCTGACATCTTGGTAGTGGGCACCCTTCCTGGTAGCATCCTTCCGCTGTCTCAACATGAGGGTATCTCCTGAATGGCTGTCTGAGTGCATATTGTCTTTCATACAATCGATGCGATATGGACATGTCGCTTAAACTTTTGCATTAGCTCCCAATTGTAGCTCTTCATCTGCTACTGCAATAGGACAGTGGTGAGGGGGCCAGAACCAGAGGGGAGGCATCCACCTGCTCCTCTACAGGTACACTTACTTGTGGCGTCCCACAGCAAATTCTCATCTCTCTTTGAAGGTCAATGCTTATATCGAACCTTCAACAGCCTGAATTAATTCTTCACCCATTTGAATGTATGCACATGATTCCCAGCTCTTTCTGGACATATCATCTATGGGATCGGATTAACACTCTGTTACACCCTTCCTTCAAAGCAGGGGAGTTGCTAGGGGGGGGCTAAGGGGGCTATAGCCCCTGATCTTTTGGTTGTAGCCCCGGATAGAATCTCAGGAGCTACAGCCAAAAGACTAGCTAGCCCCCAGTCCCAACAGTTCCGACATCAGCTTAGCCCCGGGTCTTTTCCAGACCTAGCAACTCCCCTGCTTCAAAGAATGCTAGATTGGACTCGACACAACTTGTGTCTGAATGCCGAGATAAAGATATGTTGTGTTTTTGGCTACCTGGGTCAGTGAACCTCCCTTTCAAGTGGCTCGTGCCCTGGTGAACCCCTCCCACATATGCTGCAAAAGCAAAGAATTCTATATAAAATTGAGGTCAGCCAAGTCCTTTTGGCCCTGCCCTGCTGGTGGACCCTTTTGGAAACATTCATTTCGCTCTCCTCACCGTGCACTGTGCAAAGGTTATGTTGCGCAACCTGCAGCATAGATGAATAACAGGAGAAGGGTTACATCCGGAGTGTATCCTCTAGCAAACACCAGGCAACTCCCCAAGGGGTTTCTATTAGTTCTGGATACAGATTCTTCAACATGTGATCACTTGGACAGCAAGGCAATGCCTATTTCATTGAGTTCAGATTGTCACCCCAGCCAAAGCAGGCCCTATCTGGGCCAGAAGTTAAACAGTTCTTGCCAGATTGGATAATTGCAACATAATGTACATGGGCCTCAGTGAACTAACTAGCTGCAACTTTCCCTAAACAAAAGTAGTGAGAATGGTTCTACGAAACACTGAGATGACCAGCTTTAAACGAGTTAAGTTGGCACTATTTTAAACAGAGCATTCTCTTCAAGACCTTGCGCACTGTCCATATTTATATATTGTTGTTTTTTTTACAAGGCACCAACCACAAATGCAGTCACTTCATAGCATCCATTAATACCCTACCCAGGGCGCTAGCTAACCAGCGAGCTCGGATTGCAGTCTGCATTCACTAGTATAAACTACCATTCTGAGCACACCCAGTGCTCCCCTCGCTCTCTGCCTCACTTGCCCCCACTCTCGATATCCCCTACAGTCCCTTTAGAAGCAGCGAAAAAGTACACGTGGGTGCTAAAGACTACAATAACTTAAAAGAAAAAAGATAAACTCACCTTCTGCCCGGCGATGGCAGTTCTTTGAGAAGGAGTCTGTTTTTAAAAATGATTACGTCAGTGTAATCAACATTGAAAACAGACTCCCTGTCAGAGATCTGATGTCGCTGGGTAGAAGGTAAGTGAGATTTCTTTTCCTTTCAATATAGTGCAGCCTTTAGATCTTGCACTGCAGTTTTGCAGTTGCTAATGGCGATATGACCCTCTGAGGTGGGAACTGGGCCGGTAACAGTACCGTCGTCCGTGCTAAGGGCCCTCGCTTCACTCTGGACCCTTAACTCAAGCAGCGGGCTGTTATCAGCAGGGTAACCAACCAAGAAGAAATGTATGATCCACCAAACAACTTAATCTCCACCCAGACATTCAGAAGGAACCAACATGGAGACAATACTCTGGCAATAGTGGGGTCCAATAATTCAAATAACTTGTTTGTATTTGTGTTTAAAAAGCAAACCGTTAGCTGCAAAGCAACAGAGCTATACTGCTCTTGTCAGAAAATCCAAAGCCCCACTCCTGCACTTATGTGCATCGACCTGCTGCTGCGCTCACCTGCATCCAGCCACTGCCAATCTGCGGCAAGGAACTCGGTTGTAGGCCACAGTTGTATAACTGAAGGCCATGATTGTACTGTGCTAGCTTGCCTACGATGAAGGGGCGCAAACGTGGATCCCCAAATGCCCATTCATTAAAGGGACCATTTCCATTTTCTTTACCTTAAACAAACTATTTGCACCTTGGACAAAATGCTGGGGTGCTAATAGCGTTTAGACAGCGTTCTGGGCTGGCTTGGCTGTTAACGGCCTCAAGGCCTAGCTGAGGGCTTGACCCAGCTTGCCTCGAGCCTGCGAGCTGTCAACCACCAAATCCATATGCAAACAAAAGGTATTAACGCCATATGATATGATAGGTTATTTCTAACGTGCTTAATACTCAGAGGTTTCTAAGCGCGGACCCGGGAACCTGTGTTGCTCTGTGTCATCTTGCTTCTAAGGCAAGCACGTTGCCCCTGTGCTATATGCAAGGTGCTAATAATGTAGACAGGACCCTAGACGAATATATCAGAATGCTCTCTCTGATACGCAGAGGACGAGAACATGATACATTCCTACATGCCCCACTGTATTTGGGAAGTGCTTGTCAATTTCTGTTTTCTCTGCATTCTGGGCCTTTGTTGTACTCAATTCCTACTTCTAAATCCAGGACTAAAAGTTGCAGAATTCAAAGAGAACAACAGAACTGGACAGTTACCTACCATATGTCATACGCCATGTTGGCGTATAATATGTGAGAAAGAAGCCTTAACAGTAAAATGGTCAAAGAATTCAAGGGGAGCCCCTTCTGGCTAATGGAAAGATTCCTGAAGTAGCTGCTCTCCTCTAGGAAGTCACTGACGGATAAGAAACTAGATACCAACATTCAGTAACATTTGCGGAGAGAACATTCCTGCAATATCCGGGCAGCAATGTCGGCGGTAAAACCTGAGAATAAAAACATGGGATAGGATCATAGGAACACGTGACTGACTGTCTGCAGATAATAATGAGCAGCATAATTATCCCCCTCCTTCCTCTCCTTCCCCTCCCCCCGCCTCCCATGGCTTTGCTGTGGAAACAAATCGCCTGCTGGGCTACTTCTGACTCATGGGGTTTCTAGGAACAAAAGTCAAGGTCCCCTGAGCAGACAGGTAGTTTGCTGAGCTAGGCCTCCGCACTCGGCAGCACAGCGCGCCTTTTTTCCGGGCCTGCTGACGGGCAAAGGAGCATTTCTAAAACGCGCCCTTCCTGACAACACGCGTTTGAGGGTGTGTCTTCTTCAACGTCATTCACACGGCACCTGTGTCTTTTATTCCCAAAAGGGCAGGTGACTCGCAGCTTTCAGCTCAAACCCTGTCACGAGCCGCCTCATCTCGTAGGCCCACCCCACCCAAAACAAACACAGACACACACCTGTCGGGTTAGAAGAATAGCGTTTTCGTCTCTTTCAAGTTTTATTGTTCTTTGTACAGTGAATGCGGATGTATATCGCCTCATTACCTACACATCCATCTTCCATCTCCCAGTACTTACTTTTGAGGGAACAGCCTCTATTATACGAACCTACTCTTCTAATTTAAGTGCCCCTCCCGGCCCTGCTGGAGGTTTCATACCTCATTCCACTCAGAATCCACAGTTACATTTTTCCTGTCCTCGACAGGGACCTGTAATCCTCTCACTGCTTGGCTTTGGGGGATAACGTTGGGTGGCCCAGATGAGTACTGTTTCATGCATGTGGGCAGAGGATGTGGAAAGCATGTGGGAAGTTGAGGCTTGGTGGCACGCTCGCCGGCCTTGGAAATATGCTGGTGCTGTTTGGAACAGCTGGGATGTCACCCCTGAGATTGAGTCACTCCCGGAGGAGGTGAGTTGCCGCTGATGGTGTGTGAGGGTAACCTGGTGTAGTGTTCCTGCTGCACAGAGGCTCCCTGTGCTATCTCCGACAATCTCACAGCACCTCCGTATGAAATAAGGCGCAGAGACAGTAACATGGAGCATGTCTCTATTCTATCCTCTCCTTTCCCCAACTGAACTTCCCCTTCCCTTTACGTCACTTCCCTCTCCACTCCCGGTGTCCCACCCCACATCCCGGACTATATTTCTCAACATCACCCCCCTCCCACCATGAAGCACTAGCACCGTTAGATTACCCCATTTCTTCAAGGAGTCTTCGAGGCTGTGTTCTCGCTCCGTTGGGGTCGCTGATACCTCACCTCCGAACGCTTAGATCTGGTATCAGACATCCAGTCACTTCGCTCAGCCCCTCACCATCGCCGTGGTAAGAATCATCAGGCGATTAGATAACTTCCCTGTAATGGGGCTTGCTTCTCCTTTGCTGGTTGTTTATTGATAGTCTTTTGAAGTGTGATGAGCTTCTTGTCACTTGCCGTTTATCTCATTCAGCAGTGATCATGGATGCTTTCTGTGCTGTGATGACCAAATGATCCTCGTGGAACACAGCAGTGTGTTAGCTGTTTCTCTGGTGTTTGACTACTACTGCCCCCCCCCCCACCTCCAATGATGAGCCTTTAACCTGCCTCCTGGTGTCGGCATAGTGTTTCATCTTTTCTTTGGAGTTTTCGTCCCTTTTCCTCATGTCGTCATCAGCTGCATATTTATCCCCTCACTCTTATGCTAGTCGAGTGCGAATGCTACAGCCAAATGTGCCCTTTGCGGTACACTTTCCTGTGGAGCTGTGTGCTCTGCTTCTGTATTCTCGCACTAGCTATTGTAACACTTGTTCGTATGGCGTGGTGTGCCGCTGTAGACGAGACCAGCTGCGCCTCTGGAAACTGAGAATACTCGTCCATGACTTCAAGTACATATTTCAGCCCCTTCAATAGGACCAAAAAAGCCAACAACGACCTCCTCCCACAACCCTTTTGGGAGTTCCGACATGTTCAGCGGTTCCAGGTGTCTGTGAGGCGTGATGAGGCAACACGTGGGGCATTCTCGAAGTAGATCCTCCACCATTGGGTCAAGCCTTGGGAACCATACCTTCTGTCTCAACATCCTCTTGGTGGAGATGATTCCTCGGTGACCTCATGATATGATAAGTCTTTTATGACACGCCTGTACACAAGTGTTTCTAGGCACGACAAGACAAGGGAGGTAAGACAGAGGGAGGACAATACAAATGATCTTACTAGGCCTTGTGACATTCAGATTGTGCAAGTGCTACAGCGCCAAAGTGGAGGGGGGAAACGGGGAAGTGCCAAGAAGTGCGATTAGGGCTGCAATGCTCTGAGTGAGTGCATCCAGGGCAGCGCGGCTCTGGATAAGTGCAAGGAGACAGGGGACTGTAGATGTTACCGTTACATCCCCTAAGTGCGCAGTGGGCTGGGGCAGTGCAGGGGAGTCTGATCATGGAGGAGCCTGGAACCCGTTATGCTCAGAGGGTAGCCAGGCAACCATTCAGTGCGGCAGACAGGTAGGTCAGCAGGGGAGGGGCAGCGAGAAAGAAGAGGAGAATATGAAGTTCTTGAGCTGCTTCCGGAACTTCAGGTGTTCCGGCTCAAGTTTGAGAGGGGCAGGGAGGCCATTCCAGAGGGAGGCACCTGCAGAAGAGACAGATATACCCCCCCCACTCTCTGACTTGCAAAGCGCCTGACCCTCAGAGAGTTGGAGGTAGTTTGAGCGAAGGGCTCGAGAAGGAAGGTGTTTTGGAAGAGAGCATTGGATGTAGTGCAGATCCCAGCCCCAGAAAGCTTTGTGGACAATGCAAAGGGTCTTGAACTTGATCCTTGCAGCCACTGGGAGCCAGGGAGAGATAGATTTCATGGCTGGAGAGATACAGTCCCTGGGCTTGAGGCCAAGGATGTCTTTCAGTTCTGTTCTGGATTAGTTGCAGAGGGCGGAGGTAGAGGAAGGCAGATTGAGAAAGTGGCTGTTGCAGTAGTCCAGCCTAGAGAGAACCAGGGCTCTGGAGACAGTGAGCTTCTGGGGGAAAGTGAGAAAGGGAAGAATACCTCTGAGGAGGTGCAGCTGGTAGTGGGATTTCTGGCAAGGTCTGAGATGTGACGAGAGAAAGAGACACTGGAGTCAAAGATAACACCAAGGTTTTTTGCCTCACAGGAAGGCAAAGAAAGAAGGCCCAAGGAGGTTGGCCAGAGTGAGACGGGGGGAAAGCGGGAGCAGCGGTCCCAATGAGAAAGATCTCCGTCTTACTGGCATTAAGGCAGAGATCGTTGGGGGTGCACCAATCCTGAATCACGGATAGACAGTCAGGAATGAGCGAGAGAGAAGAGGAGGTGGAGGGGAGCCTGAAAGAGAGCTGGGTGTCATCCGCGTAACACTGAAAGAGGAGAAAGTAGAGATCAAAGGGGCCAAGTAAACATTAAAGAGCGAGGGTGAGAAGTTAGAGCCGTGGGGGACATCACATGTGGAGGTGGTGGAGAGACGGGACCCCAGTTGGACCTGGGAGTGCTGGTCTGAGAGGAAGGAGGTCAACCACTACAATGCCTGATCCGTGATGCCCAGGTTCTCACAGGGTCAACTGATCAGGAGGGTGTGATTGACTGTGTCAAAGGCAGAGGAAAGGTCAAGGAGTATGCAGACAGAAGGAAGTCTGGATTCAAGATTAGAGAGCAGATTTTCACGGGCGTTCAGGAGAGCAGTTGCTGTGCCTCTGGCTGCTCTGAAGCCAGACTCATGGTCATGAAGACAACCAACAGATTAAATATGGAGAGTAAGCTTGGAGATGGGCAGATTTTCCAGGTGTTTGCACAGGAAAGGAGTAAAAGAGATCGGGCGATAGTTTACCGGACAGGTAGGACCGGCAGAAGACTTTTTAAGGAGGGGGTTCACAAGGGAGTGCTTGAGGAGAGAGGGGAAATATCCATTGGGGAAAGAACGATTGCAGAAATCAGCCAAGGCTGGATCCAGGGTGTCAATGTGGTCCTTGATGGTTCTAGAGGAGCAGGGGAGCACCTGTTTGGATGACACTTTCATAGATCGGACTTGTCTAGAAACCTTGTCAGGTGTTGTCAGGGAGAAAGAGGAGAAAGGAGGAGGAGAATGGGAGGAAGCCGGAAGGGGGCCAAGAGAGGTGGAAGGAGAGGAAGAGGAGAGTGGGGACAGGCTGTCCCGAGATTTCGTGGTGAAGTGAGCAGCCAGAGCCATACAGAGAGCCCGTGAGGTAGCAGGAGAGGTGGAGACTGCAGCAGGATTGGCCATTTCCTTGCAGATTTGAAAGAGTTTGGCTGTGTTGTTAGAGGCTGCAGAGGTGCAGGCTTCGATGTGGACTCTCTTCTTGGACAGGACAGAGAGTCTGTATTGCGTTTAGAGCAGGTGTCAGGCCAGTTTTTCAGAGGATGTGCTCGAAGCCCTCCATTTCCTCTCAGCCACTCTGCACTTGTGTTCAGGGTGGTGAGGTCAGAGTCATACCAAGAGTTGCACTTGGAGGTAGGTTTCAGGTGGATTCTCATGACAGGGGCAAGGATGTCCAGAGTGTTTGAGATTGAAAGATGCAGGTTAGAGAGGGCTGTGTTAGAGTGTGATTCAGCCACAGGAATAAGGGGAGCAGACAAAGTACTGGCAAAGGCATCAACTGACACACACTTCATGGGCCGAATGACCAAGAAGATAGGTGGCAGTACAGGGGTGGGCTTTGTCTGACAGACAGGGAGTTTCAGGTGAGAGGAAAGCAGAAAGTGGTCAGTTCAAGAGAGAGGAACGGTGAGAGGGTTAGAGAGGGGGATGTCTGAGGAAATGGGAACATCCAAGGTGTGTCAGACAAAGTGTGTCGGGCCAGAGGGTACAATGGAGAGAGAGAGAGAGAGAGAGAGAGAGGGACTGTCGCCGAGGTTGTGAAAGAGCCCAGAGGAGGGATTAGAAGCATCCAAGTGGATGTTGCTCTGAGGAGAAGTTGAGAGGTAGAGGCAAAGAGAGAAGAGGAGAGATCAGCCCACTCTGAGTGGAATATGGCAACCTGGCCAGGTGGACTGTAGATGGTGGCCAAAGTTAGAGAGAGGCCGGTAAAGATAGAGAGCTTGCAGACCAGGAATTCAAAGGAGGAGTAGGCCTGTGTAGGAATGACAGAAGCAGGGATCCACTCCGGAAAGATCAAAGCTACTCCACCTCCAGGTCGGTTGGCTCTGGGCTGTCAGGTTCCGACCTGGTCAGGTGTCTATTCGTTCTTTTTCTCACAGAAATAAACAACAGAGCGTGAAGCAACACTCTCGCCATACCCGAATCCATAAGATCAGTGGATACGGGTTGCCATGGTGACTTTGGCGTCCATTATGTCCTCCGCACTACGGACTACGTTAGTGACGTGACTTCCTATATAAACACTTCTGGGTTGTTCGTTCTTCACTTCTGATTTTATAATCAGCCACAACTACGTCTTGTGTATCTTGTATTCCTGTGTGCTTTTGCCTTGCCTTTGTTCCTTCCCCACTTCCTTGGTATCCTTGTGACCCGAACCGCTTACTTACAATCCCCTGCCTGCTGATTTGGATTTGTTTGCCTTCACGTATACCGAACCCGGAACTTTTACTCACAATTCCCTGCCTGCTGATTTGGATTTGTTTGCCTTCACGTGTGCCGAACCCGGAACGCTTACTTACAATCCCCTGCCTGCTGATTTGGATTTATTTGCCTTCACGTGTGCCGAACCCGGAACTCTTACTCACAATTCCCTGCCTGTTCAATTGGATTTGTTTGCCTTCACATGTGCTGAACCCGCAACACTTACTTACCATCTCTTGTCTACTGGATTGGTGTGGTTTCACCTTCTCAAGGAATACCTCATCTTGGTCCTGAAAGCTTACCAGTCACACCCTAGTGTACTCAGAAGGAAAGCGCTAAACATAAGACTGCCATCCTGCGCTAAGTCGTTAGGCGTCCTCGTGCTGGTGGGATAGGATTGGGACTAGAGACTCCCTCATTCCATTTAGGCGTCCTCGTGCCATCGGTTCAGGTACTATTACACTGGGTGTTTGCTTGGTATCCCGTCTATATCAGGACCAGTGGTAAGCCTCCAGCTTCATTGCATCCTACTGTTCTTACAATCTGTTTTAAAGCCTCACCTCCTTTCTTATATTTTCTTAGCCTACATCTTGACCCAGTCTTGTCCGTTCTTTTGATCAGAGCACCCCGGAATTCTTTCTCATCTGGTCAGTTATCATTGACTATTCCTTCTTACCTAGTGTATTGTTTATTGGCTCTGTGATCTAAATTGTTCATCTTGTTTTTCTGCAGAGCCTGGTCGTTCGTGTGGTGTTCCTTACCTTTCAACTAATAGATCCCTCTGTATTTACCTTGTGTGTTCAGAGGGTTACATTTGTAGAAAGAATTCTGCGTCTACACTACGGGTCCAAGTTTGGTTCCATCATTACAGATTCTGAGAATTCTGAGATAATCAGAAGCCACAATTATGGACGCCAACGAGTCCATGGCTGCACTAATGCAAACCCGTAGCAGAATTGCATACTGACATGCAGACAGCTCATGCTACCACTCAGGCACGCATTGATGGGCTTCAGGCATTGATACCGGCAACGGAACAGCACCCACCCCAGGCACCTGCTGCTGGTTCCGGGGAACCTGTTCCCCAAGTGGCGCCTACTTCTTTCGGTATATATGGCCACGCCGCACCCATTAGCTCCACCTGAGCAATTTCATGGAGATCCTAGGGTTTATAGAACATTCCTGAACCAGTGTTGTTTACACTTTTTGTGTCATCCTAATGCTTTTCCTGATTCTGCTACTAAGGCGGCTTTCGTTCTTTCTCATCTAGCCGGTACCTTTGTTGGAAGGTGGTAGTCCTCTGTTGTTTGACTTTGATGCCTTTTTAGAGGCTATGAGCTGGGTTTTTGACACACGATATAAGACCCAGGCCACGGAGTTAGAACTTTTGGGTTTACAACAAGGGGACACACCTCCCCTTTCCTATGTCACCAAGTTTAATGAGCTCATTGCTGAAACTGGTTGGCCCGAGGACAAGAAGGCCTCATTGTCCTATAAAGGTCTTTCGGATACGCTCAAAGATACCCTGGCGACGGTCCCGGTGGTACAAACTGCCTTCCATGACTTATTGGATTTGGTTCTCCAAGTTGATGCCTGCACAGCAGAAAGAAAGGGGGAGAAAAGAGCCCAAATCCCGGTTCTTATTCCCCGGTTCCCACGGCCACCAATCAGCCTGAACCAATGCAGATTGGTGCCCTACGAGGACCATTGACCTCTCATGAGAGAGAAAGGAGACACACTGAAAACCTATGTTTCTATTGTGGTTCTAACGAACATTTTCTAAAGGCATGCCTGAAAAAACCTGAGAAGTCGGGAAATGTGAAAACTTGGTAGTGGAAGGAGTCCATCTTCTGAGTTCTGTATCTGTGGACTCCACTATGCTTGTTCCAATCACATTTCCGGCAGCTTTCAAATCTTTGACGGGTTCATCTTGGTCCGGTAACCCTGTGGTTGATTCAGGAGTTACAGGGAATAATATAGATATTGTATTTGCCCAGGAAAACAAGGTGCCTCTTGTGGCTAAAGATCACCCCGAGCTAGTCAATGCTGTAGATGGTAGCACCTTGTTATCCGGTTTAGTCACCCAACAAACAGTGCCTCTGATCATGACTTCGGACTCAGGACACTCTGAAACCATTTCTTTTGATGTCATTACAGCTCCCCAGTTCAGAATGATATTGGGCATACCATGGTTAAAATTGCATAATCCAAACATTGATTGGATTAAGGGGGAAATCGTTTTTTTGTCTTCATATTGTACAGAACATTGCTTCTTGTCTCCAGATATCTGTGGGAATCCCTGTCAATCCTTATTGGGAGTTGCTTCCACTGTGGGCGCTGTTTCGGTGGTGCCATTGTCCCGTGAGTATTCAGCGTATAAAGATGTTTTTTGACCCCAAAGGCGCAGAAGTGCTTCCTCCACGTAGGTCTTATGACTGTCCCATCGACATCATACTGGGGGCTAAAATACAGAATGGTAGAATCTATTCTTTGACCCAGAAAGAGGACGGAATCCTGAAGCAATACATTGAGAAATCTTTAAGTACAGGGTTTATTCGACCCTTGCATTCTCCTGCGGCTTCACCCATGTTTTTTGTACCTAAAAAAGAAGGAGACCTATGTCCTTGTATTGATTACCAAGAACTCAATGCTACAAAATCAATATCCCATTCCTCTGATCTCAGTCTTACTCGATCAATTAGGCACCTCCAAAGTCTTTACCAAGCTCAATTTAAGGGGGGCTCATAGTTTAGTCCGAATGAGGTCTGGCGATGAGTGGAAGACAGCGTTTAAAACTAAGTATGGTTTATTTGAATACTGCGTTATGCCATTCGGCCTCAGTAATGCCCCCACCACATTCCAACACTTTATCAATGATGTGTTCAAAGATATGTTGGACAAATTCGTTGTGGTGTAGCTGGATGATATTCTTGTATATTCACCTGATTATGATTCTCATGTACCCCATGTTTCATCCGTTCTACAACGGCTTAGAGAAAATCAATTTTATGCCAAAATAGAGAAATGCATTTTCCATGTCTTTTCGGTTGAGTTTCTGGGCTACGATATTACAGACCGTGGTATAGAAATGAGCAATTCCAAAGTTAAGGCTAGTCTGGATTGGCCAGTCTCTGCTACCCTGAAACAACTTCAGTAATTCCTGGGTTTTGCTAATTTTTACCGGCATTATATCAGATCCTTCTCTTCTATGGCCTCACCTTTGACTTCTCTTACCAGTTCCAAGAACGCTTTTGTCTTTAATGATGCAGCTCAAGAGGCTTTTGATCAACTCAAATCGGCCTTCACTACGGCCCCAGTATTACTACATCCTAACCCTGCTTTGCCTTTTATAGTCGAAGCTGATGCCTCTGATGTAGCAGTTGGGGCCATCCTTTCACAGGAATGTCCGGATTCAGGGAATCTTCACCCAGTGGCTTTTCATTCCAGGAAATTAACCTTGTATGAAGCTAATTACACCATTACCAAAAAGGAACTACTCGCAGTTTGAGATGCCTTTTTAGTCTGGCGGCATAATCTTTTGGGTACATCAGTACCGGTGCAGGTATTTACTGATCACCGTAACCTCCTTGCCCTGCAATCAGTAAAATGCACTTCCACGCGACACGCTAGATGGCATGAGTTTTTCTCCATGTACCATTTTGAAATAACGTATAGACCTGGTTCCAAACATTCCAAGGCCAATGCACTGTCACGTATACATGGTGTTCAAACAAGGGACCATGAAGGTGAACCTCTCCTGTCTTCCCAACAAGTTGTTTGTGCTTGTGTTGTACATACCCCTCTACGCACTTCTCTTTTGAACTGGGTATTTAATAACCCAGCAATCTTTCAGGAATTAGGGTTCACCATTCGCAATGGCTTACCTTATCATATGGGTTTTATATATCTTCCTGACCATGAGACCCAGAAAACCGCACTCCGCTGGTGCCACGATTCCAGTTTTTCTGCGCATCCGGGGATACGGAAGACACTTGAGCTATTACAGTGTTGGGGGTCGTCAATGAAGGAAAACGTCATGAAGTACATTAAATCCTGCGCTTTTTGCGCTCAGTACAAAGACGTACTCTCCAAACCCATAGGTCTCTTACACCCTTTGCCGGTCCCGGATCATCCCTGGGAGATGTTGTCCATGGACTTTATCGTCGAGCTACCAAACGATCAAGGTTATGATTCTATCTGGGTAGTGATTGATTCATTCTCCAAGATGGCTTTGTTTATTCCTTGCAAAGGTCTTCCTAGTTGATATGTTCCTAAGGCAGGTGTATCATTTTCTTGGTTTACCACAGATCATTATATCCGATCGCGGTACCCAGTTCACCTCTAAATTCTGGAAAGCCCTCACTAACTCTCTAGGTATCGAGGACCATTTTTCTATGGCCTATCATCCACAGACGGACGGTCAGACAGAACATCTGAACGCCACGCTTGAGCAATACCTATGGTGTCTTATACTACAGCATCAAGATACCTGGTTGTCTGTTTTGGTTATGGCAGAATTTGCATATAATAATTCTTTGCATACCTCTACCGGTACTACTCCATTCTTTGCTATGTATGGTCGACATCCCCGTACACTTCCTTTGGAACCCACAGCTTCACCAAACAGCCCGACTGCTGTGGCCTGTGTTCGGGTTCCGACGAAGATCCGAAATTCCATTTCTGCGCAGCTGCATGCAGCTAAAGTTCGGCAAAAGAAACATGCTGATTTACACAGGTCCCAGGCTCCTTGTTATAAGGTGGGTTCAAAAGTATGCTTGGCTACACGGAATCTACGTCTCCCAGGACGTCGGCCTCTTCTTCCTCGGTATGTGGGTCCATATCCGATTACTGCTCTTGTGAATCCTGTCACTGTGTGTCTGGCCTTACCTGCCTCTTGGCGCATTCATCCTGTCTTCCACGTTTCGCTATTGAAACCCTTCCATCCCGACACTCGGTTACCTGATCGTCCTCCTCCTCTTACAGTACAGAGTTCAGAGGAATATGAAGTCCGGCGTATCCTAGATCTAAAGTGTCCCGGGGTGTACGCCTTTACTTAGTGGATTGGAAGGGATATAGTCCTGAAGACAGAACCTGGGAGCCAGTTAGAAATATCCATGCCCCCTTATTGGTTTTTCGTTTCTGGTCCGCTCGGAGGAGGGCATCTTTGAGGAGGGGAACTGTCAGGTTCTGACTTGGTCAGGTGTCTACTCGTTCTTTTTCTCACAGAAATAAACAACAGAGCGTGAAGCAACACTCTCGCCATACCAGAATCCATAAGATCAGTGGATACGGGTTGCCATGGCGACTTTGGCGTCCATTACGTCCTCTGCACTACAGACTACGTTAGTGGCGTGATTTCCATGGTAACCTATATAAACACTTCCGGGTTGTTCATTATTCGCTTCTGATTTTGTAATCAGCCGCGACTACGTCTTGTGTATCTTGTATTCCTGTGTGCTTTTGCCTTGCCTTTGTTCCTTCCCCACTTCCTTGGTATCTTTGTGACCCAAACCGCTTACTTACAATACCCTGCCTGTTGATTTGGATTTGTTTGCCTTCACGTGTGCCGAACCCGGAACGCTTACTCACAATTCCCTGCCTGCTGATTTGGATTTGTTTGCCTTCATGCGTGCTGAACCCAAAACTCTTACTCACAATTCCCTGCCTACCGATTTGGATTTATTTGCCTTCACGTGTGCTGTACCCGGAACGCTTACTCACAGTTCCCTGCCTGCTGATTTGGATTTGTTTGCCTTCATGCGTGCCAAACCCCAAACTCTTACTCACAATTCCCTGCCTGCTGAATTGGATTTGTTTGCCTTCACGTGTGCTGAACCCGGAACACTTACTTACCATCTCTTGTCTACTGGATTGGTGTCATTTCAACTCCTCAAGGAATACCTCATCTTGGTCCTAAAAGCTTATCAGTCAAACCCTAGTGTACTCAGAAGGAAAGCGCTAAACTTGAGACTGCCATCCTGCGCTGAGTCATTAGGCGTCCTCGTGCCAGCAGGATAGGATTGGAACTAGAGACTGCCTCATTCCGTTTAAGCATCCTCGTGCCGTTGGTTCAAGCACTAGTACACTGGGTGTTTGCTTGGTATCCCGTCTATATCAGGACCAGTGGTAAGTCTCCAGCTCCATTGCATCCTACTGTTCTTACAATCTGTTCTAAAGCCTCAGCTTCTTTCTTATGTTTTCATAGTCTACATCTTGACCCAGTCTTGTCCGTTTTTTCGACCAGAGCCCCCCGGAATTCTTTCTCATCTGGTCAGTTATCATTGACTATTCCTTCTTACCTAGTGTATTGTTTATTGACTCCGTGATCTAAATTGTTCATCTTGTATTTCTGCAGAGCCTGGTCATTCGTGGTGTTATCTTTCAACAAATAGATCCCTCTATGTTTACCTTATGTGTTCAGAGGGTTACATTTGTAGAAAGAAATCTTTGGCTACACTACGGGTCCAAGTTTGGTTCCATCATTATGGATTCTGAGAATTCTGACATGGGCAAAGAGAGGATTGTGTAGCCATCAGCGAGGAGAGTGTCAAAACGTGTGACATAGCTGGCCATAAACCATGTCTCGGTGAGAGCGAGGACATCCACGTCAAGTTCTTTAAGGAGGTGGCAGATGTCAGAGGAGTGTTTGACAGCAGAGCAAGAGTTTAGAGTAGCGACAAGGAGCAGGTTGACACATTTTAAAGACTTCCAGAGTGTGGTACAGGCATGAGCTATAACCAGCGGAAGACGCAGAAGGGCCCGAGAGTAGGCAGAGGTGGTAGCAGGAGGTGGCAGAGGAACAAGAGAGGAGGAGAAAGGTGCCAGAGAGGTGATAGAGGAAGGGGGTGGCAGAGGAGCCTCAGAGGTGCTAGTAGGAGTAGCAGGCGAAGGAAGGAAGTTGATAAGACATAGGAAACACCTATCAAAAAGGAGGAGATTGGGATGAGGGCCGAGGACTAAGATGGTGCCATTTAGATAGATTTTAATGATGGGCTTGGAGGATTGGAAGGAGGCCAAGAGGACCTCCCACCGGTGCCACCATTAGTGGGAGAGGAAGAGCTAGGAGAGAGAGCCGAGACCATATCAGGGGTCCATAGGTCTGGTGAGGGAACGACAAAGAAAATTTTGGTGTGAGTCTGTCTGGAGGAAGCACTGGTGTAGGTATCAGCAATAGGAGGCCTGCGTTGGAGACCAGGATGTCCCTCTTGAACATCTTCCTTCCAGACTTAGTGAGAGGTGTGAGAATCCTGAGGGTGGTTTCATATATAGACCCCAGGGATTCTTTGTTCAGGAAGCCAGGGTACAGCCCTCGCCATTGGAACCAGACCCTGGGGGTGGACCAGTGTGGGAGGATCACCTGGACAGAGGGTCCTTGGGGACTGTTGGAGGAATACTGTTATGACTTGAGGTCCACATGGATTATAATGCCTCCATCCCCAAGTACCAGTCAGAGATGAGTAAAACTACTCGCTGACCAGTTATTGGGGCCGCAGGAGATAGGCAGGAGCAGGTAGCACCGGGTCCCGGGGTGGCTGAAAAGAAAAGCAAAGTTAGAATACAAATCTAAGAATACTGCAATGACTAATGATGTAGTGGAAATTAATAAACACCTACCCCAAGGATAACAGGTGCTAGCGTGGAACCTAACTGCTCCTGTCTGGAGGAATGGAGAACGGGATGTTGATAATCTTTAGAAAGCTAGAGCCTCTTGTGTTCCAGGAGATTAGTCCCAGGCCATTATGCCTAAACTATTTTGATCCTCACCTAACTTCACGAGAATTTGGGAAATGATCTCAGGAAGTTTTGTAATTAGATTTTCATTAAGATTGAGACTGAGGATCGGGATCCTTGAGTGTGCTGACCCTGGACCAGCTGGTCCTCCAAAGCTTGGACTAACTTCTCTGTTTGGAGAAGTGCAGGAGTAGTTTCTGTCTCTATCTTCCTCTTCTCGCTCAAACACCAAGAGGCCTGATCTGGCCAGGTCGATTTTATTCCTGATAATTGCCTGATGGGCTCTTCTAGAGACAAGGCCGACCTCCACAAGAAATCTGTCATTCGCCACTGGAAATTTGACATATTCAATGTCATCTGACGAAAAAAGAAATAGATTGTAATTTTTTCTAATTTCCGTCAACAGTACTGATCTGCAGAGTGATGTATACCTATTAGGTCTTTCCAGTCTTAGCCAGATCCTGGGAATTGAGAAGTCAGCTATTTCCGGTTCTGTAGCCCTCGCAGGTGTGGAGAGAAGAGAGCTCTCAAGTTCATCTTCCACTACTCTGGTGAATGAGCGCAGCTCTAGGCTTGATGATTTTCCTATACCGTTCCGACAGACCACTTCATTAGGCGTGGGTCTAGTAAATGCGTTGTCGAGGGTAGGCCTGGGCTGGAAGGAGGAGACCGTTGGAGTTTCCACAGCCGGGTTCGCGATGGTGTTTAGACTGGTAGGCGCCGGTCTAGTGTTGCTTGCACATTGTCATGATCTCTGCATCCAAAAGGTCAGGGTTTTCCCAACTCCCTTGGAAGCAGATCCATAACCCAGGTTCCGAGTGCCAACCAGTCCCAATTGGGACCTTTTGGACCCAGTCCTGGCGCCAGTGGCACCAGGCTCATAAATATGCCCAGTCCCAGCGCTGGAAGCGCCGGGCTCATAATACTTGGGTGGACTTACCTGCAGCAGACCATGCTGCTTACTTGCCTGCCAGTTGAGCCTCTGATCCTCTTCTGTTTGGAACTACTTTTCCTGTTGGGTGGGGCAGGAGCCACTCCCTAGATTCAGAACACTGGAACTCTTCTGGAAAGCAGGAACTCTTTTCTTACCTAGGCGTGGCTGTGGAAGGAGACACCTAAGCACTACAGGAGGCTATTTAAACCACACCCGATGGATGAATCTTGCTTTGCGTTATTCTGCATCCTCTGCAGCAGAACGCTCATCGTGTCTTCTGCATCTGATCCTGGGCCTAAGGAAAAAGGCTTACCATCCTGAATCCAGTCTTCAGCAACACCTATAAAGACAAGAAAGAACAGGTTAGCATTACGGTCTTCAGTGACAGCTCTTCACTTACCTGGTCCATCGGCTGTCACCAACGCCTCGCGCTGCATTCCGGCATCTGAAAGACAAAGGCTTACCTACTCTTCGTGCGCTCCGGAGGTCTTCACACTGCATTCCGGCATCTGAAAGACAAAAGCATACCAACTCTTCGCAAGCTCCGGAGGCCTTCGGCGCTGCATCCCGCATCTGAAAGACAAAACAAGGTGCGTTTAAAGACATTGGGGAACTTTAATACTCACGTGCCATTACTCCTTTCCACATCTAACCCAGTGGGTATTCCGGCACCCTGCAGCCGCTCCGAACTTGTACCTGCAAAATAAAAAGACAGTTAGAGCGCATCGTGAAGCAGGCAACAAGCGCTTACTTACGTGCTTCCAGGCGGTTCTATTCATCACACGGGCTCCATCTTCAACTCACTTCAGCCCATCATCCGCCATCGCCGGAACCCTGCAAAACAAGAAACATCATTACTAAAGACTTTATAGACATTAAAATTACTCGACACTTACCGTTCGTGCATTAAACGACGGACAGCAGTCCTCTGAAGTCAAGAGGCCTGCTCCCTTTATCCAGTGAAGAAACTGGTTACAGCACCCTGCCCCGAGGCAGATGGAGAGCACGGCGTTCACTTACCTAAGGTGAGAGCGTTAACCTTTGGGGTTCTACAGGAGAAGAGAAAGGGAAGAAGAGAGAGACATTCAATAACCCAGTTCCTTAATCCCATATTTTCTATCTGCAGACATCTTACCCTTCGAGTCAGACATACAGTGCACAGAGGTCCAGCCCAAAGAGCCAGCCGTGTGTTACACATCACCTTTGAAGATACGGTATACGCCCAGTCAAGACCGGCGCCTCTACGGGAATCAGGTGAGCGTTACAGAACGCAAAGCCTACCACAAAACTCCCGTCCAGGCGCTATGGAAACCTCGGATACCGACCAGCTAGCCCAGTTACTTGGGGAACTAAGGGCAGAAGTGCATGCAGCCCGTCAGGAAACGAACGCTCTAAGAAGGGAACTGATTATTTCCAAGGAGCGAACAGATGGTCTCGCTAGACAATTGCTACAGTCACAAGCCGGACAGACCCCGTTACCCGCATCTGGGGGAAATCTTCCTTCTACATCCTCTATGAATCCAGTGCAGATCAACCTACCTGGGAATGTACCTCTGGCTCCGCCCGAACGATTTTCTGGTGACCCAAAGAGGTTTGCAGTATTTATCAATCAGTGCCGGTTGCATTTCTTATGCCGGCCAGCAGCCTTTCCAACTGATCAAGCTAAAGTAGCTTTCGTGCTTTCGTACATTAGTGGCAATGCGGCAGACTGGTCGATCCCTCTAGTAAATCAAGATGATCCGGTCCTCCATGATTTTCAAGCTTTTCAGCTCAGTATGGAAAAACTGTTCGCAAGACATTCACAGGGGCAGGCCTTGGACAATGAGCTTCTTTCGTTGCGACAAGGTAATCAAGACCTTTTGGCTTATATTGCGTCTTTCAACAGACTGATAGTGGAAACTCAATGGCCTGAGGACAAAAGGATTACGCTGTTTTATAGAGGTCTACGTGGAGAGCTCAAAGATGTGTTAGCCCAAGTAGTGAATCCCCCACAAGATTGTTCGGACTATATAGACTTAGTCGTTCAAATAGATCACAGACTGCAGAACAGGAAGGCCGATCATTCCAAGTTTGATGCTCAAGTATTTTCCAAACCGCCAACTCCTTCCAAAGGAGTAGACTCCGGGGAACCCATGCAAATAGGGGGTCTGAAAGGTCCTCTAACACAAAAGGAGCGGGAAAGGAGAAAACAGTTGCAATTATGCCTCTATTGCGGAAACCCAGGGCATTTTCTTCGAGACTGTCCGGTGAAACCTGCCAAGAAGGCAGTAGGAGCTGCAGTTACCAAAGTTACAAACTCTGAGCAGGGAAACGACCTCGCCCGACAAGAATAGAGGTCCTCTTGCCGAGCGTGAAAACCAGTTCCGTGACCTCGCATTTCGTGATACCTATGGTCCTCATTAGCCCTGATAATCCAGATCGATTACATGCAATTGAAGCTTACGTCGACAGCGGTGCCATCGGCAATTATGTGGATCATGAAATGGTTTTGAGGATGAATCTAACTCTTTGTCCCAAGGCTGTAAAGGACGTCATTACTACGGTGGATGGTACAGAGATAGCCTCCGGGCCAGTAACGCATACCACTCAAGAGGTGACGCTAGTAAGTCAAGATGGACACCATGAGAAGATCGTGTTCGATGTGATCAAGGCCCCTCAGTTTCAGATTATTCTAGGAATACCTTGGTTAGAGAAACACAATCCTCTGATCGATTGGCGAGCAAGAACGGTCCAGTTTCCAGAATGTGTCTCTACTTGTCACCCTCCACCTGGTGTTGCACTGGCAGCAATTTCTTCAGAGACTCCCCAGTTACCTCCCGAATACCTAGAATACCAAGATGTTTTCCGGAAGGATCAGGCTAACTCTCTACCTCCTCATAGGTCTTATGACTGCCAGATAGACCTGATACCTGGATCTACTCCTCCTTGTAGTAGAATTTATGCCCTCACCGAGCCTGAGAACCTTCACCTTCGTCAATACCTGGATCAATACCTGGCAAATGGGTTTATTCGTCCTTCCAAGTCCCTTGCTTCTTCAGCTTTGTTCTTCGTTCCAAAAAAGGAAGGAGACCTTAGAACTTGTATAGATTATCGCTCCCTGAACCAGATCACCGTTAAGAATAGATATCCGTTACCTTTGATCCCTGAACTCCTGGACAAAGTCAGAAAAGCATGCATATATACAAAGCTGGATCTTAGAGGAGCTTACCACTTGGTACGAGTAAAAGAGGGCGATGAATGGAAGACGGCCTTCCGCACCAAGTATGGGCTATTTGAATATCAGGTCATGCCCTTCGGACTTTGCAATGCCCCAGCCGCCTTTCAATATTTTATGAACGATGTCCTCAGAGAGCTCATAGATGTGTGTGTTGTTGTTTACATTGACGACATCCTCGTTTATTCTTCATCGGAATCTGAACATCGGAAACACGTGAAAATGGTCCTCGAAAGATTGCGTCAACACAAACTTTTCGCTAAATTGGAAAAATGTGTTTTCAACGTGACTGAAGTTGAATTCTTGGGATTCATATTATCACCTGGCGGAGTGCGTATGGATTCAAAGAAGGTCAATGCAGTTCTCAAATGGCCATCACCATCCTCCGTAAAAGGTGTGCAAAGCATGTTAGGCTTCGCTAACTTTTACCGCAGGTTTATCCCCAAATTCTCTCGAATAGTCCAGCCCATCACTGCCTTGTTAAAGAAAAACAAAGTTTTGAATGGTCTACCGAGGCGGTACAAGCTTTCCAGGATTTGAAGACTAAATTTATCTCTGCACCAATCTTAAAACACCCTCGCCCCGACCTCCCCTACATCGTGGAAACTGATGCTTCAAGCCTTGCCATGGGGGCAGTTCTATCACAAAAGGACCCGGTAACCAATCAGTTGCATCCCGTGGCATTTTGGTCCCGCAAATTCTCGCCTCCTGAAATCAATTACACGATTACTGACAAGGAACTTCTGGCTATCAAGTCTGCCTTTAAGGCTTGGCGGCATTATCTGCTGGGGGCCCGACACACCGTTACTGTGATTACGGATCACCGAAACCTGCAATATTTGAAAACCGCAAAAGCCCAATCCTCTAGACAACTCCGTTGGGCATTATTCTTTGCCGAGTTTGACTTCATAATTACCTATCGACCTGGTACAAAGAACGGTAAAGCTGATGCCCTTTCTCGGATGGGAGTGGAAGAACACTTGATCAACCCTAAACCTGTACCAATCATTCCCGAACAAAGAATTCTGGGTGTAATCGCCACAGAATCCATAGAGGAAGTTAAGGATAAAGCCTGGCAACTTGTAACTCCAGCAGACATACAGCATTGGCATCTGCAGGGAAAGGACTTTGCAGTAAAGGACAACTTATTGTATTTCCAAGAACGATTATACCTATCCAGCACAGATTTACAGAAAAAAGTAATCTCTTGTTATCACGATTCTTTAATGGAAGGACATCCCGGTATGGCCAAGACCTCAGAAAAGATCAAGCGCTACTTCTGGTGGCCGTCTTGGAAAAAAGATATCAGAGACTTTATAATGTCCTGTGGAGTATGCACCCAAAACAAGAGTCAAAAGGAAAGACCAGCAGGCCTCTTACGCCCTATTGACATCCCACCTCACCCTTGGCATACGCTTTCTATGGACTTCATCACCGATCTACCTCCATGCTCCGGACAATACGATTCTAGTAATCGTGGACTTATTCTCCAAGATGGCGCATTTCATTCCGCTCAAAGGCTTGCCAACAGCAGCAACTCTGGCCCGAGAATTTCTCGAAAACATCGTCCGACTGCACGGTTTTCCTTCGGTTCTAATTTCGGATCGAGGTAGTCAATTTATTTCTCATTTTTGGCGAAGTTGCTGGCGGTCGGCTCAAATTGATGTGAGACTATCGACCAGTCACCACCCTCAGACCGACAGACAAACCGAGAGGACCAATCAAACTCTGGAACAGTATTTACGCTGCATGCTGCAACAAACTGAAAAAACTTGGAAAGACATCCTTTGGATAGCCGAATATGCCTACAATAACTCTGTCCATTCGGGAACTGGGAAAACCCCGTTTTTTCTTTTGTACGGCAGTCACCCTCGAACCTCGGAGTTGGATCCCCTCCAAGATCTTGAAACACCAGCAGTAGACTACCTGCATTCTACAATCACCCAATCCTTTAAGGGAGCTGTTTCTCACCTTCAAAGGGCTAAAGAGCAATACAAGAAAGGAGCAGATCAACATCGGAAGGAAGCCCCTCAATATCAAGTAGGGGATCAAGTCTGGTTATCCACCAAATATCTACCTCTAAAAGGGCCACGCACATTCAACCCAAGATACCTTGGTCCCTATTCCATCACTACCATAGTAAACCCAGTAGCGGTCAAGTTGGACTTGCCCCCGCACATGAAGATACATCCGCTCTTCCACGTCTCTCTATTAAAACCCGTGCAACCTCAAACCCGACTAACTAAATCTCCAAAACCTATCCTAGTTGATGGAGAACTCGAGTTTGAAGTCAAAAGCATTCTGGACTCCAAGATCTCCAAATCTAAACTATTTTACCTAATTGACTGGAAAGGTTACGGCCCCCAAGAGAGATCCTGGGAACCTGCTGAATATGTCCACGCTCCTCGCCTAATCAAAAGATTTCACCGAACATTTCCTGACAAGCCAAAACCCCCGGAGAAGCCCGGTTTGGGAGGGGCCTTGAGGGGGGGTACTGTCATGATCTCTGCTTCCAAAAGGTCAGGGTTTTCCCAACTCCCTTGGAAGCAGATCCATAACCCAGGTTCCGAGTGCCAACCAGTCCCAATTGGGACCTTTTGGACCCAGTCCTGGCGCCAGTGGCACCAGGCTCATAAATATGCCCAGTCCCAGCGCTGGAAGCGCCGGGCTCATAATGCTTGGGTGGACTTACCTGCAGCAGACCATGCTGCTTACTTGCCTGCCAGTTGAGCCTCTGATCCTCTTCTGTTTGGAACTACTTTTCCTGTTGGGTGGGGCAGGAGCCACTCCCTAGATTCAGAACACTGGAACTCTTCTGGAAAGCAGGAACTCTTTTCTTACCTAGGCGTGGCTGTGGAAGAAGACACCTAAGCACTACAGGAGGCTATTTAAACCACACCCGATGGATGAATCTTGATTTGCGTTATTCTGCATCCTCTGCAGCAGAACGCTCATCGTGTCTTCTGCATCTGATCCTGGGCTTAAGGAAAAAGGCTTACCATCCTGAATCCAGTCTTCAGCAACACCTATAAAGACAAGAAATAACAGGTTAGCATTACGGTCTTCAGTGACAGCTCTTCACTTACCTGGTCCATCGGCTGTCACCAACGCCTCGCGCTGCATTCCGGCATCTGAAAGACAAAGGCTTACCTACTCTTCGTGCGCTCCGGAGGTCTTCACACTGCATTCCGGCATCTGAAAGACAAAAGCATACCAACTCTTCGCACGCTCCGGAGGCCTTCAGCGCTGCATCCCGCATCTGAAAGACAAAACAAGGTGCGTTTAAAGACATTGGGGAACTTTAATACTCACGTGCCATTACTCCTTTCCACATCTAACCCAGTGGGTATTCCGGCACCCTGCAGCCGCTCCGAACTTGTACCTGCAAAATAAAAAGACAGTTAGAGCGCATCGTGAAGCAGGCAACAAGCGCTTACTTACGTGCTTCCAGGCGCTTCTATTCATCACACGGGCTCCATCTTCAACTCACTTCAGCCCGTCATCCGCCATCGCCGGAACACTGCAAAACAAGAAACATCATTACTAAAGACTTTAAAGACATTAGAATTACTCGAAACTTACCGTTCGTGCAGTAAACGACGGACAGCAGTCCTCTGAAGTCAAGAGGCCTGCTCCCCTTATCCAGTGAAGAAACTGGTTACAGAACCCTGCCCCGAGGCAGATGGAGAGCACGGCGTTCACTTACCTAAGGTGTTAACCTTTGGGGTTCTACAGGAGAAGAGAAAGGGAAGAAGAGAGAGACATTCAATAACCCAGTTCCTTAATCCCATATTTTCTATCTGCAGACATCTTACCCTTCGAGTCAGTCATACAGTGCACAGAGGTCCAGCCCAAAGAGCCAGCCGTGTGTTACACATCACCTTTGAAGATACGGTATACGCCCAGTCAAGACCGGCGCCTCTACGGGAATCAGGTGAGCGTTACACACATCTGATGATGTCTTTTTGGATTTTATTTTTTAGGAAAATAGGTGCTAACTTAATGTTCGTCTGGGCCACTTTTGGGCTTTGATTGTTGGAAATTCCGCTCACAGGGTTTATTGGCTCCGTTTGAATGGCCATGTTTGAGGTTTGTACCTTAATGTTGGTTTGAGCCTCCCCTGCTTGTGCCGAATCCTCTTTTTTTCCGTTTTTCCCCTGTCCCCTTGTAGTGGACCTAGAGGAACTTTGGTTTTCACTCTGAGATGGTCCAGCTACTGAGAGTATTTCAGCTTCAAGGTCGAGGGGCTTTTCCTCACACAATGAGATTTTTTTCAGGAAGGCATTGGTTCCAGATTTTTTTTGGTTTCTGTTTTTCTGTTTTTTTGATTTTTTTTGGGTTTTATCCGACTGTAGGTGAGAGCAAGAGTCTTTTGCGGTAAGTTTTTTTTTTTTTGCTTGTTCCTTCTTCTTTTTCGGGAGTATCATGGGGTTGCAAGATCCAAGATCGTTTCATTGTGTGGGGAGACTTGAGTATTTGGTACAGTGGTGTTTCTCGGGCTCTCCGGGATCTCTTCAATGCCTTCCTAATCAACATTTGCTAGTCTACGAAATTCTTCTAGGACTGAGTTTGATAGTGGAGTGTCATCGAAGCAGTCTATAGGGTCCTCTTCTAACTGTAGTTGATTCTTAGACATACTTTCTTGAATGACCAATGGGAGGTTTTTTACAAGCTTTTTTTACAAGCTCTTGTGTTGTGAGGTTGTTCTTGGCCTCTTCCTTCAATAAACAATAGATTTGAGTGAGGTCCAGACCTTGTTTCGCTCCCTCTGTTTGTGCGTCTTTTATGGTTGGAATCAAGATTGTATTCAAGATGTTATTGAGAGCCGTTGTTGTTGATTCGTTCTTTGACACTTCATTTGCGAGTTCCAGTAGGACACCTGCTTGTGTTTGGACCTCTGTTTTTAGAAGTTCAAAAACGGACACTAGGGAGTTCAGTACAAAGCTCAGTGCTGTCAACGTATTCTCCCTGGCTGTCAAGGGAATCCCTTGTGATGGAGAGGTATGTCTTTCTTGTGCGTCCCGTAGTCCGTTTTCTGGTGCTTTAAGTAATGATAGTTCCGAGTGGCGGAAAGAATCTGTAGACGAAGATGGAGGGAAGATATTATCACCCTCCTGATTTGTACAGGAGGACTGGCTAGAGGTAACAATTAAATCAGCTAGATCATTTGTGCTCTTATTTCTTTTCCTTATGAAGTGATCATTGATTCTGCTTTGAATCTTTTTAGTTGTTAGAGTGTATTCCAGTCCTCTTTTCCAACCTTCCTGAATAAGGGGTGGGGGGACGTAGGATTTAGAAGCCGGAAGATTATCAACATGAACAATGGCATGGGTGACGTGAGAAGGAGTCTGGGATGTTCCTGGTGAGGAGGGGGCTGATGCGTCGGGTGCCGCAGTACCCTCTCCCTCGAGGTATGATCCTTCCTGGTCTACCATATCTTCAAGGAGGGGTGTGCTCCGGAGTCTAATTATCAGCCTCCTATCTTCTTTTATGAATCAATAGGTGGAAAGGATGAAAGCCCAACCCAGAGGTAATGTCAAGCAGGGTGCTGCGCCTAGAATTGCAGTTTCACAAAGTAATATAAGAAACAATATAATGTAGGTGTATCTTATGCTCACCTCCGCGTAACAGCCGCTTAACAGCCCAGTGCCTTTACCCCTGTCGGGCTTAACGCCGCAAGGGCGGCTGTGTCCGGCTTTTGCAGCTGGGAAGAGTCACGTGGCGCTGCACGTGACCGCCAATAGGCTCCGCCCCCTCCTGGGAGCGAGCGCAAGGCTGCAAGGGTCTCCGGGACTCGAACGGGCTTAGCTGGGTTCCGGCGCTGGATTCACTTGACACAATGGTCTCGCCACTCGGGCGGCTGTGTCCGGCTTTTGCAGCTGGGAAGAGTCACGTGGCGCTGCACGTGACCGCCAATAGGCTCCGCCCCCTCCTGGGAGCGAGCGCAAGGCTGCAAGGGTCTCCGGGACTCGAACTGGCTTAGCTGGGTTCCGGCGCTGGATTCACTTGACACAATGGTCTCGCCACTCGGGCGGCTGTGTCCGGCTTTTGCAGCTGGGAAGAGTCACGTGGCGCTGCACGTGACCGCCAATAGGCTCTGCCCCCTCCTGGGAGCGAGCGCAAGGCTGCAAGGGTCTCCGGGACTCGAACGGGCTTAGCTGGGTTCCGGCGCTGGATTCACTTGACACAATGGTCTGTTGATAATCAAGGTGGTAAAGGTGGGGCTAAATACTTGAATCTTGAACGTTCAAAGAAAGTCCAGGGCAAACAAATCCAAAGGATAATCCAGGTAGCAGTCCAATTATGCAGTTCAGTGGTTAGCACAGTTCCAGTATACAAGGTTCAGTGGGTAAATCCAAAGTAATCCAGGTAGGCAGAAAAACAAGGTCCAAATACCATAAATCGAACAAGAAAAGGTCCAGATAGCGACTCGCCGGCAAAAACTGCTGAGAAGCAATGAGAATACGGACCGACGCTCTTTTTAAGTGTCTCTTCCGGGTCACGTGACTGCCCACCTAGTCACATGAGCGATTTGTACAAATCTTCCGGGTCATGTTACCGCTAATCGATTCACGTGACCCTCTGCTGCGGACCACTGGATTCCTGGGGTGCCTGTGTCGTCGGTGGGCACCCCTATGCGCTCACAAGCGCCAAGGCAAGCCCCAGGACAGGCGGGGACAGAGGCACCAAGGACGCCAAAAGGGGTGAAGTGCCGTCGCAGGCCGAGCGGAAGGGATCCGTGGCCCGTGCGAGCGCTGAGGCACCAACCCGGCAGGTAAGGAAGGGGCCGAGGGGGCGGAGGCGGATGATGACAAGGAGGGCGAGACAGAGCCCCTCCCCAAGGGCACACGTCCTTGTGGGCTTAGAGGATTATCCCTGTGGAATCGTGCAACCAGCAAAGTTGACTAGCGTGCTCCCAGGACCTTTCCTCCGGGTCATACCCCAACCAATCTATCAAATAATATAGACAACCCCGAATGACACGGGATCCCAAAATGGCATTAACCTTTCAGGATTGGGGAAGGAGGCAGAACTATCCGCACACTGGGCCTGATCACGACTTGGCCGTTACTGCCGGTGGTAATAGCCCTACCGCCGAACTCCCCGGCGCTAATAGCGCCGGATCACAAGTTCGGTGGTAAAGTAATTCCCCATTCCCCATTGAGCCCATTCGGGAATGCCCCATTCTCCATTGGGCCCAATGGGGAATTTTCGTGCTCTTACCGCTGGAGGATTTCCCACCGGCGGTAATAGCGCACATTTTTGACGGATTTCCCCCCAGCTCAGAGCTGGGGCGAAATCCGCCAAAGCCCTGATTCGGCGGACCCTTAAATCCGGCGGTATTAGCGCTACCGCTGGATTTAAGGGTTACCGCCGAAGTCGTGATCAGGCCCACTGTCTGGACATGGTTTGAGAAGGGAAGTGGGAAATACTGGGTGAATGCACCAAGAGACGGGCAGTGAGAGTCGATAGGCTACCGGATTGACTACCTGGGTTATTCGGTATGGACCAACAAAACAGGGCAGGAGCTTGCGGCAGCCCGGTAACAGAAGATGCTTAGTGGAAAGCCAAACTCTGTCCCCTATAGTGTAGAGAGGCGCCTCAGCACGCCTCTTGTTGGCTGCTTTACTCATCTTAATCTGTGACTCCTGGAGATATAGTAAAGTCTGTGCGTGTATTTCCCTTAGGTTGCTAACACATGAAGAAACAGAGGGAGGAAGAGTGGGTGGTAGATCAGGAACAGGAAATACACGAGGATGTTGGCCATAAAGGGAATAGAAGGGTGAGTATCCTGTGGATGAATGAGGTGCATTATTGTATGCGAATTCAGCCACATGGAGTATCTGGTACCAGGGCTGTTGGTGTTGTAAGGAGAGGCAACCCAGATATTGTTCCATGGATTGGTTGACACGTTCGGTCTGCCCGTCTGTCTCGGGATGGTAGGAGGATGAGAAACGTGTGTCAATTCCGAGTAACTTGGTGAGTGACCGCAAAAGGCGGGATGTGAACTGTGACCTCCGAACGGAAATCAGAATAGAAGGTAACCCAAAATAACAGAAGATGTGACGAAAAAAAAGGCTAGCCAGGGCAGGGGCTGTGGGTATTCCAATGCAAGGAATGAATTGTGCCATCTTCGTGAAGGAATCCACCACCACCCATATCGTGTCGTAGCCTTTTACACAAGGCATGTCTGTTACAAAGTCCATAGTGACAGTATGCCAGGGTCTCAATGGTATTGGTAATGGCTGCAATAGTCTGAGGGGTCGACCTTTTCTATTCTTACACTGAGCGCAGACCGAACAGGAAGCCACATAGGATAATGTATCTCTACTCATAGAGGGCCACCAGCACCAACGCTGGAGTAAGGCCAAGGTATGTTTTTGGCCGGGATGACCATTGACAGCTGCATCATGGGACCATTCCAAAGCTAATGTGTGTGTGTCCGTGGTAGTGTAACGCTCACCTGGCTCCCACGGAGGCGCGGGCGTGGCTGGGACTGCTGTGACCTCTTCTGCAGAGATGCGTAAGACCTGGAAGATGGACTGTACTCCCCAACCTGGCTTTTCTGGCTCGGAGGAATATCCCACTGTGTGTGAAAAGGAAGGGTTAATAGTCTGCGGGTGATGTTCCGACCTCCCACTTCCCTTCTCTCCCTCCGTGAAACCCTTTTGGGATTCCCTGCGAAGACTCACCTTAGGGACCAAAATGACAAGCTCTCCATCCTGCTTCTGATGCAGGGGCGCGTTGTGATTCCAGTTACTTCACTGGATTGATGAGTTTAAACTAGTTTGTCCATTCCCGTCGTACCGCAAATGTTTATGGCAAGTTTGGGTTTATATTCACTCATCTGTTCTTTTCTTTCGCAGGTGCTGGAGAAGATTCCGGGCTGTAGGCGATTTGGATGAAGCCAAATTCTGGTAAGAATTCCGATGAGAGATTCCTTTGCAGTTTTAAGTATCTCCTTTAATGTCCAATGGGCCTCATTACGACCCTGGCGGTAAGTTACCGCCAGGGCCGTGACTTTACCGCCATGGTGCTAACTACGTTAACGCCATGGCGGTAAGGGGATTTACCGCCCCATTCCGACCTTGGCGGGGCGGTAAATCCCCAATCCCCATTTACCCTTCCCCATTCCCATTTTTGCCCCATAGGGCATAATGGGAGTGGGGAAGGCGTTAATTACGCCACCGTAAATTACGGTGGCGTAATTAACACCAAGTTCCCTTACCGCCATGGTTTTTTACACCCGCTAAAAGCAGGTGTAAAAACCGCCATGGCGGAAAGGGAACTCGTAATTGGCGGTAAGGGGTCGGCGCAGCTAACGCTGGCACTAACCCCTTACCGCCAGGGTCGTAATGAGGCCCAATGTCTTTTTCCCCACAGGGGCCGGGGTACGGCAATGCCGGAGGTAAGACGCCGTCCCGAAAAGAGCTGCTGTGTCTCTCTTGCAAATGGGTAAGTCTTGAGTGAGCGTATTGCTAATGTTCTCACATGCTCTCACTAATACAATGTCTGTTTCTTTTCCCCTTAGGGGCCGGGGTGCTGAGATGCCGAAGGTATGGCACAAACCCGAAGGCGGAGAGGGAATTGAACCACAGGTAAGCTCTACTTAGATTTGTGTTTCCCTTCTCACCTCTCTTTCTCCTTCCTTCCAATAGGTGCTGGATGGCGGTGGAAGCTCCGGATGGACGTCGCAGGACTCGAAAACGCCACGTTCAGGTGAGTGAAATGCAGCGTGCTGCACGCGACGCGATGCGCGTTTAAAATGTTTGCCTTCTTTGCAGGATCGTCGCATGCAGAATCCGGAGTGCAGATGTATCAGGTAAGGTTCTTGTTTTCCCCTGTTCTCTTCCCTTTTCTTCTTTAGGTGTTTCCAGGATGCTGGCAGGCGTGATGGAGGACCAAGGCAGGAGCAGGCACGGTGAGCGTCCAGCTGCTAAGTGCAGAACAACGCGAAGCGTGGTCTGCGGCTTGGGTGTGGCTTAAATAGCCTTTCAAGTAATTCCAGGTATGTATTCTTCCCCCAGAAATATGTATTCCTCCACCGGTCACACCCTAGAGATCAAGTAGTCCCTAGAAAAATAGTTCCTTCCAGTCTTGGAAGTTGCAGCATGGTCTGCACAGGTAAGTTTACACCAAGCACTACTCCCAACCTACTTCTGTATGAGCCTGGCGCCGATGGCGCCAGGACTGATGTCCCCTATGAGCTTGACGCCAACGGCGCCAGGACTGAGTCCAAAGGGCCCCCATCTGGGGCTGCTGGGACTTCCCTTGAATGCATGGTGTCTGTCTCTGAGGGTGCCGGGCCTGGTTTGGCTCCTTGGAGGCAGGCATCATGACAGGTAAACAAGTATAATTTGTCTTGTATGTATGGCAACCCGTCATGTATGTCCAATTCCCATTCGCGTAAGTGGTCTGGATGCGAGGTAACCCAGTGGCGTAGTGTGGTAAATAGATCCGCTGGAGGCGTGCATAAAAAGATTACATGTTTGCTGTCCAGATGGGTTTCAGGAAAGATGGGAGAGATGTGCCCCCGGGTATGCGTGACAGGGCATCCGCTTTTCCATGAGCGGTGCCTGTATGGTGTTTTATGACAAAATCATAGACAGAAAAAAACAAATGCCAACGTAAATGTCAACTGTTAGTGCACTTAAAGGTTGCCAAATCTTGGAGGTTACAATGATCAGTGTAAACTGTGACCTGGTGTTTAGCCCCCAATAAATGGTATCGCCACACCTGAAAAGCATCTTTAACCGCTAAAAGTTCTTTTTCTGTGACCGTGTAGTGGCTTTCGGTGGGAGTAAATTTGCGTGAATGGAAAGCGAAGGGTGTAATAGACCAGTGGTGGGACAGGTCTGGGACAAGACGGCATCCATGGCATAAGAGGAGGTGTCAGCGTCTAGGACATAGGGTAATTCTGGGTTAGGGTGTTGTAGAACGGGGCTGTAGTGAAGGCCGTCTTCAGGTTTGTGAATGTGTTCTGGTGCAAAGTGGTCCATATGAACGGGGTGTTTGGACTTGTAAGTTGAGTTAAGGGTGCAACAATAGAGGATAAAACATCTGTAAAAGTTGGCGAAACCAAGAAATGACTGTAATTCTTTCACAGTTTTTGGTACGGGCCAATCCACCACTGCTTGGATATTGGTGGTGTTCATAGCCAGCCCCCCAGAGGCGATATGGAATCCTAAAAACTCTACTTCATGGACATGGAACTGACATTTTTCAGGTTTGGCATAAAGATGGTGAGTACGGAGTCGGTTTAGAACCTCCCTGACATGTAGAATGTGTTCATGTTATGTCTGTGAGAATATCAAGATATCATCCAGGTAAACGACCATGAAGGTGTCAATGATATTGTGGAATATGGCATTCATGAATCTTTGAAATGTTGCCGGTGCATTACAGAGCCCAAAGGGCATAACCGTGTATTCGAAAAGACCGTATTTGGTGCAAAAAGCTGTTTTCCATTCATCAGCCTTATGGATGCATATTAGGTTATAGGCTCAGCGTAAATCAAGCTTGGTAAAGACTGTGGCGTTTACAAGGCGATCCAGTAAAGGAGTGATGAGGGGAATAGGATAGCGATTTTTGACAGTAACATGGTTAAGAGGACGATAATCGATACAAGGGCGGAGATTGCCTTCTTTTTTAGGGACGAAGAATATTGGGCTTGCAGCAGGGGATTGAGATGCCGTATATGCCCTACTTGGAGAGATTGGTGTCTGTATTCCCTCAAAATGGCATCCTCTGGAGGAGAGAGGGAATACATCCGACCACAAGGTACTGCAGCCCCAGGAACCAAATCTATGGGGCAGTCGTAAGACCGGTGAGGAGGCAAATGTTCAGAGGCTTTTTTGTCAAAAACCTCTAAATACTCATGGTATTCAGGAGGTACATTGGTGGTGACGAGACCGACTACATGTTCTGAGACATCTATCTCCATCGGTTGTGGGTCATTTATGGACATCTGGGCCATGGTGCCCAGTACTTGGACGGGTGTGGTCACTGGATCTGGTAAGGTAAGACAATGTTCTTGGCAATATATTGACTAAAAAACACTAAACCCTGGGACCAATTAATGACAGGATTGTGAATACGTAGCTATGGGATGCCAAGGATCAAACCATATTGCGGGATGGTAATCAGGTCGAATGTAAGGACTTCTTGATGTGTGTCTTGCATGAGAAGGGTCAGAGGTGCTGTTTGTTGTCTGATAGGACCCGAAAGCAATGGAGACCCATCCACGGCCTGTACGGGTTCAGGTCTTGGTTTGTTCTGTAACGGCAGGTTAAGTGACGCTGCTAGTGAAATGTCAACATAATTACCCGTAGCTCCTGAATCTATGACCAATTGAACCTGTTGTTTGATTTTATCAGCAGAAATCAGAACAGCTGCGAGAGACAAAGGTTGCGTGACTTGCGACAAGGGAGGGGGCATATGATGCTGTGTTGGTGGGCTCGTCCGTGCCCTCTGCTCTAGGGACGAGCCTTCAGAAAACCCGTAGATCATTGTTTGGGTCGTCTGGGACATTCTTTAACAAAATGGCCATTCAGGCCACAATAGAAGCAAGTGTTGGCTTCTCTGCATCTTTCCCTCTCGGTAGAGGATATGGGACTGCGGACACCCCCAATTTGCATAGGTTCACTAGGTGATTCGGACGTGATGGGATGCGAGGAAAATGAAGGGCTAGGTCTTTTGGATTCCGTCTTCCTTTCAGGGTGTCTGGTATCTACTTGCAGTGCTAAATCCACAAATTCAGGGTATTGTGTAGGAAGTGAAGGAACTACAGCAGGGACATCTTTCATGTGATCACTTAGACCTTTATAGAATATAACTGCTTTCTTTTCTTCTGGCCAAGCCATCTCGACTGATAATTGATTAAACCGTGTTATGTATTCAAGCAGGGTTTTTTTTCCTGTTTTAAATCAAGGAGTTCCAGATCCCGTGTCTGTGCCTTATGTCGTGTGTCAAACACCTTAATCATTTCCTCAACTAGCCTGTGAAAATCATACAATACTGGACTATTATTTTCCAGCAACGGGTTGGCCCAAGTGGCGGCAATGCCAGAAAGATTAGACAAAGTAAAAACAGCCTTGGTAGTAGAATCAGGGAAGGCTTGGGGACGGAACAAAAAGTGTAATTTGCATTGATTTAAGAAGGTGCGAAACTTCCGAGGGTTTCCATGGAATTTCTCAGGGGCGGCTAATGGGAAGGGTGTAGGTAAATAGAGCGGGGCTGGAGCGGTTGGTGCTACAGGGGCTTCTGGCTGAGATGGGGCGTCTCCGAATTCTTCATCAGGAGGTAGGGCATGTCTCTCGCTTTGAATTGTATCTAATCGCTGACGGATGCTCATAGAACAGTGATTGCTTGGACAAGGGCAGTCACCGGTTCCCCGGCAGAGGCATCCATAATCCTGTGGGGGGTAGCTTCTCAGTTTGTTATGACTTGAGGTCAACATGGATTATAATGCCTCCGTCCCCAAGTACCAGTCAGAGATGAGTAAAACTACTCGCTGACCAGTTATTGGGGCTGCAGGAGATAGGCAGGAGCAGGAAGCACCGGGTCCCCGGGTGGCTGAAAAGAAAAGCAAAGTTAGAATACACATCTAAGAATACTGCAATGACTAATGACTAATGATGTAGTGGAAATGAATAAACACCTACCCCAAGGATAACAGGTGCTAGCGTGGAACCTAACTGCTCCTGTCTGGAGGAATGGAGGGCGGGATGTTGATAATCAAGGTGGTAAATGTGGGGCTGAATACTTGAATCTTGAAAGTTCCAAGAAAGTCCAGGGCAAACAAATCCAAAGGATAATCCAGGTAGCAGTCCAATTATGCAGTCCAGTGGTCATCACATTTCCAGTATACAAGGTTCAGTGGGTAAATCCAAAGCAACCAGGTAGGCAGAAAAACAAGGTCCAAATACCATAAATCCAACAAGAAAAGGTCCAGATAGCGACTCGCCGGCGAAAACAGCTGAGAAGCAATGAGAATACGGACCGTTGCTCTTTTTAAGCGTCTCTTCCGGGTCCCGTGACTGCCCACCTAGTCACGTGACCAATTTGTACAAATCTTCCGGGTCACGTGAACGCTAATCAATTCACGTGACCCTCTGCTGCGGAGCGCTGGATTCCTGGGGTGCCCGTGTCATCGGTGGGCACCCATATGCACCCGCAAGCGCCAAGGCAAGCCCCAGGACAGGCGGGGACAGAGGCGCCAAGGATGCCACAAGGGGCGAAGAGCCGCCGCAGGCCGAGCGGAAGGGATCCGCGGCCCATGTGAGCGCTGAGGCACCAACCCGGCAGGTAAGGAAGGGGCTGAGGGGGCGGAGGCGGACGATGACAAGGAGGGCGTGACAAATACCCTCAGGTGAGACACAGTATTCCCCAATTCTTTCCGACACGCCCCTACCCGATATCCCCTTTGTCTTTGGAGGATATTGTCAGCAGAATCATGTCGCACCCCACATCTTTAACTTAGAAAAAGGAAAGAGAAAACACCATGGGAAATCAAACCATCTTTTGACCCTTAAAAGTAACCTAGTCCCCCCTCTTCTAAACCCAGAGGACATTTAATACATCCCTCCTTTCTGACCTGTCCGTATACAAGCTATCTACCGTCACAACAGGAAACTACAACTCCCATAATTCCCTTACCCCACTGAGTTACCCATATACTACAACTAGAGAGAATACCTCTAGTAATAGGCAGTGGCCTTGCCCTACTTATACCAAGCAAGGTCAAGTGCTCAATCACAATCACACCCATTCTGCCTTTAAAGGACCATTTTTCCATCACAACTCCCCCTCCCCAATTTCGAAAATCACTAAGAAGAAGAGGAGGTGACTAAGAAGAATAAAGATTACTCAAAACCACACTGAGAAACAGAAGACAGTCTTCCCCCACGCTAATACTGAACTGTCCCACTAATAGAGTCATGCAAGGACAGACAGACCCAGCCCAGAACTACCACCTGCAGCCTGTTAAAGAAAGCCAGGTGTATAAAAGGTGGAGTTCCTGGCAGAACAGGGAGCAGCAGTTGGGAGAACTGTAGGAAGGCTGCGTGACTGAGTCCAGCAGGGGGTCCCATCTCTATCCCAGCCCCACTTGCTACTTGGGCCAAGGAAAAGCGAGACGCTGGAACGCTGACCCGGTGTGGCTGGAGGCTTGCAGCCTGGAGAGAGCCAAAAAGCAACAAGAGCTGCTCGCAGCAGGCCAGATACAGGCCAGTGTGGTTTATGGTCATTGCATCGAATGCATTTTTTTTTCTTTTTGGGGGTCCCACCCCAACCCCCGTTTTTTACCCTTTATAATGCACCTAAACAAAAAATATTCCTTTACCCCCCAAAAATATGCATTCGATGGAAACTTTTTAGATGGAAAAATGTTGATGGAATGGCATTAGATAGAATGGCATTAGATGCAATGACCAGATAGCGGCCAGTGCTGCTTTCCCTGGGTGGATGTTGATCCTCAGGGAGACAGAGGGGCAGGTGGTGAGACGACCCTGACCTCAGATCTGAGAGCGGCAAGTCTTTTCCCAACAGCATCGCGTGGCTGGTGAGTTTATGAGTGAGGGGAAGCATGCGTGTAAGGCTGAAGCTGGAACTTGTCGGAAATATATGAACTTTTCTTGGGAGCATGAAATCCACTATTTAACCATAAGGAAAGGTGCATTATGTGACATGTAGTGGGAATACAACCACAAAGACCTCTGCACCTTGCCTATAACTTGTGAACTGTGGACAGATGCTACAGAGTAACAGAGTGGTCTGGCATAGTGAAAGTGCCCAATCGAATGTCTCTGTGTAGATGAACATTTAAGAATGTGAGAAACTGGGAATTGAAGGGATTGGAAGTTTAAGGGATGGAAACTCCTACCAGTGTTGTGATTATGAGGTCCGAGCCCGTCTGAGGGAGATCTATGTGGAATCAAGTGCTTTTTGTTGGAAGAGGTCCAAGCCCGACTGAGGAAGACCTACAGGAACTTTTAAATCCCTTGTAAAAGATCCGAGCCCGACTGAGGGAGACCCGTAAACGAACATTGTGTTTAAAAGGGTCCAAGCCTGACTGAGGGAGAGCTATTGAGACGTTGAGCCTCATTCTAAGTTTCCTGGTCCGGAAACAACGGTGCCGGTAAGCTTACCAGAACTGTTGTTTTGAGACTGGCAAACTACGGGTTTGCCTGCCAGAGCCGCGGTGCCCGACAGGTCTGACCCTGCCGGGCACAGCGGCCACGGTAGACAAAGCTGTCAAGGAAGTACCGGCACCGTTAACAACAGTGCCAGTACTTCCGTGATCCCCATTCCCATAGAGTCCAAATGGACTCTATGGGAATGGGGACTTACAATCAATTTGCTGGCGCCTGACTTACTGGGCCACCGGGGTTGTAATCCCCCGGTGTTACCGGGAAGTCAGGCACCGGTAAATAGATCATGGGTCTGGCGGCAACCAACCGGTATCATCGGCACGGTTACCGCCAGATCCATAATGAGGCCCTTTGTGTTTAAAAGGGGTCCAAGCCCGACAGAAGGATACCCAGTATGAACTGTGAACCTGGGCCTTGAGAACTAGAAGGAACTTTGTTTTGTGTGTGCCCAGGCATTCGGCGAATGAGAGAATTTGGGCCTCATTACGAGTGTGCCGGTTACCGGGCTGGCAAACTCTGAGTTCTGAGGGCGGATGCCTGGCTTCCGGGACAGGCTACCGTCGGGGTCGTAATGAGGCCCTTTGTTTTGGAAAAGGGACTTTGTCGTGAAAGGCCCTGGTTTATGTCCCGAACTGCATCCTTGAGCCGAAGAAGCCAGAGAGTGTTCCAAAACCTGAGTGTGCCACCTTGTCCCATGCTGAAAACGTGGGGAAGGGAATACTTTCTTGAACACTGTTTTCTTTTGCAAATGCCTTTTTCCCCCGTACACACTTGTTAAATCGTAAGGATGGGCAATATTTTTTTTAGTATAGGCCATTTTGCTTTGACAAGACACTAATAGGACTCCTTATTTATTATTTGATGGTCGAGCTTGCTCCCATCCTTATATATAGGGCTAGATAGGCATTCTACCACCCCATCTTTGCTAAATAAACACCCTTGAACTGTGCATCATTTGTGCCTGTCTTCATTCCCCATTACAGAGGGATAGGATAGAAGATAGAGTGTCAGTTAGAGAAGATGGGAGAAACAGAGGGCACCATAGGGGGTGCGAGGAGGGTAGGGGGACGGGATTTAGAGGGAGAAGAAGAGTGCCTCACAGCGCAGGGAGCACAGAGGGTGGAAGTTACACAAGGGAGCACACTAGGAGGAGTGGCCAGGTAAAACACAGCATACAACGTTACCCCAGCGAGGTAGGGACCTGGAGCGTGGGAGAGTAATATAACACAGTACACAGTACAACAGTAACCAAGTAGGTGGGGACCTAGAGCGTGGGAGAAAACCTTGATGGAACACAGTGCACAGTACAACAGTAACCAAGTGGGTGGGGAGCTAGATCGTGGGAGAAAAACCTAATGGGCACAGAACACAGTAAAGAGTAACCAATTGGATGGGGACCTAGATCATGGGAGAAAAACGTGATGGAACACAGTACACGTATGCTTTATCTACTACCTGCCTCCTCAGACGATTAGGCACAATGATCTTATTTCCCTTGAGCAGCAGGTTCTCTTCCGATACAGGCAGTTCTTCTTTCACTTCATTCCTTACTTCCTCAGATTCAAGACGACTCCTCTCTTTCCCTCGCCTCTACCTGCCTGACTTCAGCCCTTCTAGGATGATTTGAAATGCTGTGTCACGGTTCACTTTTTGTGAGAGTCTTATCGGGTGTATGCCTTTGGGATTGCCTGCTTCTGCTAATGACAGTTCAGGCACATTTCCCTGACTTGTATGTTGCGATAAGAAGCCAGCCGGGTTGTCTTCTTTCTCCGACCTGTGAACAATATCAAATGCATAATCTTGCAGTCGCAGGCACCACCTGTCAATGCGGGGTGGCAATTTTGCCTGCGGGTTGCCGTTTAGAAAGAGGAGGCCTTGATGATCAGTTATGATTGTGAATGGTTTCCCATAAGGGAACGATTGAAAGTGTTTGCAGGCCTAGACGACTGCTAGGCTTTTTTTCTGGGCCTGCAAATAGGCCTGCTCTGTCTTGGATAGACACCTGCTAGGATACAAAACAATGGAACTCATTACGAGTCCAGCGTTAACCCTGCCAGTGCTACCGTTGGGTTGCCGCCAGACTCGGCGGCCCGGGAATCTCAGGCGCTGGTAAAATGTAAGTTCCCATTCCCATAGAGTCCCATAGGACTCTATGGGAGGGGGGACATGGAAGCACTGGCACCATTGCTAACGGTGCTGGTGCTTCCATGACCGGTCTGCCTGCCTGCCTGCTGCCTGCTGCCTGCTGTGGCCGCTGAGCCCGGCAGGGTCAGACCTGTTGGGCACAGCATCTCTGGCAGGCAGACTCATAGTTTGCCGTTCGAGAAACAAGAGTTCCGGTGAGCTTATTGGCACCCTTGTTTACGGACCGGCAAGCATGTAATGAAGCCCAATGTGCCTCGGGTTGGAGTGTCCTTGTCTTTTTGGGCTAAAATGGCACCCAGGCCCACCGGGCTTGTATCAACCGTCAACTCAGTTTCTCTGTCCGAATCGAAATATGCCATGTTCTCGGCCTGCGCTATTCGACTCTGGGTGCAAGGAAATGCCCGTTGACACTCTGTCGACCATTGGAAAGGTGTATGCTGTTTATTGAGGGTTCTTAATGGCTCGCCGATCATGGCAAAGTCCTTTATGTATCGCGTGCAGTAGGTCGCCAGTCTCAGAAATGATCAGAGTTCCGAGATGTTGGTCACTGGTAGTGTATCATTAAGTGCCATCACCTTTTCGGGATCGAGAGTCATGCCATTTTCGGCGAAGATGTGTCCAAAGAAACGGAGTGTTCCCCAACGGAACTCACACTTTTCTCTATTTAACGTGAGGTTTGGCCGCTTCTAATGCCATGCATACCCTGGATAGTGTGTCAATGTGGTTTTATGCATCGGTGCAGAACACCAGACTATGGGCACTATAAGTGATACCATTTGGAATTTGCTTTATGATTTTGTGGTTTCCCGCTTGAAAAATGTCTCCCGCCGAGGAGACTCCAAAGCTCCAAGTCATTCGTATCGATATGGGCCCACATGAGTTACAAATGTGGTGATATATCGGCTCTCGGGGTCAGGGCCAGCTGGTGGTCGCCCTTGTTCAGGTCAAGTTTTGAAAATACCTTGGCCCCGTTTAAGAGGTGAACCTTATTGGTGATACGTTGTTCCCACTTTATGGCCTGATTCGATCTCCACATGCCCACACACAATCGAATGGCGTCGGAGCCCTTCTTTGGAACGGGTACAATGGGGAATACCCAGGATGTGGCTGGTTCTATAATTTCTTGCTCTAGTAATTCGTGGAGTTCCTCCTCTACATGTCATCGTATGTTAACAGGGATGCCGTTGTAGTGTTGCACCACCGGCTGGACATCCTCATCAATGTGGAGTTTGATCTGACGGTTGCGCAGTTTCCCTATGGCCTTGAATAGGGATGTATATAGTTGATCAATCTTGTCCATAGTGTCAACATATTTGTGCACCATCAGCTTGTATAGAACATAGATGAGACCCAGGTCCACCACTTTCTTAAAGCTTAGGATGCACCCGCATTCTGTTGGAGTGGAGATCACATGAACTGGAATTGTTTTCGCCTGTGTCTTATATCTGCATTTCCTCTCAAACTGCTCCAGGAACCTTAGCAGAGTTTTGGACCTGTATGGGTATATGTCCACCCCTGATGGGCGAAGTCTGGGTGTAAAGCCTTGTATATGTGCTCACTAATTACATTCACTGCAGCACGAGTGTCTATGAGAAACTCAGTCTGCCTCTCATTAGGTGCATCGGTAGCATAGGGCTGTGTTCAGTCGCTACCTTTTTGCCAAAAGCGTACAAGTATCTCTTCCTCTTCTGTTCTCGTTCAGAGGAGGTTAGTTCGATGTCAGATGGTGATTGCTCAACCAAGCGACGCTCAGGCCGCGCTGATGATATCAGGTATCTTCTCTCTCTCGCCTGTTTGTCCTGTCCCCGATCTTTCATCGGCTTGTTGTCCCTCGACTCCAGGTTACGTCTTCCCCTTCCCTCTGCTTGCCTTGCACTTGGGGCTGCAATTTGAGATGCTTGTGAAGCAGTTGTTGGTGTCTTTATCCAGGGCCTGATAGTGGCGTCCCTTCACCATCTTTTCCTGATTCTCTGGCCATCCAGCATACTGACTTGAAATGATTCTCCTCTCCACACGCGGAACACCTCTGTCCAATTGCCAGACATGTCCCGTTGTGGGGAAACTCGTAGCCACATCTGTAGCAAAACGCCTCTCCTTGAATTCTCTGTGCCCCTTGTAGGTATAGCTCAGGGTGTACCTGCAATCCTTTTGGATCTCCGAGTGCCTCCACTAAAGATTCTACAACTAGCTCTACTCTCGCTAACATCAGATTTTCTTCTAGTGTCCTGGATTTTTTAAAATAGTTTTCTCCTGAAATTCTGCTCGCATCCTGCTATGATTTGAGATCCCAACGCTTCTGTATTAGAATAGTTATTAAAGTCACAGAGTTTCATTTTGATGCGCAGTCTCATCACAAATGCGTCCATGGTTTCCCCTTTCAATTGTTTTGTGGTGTGAAAAATGTGCCTTTCGTAATCAGCGTTAGTATATGGCATGAAATAAGTGGCTAGCGCTGTCTTGAATCCTTGATGGTGTCAATGAATTCGGGGTGGTAAATTCATTAATGATGTCTCTTGTAGCGGGACCCGTTGCCAGTTTCAATAGGCATTGCTGCCGGACGTCTTCCATGGATCCCATATATAGGTCAAAGTCTCTTATCCAACTCGATCCCACGTTGCTGGTGTCAGATACATCAAACACCCCTGGCAGCTGGACAGCAAGTGACTCCTGAACTCTGTGTTGAACCTGCGCTGGTGGTGTGACAGGAAGGGTGGCGGGGAAGTCCAGATCAGACATGTTAGCTATGACTTGATCCTGGTGAGGTTACCCCCAGTCTAGAAATGTGAAATGATGTAACCTCACTCTACTTGGTTCCTTGGGACTTCCACAAGGGTGACACCGACACCGGACGGTGGCAGGAGGGTAATCGTTGCCTTAATTGAAGTATGTGTTGAATCCTGTGTCTGCCATGACATGTGGGAGGCCCATCTCCCTTAAAATGTGGCAGTCGCCTGTTGGTAGGTACGAGGACAGCTCTATTGTATCATACAGATTCTTCCCTGAATCTCTGGCACTCACTGCCGCAGCAACGGGTTGATGTGTTGCTGTGCCACACCCTCAGTATAATTGGGCGATGGGTGTTTAAGCCATCCTCTCTGTAGGCCCCTCGGGATCACCACCACACCCGGGTGCAGACTAGCGCGGGGATCATGCGTGTTGCTGTCAATTCTGGTCCACCACCAACACCCTTGCATGAGCCGTCTTCATCACCAGTGTAGTGATTCTGCTGCACAGGGGCACCCTGTGCTATCTCCGACAATCTCACGCCACCTCTGTATGAAATAAGACATAGAGACAGAGTAACATGGTACACATCTTTATTCTAGCCTCTCCTTTCCCCAACAGAACTTCCCCTTCCCTTTACATAACTTTCCTTGCCGATCCCGGCGTCCCGCCCCACACCCCAGACTACATTTCCCCAACATCACACCTGGGTAGAGGAGATTGGGTCTTCTCGGACTTCCTGTCAGTCAGCTGTGTTCGGTCTGGCAGGGAGGAGGTGTGCTCTCTGGCTCGCTGTATTGGCAAACGGCGCACACAGTGGCATGGAGTCTCAGTCCGATTTGGGTGTTTCCATGCTCCCAAACGCAATGCAGGTAGCAGCCCTGGTCACTGGCCTCTGCTCTCGCTAATTGCAGTGTTGGTGGTCCGGCAGGGTGCTTACGTATTTTTCTGGAGGTGTTTGTGACATACGTAGGAACTGTTAGGAACTCATCTTGTAAAAATGAGTAATTCGGTGGCAGAGAGCTCTTACGTGTTGACATACACGTAGGCGGCTCTCCAGCACCAAATCTTCATCATTTGCACGGCCAAGTGCAAAGGTGCAAGGCAAAAGACAGGTGGTGTATGCTGCCTTTTGCCCTGCACTTTTGCACTCCACCGCACACAGTAAATGCTGCCTGGCATGCTTGCATGCCAGGCAGCATTTATGTTTAATTGTGAGCACTGCTTGCCATGCTCTCGTGGCAGTCGACGCTCACAATTACAATTAAACTCTGTCCGACATACTTGCAACTCATCCTCAAGGGTTCAATTGGAGGAGTACAGATGTTCTGTATGCTCTTGCTTGGCTCTCCACTGGGAGAAGTCTCACTGCTTGCTTTCTTAGGACCTGCCATGCATTGGTGCCCAGTTCTTTGCAGACCTGTCTGAGGGTCTTTCTGCAGGACTTGTTACAAAAATTGGCTGGGCTAACAGTGGTATTAGTCCGGATGCTTTTCCAAGGACAGGGGCATATGACTTCATGTGTATTTTTTTTTTTTTTTATCTTGATGTGTATTTATGGTGCCATGTGAAAGGTTGCTTCTGGGGGCCTCTACTGTCCCACCTGCATCAACATAGGGGTACAGCCTCCCTGGAATTCCATCCTCTGTTGCCAGTGACCCCCACCTCCGATGGACAGCTTTTTTTGGTGACTGGACTTGGACACGCTTAGGAAAGGTTTCTCACTGGTGCAATCAGTGCCAATCATTCTTACAACTGTTGCCAGCACCACAGGGAAGGGAGTTACCTTTGGGGAGTTCAGCCATCTGGAGGAGTGGGCACGACCGAAGACAAGGCGTTCCTCCAAATGGAGGGAGTTAACAGCGATTGCGCGTGCACCGATTGTCTTATCGAACTGGGTCCTGGCTCAATCAATATTGTTCTGGATGTACAATACAACAGTGGTACCCTGTGCCAACAGGCAAGGAGGACCTCGGCTGAGGTTTCTGGAGGAGTTGGCCAAGCCCTTGGGGTACTGGGCAGAGCTACATGTGCAGTCCCCCAAAGCCGTGCATTTTAGGGGCTGGACAGTGTAGGGGAGGCATGGTATCACAAGTATGACACGGACACAATGGGTACAATTTGTAAAACCTTTATTGAAATGGTTGGGGTTGGAGAAACTCCTAGTCTGCCCTATAACTAAGATGGGAGTAGTCTCAACCATCAAATAATAAATAACGCAGTCCTAGTGGAGTCTGTCAAATCCAAATGGCCTATGCTAACAAAACCTTATGCCTGCCCTACATCTTGTACTAAAAAGTGAATAAGTAAAACATGTATGGAAAATCAAAAGTAAGTGTTCAAATGAATGTATAATGTGGTTGAACCAGCTCTCCTCTCCATGTTAGACCTCACGGAGTAAGGATGTCCTTCTAGGCAGGATGACACACTCTGGCTCTGCTTCCAACACAAATACAGTTCCGGAACGTGGATTGAGGCCCGTCTGGCCTTCTACGTTTAAGTCTCTTTTCTCGACTTCCAAAAATAATGTTTCAACCAGAAGGTTCACAAAGGTCCCCCTCTGTCAGGCTCATTCCTTTCACCACACAGTATTTGTTGGTTCTCCCTCTGCCGGGCTCAGACCTCTCACAATAAAGTTCAACACAACCTTGGAAGGAGGGCTCCCTTCTGCAAGCTTACTTCACTTCAGGTCTCCCTCTGTCGGGCTGGGACCACTTTCGAATGTCGAAAGACTTTCAAATGTGCGTGGCTTACTTTTGAGACCAAGGCAGGACCACTTTGACTCAAAATGTATAGTTCAACTTTTACTTTCCCCTTTCTAGGAGTTAAACCTTTCCATATCACTTTTGCTGTATAATCACTTTCCTGCTTTGAACAATTTACCTTTCACTGAAACCTTCGAGTGGGCTACTTCCTTTCGCTGGACTACCCTGTTACTTAGTATCGCTAAACTCGCAGCTGCCTTTTACTTCAAAGTTCATTCACAGGTTTGCCTTTCCTCGCGTCTTATTCACACGCATGCAGCCTTGTGATAAAACTTTGCTATTTCAAACTTTAATATTTGGAGGGTAAAGTGAATATAGTGCCTGTGCACCACCCTGTATCAGCTAGATGGGTATGTAAAATATAGCTGAATTCTTGCTGCAGTGGCCTAACTGGGAATGATATTCACTTTTAGTCAGTCAGTAGGTAGGAAACAAAATAGTGAAAGCAGTTAGGTAAGGTACTACGCTAAGAAATAAAACAGTAAATATGGTTCGTATACTTACTGTTTAGGTATTTAATATAGGTTCCAAAATGAATAATAGGTGCTGTAAGCCAGTCCTATTTTGAACCAACCTAGACCTGGTGGTGGCACGTGCTTATGTTTCACCCTTTATCAGGCTTTGTCAGGGCATTTCATGGTATATTTGATTAATGTGTACATACAGTTGTTTTGTCCTTGATAGATAGCGTGCTAGTACATATATTACATTCGTTATATCAAGGTTATATCAGGTTGCCGGTTTAGTACATTTCATAGCATGCATTCATGAAGTCACTTACACAAGTTTAGTACATATCATTGCACTCGAGGCGTGTGTTCATGAAATCGTTAACAATGTCATCTGTGGAGATATGGAGGAATTAAGGCAGAGGGGGGGAGATGAGACACACCGTAGAGTTAGAGAAGCATTGGAATGGTCCGTCTATATATTCTTACTGATTTTTAATAATTGTGCCAAGTGGCATTGAGTCATGCAGTGTTTTAATGAGGTAAGTCCTTGTGTGATAAATCATTATTAGCTAGTTCATGCCTGTGATTTCTGTCCATATTCTAAGACCTGGTGGCAATACTATGGTGTGCATCGAATGTGGCTGCCATTTAAGCATACTCCGTGCAGTGGAGAGTTGTCGTGGTTAGGGTAATTCAATTTGGCCAGGTGCTCTCTGTAGCATTATTGTGTGAAACATCCTGAAGTGATTTCATATAGCTGATGTTTACCCATAGGTTCCCGGTCGGGGGGCTATATGTTCACTCTACGGCGAGGTATTTCTATTAGAAATTAGCCCCGGTGGTGCTAAGTAGAGAAAATCGGAACATTTTTACTGGCTGATACTCTGAAGGTTCACATTCTATCGGGTGGTAATTGTGGGTCTGGGAGAATGCATCCTATTTACATTGTGTCAGCCGAGTAGATGTTTGCGCACCGAGGGAAGCACCAGGAACCACCTCTTTGCACTCCACTCTACCTGATTGCCTTTGGATTTGTTGCTGTAACCGACGGATGTATCACAAGTCTATTTCAGCTGTTATACGCTTGTAAACAAGCGTTACTTCATTGTATAGACTTAAGCCACGCCCACAGGAGGGCAAGGCTTCAAAAACAGCAGTTCGCACGCACCAGCATGCGCACACCGAGGGAAGCACCAGGAAGCACCTCTTTGCCGAGGTGGTGAGGCTGCGAGGGGCGTCGAGGTCTTCCAGTGCTCCACAGGCGGCAAAGCGGCAAATTGACTGTTGGTAATGATGATTAAATCCTTAAAAACAGGTATGCCGTTGAGAATTCCGCCATTACCTCTGAGTGTCAGTTCCCCTCTTTCGGCACAGACTTCTAGCCATGAGTGTTCGACTCCTGTCAGAGTGACAAGCAGCAGAAGCACACTCATTAACGCAGACATTCGTATGTTTTGTAAAGGTTCTCTGTATGCACACAGAGCAAGGAGGGCTTTGGATGTTGTGCTGGCGCGAGGTGGGGGGGTGGCTGGGAGTGGGGAGCAATTGTGCTTTAAGCCCTCTCTCAGCCTTCTCCCACCACTGTCGCTCCCGTTTCACTTTTGCCGGCTCCAATGGTTCCAACACGGGTGGCTGATTTACGGCAAAATGTAATGTCAATATCTGATACTGCCTTATTGGACTCGTTAACCCCTGTTTTGAACATACCTATACCTATCTCATGTGCAGTAAAGACGGTTGGTGATGCTGCCATCATTGATTTAGATATTGATAGTTGGGCGTTTCGGACAAGTGTATGTCTGATAACTTGTCTTGTTCCCCGGTGATGTTCTCTGATGGCTCATGTAGTTTCACTGAGTCTGTGGCCGTATCTGTTCAATCACGAGCTTGTAGCCTGCGCACACATACTCTTGGTACTAACACTCATCCTTACACCAGATCCACGGTCACGCAGGCGGATATTTCCTTACAAGCTATAAACTTGGCGGTTCATTCTTTGAGTAAACTATACCAACTATTGGATCAGAGAATGTCTACCCAGGGGGAATTATTAAAAGAAATTATTATGCAATCCCCGCTTATGAAAGCCCATGTGACTTCCGTAGCTTGTCAAACTAATCCCGCAGTCGGTTTGCATCCATCCGCTTGTCCACCTCTGCAAGTGATTCCAAATCATGGGATTGGGAGTGTCCTACCCTGTATTAATTCCATCATTTATGATGGTTCAGTTATGTCCCAGTCACAAGATGTGGTTAGGCGTCTGAGCCCCTAGGAATTACAACCGGTAACTATGCCAACACCGGTTCAAAGGATTTATACCATTTTTAATTCAGCCAATAAGAACTCCCACAAGGTGTCAGAAGCCCTTTCGTCGTCGGAAAAGGAACAATCTGGTAAAATGGTGGAGAGTAATGTGAATTTAAAACTCCCCAAAAAACGGCCGGCGCTTAAGTATACAGGCAAGGCGGCTTCTAAACGGTTCATCAAAGCAATCTCTGTCCCCCCAAGAACAATGTGGTTGCATCTCAAGCCATTAAGAAAAAATACTTGTTGCTAAACCAGGTGAAGAGGAAAAACTGACTTACTGAATCTAGTCCGGTCTTGGCTCCAACCTATGCCCCCCTTGCTGCTCTTGTAAAAGAAAACTCTCGGTTGGTAACTGGCAGCACTAATTCAACCAATATCTGCCAGGCTCCCAGTTCTGAGGGAAGAGGTGTTTGTACGTGTCCAGTAATGGCCCCTTCGAGTGATGAGTTGTTCCATAGAGCTGAAATTAGGAAAGCGGTAGATGCTTACATGAAGGGCCATGTTCCATCTTATTTAGAAATATGTGCTCCATCTGTTGCCTCGACTTTGGCTCGAACTCCTGGTGGCAATCCAGATAAAAATCTGGTGGCTCGGAATCAGACAGTTGTGGGTCCTAGCTCCTGCGACCTTCCATCTGCACACTTAGTAGCTGCCGTAACTGGTTTAAACCATTTAGGTTGTGGTAAAGGGGTAATAGCTGAGGTTATTCCCTCCGGTATGGATAAATCTGCCCCGCATGTCCAGTTGGGATCTTCACCTGATCTCTCTGATGCAGTCCTGTCTTTAATCAGGAATGCATTTGGGGAATTTGGTGATCGGCACTAGAAAGGACCCAGTTGATCTGCTTGATGTTCCGTTAAATAGCCAGGTGAAAAAGGGGAGTGTAAAGTCAGTTCATCGCCCTGCTCTATGCTCTTTGGTTTTAAAATGTAGGCCTGAGCCTTGCACGCAGTTTGATTTGAACCGAAGAGCTGTGATGGCAATCTTCTCCAACATTCAGATGCTTGAGGATATTGCATACGTGAATCTCACGCTGGTTGAATTCTTAAATAAGAGAAACCTGAATGCGGTGAGAATGTGGATGCAATCCAGAGTGGTTCAAAATCTAATTTCGCAGGCGAGGGGCCCCTTACATGACTTGGGATTTTTGTTGAGCTCTGATGTGGGTGATGTGGTTGCTCCAAAATTGGTGAATAGTAGCAATCACTCTCCAAACACCTTGCTTCTGACTTCTGGTGATGCAAATACTAAAATGATGTCCCAAGTGATGGATTTGTGTACTTGTAAGCATAAACCAAATCTAAATTAGCTAAGTCCTTCTGTGTCTCAGTGCTCAATTTCACTTGTTAGTTGGAATTCTCGAGGATTTAAACATCTTTTAAACAATCATCAAAGCGAACTGAGCAAGTTTGATGTAATCCTTTTACAGGAGACCCGGTTAACATCACCTTTGATATGGGCTAACCATGAAGTCCATTTGAATCCTGCCATGAGAACCTCCTTGGGTAGACCATCCTCAGGCCTAATTACTGCTATAAAAGAGGGGCCGGGAACTACCTCAAGGCTTTGGACAGCTCCAAATGGTTACATGTTGTTGGACAGAGTTGTAATTCAGGGAGGTGTTTATGCAATACTTAACATCTATTGGAACCCGGTGGGCATCTCGAATTATTGTTTCTTTAGGGACTTAAATATATACTAGATCTGGTGTCTGAAGATGAAAGCATCTTATATTTTATTTTTGTTGGTGACCTTAATTTAAATTGTTTTGTGAAAGGTGGTAAGTGATACAACGAGAGGCTGGTACGATGGAAACCCTTAGTGGCACTTAGAAACTTGCATGTCTTAAATAGTGCTTTTAACACTTATACACCACCTGCTTCGACCTGGCACAGAGGAAAGACCTCTTCAACAATTGATTATGTATATGTAAACACTGCACTATGGCCAGCGGTGCAAACCTTTTATGTCTCATCTACTACAGTGAGTGATCACAACATGTTATGCGCTGAATGGCAAATGCAAATTACATATAGTTGTTTACCAAGTGTACCGAAGAGTGGTTGCCTAGTTATAAATGGAGGTGGGAACCGTCTCTGATGGACTGAGAAAGCCTTGATTCATTTTAATCAATTACTTTGTTACTCAAATAAGACAGATGCCTGTCAAGAAACAAATGTGGGCCTGATGTATAGTAATTTAATTCAAGCCTTTAGTCAACATAGATCTTCTGCTTGCAGAATTAGGAAACATCTGCATGTTTTTGACAGGTCCGTATACATTAAAAAATCGTCATATCATGCTGAGCTAAGAAGGCTCTCAAGGGTTCCCCTTTCCCTCAGAATGGTTCTCACCCATAAAGTATGTTTGGCCTATAAAAACTGGTTACAGGGCCACAGGGCCTTGCTTTATCAGAGAGATGGTGCCAAGATGTTATCCATATTGGCTGAGAAAAATATCTCTAAAATGTGGTCTGTGCTAAACCAAACAAACGATGTCCATCAAATGGACTTGCAAACATCTGCAGATGATGCACATCAGTGGGTATTATATTTCGAACAGTTGCATGCACCTCCTTTAGGCCATATGTCTCTAGCCCCGCAGCACTTGGAATCTGGATTTCATTTAAACTTTGAACAAAGTGAAATCACGCGATTGATTAATACATCAAGTAATTCGCGTGCAGTAGGCCCCGATGGCATTTCAAACTTTGTGATGAAAGTACATCCTGAGATTTGGGGTTACCTTTTATTTAACATATTTTCTGCCATAAACCGCCTTCAAAAGTTGCCAAAATCTTGGACCCAAGCGATTACAGTTCTGATATACAAGAAGGGTGATCGACAACTGCCTACGAGCTATCGTCCAATTTCACTATTGGATGCAGCAGGCAAAATATTTTGTCGAATCATCCTCAAAAAACTTAACGCTTGGGCAGAAGGAAATCAATTGAAAGACCCCCTTCGGTCCGGGTTTGTGAAAGGAATGGGCACAATTCTGAATATTTTTGCCCTTTCAGTGATACAATCGCAGCAAGTTGATGGTGGTTTACCTTTATACTAGGGCTTTATCGCGCCTTTGATTCAATAGACAGGTCGCTGCTACTGGCAAAGCTTAAACGACATCATTGTCCCCCTTCACTAATAACCTTGGTAATGCTATTACACTCAAACACATCTATGTGTGTTAAAATAAACCTGGATGGCAAATTGTCTCTGACAATCAGCACCCAAAGAGGGTTGAAGCAGGGCTGTGCCCTTGCCTCATTCTTATTCAATTTCTTTATATTTGATCTAGGACCCGCAATATTGCACTGCATTGGTGATCCACCACGCATAGGCCTTCAAATGATTCCATATTTGCTATACGCGGATGATTTGGTTCTGTTGTCTCAAACCCCTACGGGCCTCAGGAATGTGTTAAATCAATTGGGGGCCTATGCGTTGGTGAATAACTTGGTTATTAATATATCTAAATCGCAAATTGTGGTGTCTAACAACAATTCCTCTAGAAAGTATCATCACAAATGGCAAATACAGCAGTGTGAACTCTCCGTAGTTTATCAATACAAGTACTTCGAAGTGACAATTCGGCATAAAAAAACAGTAGGTGAGTTGACTTGTGAAATTAGATCTAAATTGCAATCTTTGATTTCAAAATCCAAGATACTTGTGAGGAAATTTGGAAAGTTCTCTTTCAATGGGCCTCATTACGAGTCAGTTGGTCTGGAAATAACGGTGGTGGTAGACACGCCGCCACCGTTGTTTCGGGACCGGCTGATCTCGAGTTCTGCAGACGGGAGCTGTCATTCCCGTCAGGTCTGACCTGGCGGGTTTAGCATCACCCGCCTGCAGGCGTACGTGGAAACACCGGCACCATCACGAGATGGTGCCGGTGTTTCCACTTCCCCATTCCCATGGAGTCCTATTGGACTCCATGGGAATGGGGATTTACCAAATTCCGCCTCCGGAATTACCGGGTCACTGGGGTTGTAATGCCCCGGTGATTCCGGGAATGACGGAGGCGGAATGGTAATACGAGTCCGGCGGTAACCTGCCGGTTTTTCCAGCTCGGTTACCGCCGGACTCGTAATGAGGCCCATTGTGTCATTTTACAAGTTGAAAGTAACCCCAATCCTCTTGTATGGAGTAGAAGCCACTCTTCCTTGGGATCGCAAGTTCTGGGATAGTACAGAATCCAAGTATTGGAAAGCAGTGTTACAGCTACCTTCAGGAACCCCTATGGCAATATTGCGGTATGAATTAGGTTTAGTATCTTTGTACTCGCAAGTTACATGGAAGCAATGTGCTTTCCTTCGGAAGATTTTAGAGGGGCTTGGAAAACCTACGTTTTTGAATATCATAGCGCAGAACTTTCTTACATCTAAGACTAGCTTTCCGAGTAAGTGGCAAAACCATACTCTAAATGCGGCAGCTGATGCCTGCGTGACAATTGATCTGCTTTTATCTAACCCAGATCGAGCGAAAATTAAAATCTTTCAACATGATTTGGCTAGAAATATGGTGATGTGCTCAAAACGTAAAGATTTTAATATTTTCACGTTTGGCACCAAAAAATATGGAGTGATGTACGATTATTTGTTGAAATGTCCATTGCATTCTTTTCGCTGTAAATATCTGAGATTTAGAATCAGTACAACACAAGGGACATATTGTATAGAAGGAAACAAATTTGTCCGGATCAGAACTATTGTTGATTCTGCCTGAATGTTAATCAGAGAGAAACATTACAGCATCTCATAATTGAGTGTACCGCTTTGAATTACATAAGAGAAAAATGTTTTGGAAGGAAATGAACTGTACAAAATTACTTGACCCAGGAACAAATATGGAATTTATTGTTTTCGAATCCGAGAGTAACAATACAGATAGCGATTGTGCAATTCCTAGATATGGTATTAGCTTATTCAAAGTCCTAACTGGATGTTAGTGAATAACCATCCTTGTATGATATTAAACATTTAGGGATTATGTACAGTAAGCCTGTGTTTAAAACATATGATGTTATTCATTTATCTATTTATTTAAGTATGTTAGAGTTCAGATATAAGATTTGATGTTTTGATGGACAATGAATTCTATTTTTATTTTTATATGTTGGTCTCTGTTAAAGAATTTGGTAAATAATTTGCACATTGAGAATTTTATTATGAATTTCTGTAAAATAATTTGAAAAGTTGTTTTATCAACTAAAACAAATAAATAAATAAACAAATAAATACATAAATAAATTTGGGACATACTACAGCCTACCCAAACTATTTCATTAAAACTTCTCGGTCTCAACACCTTAGAAAACAACACCCTCGCCCCTAAACATATCCAGCTATCAGACGATGTACTTTCTGCAGCCATTTAATGCATCACCTCCCAATGGAAGAACCAAGACCCTCCGTCCCATAGGGCTTGGTGGAATTCAGTTTTCCCGACCCACAAAGTGGAAACAATCCTGTCCCAGGAACTACTCTCACTCGTCAAATTAAACCATATATTGAGTTCCCATCACGGAAACATCTCTAAACCACAAACTGTTGAATGACAAACAACTGTCACAATCTTGAGGCTCAGAAACCTCTGTAAGCACTAAACCTTATGCTATTACTTCACTATCTGTTTTATCCCTTGAATGTTCCAAGCAGTTCACACCAGTATATCATGTATTTCGAAAACACACGCCCCCCATTTTCATGTCCCCACCCAGTGACCCTCACCGAAGATGAATATGAGCACAATGATTATGGGACGAAGACTCTAGTAGCTACTTGGAATGCTCACTCAAGTAACCTGGACCGGTACTTTATGGCTCGCAGAACGAAGAGAGCACACTATTATCCGTGCTGGAGAATACCTCCATCCACTCCCAGTCCCAGAGTAGCCTCCACCATCTACACCGAACTCCATGGAAACCATCCATTGCTTCCTACAATCGACCTTTACAACTGCGCTATTAGCCTCCCCACTCTTCCTCATTCTCTTACACTCTCTGGGTTATATTCTCTCGGGTCATCTTTTCTTTTATATTCTTACATTCAAACAGCAAACATAGTACAGCTAAAATATTAACAAGGCATACAATGAGATGTTACATGTAGTTCACGTTCACGCTTTCTGTTTTCTTTGTAAATGTTTGCTTAAGTACCTTCGTTGCAACAAAACAAACGGAAGCTATGGGATCAGATCGTTTAATGAGCGAAATTTAAAAGATGAATTGATATAATACTTTGTGTTTTTCATTTGTGTACTTTTGCAACTAAGATGTTTGTACCGATATGTGGCACAACACACGCATACTGAAGTTGAAACTCACTTGTGTACCAGTTGTCTTTGGGTATTATGATCCAAACTTACTTACTCTTATGATTGCTATACTTTGGAATTGGACATTTGTAAACATCTGTTTGTTATACTGGAAAAACCTCAATAAAAGATGGAACTAAACAGTAAAATAAAAATGGGCTACGAATCCACAAACGGTAATGCACGTGCGACTTAAAATATACATCAGCCTGTGCTTGGGATATGGAGGGGCTTCCAGGATCAGTGCAGGCAAGGATATGAAGGGGCTTCCAGGATCAGTGCTTGCAAGGATATGGAAGGGCGTCCAGGATCAGTGCTTGCAAGGATATGAAGGGGCTTCCAGGATCAGTGCTTGCAAGGATATGGAAGGGCGTCCAGGATCAGTGCTTGCAAGGATATGAAGGGGCTTCCAGGATCGGTGTTTGCAGGGCTATGAAGGGGCTTCCAGGATCAGTGCTTGCAAGGATATGAAGGGGCTTCCAGGATCAGTGTTTGCAGGGCTATGGAGGGGCTTCCAGGATCAGTGCTTGCAAGGATATGAAGGGGCTTCCAGGATCAGTGTTTGCAAGGATATGGAAGGGCGTCCAGGATCAGTGCTTGCAAGGATATGAAGGGGCTTCCAGGATCAGCGCTTGCAAGGATATGGAAGGGCGTCCAGGATCAGTGCTTGCAAGGATATGAAGGGGCTTCCAGGATCGGTGTTTGCAGGGCTATGAAGGGGCTTCCAGGATCAGTGCTTGCAAGGATATGAAGGGGCTTCCAGGATCAGTGTTTGCAGGGCTATGGAGGGGCTTCCAGGATCAGTGCTTGCAAGGATATGAAGGGGCTTCCAGGATCAGTGTTTGCAAGGATATGGAAGGGCGTCCAGGATCAGTGCTTGCAAGAATATGAAGGGGCTTCCAGGATCAGTGCTTGCAAGGATATGGAAGGGCGTCCAGGATCAGTGCTTGCAAGGATATGAAGGGGCTTCCAGGATCGGTGTTTGCAGGGCTATGAAGGGGCTTCCAGGATCAGTGCTTGCAAGGATATGAAGGGGCTTCCAGGATCAGTGTTTGCAGGGCTATGGAGGGGCTTCCAGGATCAGTGCTTGCAAGGATATGAAGGGGCTTCCAGGATCAGTGTTTGCAGGGCTATGGAGGAGCTTCCAGGATCAGTGCTTGCAAGGATATGAAGGGGCTTCCAGGATGAGCGCTTGCAAGGCAATGGAGGGGGGCTTCCAGGAACAGTGCTTCCAAGGGAATGTAGGGGCTTTCAGGATCAGTGTCTGCAGGGTGGCGCGGCTTCCAGGATCAGTGCTTGCAAGCAAATGGAGGGGCTTCTGGTATCACTGCTTGCAAAGAAATGGAGGAGGGGCTTCCAGGATCAGCGCTTCCACGGAAATGTAGGGGCTTTCAGGATCAGCGCTTGCAAGGATATGGAGAGGCTTCCAGGGTCAGTGCTTGCAAGGATATGAAGGGTATTCCAGGATCAGTGCTTGCAAGGATATTGAGGGGCTTCCAGGATCAGTGTTTGCAAGGATACAGAGGTGCTTCCGGGACCAGTGCTTACAAGGAAATGGAGGGGCGTCCAGGATCCGTGCTTGCAAGGATATGGAGGGGCTTCCAGGATCAGTGCTTGCAAGGATATGGAGAGGCTTCCAGGATCAGTGCTTGCAAAGATATGGAGGGGCTTCCAGGATCAGCGCTTGCAAGCATATGGAGAGGCTTCCAGGATCAGCGCTTGCAAGGATATGGAGGGGCTTCTAGGATCAGTGCAGGCAAGGGCTTGCAAGGATATGGAGAGGCTTCCAGGATCAGTGCTTGCAAGGATATGGAGGGGCTTCCAGGATCAGCGCTTGCAAGGATATGGAGAGGCTTCCAGGATCAGTGCTTGCAAGAATACGGAGGTGCTTCCAGGATCAGCGCTTGCAAGGATATGGAGGGGCTTCTAGGATCAGCGCTTGCAAGGAAATGGAGGGGCGTCCAAGATCAGTGCTTGCAAGGATATGGAGGGGCTTCCAGGATCAGTGCTTGCAAGGATACGGAGGTGCTTCCAGGATCAGTGCTTGCATGCAAGGGTACGGAGGTGCTTCCAGGATCAGTGCAGGCAAGGATATGAAGAGGCTTCCAGGGTCAGTGCTTGCAAGGATATGGAGAGGCTTCCAGGATCAGTGCTTGCAAGGATATGGAGGGTCTTCCAGGATCAGCGCTTGCAAGGATATGGAGAGGCTTCCAGGGTCAGTGCTTGCAAGGATATGGAGAGGCTTCCAGGATCAGTGCAGGCAAGGATATGAAGGGGCTTCCAGGATCAGTGCTTGCAAGGATATGGAGAGGCTTCCAGGGTCAGTGCTTGCAAGGATATGAAGGGTATTCCAGGATCAGTGCTTGCAAGGATATTGAGGGGCTTCCAGGATCAGTGTTTGCAAGGATACGGAGGTGCTTCCGGGATCAGTGCTTGCAAGGAAATGGAGGGGCGTCCGGGATCAGTGCTTACAAGGATATGGAGAGGCTTCCAGGATCAGTGCTTGCAAGGATATGGAGAGGCTTCCAGGATCAGTGCTTGCAAGGATATGGAGAGGCTTCCAGGATCAGTGCTTGCAAGGATACGGAGGGGCTTAAAGGATCAGCGATGCACCTCAAACTCTCCTTAAATTGTAAAAGTTATTTCGTAACACTGCATTCATAGAAGTTCAGACGATGTAAAAACACAAGACTTACTAATTCTCAGCACTGCAAAAGAGTGAGGTGTGAGGCAAGAGACCCGCAGATGTCCCCATGGGGCCATGAGGACACCCACTCACATATGCAAGAACCCGGAAGGGGCCAGACGACGACATCTCTAGAAATCATTGGAATGGGGGCCAACCAGGGGGTAAAAGTAGAACAAGGGAGGTTGGGGTCGTGTCACATCAAATTAGAGTCTAACAGGCCAAACTAGTTTAAGTAAACATTTATTTTACTTGGTTAAAAAGGTGACATTGTGCAAGTTCAGAGTAGGTTTAGGATGATACACGTTTTGAAGCAAGGAAATGTAGACACTAAAAAGTTAACTCCTGTTCAACAGTTGCAAAAAGGCCCTAAAAAAACCCTTCAAAAGTCATTTAGTCATACAAGTTTTTTATACGGAGTGTTTTTCATTGAACACATTTTATCATCACTTGTGGCTCCAGCTTTAAAATAAATGAATGAAAAATTACATAGCATAGCAAATTATCACTCTGCAATCACCTCCTGCCCTTCCTTTTCATCAGGTACCTTTAAGACCCAACCTACACCCCAGCCAAACCTATGTATTACAACGCCATTATGACAGTTGAACGGAGTCCCGTAAAGTGCCCATTCTGTGTTTTAAACAGATGAACCATAACAATGTCCAATCCAAGCGTTCTCCATCATTTCAAGTTTAACAATAATAAACACATGTTTATAAACTCCCTCATCAGCTAACACTCCTCTGACATCTGCAACCTCCTTGAACTCCTGGATCCTGATGTTTTTGCCCTCACTGAAACCTGGTTCAAGGATAGCTCTGGCACAAGTTGTGACATACTTCTCCCAGAAGGCTACAACATATTCTCTCTGCCTAGACCAAGCAGACCAGGTGGGGGGAGTAGCATTGATCTTCCCTGAGTGGATCCCTGTGTCTGTCATTCCCACTCAGGCCTACTCATGCTTTGAGTGCCTGGTCTGCAGGCTCTCCCTCTCTCCTAGCTCCTCACTCCTTCTGGCCACCTTCTATCGGCCACCTGGTCAGCCCTCCCTCTTCCTTTCAGAATGGGCTAACCTGGCTCTCCTTTCCTACTCTTCTCAACTCCTCCTACTGGGGGATCTCAACATCCATCTCGACTCACCAGATTCCTCAGGACCTTTCTGCACCCTTTGCAACTCTCTATCCCTTTCCATCTCACCCTCTGGCCCAACGCACAGCGCTAACCACACCTTAGATGCTCTCATCTCAACTGACATTCCTCTATCTATCCCTCTCACTACTTCACTCTCCTGGACTGATCACTCTCTTCTCACTTGAAGCTCTCTTCTCCTCTTGCATCGGTAAGCCCTGCACTGCCTCCCATTTACAAGGTCATCCAACCCATGAAAAGAGTGTCAGTAGCTGCCTTTGCCTCTACCTACTCTGGTCCTTCCACTCCTGCAGCTGACTCCAACCCTGACACAGCCCTCTCTAACTTTAACCTCCGTTTCCAACACTCTTGATATTCTTTCCCCCCGTCTTGAGGGTACGACTGAAGCCTACCAAAAAGAGCAACTCTTGGTACAACTCCGAACTGGCTGCCCTTAAACGCAAGTGCAGGGCAGCTGAATAGAAATGGGATTCCTCGGGCACACCCTCTGACAAACTGGCCTGCCGCCTCCTCCAAAGGCAGTATAGCCTCTGCATCTGTTCCAAGAAGAGTCTTTATTCAAGCCTGCATCTCCATGGCCTCCAACAAAATGGACACACTTTTTAAAGTCTGCAAGGAACCAGCCAACCCTACCACAGCCTCCTCCACCATTGCACCCACACAGGCACTTTGTTCCTCCCTGGCTGCACACATCCCCTCAAAAACACAGGATATCCTATCCGCGCTCTCTTCCTCACCACCTCATGCACCAACATCTCTTGTACCACCCTTGGCCACCTCCACACCCTCCCCTTCTTTTCTCTTCTCTCTTCTCTCTCCCCTGTCACACCTGAGGAGGTTACTAGAGAAGTCCAGTCTATGAAAGCCTCCTCCAAACAGGGGGACCCCTGTCCCTCCAAAATCATCAAGGACAACATGGACTCTCTTGCCCCAGCTTTGGCCGACCTCTGCAACCTCTCCTTCACCACTGGAGCTTTCCCCACTGCTCTTAAGCACTCCCTTGTGCACCATCTCCTCAAAAAACCTTCGGCTGACCCTTCCATTCCATCAAACTATCACCCGATCTCTATCTCTCCTTTCCTGGGCAAACTGCTGGAGAAGTTGGCTATTTCCCAGCTTACCCTCCACATTGAATCTGTTGTCTGTTTCCATGACCACCAGTCTGGCTTTAGAGCATCCAGAGGCACGGAAAATGCTCTTCTGAATACCCGTGAAGATCTGTTCTAAAATGTTGATTCTAGCTCTCCCTCTGTCCTTATTCTGCTTGACTTCTCCTCTACCTTTGATACGGTGAACCACAACACCCTAATTGCACATCTCTGTGATACCCTGGGCATCACTGATCAGTCCCTGGCATGGCTACCCTCCTTTTTCTCCGACCATCCATCCCAGATGGAATTGGGGTCTTTCCTCTCCACTATGACTCTCTCTACTTGCGGTGTCCCCCAGGGATCTAACCTATCCCACTGGTTTTTCAATGGCTACGTGGCCCCCCTGGCCCGTATGATAGCCAGCTTCACCTTCAACTGTCAGTGTTACGCGGGTGACGCACAGCTCTCCTTCAGGCTACCCTCGGCCTCTGCCTCTGCCTCTGTCTCTTCCTCTTCCTCACTCATACCCGACTGTCTGTCCGCAATTCAGTCGTGGTGTGCTGCAAACAACCTCTGCCTCAATGCCAGTAAGACAGAGATTGTCCTCATGGGGGCCCCTGGTCTGCCTTCCCTCTTTCTCTCTGGCCGGCCTCCCTTGGCCCTGTGCCTCCACTTACCAACAAGGCAAAAAACCTGGAGATCATTTTCGACTCCACTCTCTCGATCGCGTCTCACATTGCCGACATCTTTAAAAAGTCCCACTACCAATTGCACCTTCTCAGAGGTATTCTATCTTCTCTCACCTTCCCCCAGAGGCACATCGCCTACAGAGCCCTGTTCCTCTCAAGGCTGGACTGCAACAGCCTCTTTCTCAACCTGCCCTCTTCTACTCTCCGTCCTCTTCAACTCACCCAGCACAAAACCGCAAGACTTATCCTTGGCCTGAAACCCAGGGACCGCATCCCTCCGTTGCTGAAATCCCTTCACTGGCTCCCCGTGGCTGCAAGGATTTAGTTCAAGACCCTTTGCATTGTCCGCAAGACTTTCTGGGGCCTGGGCCCGATCAATCTGCAATGCTCTCTTCCTAAATACTCGCCCCCCCAAGCAGAAACTTGGGGGAGATCTTTATCCTCTGCAGGTGCCTTCCTCTGGAACAGCCTCCCTGCCTCTCTCCGTCTTGAGCCTGATCTCCTTAAATTGGGAAACTCTTCAAGACTTTCCTCTTCGCAGCCTCCTTTTCTCTCTCTCTCCCCTGCTAACCACCTGTTTCTGCTCTCTCGCTCTCTCTCCTCTACTTTTACGCAGTTTCGCTGCCTGGCTGCCTGGTGTATCTTCAAAGCCTCACAGGTCCCAAGCTTTCCTTGCCAGTCTCATGCACTTGGCCCCAGGCCTTGTATTTTCCGCAGCACTACTGCACTTCAGTTATGACCCATGAGAGTGGTATCTCTCTGCACTTAACCCATTTTCTGACGGGACTGGGTGGAATTGTCATTATTCCCCCCCTCCACGCACTTCCTTTTCTGTTCACCTGCATAATCTGAATGTACCATGCCTAGTCGTTCACTGCTCTCAGCTAATAAATTCTGCTACATGTTCCCAGATTATTTTGTGCCAGAGCTGGAGGCAGATCCTTTTCGTTCTTGCCCCCACCCTTTGGAACACTCTGCCTTTAGATCTTTGCAAGCTCCATGAGTTCTTCCCGTTCCGAAAGGCTTTAAAGACCCTTCTGTTTTAGTTCTTTGACTTCCCCACTCTCTCACCCTCTCCAGCACCTCGATACCTCACGGTCTTTGTGCGCTCTACAAATATCATATATATAAATAAATAAGATCCTTGGTCTTGTCTTCCCTATATCCTCCCCTCCCATGCATGGTTGCGCTTTGAAACACTTGTGTATACGTGCATAATGAACAATCAATCAATCTATCTAAGTGCTTTAATAAGTGTTCTAATTATCCAAATGTATAGTAATATAGTATAATATAAACTGGTCTTGTGTAGGTCATCTCTGAAATTTGCAGTGGTGTTGTGGCATATGGCTTTGGTAAAACAAAAGAGGGGGCAGTTATAAGTGCGAAGCAGGTACAAAACATGTGGTGTTGATGAGTGGCAATAGTACTAGAGCACGGGTGCAGGGTGAACCACTTATGGCCCGCGGGTCAAGTGCTGCTCGGCATGTTGGTTTTCCCAGCCCGCCAGGGTTAATTACTTTCATAATGGAGGGCGGCCTACAAGCAGCAACAGCCGCCATCCATTAGAAAAGTCTTTGTTTACCTTGCTGCGTTGGGAAAATACTGACCCTCCATTGGTTCAGTGCATGCACTACGTGACTCTTACGAGTCAAGTAGTGCATGTGCTGCACCAATGGAGGGCCAGCGCTGCGGCTGGCGTAGCTAAAGACTTGTCGCCGGTAGGCATTTCAGTCTTGTCACGCAGGCCAAAGTACAAGTTCAGATGAGGCCTGCCTGCACGCCACCCCGCCAGCCATCCTGCCCTCCAGCTTCCTCATCCACCTGCCTGCCTGCTTGCTTGCCATTGCTCCCCAGGTAGGTGCATTCTAGTGGGTGGGGGGGGGGGGTGAGGCAGCATGGGGGATGTCCTTTTTTTGGTTGGTGGACGAATCATCAGAATGGCGTTTGGTTTGGGGGGTCATGGGATGGTGTTTTGTTGGTGGGGTCATGGAGATGGCCTTTTGATGGGGGTCATGGGATGGCCTTTTGTTGGGTGAGTGGGGGGATCATGGAGATGGCATTTTGTTGGGTGGTCATGGGGATGGCCTTTTATTGGGGGATGGGGTTATGGGACATAGTGTTTGGGTGGGGGTCATTGGGCATAGTGTTTGGTGGAGGTAATTGGGCATATTGTTTATTTGGAGATGGGGGTCATGGGGAACAGTGTTTGGTTAGGATGGGGGTCCTGGTGCATACTGTGCTCAGGATCTCAGCTATGCATGGAAACTACAGCCTGTTTCGGAATCTGAGGTCCACTTCAGAAGAAACAATTCCTCCAGCGTCATTAAAGCATAAACATTTAAGGGGCTAAGTCTGGGGTGTAGCTGGGATAGCTGCATGGAAATAAAAATGTTGCCAAATAAAGAAATTGCAATAGACGTGAGTGAGGTCAGCAGGAGTAGATAGAGTAAGCGTGAGAATGGGAAGGTTTAGGTCAGTAGTTTGTCATTTCTGTGCCTATTCTGTATGAGGGAAGCTTTCCCTTCTGCTGCCCATTCACTCATGTTTCCCCGTTGGAGGGCCTGGCAGGGGTACTTGCAAAAATCCTGCCCACTTAGCAATGAATATTCTCTTTTGTTAGCTGGGCCCTTCCACCCCAGATCGCTTTTTATGTGCATGACAGATTTGTAATTGTGTGTCAGTGGCGGGGGTTAGGGGAGTACAATTAGAGAGACCACATAACTAAATGTCACTGAGACACCATTGTTAGCTGCTTTTTTAGTCCTGGAAATATACCAACAATGTGGACAAATGACTATGGGCACTGACGCATTGCTGTTTCTTTACACCATGTATAATAATAGCCACAAAAAAGCTCTTGAGTGGTGTCCTGTAAGGGGTCAGATGTTCAAGTGCTGGCTTTCGCGGTGCAATGTTTGTCCTGTAATTGTAGTTTTAGTTTCAGACTATGAAGCCCAGTTCATAAGTACCAGAATGCTACGTGATGAGAACTGGTTTACCACCTCACACCTGGCATGCTCTAGTTTGAGATGTCTTCCCGCTGCGTTGTACATGTGATTGTTACCTGCACGTGGTTGTTGATTGATGTAGACATGCAGCTTGTGATGTATGATGGGCATGCAAGCAAGAGACACGATCCCGTTCAGGAGAAACACTCATAGTTCACCCAACAATATGCACTCGGCAAGAGACTGTGCGCTTTGAACTAAAATAGACATCACTCTGTGTTCAACTTCAAATCATAGGTAGTTAAGAGATGGTGTTTAGCAGAAAAGACAGCTCCCAGCTCAACCTCAAATAAAATGTAGTACAACACCGTTTAATGGCAGAGAAATCACTTCATGGTCCGTTCCAAATGGGCAGGTAGCCAAAGGCAGTCTGTTTAGCGGATGACAACACCCAAAGGAACCAAGGTAGCAGAGGGGGCAACTGCCCCTTAGTTCTTTATCAATGGGGGCATGCACCTCACTTTCCCCTGTGCAGAGGTTTACAATTTTCAGTTTCTGGTTGTTCATTCTAAAGGAGTCTGTGTGCAGTGCCAATGTGGCTGGAGATGAAACACTGTTGGTTTTAAAGTCACGCGCAGGAGCCTCACTGTTGGTAATGGGGCGATTTTGCGCACAACCAGGCATCCATATCTGATGATGAATTCTTTGACGGTAGAGTGACACATGCTACACTACAAAACTATCAGCAGGTCAAGTGCCTGTTGCAGTGTTGTATGATTAAAGCTGGCTGTAAATCTAATGTTTTCTTTTACAGAAATAGGTGCTGTAAAATGCTGCTTACTCATATTCAGGGAGAGGGTGTGGGAAATGGCACCCATAAACCCACAGCTCAGTTTCCTAAGAACTGCTGTCCGCATAATAGAAGTGTTTGCTTTTGATTGAGAAGTTTCTTAATGGGACCCCAATTCCTGTTTTCCTTTCCCAACATGAAGCATCTTGAACATGTGTACTGTTCTTTTGAGCGCAATGCTATTTTCGGACTAGAGGCTGTACCTCCACCTGCAGCCATCATAGTCTATTTTGTGAACTTGCCTGTGTTCATGACTAAATAGCACTCACTAATATGGGACCTGGGCTCATTGATGGTGGAACAGGGCTATCATGCCTCCCACCAAGGAGTGTCAGGGCTCACTGTGGCTGGAGACTCTGGGGTGCTCGTAGATGGCTGTCATGGACATTGTTCCTGCAGAGCAATGGTTGCCTCAAAAGAATCTGTAACTGTTACAAACACTTAAGTGGCTGACGTGAATGCTGTTGGACAGAGCAGCAACCTCAAAGGAATCCGAGCTGTGGATGGCAATGACCATTGAAGCACTCCTCTAGATAGCATGGAACCTGTCCCTTCTGGCCTCAGTAAGAGGTGGCCAAGCTAGAAAGTGTACACTACTCAAATGTACCCAGGATTAGAGAATGGGTGACATTATAATGTATACGCAGGCAGCCTCATCAAGGATAAAGGTACAAAAAACATTCCTGGTGTTGCGCTGGTCCAACAAATTACATGTCAAATATATTGATTTTTAGTCAATGACGTAAACAAGTAATCTCCATAAAAGATTTATTGTTGACTGTGTTCTTGGAGTATGTCGAGATATGCCGACACGTGTTTCGACCCTTGATCGTCTTCAAGGCATTGATTTATATTAACTCATCTTAATAATTATGTTAGATGAGATACCAAGATACAGTGAAATCATAACAATAAGACCGTTATTTACTCATAACCATTGAGGATGTTGAGGAGAGAAAAGGTAAAATAAAAAAGTAAAATAAAAAAGAGAAATGCAAAAGGATTTGCAAATATTTTCTTCACTTGATTCATAATGAGAAGTTCCAAACTCACACTGATACGTTAGTTACACAAATTGTGTCAAACATCCGTATTAGTTTCTATTACACACTCAAGCAGTATCGTAAGCTTATCTCATTACAATAACCCATTGAAAAAGAGTTGCTCGCCCTCACCCGTGTCAGTTAAGGGTGCATCCAATAAGTCCATGGGCCTCATTACACGGAAGGCGGTGAGCCATGGCGCTATTAGCGCCATCGTTCATGCCGGTAAAATACCGGCACCGCCTTGGCGGAAAGGGGATTTACCGCCCCATTCCAAGGTTGGTGGGGCGGTAAATCCCCCTTCCGCCATTGCCCTTCCCTATTCCCATTTCTGCCCCATAGGGCTCTATGGGAATGGGGAAGGCGCTAATTACGGCACCGCAATTTTGCGGTGCCGTAATTAGCTCTGAGGTCCCTTAGCGGGTTGGTTTTTAACGCCTGCAAAAAGCAGGCGTTAAAGCACCAACCCGCAAAGGGACCTCGTAGTACGGCGGTAAGGGTTAACGGTCACCATTGCCATTAGCGGTGACCGTTAACCCTTACCGCCGTCCGTGTAATGAGGCCCCATATCATTATCAATAATGAAGTGGTTGAGAAATCACCCATGCATTCCAATAAAATGCATGCATTAAGTTATTGCTAACTGAAATTAGTTTGTATTGGTAACTATAACTTGTTGAATGTTATATGAGTCTCCGTTCTCAAGTGTTAAAAGAAATGTTCCCTTCATGGGCACTCAACAAGTTTAGATCTCCCTTAAGGATTCCTGCGTTCTATCTCTAATACCTCAAATTGAGTGCCAGTCATGTGTTGGTTAAAGTTTTTTGTTTAGGGGAAAGATAAAAGTCGTTAAGCTGAAACACGCAATGGTGGATTAAGACTCCAAAGTTAGTCTCACCCTGTGTTCAAATTGGTGTGACAATTATTCTTAATAGTTGAAGCTTTGCTTCAAGATTCTTCGATTTCTAATAGATTGTTATGATCATCTAAGTGAGTCAAATTAATAATCAATTAGAATCTCCTAAAGAATGCGTGTCAACTGCTTGTTTATAAAGATATGTAAACTGTAATAAGAACAATAACCTATTCTCTCTTACCTATGTCATTCATAAGTTTCCCGATCAGTGTTTTAGTCCTGGTCGGGTCGGCGCGTGTCACAGCAATCTGGTGTGATCGCCATTTTGTGGCTTTATTTATATTTGACAGGACGTCCAATGTCATGACATGTGTTGCCTATGAGTGCGCAGGGCTTCCGGCCTCTAATCGTATGTAAACATAAACAATTAGTTTGTTAAACCCGAGTAAAGAGTCAAGATTCCTCATTTCATTGTCTACAATTGGAGTCATTTGTGTTGGTGATTGGATATTAAGTACGGGTAAATTACCCAGTCGGGATCCGATTTGAATAAAGATTACACGATGTTACATATTTCGCTGTAGCTGATTCCAAACAAATTCACTATGTCAAGATTGGGCAAAATTACGTATTTCACTATAATTGATTCTGATTCGGATCTCTCCATTTGGAGGTGGATCTCTATATGCAAGTTTTTCATGCAGTTGCATGAGATGCTCAATAGAGTTCTACAATAAATACAAATTCCATGGTGTACCAATCAAATCAAAACAGAGAAGTCATGGTTGGGAATAGAGATCGGGTTAACACTTCCATAGAATTTTGATTGTCATTGTTTGGATTTGTTCAGGGATGTGTGACTGCAATTGCTGGTGGTATATAAATGAGCATCCTGTATGAGAGCACGCCAGGTTATGTAAATACTTCTTGATCTCGTCATTTAATGACTCGGTCTGGGTGAGGAACTGGTTCCCAAATGGGCTTAATACATTGGATACATTTGATAAATTCCTTCAAAGGTTCGTTTTCACGCTTCAAATTAGCTCTAAAAAAAGTTCAGCAGATTAACTTCAACAATAGTTCAACAAATGACTGCTAAAGGCTAACACAGTTTACATTTTGTTGTAACAATCTCAAACATGTTTAGTGTTGATTACAACAAGCTCTGACATTTCAATGATATGTTAATCTCATGTTCCTTAATTCAACATATAATTTGTGGCCTCAGGTGAATTGATCAATACAAACATTTTTAGTTGAGCTATATCATATGCTACCCTCATATATCTTAGCCCATTTATAGTTGACTATCATGTTTGAGGGTACTGATTCTGAACCATTTATTATAAAAAAAACATTCATCTCATGTTGCTGGTTAAGACCAGTTCTAAGGCAACGTAGTAAACATATCATTTTTGATTCAACTTGTCTCAACAAAAGCTTCCGATCTCCCCCAAGGATGGATACCTGTTGTTACTTTATGTAGTTCTATGAAGCATATATCATCTTTGTTGTCCATTTGGTGGTGTTCTTGCCAGTGGACTGCCAAAGGCAGTCGCATACCCTGTGAATTCAGACTCGACCAATGTTCCCTGATGCGAATACGTAACTCCCTTATGGTACTACCCACATAAATGCAGTGACAGACACAGATGATGGCATATACCACAAATTTGGATCTGCAATTAAGATCCATTATGGTAACTACTGTCCCATCAATGTGTACATGTTGACTAGTGTCGGGTGTGCATGTTTGCACATGCTACAATTTCCCCATTTGTAAAAACCTGCTGTGCCTGGTTTCATCCATGTTCTAGTTCCCAAAAGAGGTGCAGCCATGGGTTTAAGAACAGACAGACTTACTTTATTTTTGATCTTGGGTGCCTGTGTGTATATAAATGTAGGTTTGTTACCTACATAATCACCCAGATCCTTATCCAACCTCAATAGAGGCCAGTGCCCGTTTACTATACTGAATAATTGATGCGTTCTTTACTTCAGTGTGGTTGGTGTTACTGCTGTTGGTACCTCTGTGCCCTGGGTATAGGTACACAACAATCTGGCATGGAAACCAACATCTATATCCCTTTGAAGGTCCCTTCTGGTAATTCTGGGGGAAAGCAGGTTTGGTCTCCAGGAAAAGCAAACGATGCAGTGTTTGGCAGCTCCAAACCCAAACATCTGAGCAGCAACATCTGCTCTTAGTTGTGGAGTCCAACCTCCACCTGCAGCATCTTGTGTAATAAGCGGGCGCTGCCACAGTTGCTGGAGGGTAGCATATGAGTAAAACAGCAGAGGGCGCTGCAGCCTGGTAATTTACGTTGATTAGCCAATTGCATGGTTAAAATGAAGAGTGGGGGGTGTAGATGGGTTATCCCAAACCAAATGATGATTGGGGAAATTTCTGTAACCAGTTAGTCTTCTTGCAGGTTGAATATAGACTATCTCCTCTCCTCCTCAAACCTCTCTCTAATGACCAGCTGAATTAACCACATGGCAGGAGAATTCTGTGCATGCTAAAAGTGATATTATTGCCTCCCAAGCGTGTAAATGTATCAGTAAATCCGCTTCCCGCGCCAAGAAATTGTACCAGACTAGTACAAATGTAACAGCTACTTCCATGCAGAGTTAGTATCATTCAGTCATGGAGCCTGAAAAACACGCATTATCCCACATTCCTTAATGCTTGGATCTTTTCCCAAACACAAAAAAGATTTCTCCTAAATGCCTCGCATCACCATTTCAGCAACATTGTCCGCCGTATACTTTCTCAACCCACAGATGCAAACTACAGAATAGCACAGGTCCTGCAGTCTGTCTCGCATTACATTGGCAAATACAATCTTACTCTCCTCTTTCTCAAAAGGGGTCTGCAAGTGACAAAGTCACGCTATATGAAACCTAGTAGCATAACATGAGACCCTCTCCCTTTCTATTTTCCTCCTCTCTCTCATCCTCCCCAGCCTCACTCCCTTTTCTGTCTACCCCTTTCTCCCTTACAATCTCTTTCCCTTCTGCTGCTGCCAACACCTGTCTGTACTCCCTCCTTTCTCTTCCTTTTACCCTTTTCTCTGCCTTCTCCTCTCTTCTGCTCCTCCTTTTCTGACAAATCCTAATTGTAACCCCTTTTCTTATCTCTGTTCGCACCCACCTGTGAACTTTGGCCTGCGTCACATCTAGATAGAATTATTAATCTTAGCCACACTAAGCTTCTTAGCTTGAATTCTTAACTTTGCTTGCGCTGCATGTAGACAGAGTTGTGTGGTAGCATGTACCACACCTAGATGAAATTGTGAACTCTAGCCTGCGTCACATCTAGATAGAAATGTGAATTATAGCATCTGCCACACTTAGATGAAATTATGAACTCTAGCCTGGGTCCCCTCTAGATAGAATCACTAATGTTAGCCACACTTAGCCGGAATTCTTAACTTTGATTGCGCCGTATGTAAACAGAATTACGAATGATAGCATGTGCCACACTTAGATGAATTTGTGAACTCTAGCCCGCGTCACATCTAGATAGAAATGTGAGTGGTAGCATGTGCCACACCTAGATGAATTTGTGGACTCTGGCCTACGTCACATCTAGATAGAAATGTGAGTGATGGCATGCGCCACACTTAGATGAAATTGTGAACTCTAGCCTGCGTCGCATCTAGATAGAAATCTGTATCCCCATGTATATCTGTATCCCCATTTATACCTGTATCGACCCTGTCCCTATGTATCTGTATGTCGCTATGTATTTCCCCACTGTCCTTGTCACGTGCCAGGTCTTAGGCGCCTTACAGATAACCACCATATCACACCACTACGCTTATTCTCTACTATACACCATCACTCAACTAGAACACAGCTATACCCCTGATAATTCGGCCTAGCTGTTCACATACGAATACGACCCCATGAACACCCAGCACCCAATAAAATGCAGCTAGCCAAGCACATTCCGGCCTAGTTGCTCACATAGGCGTTCCTCAGGCCTAACGCAGCCAGAACCCAGTCTGGTTGTCCACCCACCAGACTGCACACATCGAACCAATATCTCCAGCACCCCTCCTATCACTAAGAAGCAGCTATTATCTGACAATTACACCAGCTGCACACATATCCGGTGCACCCACGCACCATACAACACTATTTCTCTCTACTGACCTGAACTGCGGTTCCCAAGGGCGTTCAACCAAACAGGGTTTTGAGGTGATACAAATGAGATATAAGGCGCTATATAAATAACATAACATAACAGTATCCTCAGAAAGTTTTGTGACTAGATTCAGATTCTGGTTTCTTTCAGATTTACTGTTTGTCCTGGGTTTCAATATATCATTTCGGTTTATATTCTTAATTTTATTGTGGGCTCCAGATATACATTCTCCACTATAGCCTCTCTCACTGAACCTCTCTCTTAAAAACAAAAAATCACATTCAGACTCAAAATCCCTATTGTCACAGCAATTTCTATGGGCTCGAAAAAATTCCCCCGTAGTTATGTTGTCAATGGTGGATCTTTTGTGGTAGTTGGAGGCAAAAACGGTGGAGTTGACCTCAGTTTGTTTCCTACATGTTTTGTTAGCAATTTTTCCTTCCTGAATATACAGGTGTAAATTTAAAAATTCAGTGCTGGCAGGAACACTATGGCACGTAAATTCTAGACCAAAGTTGTTGGCATTCAAATAGTTGATGAACAAAAGGAAGGTGTACGAACTGCCCTTCCAAATTATTAAAATGTCATCAATAAATTGTTTCAAATCATGATTTTTTTGTTCAAACTCCGGATTTCATAAGGCATGGGTCTGTTCAAACTGTCCCATGAAAAGGTTTGCTAATGGTGGGGCATAGTTAGCCCCCATCGCTACCACTTTGGTTTGTAAGTAATAGTTGTGTTCAAATAAAAAGTAATTGTTGTTGAGAGTAAACCATAGGAATTCCTTCATCATTTCTATGTGTTGTCTGTTTGATGCAGAGAAGTGTGAATATGTGTAATCAATTGCTTTTATAGCTAATGCATGATTCATCGAGGTATAGAGTGACTTAACATCAAGTGCGGCTAGTACATAATCTGATTGGCAAGTAAAACATGTGTCAGCATATCTTGACATATTCAAAGAAAACAGTCACCAATACATCTGTTATGGAGATTACTTGTTTAAGTCATTGACTAAAAATCAATTCTTGTTTTTTATTTTTATTTATTGAAAAAAGAATTCAGTTTAAGAATCAAGAATTAAACTTTTGTTTCATTCATTCACTTCAATTTTCTACTTTCTCGCACATTTCATCACTTTAGTTTGAAAACCGTCTCCCGGTAAAAAAGTAAAGACGATGGAAGTTTCGCTTCACCATCAAATCAGTTATGTTCAGCGCAAAAATGACACTTTGAATTATTTGTCTCTCAACTCAGAAATGTTTCATCTAGGTTCAATTGCTAAAATAGCATCCAGATAATTGACCACTGCACAGGTGAGTTTTATGTTGTATCCTGAGAGTACACGAAACCACCAAGCATCGAGGTCATCGTCCAAAGGGACAAAGGTCCCAAGATGTTTGGTTTGTTGATCACAAGTACCTGTACAGCGAATTAATAGATGTTCAGAAGATTCAATTTCTTGTCTGCAAAATCGACAAAGATTATCCACCACAACTTTGTCTTGTCGTCGCCATTTCGTTTTTTTGTTTCTTTTGTTTTCAGAGCATTTCATTTGAATCTTAGAAATTGATTACGATGATGGCGCGACAGGTAATGTAATAAATATCTTGATGACTATTCAGGTTGTTGCTGACAGCACCTAAATAAAGTGCAGACTGAAGATTGTTACGCTGTTCTAGATTGACTATCCAGGACCATGTTTCCAGTTATTTCTTTGCAATTTGTGGGCGCTTCAACAAGTCTGATAACTTAATGTCTGCAGTTGACATGATGTTAGATAGCCAGCTGTTCCATTCATGTAGAAGACCAAACTGCGGCTGGTCACCTCCGCCAGTAAAGATCTTGTAGGCTCGGTTTGAAGGACATAATAATATTTTGCGCAAGGCTGCAAGCGATTTCCACAAGACCTTAGAATACAGGGAATTAAATGCTAATTCATGCCTTATCACAATCATTGAGGTGGAGCGTGGTAGATTTAGTACTCGGTGCCAGAAGCGCCCTTCAAGTTGTTGCCAAATACAAGCTTCAATGTTCCAGCCTGCTTCGGCACCACATGTGATCGAAGGAACAACTTTTTGCAAGTAAAATGACAAAACCGGAGCAATGGTAAATATTCCATGATCTTTTAAAATCTTGGCCTCTTGTGAAGCAAACTGCGTCATCCGTCTCTGGAGGTCGAAAATCCATGGTTTTTCACAAATCGAGTTGTTAAATTGGATACCCAAATACCTTATCGATGTAACAACACCGAGAGATTGGCTAGCAATCGACCATCTAAATGCTTGAAGCTTCATTACGAGGCTTTCGCTCCCGTAATGAAGGGTGCGGTACGGGACCGGCACTCTTCATTACGGGATGCGTAATTACGAGGTTCCCTTTGCGGGACCCGGTAAGGACGCCTGGTAAAACCAGGCGTCCTTAGCGGGTCCCGCAAGGGGAACAGGGAGCTAATAACAGGCCGTTATTAACGTGCCCGTTATTAGCTCCCTCCCCAGTCCCATTGAGCCCTATGGGGGCTCAAATGGTAATGGGGATGGGTTCCTTCAAGGAGGAATTACCGGGTCCTCCAAAGTCGGAATGACCCGGTTATTCCTCATTGAAGGAACCCGGTACTAGGACCCGGTTTGAAGACAGCCATGCCCTTATTAAGGGCATGGCTGCCTCCATACTCGTAATGAGGCCCATTGTCTTTTTTATTACCTGGGCCTCCAATAGTCAAGATTTTTGTTTTTGTTGTATTGATTTCAAGATCGTTGACAAAAAGATATTCATACAATTTAGTAAGTAAACGCTGCAGACCAATCTGAGAGCAGTCCATCAAGACTAAATCGTCGGCATAGGTTATGCACCTAATAGGCACTTTGTTGATATTAGGCGGAAAACAATGCACTTGTTCGAGATGAAGCAGCACGTCTCCCAGAAATAATGTAAACAACTCATTTGCGAGAGGGCAACCTTGTTTGACCCCTTTGTCCGTGTTTATTTGGTGAGAAAGTTTGCCGTTGTTGTTTGCTCAGACCCGGATAGAGGTATTCGAGTGAAGCGCAGTAACTGGTTCAAGGATGTTGCCAGGGCACTTCCAATCAAGTAGCTTTGTCCATAGCTTGCCTCTGTTAAGACTACCAAAAGCATGTTTCATATCAATGAAAGCAAGAAACAGTTTTATTTTAGCTTTCATTGCTTCCAATTTTAATATTGTCAGAATCAACAAGTTTACCTCCACACCTACTCCTTTGGTGAAACCTGTTTGTCGTGGATCAAGGACGGATGGGCAGATCAATGACTCTGCCCAGCTAGCCAACTCACATGTGAGAAACGAGCCAAAGATCTTACCAATAGTATCAAGAAGGGCAATCGGACGATAATTCATGGGATCGAGCCGATTGCCCCTCTTGTAGATTGGTATGATTACTGCTCGTAACCAGGAGTCAGGGATCCTTTTGGTCTCTACTATCTGAATGAACAGCTTTTTAATGAAGATGACCCAGGAAGCAGTGTGTTTTTTCAGCATTACATTGGTTATTGCATCAGGACCAGCTGCACGTGAGTTAGTTAGCCTTTGAATTGCCTCTTCAATGTCACAAAGGTCCGTTTTCACCGCCCATATCATGGTGGTAGGTGGGACCCAAATTACAGGTTCATTTTCTGGTTTCCTGTAGATTGTGGCGAAATGTCTTTCCCATATTGTGCTTTCAAGTTCATTTGCAATATTCGATGCACCATTAGTTTGGCCAACGTTCAGAATTTGCGAGATAGCTCTTCTATTTTTGGTGATCAACAATGCCATCATTAGTTCTGCTCTATTTTGATCGATTATGATTGCGTTTGATTTTTCCCAGTGACGATACTGTCTTCTTCTGCATTTGACAGCCTCTGTCACAGCTTCTTTAGGCAGATTCTTTTTCAGAATTCTCAGGTCTTTCCTTAAGGTTTTTTTTGCATTGTGGATCACTTTACTATATAAATGCTTATGTGGCTGCATCGAACTGTGTGTTCCATGTTCATAAGTGGTAAACCCAATTAGTAAAGGTTCATAATCCGTAACTTGTGTATGGTCAAGCTTTGAGAACAGGTTATTTAGCTGTTGGATTTGAGGACCAATTAGGCGAAGACGATTTCCACGAGCATTAGTTGAAACCAGCCCATGATATTTTTGTGTAAATGGGACCATGTCAAGTAGGCAAGTCATTCGCAGAAGATTATGATCACTGTACGTCGTGGGGATAACTTGTAGTTCAACAACCTTTTCAATGAAATTCTGTGAAACCCAGAAATAATCGAGTATTCGATAGCTGCACGCTGCCACGTTGTTTTAGGGCGTAGATCCCCGTTCACATGCCCATTTAACATCGAGCAATTTCTGGTTGTCATTGCAGAGAGCTAGGTCTTTGCTCTGCACGTGAGTGCATCTTCCGGGATAAACTTGTATATTCCGGAGGCGATATCACATTCGAGCCAGGATGTATTCAAATCACCACAGCATATCACTAAGAGATTTTTATAGGTCAGCATTGCATGATCTATTAATTGTGTTATCGTTGTCATGAAAATCTTTGTGTTAATCATTACAGGTTTCCAGTATCCTTTATGATGAGTAAATGTTTACGTGGTATCTTGGCTACATCTTTTGTGTAGATGAATGTACCTTGTAAAAACGGGTTAGGATTAACTGATCCTTGATGGACCACACTTGAGATTGTTTTAACATAGTTATTAAGCCTGAAAAAGGATGCCCTGTAGCATTTTCTTTTGCTGGATTCAGGAGAATTGTAAACCCATCCCTTGTGGGTGCAGTACGCAACCACGTTTCCTGCAGGCAAATAATAAACACTTTTTCCAATGGAATGTTGAAATCATTGAACAAGTGCGTAAATCCACAGGTGTTTCAGAAAAGAATTTCACAAGATCGTTCATGCGATTGCACAGCATCCTATTGTGACAGATGTTGTCTGCCAGAGATAGTAACCTTGTTATAGGACTTATTATCATGATGAAGACAGTTTTGCTGTTTCGGTGGGTCCGTCTGCAACGCTTTCCTCAGCGTAGCCACACTATCTACATTGATAGAGTGGGATACCCAGTTTGGGTACGCTTTGGTCGCCGATTGGGTTCCAAGATCAGGTTCGAGAAGAAGATCGAACCCGAAAGACAACAATTCATCCGTTGCCTCCAGAATGGTATTACGTACTACTGCAGATAGAATATGTAAAAGAACTTGATCGGAAGATTTTTCTGTTGTATACTCAACGATTTTTATGTCATCAGATTGAATAGTCCGCAAGGACAGGACACATTGAAATAGCTTCATGACATTTGTTCTATTTAAATTGACTTCGGTATCATCGATTTGTATGTTTTGAAGCCTTAATTTCCAAATCTGAGGTGGTTGGTCAGAGCTCCTCGGCAAGTGCACACGTGAAGTGTAGTGTGTCCACTTATTACGTTGCGTTGCAGTAAATTTCGGATTGAGCTTGGATTCAGTAGGGCACTGGACTATAACACCCGCCTCGCGTCCATCAAAATCAATATTGACATGTTATTTGATGGACAAGCGCAACACCAGGAATGTTTTTTGTACCTTTGACATGTTCAGGGATTTAGGGGTAAAATCTCTACTCTGCACTGGTTGGCAGCTATCCCAATAATACAGCCAAATACAACTTTCATTACTAAGCTAAGCACATCTCGTGAGGATAGCTCAGGGGCAACATGCACACCTTGGAAGCAAGACGACACGGAGCAACACAGGTTCGATCCCCAGGTCCGCGCTCAGAAACCTCTGGGTATTAAGCGCGTTATAAATAACCAATCATATCATATCTATTGTCCAGTATGCCGCATTTTCATATTTTTCATGATTAACTATTGGACAAGACGCAGCTAGGTACAGTTCTTACGCAGTCCTTAATTTAGGATAAATTATGGCAGAATATCTCAAGAATAGAGAAGAAGACTGTGTAGCACTTGCCCTAAAAGGCAGTACTAGCAATCCATTTTGATCACGACCGATAACATCAGAAACACAGATTGGAAAGGCTGTCAAAGAAATAAATAAATACGTATTGGGAAAAAGCTTCTATGGTGAATTACATGGAGAATGATAAAATCCCTAGAAGTCTAAGAATTCTAATCTTTCCAGATTTCAGCAATAAAGAGGATCAAGATCTAGCCCAAAAATGGGAAGAGAATCTAGTTAATAGCTCCAAATCAATGATAAAGTTAATAACATTCTAGAACAATCCCCCACATTGATCAGGTAAAACAAGAAATAGTGGAAATGGATAGCTTAGAAAGCACTGAACAAAAAAACTTTAGACAAATGTATTCTATTCTCAAAGACTACCAAGAGGACATCAAACTCAGAAAATTCAGGAAGTCTATAGAGATGATAGGGATTACACAGAAGATAGGGTTTTTATCTTCCAGAGCACATATGATGACAGGAAGAAAGATTAATCATGAGTAATCTACACCAGCATCCTCCCCAGGCAGCTCAGAGATCGAATCAGAAAATGAAGGAGAATCTTGCTCTAGTTCAACTGTACCGACTAACGTCAACACTAATGCCAGTGAAAACCTCACCAGTAACAGGAAAGTTTTAGAAGAAATAAGGAGATACAAAAGAGGCAATCAACAAACCAGCTACAAACAAGTGAGATTTCGCACACCATTAGTACAAGGTATATTAATACCCGCAACATCATCAGAGGAAGAAAAGGAGGAAGGCAGGGGCACAAACACAGATCCAAATCAGACACAAAGAATGACAATATCAGGGTCACGAAAACAACCATTAAAAAAACCCAAACAGAACCTAATCTTAAATCTATCGGACAAAAGCAGCAGAGGAATCTGTAATCAACAGAGGTTTATCTTTTGCCCCCAACATCAAAGCCAATCTAATTGATTTTCAAATTGACTTTTACAAATTCATCAGAAAACTCACATTTGTTTTCCCCATCATAAAACGTTAACATATGTGACACCAACGTACATTAAACCTTCAAGTGAATTGACAATATCAGACAGACAGAGAATACATATTTATTATTGTCTATTGGGAGTGAAGGCGAAAAAACACGAGATCAAATTTGCAATGATCAAACATGTATCAGAAGAATTTGACAAGGGAAGAGCTCAAATGTAGATCCAAATGTACCCCCCAAATGACCACAGAGAATGTGATTGAGACCTTTAACAAAGCTGTCATAGGGGATATTCATCGATACATGGATAGAACTGTCATGATCACTGCTTCCAAGGAGTCAGGACCAGCCCAAAGTCCTTGGAAGCAGGCCCCTAACCCTGATCCTAGGCACCAGCCGGTCCCCACAGGGACCTTTTGGACCTTGTCCTGGCGCCGGTGGCACCAGGCTCATCAGAAGCATCGGTCCCGGCACTGGAAGCGCCGGGCTCATCGTTGGTGTGAAGGTGCTTGGGTGGACTTACCTGCCGCAGACCATGCTGCTTACTTACCAGACTCTTAGAAGTCCTCGGTGAACTGGAACTACTTTCTTACCTGGGTGGGGCAGCTCCACTCCCTGGATACAGCACTGGAACTCTTCTGGAAGCAGGAACTCTTTTCTTACCTAGGCGGGGCCGTGGAAGGAGACGCCTCATCACTCCAAGGCTATTTAAACCACACCCGATTGATGAAACGTGCTTCGCGTTATTCTGCATCTGCAGCAGAACGCTCACTGAGTCTGTTCCAGCCTTTTTTCTTTGGATCCTGAACTTGCAAGAATTATACTTACCATTCCTGTACCCGATCAACATCAGCACCTGCAAAAGACCAGAAACAACAGGTTAGCAGAACGAACTTTAACACGCAGTGCTTACTTACCTGATCCATCGGCAGCGGCCGTGTCTCACGCTGCACCTTCGCCGGCAAAGATAAACAGCATTTCCATACTTACCGGCACGCTGTGCATTCCGGCTTCTTCACGCTGCATCTTCATCTGTAAAGATAAACAGCATTATTCTACTTACCGGCACGCTGTGCATTCCGGATTCTTCACGCTGCATCTTCATAGACAACAGCAGTGTTACACTTACCGGCACGCGGCGAATTCCGGATTTCTTCATTCTGCATCGTCGCCTGCAAAGACAAAGAAAGAGACAGTAAGAGCGCTTGCCATACTTACGTAATTCCAGGCGCTTCACCGCCACGCATAAAAAGACTATAAAGACTAAAGGTGTCCAGAAACTTACCGGTCGTGCAGACAACGACGGTACCCATCCTCTGAAGTCAAGAGGCCAACGTTTCACCAGTGAAGGAACTGGCAACGGCACCCTGCACTAGACGCAGATGGAGAGCCCAGCATTCACCTATCTAAGGTGAGCACGTTGACCTGGGAGGGGGGCTCAACAGACAAGCTGGGAGGAGAGAGAGATAGGGACATTCACAACCCAGACCTTTAATCCCCATATTATTTCACCTGCAGAAACCTTACCCTTCGAGTCCGACACACAGTGCGGAGAGGTTCGACCCCAGAAGCCAACCGAATCCTGCACATCACGTTTCGTGTTACAGACACCTTCCTGCCAAGACCCGCGCCTCCGTGGGAATCAGGTGAGCGTTACAGAACGCGAAGCCGACCACAAAACTCCTACCCAGGCGCAATGGAAACCTCAGATACTGATCAACTAGCCCAGTTGCTTGGGGAATTAAGAGCAGAAGTACATGCAGCTTGCCAGGAAACGAGCTCTCTAAGAAGAGAACCGATAATTTCTAAGGAACGAACAGAGGACCTTGCTAGGCAGTTGTTACAAACGCAGGCAGGACAGACACCTTTGCCCGTTCCAGGAGGGAGTTATCCTTCTGCATCAGCTTCAAATCCAGTGCAAATCAATCTGCCCGGTAATGTGCCTTTGGCTCCGCCCGAACGCTTTGCTGGTGATCCAAAGAAATTCGCAGTGTTCATCAACCAGTGCCGCCTGCACTTCTTATGTCGACCAGCTGCATTCCCAACAGACCAGGCCAAGGTGGCTTTCGTGCTTTCTTATCTCAGTGGCAGCGCTGCAGATTGGTCGATCCCTTTAGTCACCCAGGATGATCCGGTTTTACACGATTTTCAAGCCTTCCAGTCCAGCATGGAGAAACTGTTCGCAAGACATGCACAAGGGCAGGCCTTGGACAATGAACTTCTCTCATTACAACAGGGTAACCAAGACCTCTTGACTTATATAGCCTCGTTCAACAGACTCATAGTGGAAACACAATGGCCCGAGGACAAGAGAATAACGCTTTTCTACAGAGGCCTGCGTGGAGAGCTCAAGGATGTGCTAGCGCAAGTTGTGAATCCTCCACAAGAATGTTCGGACTATATTGACTTAGTTGTCCAACTGGACCATAGACTACAGAACAGGAAGGCAGATCGTTCCAGATTTGATACCCGATTGTTTTCTAAACCACAGACCTCGAATAAGGGAGCTGACACTGTGGAACACATGCAAATAGGGGGCATGAGAGGACCTTTAACCCAGAAAGAGCGGGAAAGAAGAAGGCAGCTGCAATTATGCCTCTATTGCGGTAATTCAGGACACTTTCTTCGGGACTGTCCCGTGAAACCAGCTAAGAAGACTGTAGGAGCCGCGGATACCTGTACCACAAATTCTGAGCAGGGAAACGACCTCGCCCGACAAGAGTAGAGGTCCTCTTGCCGAGCGTTAAGATCTGTCCCGTGACCTCGCATTTCGTGATACCCATGGTCCTCATTAGTCCTGAACGTCCGGATCGTTTGCATGCAATTGAAGCTTACATTGACAGCGGAGCAATCGGTAACTATGTGGACCGTGAAATGGTATCAAGGATGAATCTACCCCTTGTCCCTAAGGCAGTAAAAGACGTCATCACTACTGTGGATGGCACGGAGATAGCCTCCGGACCAGTAACGCATGCCACCCAAGAAGTGACGCTGTTGAGTCACAATGGACACCGGGAGAGAATAGTGTTCGATGTAATCAAGGCCCCTCAGTTCCAGATCATTCTGGGAATCCCTTGGTTAGAGAAGCACAATCCTCAGACTGATTGGCGAGCAAAGACGGTTCACTTTCCAGAGTGTTCTACCACTTGTTATCCTCGACCTGATGTTTCACTGGCGGCGATCTCTTCTGAGGAGATTCTCAAATTACCTCCCGAATACCAGGAGTTCCAAGACGTCTTCCAGAAGGATCAAGCTAACACCCTACCTCCTCATAGGTCTTACGACTGTCAAATAGATCTGATACCTGGAACAACTCCTCCTTGCAGCAGGATCTATGCCCTCACCGAGCCAGAGAACCTTCACCTCAGACAGTACCTGGACCAATACCTAGCTAACGGGTTTATCCGTCCTTCAAAATCTCCAGCTTCATCGGCTTTGTTCTTCGTTCCGAAAAAGGAAGGAGACCTTAGGATTTGCATAGATTACCGCGCCCTGAATCAGATCACTGTTAAAAACAGATACCCGTTACCTTTGATCCCTGAACTCCTGGACCAAGTCAAAGATGCATGTATATACACAAAGCTGGATCTCAGAGGAGCCTACCACTTGGTACGGATCAAAGAGGGCGATGAATGGAAAACGGCCTTTCGCACCAAGTACGGGCTATTCGAATATCAAGTGATGCCCTTTGGACTGTGTAATGCTCCTGCTGCTTTCCAATATTTTATGAACGATGTCCTTAGAGAACTCATTGACGTGTGTGTAGTTGTCTACATTGACGACATCCTAGTCTATTCATCATCTGAAGAAGAACATCAGAGACACGTTAAAAAGGTTCTCGAGAGATTGCGTCAACATAGTCTTTTTGCTAAGCTTGAGAAATGCGTTTTCAACGCAACGGAAGTCGAGTTCCTGGGATTCATATTGTCACCTAACGGAGTCCATATGGATTCAAAGAAAGTTGATGCAATTATCAAGTGGCCATCACCAACCTCTGTAAAAGGAGTTCAAAGCATGTTAGGATTCGCTAACTTTTACCGCAGATTCATTCCTGAATTTTCCCGGATAGTCCAGCCCATCACCGCTCTGTTGAAAAAGAACAAACGTTTTGAGTGGTCTTCTGAAGCGGAACAAGCTTTTCAAGACTTAAAAGCTAAATTCATTTCTGCACCTGTTTTAAAACATCCTCGCCCAGAACTTCCTTACATCATGGAAACGGATGCTTCTAGTCTTGCTATGGGAGCAGTGTTATCACAAAGAGATTCGGTCACAAACCAACTACATCCGGTTGCCTTTTGGTCCCGCAAGTTTCGCCTCCTGAGATCAACTATTCAATTACAGACAAGGAACTTTTGGCCATCAGATCGGCCTTTAAAGCCTGGCGGCATTATCTTCTAGGAGCCAGACACACAGTCACCGTAATGACTGACCACCGCAATTTACAATATCTAAAGACAGCCAAAGCTCAGTCTTCCAGACAGCTTCGCTGGGCTCTGTTCCTAGCAGAATTTGACTTTATAATTACTTATCGACCAGGAAGTAAGAACGGAAAAGCGGATGCCCTCTCCAGGATGGGAGTAGATGAACATTTGATCAATCCAGATCCAATACCCATAATCCCAGAACAAAGGATTTTGGGTTTGGTCAGCACTCAATCTTTTGAAGACATCAAGACCACGGTGAAATCGCTCCTAACTCCGACCGATTTGCAGGACTGGCAATTAAAGGGAAAAGAATTCTCAGTAGATCACGACCTACCATATTTCCGAGGATGATTGCACTTGCCCTGTGAGAAACTACAAAGACAAGTAATCTCCGGTTATCATGATTCTCTAATGGAGGGGCACCCTGGCATTACCAAAACCATGGAAAAGATTAAAAGACATTTCTGGTGGCCATCGTGGAAAAGGGATATTAGAGACTTTGTAATCTCCTGCGGTGTGTGTGCCCAGAATAAAAGTCAAAAGCAAAAACCAGCCGGCCTATTACAGCCACTTGACATTCCTCCCTGTCCATGGCATACCCTGTCCATGGATTTTATCACGGACTTACCTCCATGCTTGGGATATACTACCATCTTAGTAGTCGTGGATCTATTCTCGAAAATGGCTCACTTCATACCCTTGAAGGGTCTGCCTTCAGCCTCAGTATTGGCCCGGGAATTCTTGGCAAACATTGTTCGCTTACACGGTTTTCCTTCGATTTTAGTCTCCGATAGGGGAAGTCAATTCATCTCCCACTTCTGGCGCAGTTGCTGTCGTCTAGCCCAAGTTGATGTAAGACTTTCGACCAGTCACCATCCCCAAACTGACGGACAAACCGAAAGGACAAACCAGACATTAGAACAATATCTACGCTGCATGCTCCAACAAACAGAAAGCCCCTGGAAGGACATTCTTTGGATCGCTGAATACGCTTACAACAATTCGACTCATTCTGGAACCGGGAAGACTCCTTTCTTCCTATTATATGGACACCATCCTAGAACCTCCAACCTGGATCCTCCCCAAGAAATTGAAGCACCGGCTGTGGATCACTTGCATTCGGAGATCACCTGTGCCTTTAAGGAAGCCACTGCCCATCTGCAAAGAGCTAAAGCTCAATTCAAAAAGGCAGCTGATCGGCACCGTAAAGAGGCCCCTCACTACGCTGTAGGAGATCAAGTCTGGTTATCCACTAAGCACCTGCCTTTAAAAGGACCCTGCACTTTCATCCCGAGATACCTTGGGCCCTACCTCATATCTGCCATAATTAATCCGGTGGCTGCCAAATTGGAATTACCTACGCATATGAAAATACATCCAGTATTCCATGTCTCCTTATTAAAACCAGTACAACCAGAAACCCGTTTGACTGAACTCCCAGAACCCGTTTTGGTAGACGGAGAACTCGAATTCGAAGTGAAGAACATCCTAGACTCCAAAATTTCCAGGTCTAAATTATACTATCTGGTTGATTGGAAAGGATACGGTCCCCAGGAAAGGTCTTGGGAACCCTCGGAACATGTCCACGCACCTCGTCTGGTCAAGAGATTCCATCTGAATCACCCCGACAAGCCAAAGCCCCCGGGAAAGACACACTTAGGAGGGGCCTTGAGGGGGGATACTGTCATGATCACTGCTTCCAAGGAGTCAGGACCAGCCCAACGTCCTTGGAAGCAGGCCCCTAACCCTGATCCTAGGCACCAGCCGGTCCCCACAGGGACCTTTTGGACCTTGTCCTGGCGCCGGTGGCACCAGGCTCATCAGAAGCATCGGTCCTGGCACTGGAAGCGGCGGGCTCATCATTGGTGTGAAGGTGCTTGGGTGGACTTACCTGCGGCAGACCATGCTGCTTACTTACCAGACTCTTAGAAGTCCTCGGTGAACTGGGACTACTTTCTTACCTGGGTGGGGCAGCTCCACTCCCTGGATACAGCACTGGAACTCTTCTGGAAGCAGGAACTCTTTTCTTACCTAGGCGGGGCCGTGGAAGGAGACGCCTCATCACTCCAAGGCTATTTAAACCACACCAGATTGATGAAACGTGCTTCGCGTTATTCTGCATCTGCAGCAGAACGCTCACCGAGTCTGTTCCAGCCTTTTTTCTTTGGATCCTGAACTTGCAAGAATTATACTTACCATTCCTGTACCCGATCAACATCAGCACCTGCAAAAGACCAGAAACAACAGGTTAGCAGAATGAACTTTAACACGCAGTGCTTACTTACCTGATCCATCGGCAGCGGCCGTGTCTCACGCTGCACCTTCGCCGGCAAAGATAAACAGCATTTCCATACTTACCGGCACGCTGTGCATTCTGGCTTCTTCACGCTGCATCTTCATCTGTAAAGATAAACAGCATTATTCTACTTACCGGCACGCTGTGCATTCCGGATTCTTCACGCTGCATCTTCATAGACAACAGCAGTGTTACACTTACCGGCACGCGGCGAATTCCGGATTTCTTCATTCTGCATCGTCGCCTGCAAAGACAAAGAAAGAGACAGTAAGAGCGCTTGCCATACTTACGTAATTCCAGGCGCTTCACCGCCATGCATAAAAAGACTATAAAGACTAAAGGTGTCCAGAAACTTACCGGTCGTGCAGACAACGACGGTACCCATCCTCTGAAGTCAAGAGGCCAACGTTTCACCAGTGAAGGAACTGGCAACGGCACCCTGCACTAGACGCAGATGGAGAGCCCAGCATTCACCTATCTAAGGTGAGCACGTTGACCTGGGAGGGGGGCTCAACAGACAAGCTGGGAGGAGAGAGAGATAGGAACATTCACAACCCAGACCTTTAATCCCCATATTATTTCACCTGCAGAAACCTCACCCTTCGAGTCCGACACACAGTGCGGAGAGGTTCGACCCCAGAAGCCAACCGAATCCTGCACATCACGTTTCGTGTTACAGACACCTTCCTGCCAAGACCCGCGCCTCCGTGGGAATCAGGTGAGCGTTACAAGAACCAAATTGACATCTGATCAAAGAAAACACAATTTAGATTACAGGGAAAGTTTAGCACTAAAGAACTAAGCGAGCTCAGAAGTTCTTGTGATAAAGGAGGCAAATAAAGGAGGAGCAGTCGTCATTCTTAATAGAAAAGATTATATGCATATGGGCAATTAACATCTAGCTACGTCAGGATGTTATAAAATAGTTACATCCAATCTCACCAAGACAGTTGTGAAGGAGATGACCACACTCATTTCCAAATGGCATAATGCAGGACTGTTAACGGAAGAGGAAAGAGCTTTCCTATGTATAACTGAACCCATTATGCTGACAATTTATTTTCTCCCTAAAGTACATATGAAATATGACAGACTTCCAGAAGTCGGACCGATAGTGAGTGGGATTGGTTGGGCCACTGAAAGGCCTATCAACCTACATAGACACTTTGATCAAGCATCAAGTTGTTTTGCTAACCTCTTACATCAGAGTTTCGACTCATGTCTTGCAAACGGTTTCAACTATCACTTGGCAATCAGATTATGTACTAGCCACACTTGGATGTTAAGTTACTCTATACCTTGATTGATCACGCATAAGTTATAAAAGCAATTGATTACACATATTCGCACTCCTCTGCATCAAAAAGACAACACATAGAAATGATGAAGGAATTCCTATGGTTTACTCTCAACAACAATTAATTTTTATTTGAACACAACTATTACTTACAAACCAAAGTGGTAGCGATGGGGGATAACTATGCCCCACCATTAGCAAACCTTTTCATGGGACAGTTTGAACAGACCCATGCCTTATGAAATCCGGAGTTTGAACAAAAAAATCATAATTTGGAAACTATTTATTGATAACATTTTAATAATTGGAAGAGCAGTTTGGACACCTTCCTTTTGTTCATCATCTATTTGAATGCCAACAACTTTGGTCTAGAATGTACGTGCCATAGTGATCCTGCAAGCATTGCATTTTTAGATACACACCTGCATAGTCAGGATGGAAAAATTGCAAGCAAAACATATGAGAAACAAACTGAGGTCAACTCCACCCTTTTTGCCTCCAGCTGCCACAAAAGATCCACCATTGACAATATACCAACGGGGGAATTTCTTCGAGCCGGCAGAAATTACAGTGACGATTTTGGGTCTGCATGTGATTGATTAAGAGAGAGTTTCAGTGAGAGAGGCTTTAGCGTAAAATGTATATCTCGAGCCCACTATAAAATGAAGAGTATGACCGAAATGATATACTAAAACCCAGCACAAACATTAAAACTGAAATAAACAGAATGTGAGTCTAGTCACTACCTTTTCTGAGGATACTAATCACCTATTCAGTACAGTAAACAGGCACTGGCATCTACTGAGGTTGGATAAGGATCTGGATGATTATGTAGGGAACAAACCTACATTTATATACACCCGGGCACCCAAGATCAAAAGTAAATGACGTCCGTCATTTCTTAAACCCATGGCTGCACCTGTCATGATGCCTACCCCCGGGGATCCAGATCAAGTCCAGCAGCCCCGGAAGCAGGCATCAAGTTATTCCAAGCAAGCCCAACAACCCCTGCTAGGGGCCATTTGGGTGCAGTCCTGGCGTCTATGGCACCAGGCTCATATGGAGAGTCAGTCCTGGCGCCATAGGCACCAGGCTCATAGATTAAAACTTACCTGATGCAGACCATGCTGCAGAGCTCCAGCCCAAAAGAGGCTTGGAAGGGACTACTTTACCTAAGGACTATTTTTTACTCGGGTGGGGTCGGGGAGGAATACTTACCTGGGACTACTTTGGAGGCTATTTAAACCACGCCCAAAGAGCAGCACACGCTTCGCGTTATTCTGCATCCAGCAGCGTAACGCTCACCGTGCCTGCAAGTCTGCATCCAGTCTTCTGCCACGCCCGCCTCGAGTCTGGAGCTCCTAGAAAAAGGGAGAAAGAAGGAAAAAAGGTTAGAACAAGAGCAATACCTTTGATCCTTACCTGAATTCCCGATCCACCGCGCCTTCGAGCTGGAAGAAAGAAGTTATTTTATGCGCGTCGTCTCGCCTGCTGCAGCGCTGCGCTGAACTCACCGGCCTTCGCAGCATCTTCACTATTCACTGCATCCTTCTGCATGTTCCCGCCGCACTCCGGCACCTAAGGGGAACACAAGAACAGCAAGGTGAGCCAAGGGAATAAACAGAGGCAATATTAGTTACCCCCCATAGACTTACCTGATTTTACCGCCGGGGGTACTATTCCTCTTCACGGGTCGGCGCAGCTTCCACCGCATCTTCGCCGTACCCCGGCCCCTAAGGGGAAACAAAATGACAGCAAGGTGAAACAAAGGGACAAACAAGGGGAATCCTCCTCACCACAATAGACTTACCTAATTTTACCGCCGGAGGCATTATTCCCCGAGACTTCATAATTTCTCTCAGCACCTGAATACGGGAGAAAGCAACAGGTTACATACTGACATTATTTATCGAACTGTGTTGGATAATACAAATCCTTACCTGAATGTTACTGGTTGCCACGAGGAACTCTTCGCTAGGGTCAAGCTGCAACCTGCAAGGAATCGGACAAGAGTGAAAGTCAGACATTTGAACTCTTACGAACTATATACCTATGGCGTTTTGCCGGAAATCTCAGAGTCAATATTCTTCTGGAACTCACCTATTCCTTCGAACCAGTGAAGCAATTGGTTATCTACGCGCCCCTGCGCTCAATGCAGGATGGAGAGCTCATCTTTCCAAACCATCAGGTGAGACTATAAGAGGGGACATTAAAGGTGATCAGTGGGAAGAACAGCAGGGGTGGGGGTTAACGCTCAACTCCATGGGTGGTTAATTCCCTTTCTCCATTTGCAGAAGAATACTCCTACTGGCCAAGCAAACGAAGCTAGGTGGGCCAGTCCAGTCTGTCATCTCGGCACTACGCATCACATTGGATCTGTCCAGTTCAGATCGACGCCCCTGTGGGAGCCAGGTGAGCGTAACAGCACCTTTTCTGGGAACTAGAACATGGATTAAACCAGGCACAGCAGGTTTTTACAAATGGGGAAATTGTAGCATGTGCAAACATGCACACCCGACACTAGTCAACATGTACACATTGATGGGACAGTAGTTACCATAATGGATATTCATTGCAGATCCAAATTTGCAGTATATGCCATCATCTGTGTCTGTCACTGCATTTATGTGCGTAGTACCATAAGGGAGTTATGTATTCGCATCAGGGAACATTGGTCGAGTCTGAATTCACAGGGTATGCGACTGCCTTTGGCAGTCCACTGGCAAGAACACCACCAAATGGACAACAAAGATGATATATGCTTTATAGAACTACATAAAGTAACAATAGGTATCCGTGGGGGAGATCGGAAGCTTTTGTTGAGACAAGTTGAATCAAAAATTATATGTTTTCTACTTTGCCTTAGAACTGGTCTTAACCGGGAACTTGAGATGAATGTTTTTTATAATAAATGGTTCAGAATCAGTACCCTCAAACATGATAGTCAAATATAAATGGGCTAAGCTATATGGGGGCACATATTATATACCTCAACAAACATTGTTTGTATTGATCAATTCACCTGAGGCCACAAACTATATGTTGAATTAAGGAACATGAGATTAACATATCATTGAAATGTCAGAGCTCATTGTAATCAACACTAAACATGTTTGAGATTGTTAAAACAAAATCTAAACTGGGTAAGCCATTTAGCAGTCATTTGTTGAACTATTGGTAAAGTTCATCTGTTGAACCTTTGTTAGAGATAATTTGATGTGTAAAAATGAACATTTGAAGGAATGTATCCAATGTATTAAGCCCATTTGGGAACCAGTTCCTCACCCAGACCAAATCATTAAATGACGAGATCAAGAAGCATTTACATAACCTAGCGTGCTCTCATACAGAATGCTCGTTTATCTACCACCAGAAATTGCAGTCACACATCCCCGAACAAAGCCAAACAATGGCAATAAAAATTCTACGGAATTGTTAACCCATCTCTAATTGCAATCATTACTTCTCTGTTTTGATTTGATTGGTACTCCACAGGAATTTGTTGTAGAACCCTATTGAACATCTCATGCAACAACGTAAAAAACTCACATCTAGAGATCCACCTCCAAGTAGAGATATCTAAATCGGAACCAATTATAATGAAATATGTAATTTCGGCCAATCTTGACATACATTAGAATTAATTTGGAATCAACTGCAGTGAAATATGTAACATCATGTAATCTTTATTCATATCGGAACCCGATTGGTTAATGTGCCCGTACTGAATACCCAATCATCAACACAAATGACTCCAATTGTAGAAAATGAAACAAGGAATCTTGAATATTTACTCATGTTTAACAAACACATTGTTTATCTTTACATGCGATTAGAGGCAGGAAGCCCTGTGTGCTAATACGCAACTCACGTCATCACAACACTGGACGTCCTGTCAAACATAAATAAAGCAACAAAATGGTGATCATGCCAGATTGCCGCTACACACGCCGACCTGACCAGGACTAAAACATTGATCGGGAAACTTACGAATGACATACATAATAGAAAATAGTTTATTGTTCTTATTACAGTTTATTTATCTTTATAAACAATCAGTTGACACGCATTCTTTAGCAGATACTAATTGATTATTAATTTGACTCACTTAGATGCTGATAACAATCTAGTAGAAATCGAAGAATCTTTAAGCAAAGCTTCAACTATTGAGAAGAATTGTCACATCAATTTGAATACAGTGTTACACTAACTTTGGAGGTTCAATCCACCACTGCGTGTTTCAGCTTAACAATCTTTATCTTACCCTAAACAAATAACTTTAACAAAGATATGACTGGCAGTTAATGTTAGGTATTAGAGATCAAACGCAGGAAACTTTAAAGGAGATCTAAACGTAGGGAGTCCCCGTGAAGGGAACATTTCTTTTCACACTTGAGCACAGAGACTCATATAACATTCAACAAGTTGTAGTTACCAATACAAGCCAATTTCAGTTAGCAATAACTTAATGCATGCATTCTATTGGAATGCATGGGTGATTTCTCAACCACTTCATTATTGATAATGATATGGACTTATTGGATACACCCTTAACTGACACGGGTGTGGGCGAGCAACTCTTTTTCAATGGGTTATTGTAATGAGATAAGCTTACGATACTGCTTGAGTGTCTAACACAAACTAATACAGATATTTTGACACAATCTGTGTAACTAACATATCAGTATGAGTTTGGAACTTCTCATTATGAATCAAGTGAAGAAAATACTTGCTTTTGACACACACAAATCTTTTTGCATTTCTCTTTTATTTTACTTTATTATTTTACCTTTTCTTTCTCAACATCCGCAATGATTATGCTTTCAAGGGTAATCCAGGGGGAGGGAGCCTGGTAGGGCAAGTGCAAGTAACAGGGTTGGGGGGGTTCAGAGAAGACCAAGTGCAGGGGTAGACTGGTCATGGTGCCCTATTTGAATCTGAAGGAACCAGGCAGCAAGTCAAATGAGGCAGAGGGGGTGGGAGGGCATTAACTGAGTAGAGGGAAGGAGGAAGATAAAAGGAGGGTCTTGAGAAGCCTCCGGAGCTTGAAGAGATCCGGCTCAAGTCTGAGAGGGGCAGGGAGGCCATTCCAGAGGGAGGCACCTGCAGAAGAGAGAGATCTACCCACCCACACTCTGCTTGGAAAAACGTCTGATCTGCAGAGAGTTCGAGCTAGAAAACCAAAGGGTTCTAGTAGGTAGGTATTTGGGGAGAGATAGATGGATGTAGCAGGGTCCTCTCAGAAAGCCTTGTGGATGATGCAGAGGGTCTTGAACTTGATTCCCTCTTTACTTGCACTTGCCCTACTGGGCTCCCTCCCCCTGCACTAGCCTGGCTGGGCCTGCACCTCTTGAGCCCATCCAGCCCCATTCCTCGCACTTAGCTCATGGATCTTCTTTCCCCTGCACTCTCTGCAGTCCCGTGGCACTTGTACACCTGGCCTCCCCTTAGCACTCGCCTAACCCATGCCCCCACCCCCTCCCTTTCCTCCTGCCATTATGCACTTGCCACTCTGACCTGCACTTCCTTTCCGTCTGTAGTATTAGCACTTTCCACTCTGACTTGCACTCCCACCCATCTCCCCCACACTTCTTGTTGCTACACGTGTGCTATCTGAATGGTACAAGGCCTAGTAGAACCATTTTTGTTTTCTTCTTCCCTGCATCCCTGCCCCCCCCTTGTCGTTTGGTGCCTTTAAACACCATTTGCTGTATAGGCACATTATAAATATCCAATAAAATTGGCTCATATGTTCAATGTTCTATTTTAAGTAGAAACTCCTTGGAGGGGACCTACTATTGAAATTGAAACTGCAGAAGGGACCTGCTGCATCCATTAGCTACCAGGTTTTTCAACTGCCTTTTACCAATTTTCTTTGTGTGAAATAAATACATCCTTTACCGTTACAAATGTGCATTTGATGTTTTCTTCCCAGAGTTCTGCAAGTTCCAACAGGGCGGGCAGATGAGTCAGGCTTGCTAAGATGACTGACCCGTGTACAGCCTGCTTTTGGTGTTGGATTGAAAGAACCTGGAACCTTTTGTAATAAAAAAAAACACAAAAATAGGAACCCTTTACACAGTCCTAACAAATGGGGACTGTACTATCAAAAGGATAGGACTGGTTAGGTTATTGGGCTTTGACTATATAGTCAGAAACTCCTTGTAATCATCTACACTAATTTCATATGTAGCACTCCGTTATTTATCAGTAAGTGTAACAAATCCCACTTTTCACCGTCAAAAAACAGCCATTTTATTATGCACACCACATACATGAACAAGACACAAAACATTAAACCCCACATTAAATCCTAACATTTCCATATACGGGCATTGCTTTAAAAAAAAGAGTTTTATTTAGCCACATTCATATCTGTTGGGCATTTTATTAAAAAAAACACAAAGCCTAAAATGAGAAGGGCATTCCTGGCAAGAGCAAGACACATAGGATGTACCAACTTTGGCACTTATTGGGGATTTCTGCCTCTTTGTTGCAGTCACGCTTAAAGGGGACACCTGTCAGATTGCAGAGCATGCTTATATGTTGGAAAATGACTGTTGAAGTAATGCATGTCAAAGCCAGACTTCCTAATACCAATGTAATGTGACATATTTTCTTTGAGCTGTTGTGCAACCCACAGAAAGTGTTTTTCCATCAATGCCCATCTTGATTATGTGTTGTGGAGTACACAAGTCTTCCTGCCAAAGCATTTCCCTGTCATGTGTAAAATCCTGAGCCCAAAATATCAAGCACAGTATATTATTCATTTGGGATGCAGTTTTGAGCAGAGAGCATTTTGATTTCCAAGAATGAACCATGCTACATATGAAAGGTAGGCCCAGAATTAAAGCAGTTATTGTTCAGGGAATACCGAAAGCAATTTAATTAAAAGTTATAATTTGTCCTGACAATATAGAATATATAAGGAGGCTATTACAGCAAAGGTTGCATTCCAGTCAACGTGAGAACGAATATAAAATGTGTTCCAATATTCTGCCATGCTATTAATTCATTCAAGCTATATTTTCTGCAACTGCATTTCATTTTGCTGTATGTACATTGAAAAGATAGGTCTATATTGATATATGAAGAAATGAAACCCAAAAGAGCAGGAATGAAAGAACAGAAATGCATTGAGTGTTAAGTTTCTATTCCCATTTGTAGACATACTGAAGAGAACAAAGGTATCCAAGTCTAGTGGGAACTGGATAGATATAATTACAGGTTATTGTCAGGCAAGATGGCTTTTAAGATCACCCTCTGATACTCCTCCATTGCATTCAATGCAGGCTTACAGAGAATGTAAATACTATAAATGTTCTGCAGACATTCACTCATGACACCAGGCCTTGCCTTAAAAGAATCTATTTCACATCAACTCATACAGCTAATCCATTAGCCTTTGAAAGGTTAACAGATCAGGCCACTGCCACTTAGATGCATGGCACAAACAATCTTTATTGGATTAGTCAAGGTTAAAAAACTGCTTTGGCTGGTATAAAATGGGGTAGGAATATGTATGCAAATAGTTGTGTATGCCCTCTTGTGGAGAACTGCTTGAATAGCACACCAAAGTAATCTCAATGCATTTACATGACCAAAAACCTCACCTACAATGTGTAACAACGAAATTAAGCCTTGCATTACCATACAACTTCCGATTAAACTTAGCTTTTGATATGTTGTTCATAAAAGTAAGCTCTATCATTATCTTGAAATGGAATTATATGTTGTCATTTTGGAAATGGCTGTAATATGGCATAAATGTTTACAAACATCACAAAATAAAACATATCAAAATGTTCACCTTGGCATGCAGAAACTAAACATTTAAATTGTATCAAGGTAGCAGTCTAATTAGAGAATTAAAATGAAATTAGTCTTGGGAGGATAGCTCAGGGGCAACATGCTTGCATTGGCAGCAAAACGACACGGAGCATCACAGGTTCAATCCCCGGGTCCGCACTTAGAAACCTCTGGGTATTAACCGTGTTATAAATAACCAATCAAATTAGTTTCTCTTCAGAAAAGAAAGCTCCCTCCCACCTTTTTGGTCATGTGAAAAATGAACCACTCCTCTGTGACGTACCAGGGGTGGGATTAGAGGGCAATATAATATGATGCACATAGGACAGAAGTATGGAATATTTGGCCAGGAAGATACAGGCAGTGTTGGGGTGGTTAGTAAAGGTCCAGATGAGAAAGAGGGGTTCACATTCCGTGCACCATATCAGTGACAGGGGGAGCGGCGAAGTTGGGGCGATGTTGCAATGTTATATGTATCTAGTGTAGATAATGTGAATGGGATATGTGTTACTTTAGTGTTACCTTGTATTTAAGTTCATACATTTAGATTTGCACAAGCACGGCACGATAAATGTAAAAAACCGCTGATGAAATATAAACAAAATATAGGCATGGTCAATGAAGAGCTTCGCAATGCGCATGCGAGAAATATTTGTCATGAAGAAACCACTGCAAAGAGGACACAGTAGTTTTAAATATGTACGCACTGATATACATACATGGGGAAAGGCACACATCTGTATGCCGTGTATTTTTTCATAATTTGGTTAAACTCTGCAGTCAGGGTTTGCAAGGTGAATTCTGAGTGACTGAGAAAGCTGGTTTAACAAGGTTGAAGGCCAAAGGAAGGGCAGGCAGTTGTGAGTGTATCAAATGGCCGGTTTCAGTAAGGCAGGCGTGGGTTTTTATGACTTGGCAGTATCGCAGAAAGGAGATGCAAACTTTAAGTGCATGGGAGCTTGTTATTTATTGTTCAGGGGAATCCAGCTATTTGATTTTTCCCAGCAATAAACCTGGGATGAAGGGACGCCTGAGGCCAAAGTTGACCAATATGTTATGGGTTTCAATTATTTTCTCAGATTGTGTCCATAGGTCATGCGTGTTGAATTGGTAGTCTTTTAGATTAGAGTTTTCCAGGGACACCGGCAAATCTGGGTGGGTGAGATAGTTATCACCATTTCAAAAGAAACATATTTACTGCCTTCCTCCCCATCATGTTTTAAGTATCTTTGCAAACCATGTGCAATCAGAAGGTCCGAGGCCAGCTGGAACTTGTAATGAATTAGGATTATGGTTAAATGTGTAACTATGTGATGAATCAGAGATGATTCCCCCATGAAACCTTACATGGGGCCCTTCTCATGTGGACAGGGAAAGGCAGGTGCTTTCTGAACCCGATACTGGGGGTGGTGTTCTGTGAGAGGATCAAATGGGGGCCAGAGGGAGAACAGGTCAGGAAGAATAGGGAAACCCCCTTGTATAATTTCCCCCAGGATCCCAATCTTCTAATAGCCTATTGCAAAGTAGAAACTATTAGAAAAGCCAATTTTGGTATTGTGGACTTCAAGTACTGGGATGAAGAAGACAACTGCAGAGGCACAAGACTGCAGGTTGCAGTCAATCAGGAATAGTGACCCACACCTGAGGAGGACTGGGAGGCATAAAAAACCCTGTAGGCGCAGGCCATGAAAAGGAGTAGTAGTAGAAGGTGGAGTTTTCCTACCTCCATGTGGCAGCAGAAGCAGAGGTCGGATGTGAGCCGAGACGCTAGGACCACTGTGGCGTGTAAATTAGATGCTGGTCCAGAGAGGGCTTTTTGTGTGCTCAAGACCGTGATTGCAGAGGTGGTGCAGCAGGAAGTGTTGGGAGTGCCGACTCTCTCTCTGAGGATCACAGCTGCAGAGGTCAAGCAGCGTAAAGCAAACTCTTCAATAGTTTTCCCCATTTTCTGTCAAGAACTGGTGGTCGGCGAGCCCAGGAGAGTTGTGGGAGCCTGGAGAGCCCTGCTGGTGACGGACACAAGTCACGGAAGGCCATGAAGGAGATATTTCCTGACTGCGTGGGGAAGCAGACGACCTGGAGGCAGCAGGGTGAACAGACACACATTCCAGACCTGGTGAGTTCACTGTTAGCCTGTGACCCCAGAGTGCTCCGTAACCGCCCGCTCCCCATGTCCAGGGGCCTTAACTATAGAACCGTGCTAAACAGAGTGAACACGTGAAGAAGAAACATTTTGAATACTGAACCAATATAAAGCAGTTTAATTCTACTGTTGTGAACCAAGCTCATTTAAAAGGGCAGAGATGGCGATTACCATTCCAGTACAGTGTGATTGTGCCATTGTGGGGCATAATAAGAGCCAGCAACGAAAAGGGGCAATAGCGATGATAGAAAAGATAAACCATCATTGCAAAAGCCAAAAGAGAAACATACCCAGGTAATTAAGAAACAATAAGAATTGTCAGAGCCAGAAGAAGGAAGTTGATACTTTCAGTGTTGGTAAAAACTATTGCACATATGAAAAGGAGGTCCTACGAGAGAATGGTTTAAACCCACATTGGGAAAGGCACAGAAGTGTGAAATTGAAACAGAAGCCTTATCAGCAGTTTGTTAGTGAAAAAAGGGAGAAAAGGGAATGGCAGGAAGGGTGCCCTTCTGAAGGAAGATGTTCAGAGGGAGTGGAGAAAAACCTGCAGAGAGTGTGACAATCACATTGATGTAACAGCACCAGTGTGGTTCTCGTTTCCCTTGATGTGTTTCTTCTATTGATGTTGTGGAGCACAAAACATTGCTAACCTGTTTGAATTTAACCTTTACCACTGAAGTGCTTGCAAGTAGTAGATTGTTCTGGCCTGGCAGGAGAGTATACCAGGTCAGTGAATGTTGTGGTATTTCGATCTGTTCTGGCAGGAAAGTACACCAGAACAGAGAACTTTGTATTATTAAGCCTGGCACGGAAGTGGACCAGGTGGAAACCATTGAAGTACTGTAGTGTGGTTAAAAACCTTGAAGAAGAAGTTGAAGAGTTACTAAAATGTTTTTTGTGGATTAATGATGAATCATCCTGACAAATTAATATCATTGAAGCATGTGTTTTTATGCACTGCTGCAGACGTTTTTAATATTGTCAAACAGGTGGTTTTGTGAACTGGTACAGATATCTTTGTTAACCACTTATGAAATGTTGGTTAAATAAAAGCTGGACATTTGTGTTTTCAAATTTGAACCAAAAGAGAACTGAAGTGGAACTTTGATACAAGACAGGATTTTCTTAACCTTTTGGGAACTGTTAAACAAAATCCTGCTTGAATCTGGGGAAGGGGAATTCACCCAGATTAGAAGGAGAAACAGTTGGTATGATGTGAATTTAACTGTTATGTACAAATTCTAAAAAGGGTTTGTGCTGTACACGTGAGCTGAAGATGGTAGTAAAGATAAATGTGACCAATGAGAACAGGGGAATTTGAGAAGATTGGATTTCTTTTGTATATGTTTTGCCCAATCATGTGTGGGGTGGTGGTTTGTAATACAACATGTGGGAGTGCTTTAACTGTTGCAAACATGTATACATTGTGTCAACTTGTGTGGTTCAGGGAGACTCGGGTTAGTTTGACTCAACAGCATCATCTAGCTCCTCCTGGACAATTGTACAATAAACTTGCTTTACGTACAACTGTGCACTCACTTCTTAAGTGGTGGGCCTGCTTTGGGTTAAGGTGATTAGAGGCCAATCACCACATTTAGTGAGCCAGGTAGGAGCACAGACTGTTCAGAGACATTGGGGGTTTCCTGTCCGCACAACTCGGCTGCAGTGGTTCTCTGCAGCGACCAGTATTTCATGCATAATAAAAGGAGAGATCCACAGGCACCATATTGGTTAAGAGGCCTGTCTGTTCCCCAGAGCCATGGTACCATGATCCAGCTGTGCAGGGACGAATTGAAGGAGCACAACCTCCGAGCGCTTTGGGTTCAGGTGAGTGCACTTTTAGCGGGTAAAGCCAGGGGTGAAAAGGGTTGTTTCTTTGATTTCAGGGGTTTAGGTAAGGGTAGAATTGGAGTGTGTGTGTGTGTGTGTGTGTGCGTGCGTGCGTGTGTGTGTGTGTGTGTGTGTGTGGAGTTAGAAGAAGTTACAGGGATTGAAAGGGTGAATGCTTTGAAGGAGTGAATGAACTGCCCTTTGTATATATGTTACCTAGTTTTTTATTTTAGAGGTGTGAGGCGGTATCCCGACAATCATGTACATTGCGAGGTTTTGTCTCGATACCCTTCAGTTTGCTTGTCTGGAGCCCTCACCTAGTGGTGACATTTTATGGTAAATCCACCAATAGATACCTTCCTGAAGCATACCCTTGGTACCCTTCATTTTGTATTGACTGTGCAGACAGTTGTAGTGGAAAACATTGTACTTCTATGCTTGAGTGAAGGAGATATCTTGGAGATATTGGCTGGCATGTGTTTTTGGATAAAGATGCTGGGCCTCATTACGAGTCAGGCGGAATGGATTAACGGGGTCCGCTAATGGATGCGGACCCGTTATTCCTATTCCGCCTGATTACGAGGTCCCCTCACAGGACCCGGTAAGGACGCATGGTAAAACCAGGCGTCGTTACTGGGTTCCGCGATGGGACCAGGGAGCTAACAACGGGCCGGTCGTAATCGGTCCGTTCTTAGCTCCCGCTCCCATTCCCATCGAGCCCTATGGGGGCTCAAATGGGAATGGGGAAGGTCCGGGCCCGGGTTCCCTGAGGGAGGAATTACCAGGCCCTCCGAACTCAGAATGGCCCAGTAATTCCCCATTCAGGGAACCCAGACCAAGGTTTGGAGGCAGCCCTGGCCTTATTAAGGGCATGGTTACCAACAAACCCGTAATGCGTCCGCTGTCTTTTTTGCAAGAGTGAGAAGCGTAACTGTAGTGAATAGCTAAGCGAGGGGGATTGCGGTGAAAGCGAGCAGTGTGCGTGGTTGTGGGGGAAGATTAAGAAACTGGCAAAAAGGGGTTCTTTGGGTTGAAATGTTGTACTGTGTGTAAAGATGGCGGTGGGGGGGTGTCTGTACTCCTGCTCTCTATATGGTAGAGGAGAGGCACAGAGGACCCCAGCCAAGATTCTCTATTTGGTAGCAATGGACGAGCAATCAAGGCCCAGCTTCTCAGGAGGTGATGCAGGCTGGTTCTTAAGTACAGTGTAGTCCCCGACCCCCCACAAAGGAATGTCCACACACTGTATTACTGAAAACACAGTCTTTATATAATTAATATTCAAAGGTATGTACACGATCACAATAACGCACTTTGTACTCGGAAATCAACAATGGTAAATATCTACAATTCTAAAGTGGTACCACCAATATTATCAGATCTCATTAAAGTGCATCAACTGTACAGTTAGAATGTCACACAGACCAATATACAAGGACACCAGCAACAGAGATAGGAGGGAAAGCAAGATGGTTGAAACAATAGGCAGAATATTGGCCTCTACCGCTAAGCACCGTTCTGTGTGGAGATCCTCCCACCTGGGCAACCTGTAAAATAAAGATATATAGCACAAGCCCAGTCCATATATTGCTCAATAGTCTTGTTCTCTCCTATAATGTTTTTACCCCCCCAATGTACCTGGTGGAGTAGAGTTCTTCGAAGAAGCGTCGACGGATCGTTCTTGAGTGACCCCCTTTCAAGCAGGAGTCACGGATCGTTGAGCGGCGTCGAAGAAGGGGAACTTGGCGTCAACGGCGTCGATGAGAAGTTTGAGGGTGCCGAGACCACGCCGTCGATCTAGGCGGTGCTCGTCAGCGACGTCCTGCGAGGATGAGGTGTGCGGGGCACCTCGGCGATTGATTGTTTAGGACCGCAAAGAGTTTCAGAAGAACTGTGGCCCAGCAAGGGTGTCGAGTCGTCGAAGTATTTGTGGCCTTCAGGTGGTGGGAAACCCACCGGCAGATTCTCCTCGGCGTGTCGGCAGCCTTGACTTTCTCCGGCAGGACAAAGCGATCGACGTTGCGGACAAGGGAGTCCTTCCATTCAAATGTTCTTAGGCAAAGGAGCGGGCGGCTCCGTTCGGCGGCGGCACAGCGTCAAGCGGTCCCCGCGTCTGGGCAACACAACTTCGACGGGCCTCCAGCGGTTACACAAACCTGCGAACCCTGGTCGACGGCAATGGACTTCAGGAGCGACAAAGTCCTGGTGCTTCACTCCGTTCTCCTCAGCGGTCCCATCTCGCGTCGGCAGCCTTTCGAGGGTCTGACTTCCAGGGAGCTTCAGCGAAGGTTAGGGGTGCTCGATGGTCCCTCGGAGCATGGGAAGAGGGCGCCTTACCAGGTCCTCTCTCGGATCAGTCTTCGACGAATTCGGCAGCTTTCAGATCAGGTCGAAGCAAATGCAACAGCAAGTCTTCTTCTTCCAGCTGGACGTCGAGGATCAGAAATTCCAGTTACTCTTCAAGTGTAGACACAGCTTCTGAACAATTTCCAGTGGTGAGAGGTCCCCAGATATACTATCCTGTCTCTCATCCACACTGCTGGGTCGCACTCAGCAGCTAATCATTCAGACGGGCATTCATGCAGTCAATCAGCCAATCAGGCACACAGTGCATTCAGGCCATCCTCCTCCCTCTCAGACACTCACAACAAGGAATGTGGATTGGGACAAGTACCCAGCCATTCAACACTACACACTGCATTCAGGCCAGTTTCGGGCAGGGCTGTCTGTCATGATGCCTACCTCTAAGGAGCTAGGCCGGGCCCAGCAACCCCAGAGGCAGACATCATTTTCCCCAGGGAAGTCTCAGCGGGCCCAAGTCGGGGCCCTTTGGACTCAGTCCTGGCGCCTTAGGCGCCAGGCTCATAGCGGGCGCCAGGCTCATAGAAGAGGATATGTGTTTAAGTGCTTGGGTGCACACTTACCTGATGCAGACCTTGCTGCTTCATCCAGGCCCTCTTGAGGCCTGAATGGGACTACTTAACCTGTAGGACTACTTCACCACCCGGGTGTGGTCGGGGAAGGATACATACCTGATTGGTGGAAGGATACATACCAGGAACTTCTTCCAAGGCTATTTAAACCCCACCCGAACAGCCACACATGCTTCGCGTTGTTCTGCACCTAGCAGCTGGACGCTCACCGTGTCAGCTCCTGCATCCTGACTTCAGCCACGCCTGCCAGCACCCTGGAACACCTGCAAGGGGAGAAAGGAAGAGAATAGGAGAAGAAAAGCCCTTACCTGCTAAATCTGCATCCCGGAGTCATTTCTCCAACGGCCCTGAAAAGGAAGACATCATTTTAAAGGCATTTCGTTTCGATCGCTGCAGCGCTGCATTTTACTCACTTTTGCAAGGCGCTTCCATCTTCAGCAGCAATCTTCCGGATTCAGCTACGCCCCGGCGCCTAGAGGAAAAAAGACAAGAACAAAGGTGAGAGGGAGAAAAGGAATAAGGAAAGCTCAGTTTCCTTTTAAGTCTTACCTGCTGGATCATTCCCACTGCATTTCGGGTCCTGCCGCTTCCTGGCATCTCCGGACCCCGGCCCCTATGGGGAAAAAAGACAAAGACATTGAATGAGCGAATGCAAAGACATTACCTGAGCGCTCATCCAGAACTGTTTCACTTCGGGTCGGCGCCATATCTGGGGCACTCCGAACCCCGGCCCCTAAGGGGAAAAAGACATAAGCATTAGCGCTTGCTGCAATTAGACAACAAACATTATTATTAAGCTTGAACTTTTGAACAGAACTTTTACAGCGCCTTACCTGAACAGTCAAGCTTACCTGAACTCCCATCAATCCTCAATCCAGTGAAGTAACTGGGTTTCAACGCGCCCCTGCATCAGAAGCAGGATGGAGAGCTCATCCTTCCAAACCCTAAGGTGAGGCTTCACGGGGAATCGTGGAGGAGGTATCGTGGAGGGTTGGAAGGGAGTGGGAGGCTTGAGCATTGTTCCACAGTTGGTAATACTCCCTTTTCACGCACAGGAGGGTATCCAACGAGCCAGGGAAGCCAGAATAGAGGGGCCCTTCCTGTCCATCTTCAGAGTTCTGCGCCTTCGACGCCGCGCCTCCGTGGGAACCAGGTGAGCGTTACACTGTCTCAGTCTTTGTCTCTCATACCAGAAACCAGACAGCCACAACAAAAGTGCATATTGGTCACACACTCCATTCACCCAGGTCCCACCAACAGGGCGTACCCACAACATACAGTCACTGGGAAGGCTCCAGCCAGTCTGGTCTGGACTTCACAACAACACCATATATGGAACTTCCACCCAACAGCCAGTCAGGGGGAAGGGACAGAGTCAGGGCTTCCCAGGACTTTGGGAAAACAAGGTAACAGGCAATAGAAAGCAAGAGGCCACGGGGGCCATCTTGTTTCCTATCAGGAATCAACTGATTCCAGTGGCAGGGCCGGGGTATCCCAAAATGGAGGATACTCAGAGCACCTGTCAAATTCAGCATGGAGCTGCCACCAGCCCATACCCTGCTCTGTGGGTCACCCACAGGTGCCCAAAAACATACACTAGGGGCATAGGGTTGTACCCCCCACCCATGGGTGCCGTAAGGGTATCCCATGGGTCCGTTCACCAAACCAAAAAAGAGAGAGCTGCACCGCCAGGAGTCCCACATGAACTCCTGCACGGAAAACATGACAGAACACACGATAAAAAGGCAGTAAAGGACAAGGATACAGAGGCCCTGTCCCTCCAATGCATTTCCAGCATTACACCGTGGGTTTGGCTTCTGTGTTTTAAGTCACTTATTCTAAAGTGATATTTTTAAAGGTTGTATTACGTTTAGAGTATGGAGACTCCATTGAATCATTTGTGTCAGGTACTACCTGGCTATAAGGTAAAGATTTTAAAGTACCATCGGGAATGGGTGTGGGAAACTAAGTGCAAAATGCTCAATTTTTGGCCTACTAAGGTGACCTGTGATAAAGGGATAATGGAAAACCTGTACACTTTTTTAGTTGTAAGGCCCAAAGGTTCAAAGTTAGAGAAGCAGTTAAGCATCTTAGACCTATGGTGGATATATGAGAGAGGTTGGAAAGACCATAATGTTAAAGTTTCAGAGGAAGGAGGGTACAGGAATTCCTTTATCGCCCGCAGAAGGGTATACCGATCCTGAGTTTGAACCTTTGTTTTTCCCAGTAGCCAATCCAGTGGTTGCGAGATGGACACAGGTAGCGCCTCCATCAACTATGATTCCTAACAAATTCAGATATGGCTGAAAGTGGAATGGTAACTCCCTCAATGGTTAGGGTTGAAGAAAGGTTGAGAATGGAGAGCGAAAAAGGAATAACTCCCCCAACTGCTAGGTTAACACAGAGATTAAGGGTGGAGGAAAAGACAGTGAGGCCGGCAGCCAGAAGAGTAGATGAGGGTTGAGAAAGAGTGAAAAAGGGGAGACTTTGCCTTTTACCGCTAGGATAGGCTGAATATGGCAGTAGAGACACAGGAGCGGAAATAATTGGAAGATGCATTGAGGCTAGCGGAAGAGGTAGTGCTTTTATGACAGCAGAGAAGTAAAGAGCAGGAAGAAGCAAATGAACAGGTGAAGGGTATAAAGGAAAGAAGGGGGAGGCATGGACAAGTTCTTGTTAGGTTGGATAAATAATTTATCGAAGAGGTCAATGTGGATGTGGAGGACTGAGGTAATGCTGTGGGTACAGGATTCGAGCAGGGAGAACTGGAACCGGCACCCTACGGCAGTGCTGAGTATGCTTCCGTGCCTATAGAATTATTAGGGGATGTGCTAACAGGAGTAGTAGATGAGGATGAATGGGAGTCAGATGTTGAGCAGGGAGAGCAGCGTGTAGCCCCACCACCCGCTCAAGTAGCAGTGACAGAGAGTACACCCTGGGGTCTTAGGACACGCTGTGGTACTCACATGGGCATAGTAAGTAGTAGGAGAGAGTTGGGGCCCAGTAAAGGCGGGTGTAACTCAATTTCTGTTGCTCTAGAAGGGTCAGGGAAGGGTGGATTAAGTCCCGTGGTCAAACATGTACCAGAATAATTTGATAAAGACGCTTCCTTTGTTCACTGCAGGGGCGGGAAGTGGATTTCTGCATTAGAGAAACATACTGCTGGTGTCATGTTGCCATAGGTGACATGAAAAGCGTATTCACGGCTCTAATGGGAGAACGGTCAGAGGAGCTTTGGAGGTGAGCAGGTTATTGTTACGCTCACCTGGTATCCACGGGAATGCCACCCAGCCCTGGGGCGATGATTTGCACTCTCGAACCCTCTCCCGGTCCCTTGGTAAGGCCTCTGGTTAAAGATGGGTCTGCAATATAGGAGAGCTGGATTCAATACCAGATTGTCTTTATGTTTTCCCACCTCCCTTGGCCTCAACTCCTTCCTCCCCCTTGGGCCTTCTCCTCACCTTAATATTGTAAAAGATGGATTCTCCATCCTGCTCCTCATGGCAGGGGCGTGTAGATGTGGGGAGCAAGCAGCGACCAAGTTACTTCACTGGTGCAAGCCCCTCTGTGGGAATCCAGGCCTACTGCGACTCCGTAGGTTTGCTGCTTTACAGTCTTTATATGCAGTTCCTCTTAGTTTGAATAATAATGTCTTACTGCTTTCCTTTAGGAATGGAAAGGTATTTTGGTGTTATCATGCAGTTTGAAGATGAGCATGCGCCGGTAGGGGGAAGCGCGGTGTGCGCGATGCTGTCCGGTGAGTAATGTGCGATACGCGGTGCTGTTTTACCTTTTATATTGCTAACCTGTATCTTTTCTCTCCTTGCAGGTTGCGATGTTCCTCGCCGAGCGCCGTAATGCTCCAGCAATGATACTGACCAGGAGATGACTACTGTTGGGGTTTGATCTAATTGGTTTTAATTACATACATATAGATGTTAAATAGTGGTGGAATGACAAGAGGTAGGTTCTGCACTCTATACATTGTGATGTTGTAAGATTCTGTATTGGAGTGTTATTCTTCTTGTTATGTTCTATATGTGGGCAGTTGGAGCCTACCTCTGAAGGAGGTGCCTGCTGTCATTATGAGCTCTCACTTAATAAAGTACTGAAAGCTTACATCGTGCCCGGCCATTATTCTCAACATTGGCGACGAGGATTGGCACTACGGGCCTGCCTTGAGGATTCTTCACGCACGGATTTGCGTCCACTGCCCTGCTGTGTGGTGCTCCTGCATCGGATCGCTGTCCTCCCTCCCTCCTGTGTGCATGACAGCAGGCAGAGGTGCAGGAAGGGAGAGGGGGAGCAGGCGAATCCTCCCGGACGTTCAGGCAAGCCGGGAGTGAGTTTGGGCTAAGGGAGACGGTGCGCGTGACAAGCGGAATTAATTTCCCTGCAACGGGAAAGCAGCTGTCCTCGGCGCGGGTTGTGCGCGAGCGGAGCCTCGTACAGCTCTGACTCCGCATCGCGTGCCGGCATCTGTGACGCACATGCACTGGAGGCGCGTCTGCTTCCCGTGAACTCCGGTCCTCCCCATTGTGACGTCGGTTGCTCGGCAACCACATCCACACTCCTGAATAATACAGGAGAAGAATTCCTACTTCAGTTTCGTTCCTTAGCATTGTGGAGAGCCCGTGTGACACGGCAGAGTTCTATTATTGTGTGCTTGGCCAGCATTTGGATTGGGAAGTTTTTTTTTCTTTTTTTTTCTTTTTGGCATTGCTTAGCACAGCTGCAAAGAATAAAAGTGAAGTGAAGGAGAAAAGGCATCTGAGTGTGCACCCCATGGATTATGGTTCTGTGCTGAAAGACTAGTGTGTGCACAAGGTTCCACTTTCTTTTATTTTTTCCCTTGTCTGCAACCAACAGTGAGCCGCCATTGGTGCTGGTGGGGATATTGTGGCCTCCTTTGCTTCGTTTGGTGTCTCACGTTTGCAACAAATACTGCAATTGTAATATTTTCAGGCCTCAGCAAACATGGTGTCATCCATTCCGCCCCCCTTGTCTTTCCTAAATGAGCCTGGTCGGCCTTCCATCAGGTGGGACAGGTGGAAAGACATGTCCGAGAATTACCTGGTGGCAATGGGTGGTGACAGATTCTCTTCTGCACGCAAGAGAGCCCTGCTTCTTCACAATTTGGGTGTGGAGGGACGCGGAATATTTGATGGTTTGACCAGGAACCAGGTGCCTGAAGCTGGTGATGTGGATGAATATGCATTGGCCCTCGATCAACTGCAGGATCATTTTGAGCCAAAGAAGAACATCAGTTTTGAGAGGCACACATTTTTCCAGAGAGTGCAGGAGAAATCAGAGTCTGTGGAATCTTATGTTGCCTGTTTGAGGTCCCTAAGTTATTCCTGCGAGTTTGAACAGTTGGTGGACTTGCTGATTAAAGATCAGTTGGTCAGGTGCACTAACAGTACAAGGGTGCAGGAGAAACTCATTGCCAAAGATATGAAATTGGATGAGGCGGTGGAGTTGGCCAGGAGCAATGAACAAACGTCCCAGTACGTCAAGGAATTTAGGGTTGACAAACCTGCAGTTTCGCTAGCTCCGGTGTGTGCCATTGATCAGAGGAGGGAGGCAAATTTCCCCACAACAAAGAGGGGGAACTGGAGCATGAGAAACTCGTGTCCCCGCTGTGGAAGCCCCAGACATGGTGCAAACTTCCCATCCTGCCCAGCCAAGCTCGCAGAATGCTTTAAATGCAGGGGAAAAGGGCATTTCGTCAATGTCTGTAAGGCCGCTTCTGTCAACCTGGTGGAGCTTAGAGTGGGAGACAATGATGAGGAAAGTGTCAGGAGGGGTTACAACATTCATGAAGTAACACAGGACTCAGTCCCCAAATATATCTTTGAAATTTCTGCCATTTCTGGGGAAACCAAAGGTCCTGTTGACACATTTCTTATTGATGGGTGTGAGCTTATCATGAAGGTGGACACTTGTTCCCCTTGGACTATCATATCCCGAGACACATTGGTGGGTGCCCTGGGAAAGAGCGATGCTGTGATTCGCCCCACCAACATCAGAGCTTGTGGTTATGGGGAATCTGCTATAGAGATTCTGGGTGAATTTCCAGCAGGAATACTTTACAAAGAAAGGAACTGTCGAGCTACTATCCTGGTGGCGAAAAGAGGAGCCTCCTTGTTGGGTTGGGAGGAACAGAGAAAATTGGGTGTGCAAGTGCAGGCTAGTGCACCGGATCCAGTTACCATTGCCGAGGTGGGGGATGTCTGGACTAAAGAGTTTCCAGAGGTGTTTTCTGAGAGGTTGGGGAAACTCAAGAATTTTGATCATCATATAAAGCTTAGAAGTAATGCTCAGCCTGTTGTACACAAAGTACGTCAAGTACCATTGAAAGTAAGAGGTCAACTAAGGGAGGAATTGGATTGTTTGCTCAGCAAAGGAGTGATTGAGCCGGTGATGGCCACTGAATGGCTATCTCCCATCGTTTTGGTTACCAAGGCGAATGGAAAATTGAGATTGTGTGTTGATTTGCGCAGCCTAAACCAGAGGATAGTTGTTGAGAGGCATCCGTTGCCAAACATTTCAGAGACTCTTTCCACGTTGGGGGAGCCAAAGTTGTTCTCCATTATTGACCTGTCATCAGCCTATCATCAGGTTCCTTTGTCCAAAGAAAGCCAGCATTTGACTGCTTTCATCACTCCTAAGGGTGTTTTCAAGTATAACCGCATGCCATTTGGACTGGCCTCTGCGGCATCTGTTTTTCAGAGAATAATGGAAGAGGTGCTCAGGGGTCTCAAAAAAGTGACTGTTTTCCAGGATGACATTCTGATTTTTGCTAAGGATGAACTTGAGCATAATGAGATGTTGAGGGCTGTTTTGGTCAGACTCAGAGAAGCTGGTTTGACTGTTCAGAGGGAGAAGTGGAAAATTGCTGTCAAGGAGGTGGACTACTTAGGTCATAGAATTTCATGTGTTGGTATTTCTCCTAAGAGATCACTTGTAGATAGTATTAGATGTGCTCCCCAACCACAAGATAAAGAGCAGCTGCGCTCGTTCATGGGGTTGGCGGAGTATTATCATAAATTTGTTGATGGTTTTGCTGCTTTGCCATCCCCATTGAGAGATTTACTAAATAAAAGGCACAAAGTATGTGTGGTCTGATGAGTGTCAGAATGCTTTTCAAAGAATCAAAGAGTGTATTGTTACAGCACCCTCTTTGGGCTGGTTTATTGCTGGTAGGAGAACTGTTTTAGCTGTGGATGCAAGTACTTTGGGTCTTGGTGCTGCACTGTCCCAGTAAAATTCAGGAAAATCTGAACATGTTATTGCCTTTGCCTCTCGACCTTTGAGGGGGGGCGGAAGGACATTATTCTGTTGTGAAAAGAGAGGCGTTAGCAGTCTCATGGGCTGTTGCGCATTTGAAATTCTATCTCTGGGGTCAAACCTTCACTGTAAGGACGGATCACAAACCTCTGGTCCAATTGTTGGGCAGTGTGGAATGGGCAAAAGGGTTGCCTAGGATATCAAGATGGATGGTTGATCTTCTAGCTTATGATTTTAGGGTTGTGTATATACCTGGAAAGCAAAATGTTGTAGCAGACTGTCTGTCAAGGCTACCAGTACAAGACAAGAACTCTAAGGAGGTGAGTTCTGATTTTACTTTGGGTATCTGTGAAGTTGAATATAATGCCATAGGAAGAGAAGAATGGGAGCTTGCTGATGATGCAGATGAAATGTTGAAACAAGTTAAATTGTGGACAAAAACGGGTTGGCCCAGGAAAGACATGGTGGAGAAGAAATATGACTGCTACTTTGGTATAAAAGAGGAGTTGAGTCTGTCAGAGGATGGGCTTCACCTCAGGAAAGGGATGAGGGTGGTTCCCCCCTGTGATATTAGATCCAAGTTGGTAAACATTGCACACCAAGGGCATCTGGGTATGGGAGGCACAACAAGGCATCTCAGGCAATCCTTTTGGTGGCCAGGAGTTGACAGTGAAGTGGAGAAGTGTGTGAGGTTTTGCAAAGAATGTGAAAAGAGTGACAAGAGTAAGGTCATTGGTGAAACTCCTATAAGGCCGGTGAGCGTTCCAGGAGAACCTTGGAGGAAGGTTGCCGTGGACTTGATGGGTCCTCTGCAGGAGTTGGGGGAAGATCTCAAATATTTGATTGTGCTTGTTGACTACCACTCGAAGTGGATTGAGTGGAAGGCAGTTCGGGAGGCTACCACCTCTCAGATGATTTTATTTTTTGAAGAGGTATTTTATAGGGAAGGGTTTCCCACGGAACTGGTATCGGATAATGGGGTTCAGTTCTGTTCTGACAGGAATATGGAATTCTTCAAAAAGTTTGGCATAAAGCATTACAAGACGGCCCTCTACCAACCCAGGGCAAATGGTCTGGTGGAGAGGGCGAATAGATTTATAAAAGGGGGTTTGCAATTGGCAATGGCATCAGGTTTAAAATGGCAGACAGTTTTAAGGAAGATGGTGTGGAACTATTGCACGACTCCGCACACTGTTACCAGAGTCTCACCTTGTATGTCTCTCAAGGGTAGGCAACCGGGGACAAAATTATGCCGGGTTGGTTAGACTTGGCGAAGAGTGTACATGTGAACAGGGATAAAATTATGACACTCATCAGAGAGGCTCAGAATGAGTACAAGGAGAGGTTTAATTCTGGAATGAAATTCAAGGAAATGTTGTGGAAGGAAGGTGATTGGGTTTATGTCAAGAATCCCAGGATGTCTCCAAAAAGCATTGAGAGTAAATTTATTGGCTCAAAAAGAATTGCTGTGATAAGAGGTAATGTTGTCATCATGGAGGGAGGAGAATGCTGGTCCATGTCAAGATTGGTTAGGTGCAATAATAATGGTGAGGCAGAGGATGGTGAGGAATTTGAAGAGAGCAGTGACAATGAGCTGTTGCACAAACCAAGTGTGAGCAGGAACTTAAGTGAACAATATAATTTGAATACAAATTTGGAGAGGATCAGAAACAAACCTCTCAGGTTAAAAGATTATTATCTTGAGTGAATCTGTCATTATGTTAAGGGAGGAGATGTGTTGGGGTTTGATCTAATTGGTTTTAATTACATACATATAGATGTTAAATAGTGGTGGAATGACAAGAGGTATGTTCTGCACTCTATACATTGTGATGTTGTAAGATTCTGTATTGGAGTGTTATTCTTCTTGTTATGTTCTATATGTGGGCAGTTGGAGCCTACCTCTGAAGGAGGTGCCTGCTGTCATTATGAGCTCTGACTTAATAAAGTACTGAAAGCTTACATCGTGCCCGGCCCCTATTCTCAACAACTACCCAGGTAAGAATTGTCTGGCTTTCTTTATTCGGGAGGAAACATGAGTAAACGCTTAATAATGCTGTCTTTCTTTCTCCTCTTTCCAGGTTATGGTATTCCAGGATGCATGCGGTGTCGGATGATGGAGTTCGTACCTTCAGGTGAGTGGAACTGAAGTCAGCGATGGATTGAAGACAGGATACTGTTCCAGGTAAGTTTCGTAGTGTTCTTTCTCTCTCTGCAGGTCCTTGGTTTCAGGTAAACTGGCATCAAAGAACTGGACACAGTGAGTGTTACGCTGCCCACAGCAGAATAACACAAAGCATGTTCTGCTGTTTGGGTGTGGTTTAAATAGTCTCAGGTAAAGTAGTCCAGGTAAAATAGTCCCAGGCCTGCCACACCCAAAGTAGTCCAGGTAAAGTAGTCCCAGGCCTGCCACACCCAAAAGACTAGACCGCATAGCTCCGTTCCTTGTAACTGAGCTATGCGTGTGCCTCCATGTTGGCTGAACCCCCCCAAGTTAAATAGTCCCAAGTAAATAGTCCCATTCTAATGTTGGTCTTCATGATAGTTATGAGCCTGGCGCCAAAGGCGCCAGAACTAACTAAAAGAGTGTCTTGGATGAGGTTTTAAGGCCTTTGACCTGGCCCTAACTGGAATGCTGATTTGCCAGTGAGGGCCAGGGGCAAGGATCATGACAGCACCCCCCCCGCCCCCAAGGCCCCTCTCACGCTGGCACTTCTGCCTGGTCCTGGTTTGGCTGGGTAATTCTGATGGAATTTATTAATTAAACGAGGTGCATGGATGCATTCACTAGGTTCCCATGATCTGTCTTGAGGGCTGTATCCCTTCCAATCAACTATGTAGCATAGTTTGGATCTGGTGTATTTTGAGTCTAGGATATCCTTTACTTCAAACTCTGGTTCTCTGTCAATTGATACTTGTTTTGGTGGTGTTGTAACCCGAGTACCGGGTTGTACCCGTTTCAGGAGTGATACATGAAACACAGGATGAATCTGCATAGTCGGTGGTAGGGCTAATTTAACTGCCACTGGATTTATTATGGATTCAATAGAATAAGTTCCCATATATCGGGGACGAAAGGTCAGAGTCCCTTTTATGGGCACATATTTTGATGCTAACCAGACCTTGTCTCCAATTTGATAGTCAGGGGCTTTACTGTGATGTTGGTCAGCGAATTTCTTTTGTCTGTTCTTGGCTTGGAGTAAATGTTCTGCTGCTTCTTGGAAGGCCTGGGAAATAGTCGTATGTAGGGTTTTAACCGCTGCCATTTCCAAAGGGGGTGGGAGATCTAATTCTGAAGTACGTGGATGTCTACCATATATAGTGTAGAAAGGGGTTTGCCCAGTGCTGGTGTGTAATGAATTATTATAGGCATATTCAGCTATCCATAAATCCTTCCAATTTCTTTCCACTTGATGTAACATGCAACGTAAGTATTGCTCTCTGTTTGAGGATGGTGACTTGTGGATAGTTGAATGTCAATTTGGGCCATTGAACAGCATTTCCTCAAGAAGTTGGATACGAACTGACCACCTCAATCTGAGATCAAGACCGATGGAAAGCCATGTAGCCGTACAATGTCCTCCAGGAATACTTTTGCTAAATTGGATGCATCTGGAAGACCCTTAAAAGGAATAGAGTGTGCCATTTTAGAGAACAAGTCTACAACTACTAAGATGGTGTTGAATCCTTGACTGGGAGGTAGATCTGTAATGAAATCAAGGGACAGTGTGTGCCATGATGCGGGAGGAATTTCCAATGGTTGGAGAAGACCAGCTGGTTTCTGCTTTTGGGACTTGTTTTGTGCACACACACCGCAAGATTGGATAAATTGTATGATGTCTTTATGCCATGTAGGCCACCAATAGTTTCGTTTTACTTCAGCTAGTGTTTTGGCAATTCCAGGATGACCTTCAATCAGGGAGTCGTGATAACCCGAAATAACCTGCTCTTGTAAGTCTTTACTTGGCAAGTATAGATGGTTCCTAAAATATGGTAACTGATCTTTAATGATGTAATGTTCTCCTTGAGTACACCACTCTTGTGAGAAAGTGTGATCCATTAAGAGTTGGATCTTGTTTTGGAGTTCACCCTGTGTCAATGTTGTTGTCGTAAGACCCAAGAGTTTGTCTTCTGGAATGATGGCTACTGGATCTGGAGTTATGTATACCTTTTCATCAACACCCATGCGGGACAAGGCGTCAGCCTTTCCGTTTCGGACTCCTGGCCGGTAGGTGACCACATAGTCATATTCAGCGAAGAAAAGAGCCCACCGCAGTTGACAGGATGATTGAGCCTTTGCTGTTTTTAGGTATTGCAGGTTTCGATGATCAGTTATGACCGTGACAGTATGTCTAGCACCAAGGAGATAGTGTCGCCATGCCTTGAAAGCTGATTTTATAGCCAAGAGTTCTTTGTCTGTGATAGCATAGTTGAGTTCGGGAGGTGAGAATTTTCGTGACCAGAAGGCCACAGGGTGTAACTGGCCAGTTCCTGGGTCCTTTTGCGAGAGAACAGCTCCCATAGCCATGCTAGAGGCATCTGTTTCAACTATATAAGGGAGGTCTGGGCGAGGATGCCATAGAACTGGAGCAGAAGTAAATTTTTTCTTAAGTTCTTGAAAGGCCTTCTCTGCTTCTTCGGTCCAATGGAACTTTTTATTGTTTTTTCTCAATAGTGATGTAATTGGATGCACTATTTGGGAAAAATCTGGGATGAATCGGCAGTAAAAGTTTGCAAAGCCCAACATACTCTGGATTCCTTTAAATGAAGCTGGTGACGGCCAGTTAAGAATGGCATCTACCTTGTGTCTATCCATTCTGATACCTTTTGGTGTGAGGATAAAACCAAGCAACTCCACTTCGGTGACATGAGAAGAGCATTTTTCGAGTTTAGCATACAATTTATGTTGGCAGAGTTTAGTAAGGACGGAGCGGACATGTCTGACATGGTCTTCTTTTGTAGCAGAATACACTAAGATGTCATCAATGTAAACCAGGGTGCAAACGTCAATTAGCTCCCGCAAAACATCATTCATAAAGTACTGGAATGCAGCAGGAGCGTTGCAAAGTCAAAAAAGGCATTACCTGGTATTCATACAAGCCATATTTGGTACGAAAGGCGGTTTTCCATTCATCTCCTTTCTTCACTTGAACAAGATGGTACGCCCCCCCCCTAAGGTCCAGTTTGGTATAGATTTGGGCATCTTTGACTTGATCCAATAATTCGGGAATAAGGGGCAGTGGATAACGTTTTTTTACTGTTATCTGGTTTTATGCGCGATAGTCGATGCAAGTCCTCAAATCTCCTTCCTTCTTTGGTAAGAAGAATAAGGGACTGGCTGCCAGTGATTTAGATGGGTGGATAAATCCATTTGCCAGGTACTGATCAAGATAAGATTTCAAATGGAGGTTTTCTGGTTCAGTAAGTGCATAGATTTGACCACAAGGAATTTGCGCACCAGGTATGAGGTCGATCTGACAATCGTAGGGCCTGTTCAGTGGAAGCGTATTGGCTTGTTCTTTCTGGAACACGTCTTGTAAATCTTGGTATTCATTTGGTAGAGTACTAGTCACACCTAGTACAATCGCTGCCGTACTGGGAGTAGGAGATGTACATAAGTGTGTTTTCCCTTTTCTTGGTAATAACAGGTGCGAGCACAATCATCGGAAAAGGCCAACTTCTTGGCACACCAAACTATTAGAGGGTTGTGAGCTACCAACCAGGCTATCCCTAAGATTAATCGAAACTGAGGAGCTTTGATGAGATCGAATGCAATAGATTCTCGGTGTCCATCCTGGCACAGTAGGGTTAGTGCTGCTGTACATTGGGTTACTGGTCTGGAAGCTATTTCTGTCCCATCAACAGTAGTAACTTTTTCAGTAGTCGATTTAGAGCATAAGGGAAGCCCCATCTCTGTGGCCAGATCTTCGTCTACATAATGTCATGATCACTGCTTCCAAGGAGTCAGGACCAGCCCAACGTCCTTGGAAGCAGGCCCCTAACCCTGATCCTAGGCACCAGCCGGTCCCCACAGGGACCTTCTGGACCTTGTCCTGGCGCCGGTGGCACCAGGCTCATCAGAAGCATCGGTCCCGGCACTGGAAGCGCCGGGCTCATCATTGGTGTGAAGGTGCTTGGGTGGACTTACCTGCGGCAGACCATGCTGCTTACTTACCAGACTCTTAGAAGTCCTCGGTGAACTGGGACTACTTTCTTACCTGGGTGGGGCAGCTCCACTCCCTGGATACAGCACTGGAACTCTTCTGGAAGCAGGAACTCTTTTCTTACCTAGGCGGGGCCGTGGAAGGAGACGCCTCATCACTCCAAGGCTATTTAAACCACACCCGATTGATGAAACGTGCTTCGCGTTATTCTGCATCTGCAGCAGAACGCTCACCGAGTCTGTTCCAGCCTTTTTTCTTTGGATCCTGAACCTGCAAGAATTATACTTACCATTCCTTTACCCGATCAACATCAGCACCTGCAAAAGACCAGAAACAACAGGTTAGCAGAACGAACTTTAACACGCAGTGCTTACTTACCTGATCCATCGGCAGCGGCCGTGTCTCACGCTGCACCTTCGCCGGCAAAGATAAACAGGATTTCCATACTTACCGGCACGCTGTGCATTCCGGCTTCTTCACGCTGCATCTTCATCTGTAAAGATAAACAGCATTATTCTACTTACCGGCACGCTGTGCATTCCGGATTCTTCACGCTGCATCTTCATAGACAACAGCAGTGTTACACTTACCGGCACGCGGCGAATTCCGGATTTCTTCATTCTGCATCGTCGCCTGCAAAGACAAAGAAAGAGACAGTAAGAGCGCTTGCCATACTTACGTAATTCCAGGCGCTTCACCGCCACGCATAAAAAGACTATAAAGACTAAAGGTGTCCAGAAACTTACCGGTCGTGCAGACGACGGTACCCATCCTCTGAAGTCAAGAGGCCAACGTTTCACCAGTGAAGGAACTGGCAACGGCACCCTGCACTAGACGCAGATGGAGAGCCCAGCATTCACCTATCTAAGGTGAGCACGTTGACCTGGGAGGGGGGCTAAATAGACAAGCTGGGAGGAGAGAGAGATAGGGACATTCACAACCCAGACCTTTAATCCCCATATTATTTCACCTGCAGAAACCTCACCCTTCGAGTCCGACACACAGTGCGGAGAGGTTCGACCCCAGAAGCCAACCGAATCCTGCACATCACGTTTCGTGTTACAGACACCTTCCTGCCAAGACCCGCGCCTCCGTGGGAATCAGGTGAGCGTTACAGAACGCGAAGCCGACCACAAAACTCCTACCCAGGCGCAATGGAAACCTCAGATACTGATCAACTAGCCCAGTTGCTTGGGGAATTAAGAGCAGAAGTACATGCAGCTCGCCAGGAAACGAGCTCTCTAAGAAGAGAACTGATAATTTCTAAGGAACGAACAGAGGACCTTGCTAGGCAGTTGTTACAAACGCAGACAGGACAGACACCTTTGCCCGTTCCAGGAGGGAGTTATCCTTCTGCATCAGCATCAAATCCAGTGCAAATCAATCTGCCCGGTAATGTGCCTTTGGCTCTGCCCAAACGCTTTGCTGGTGATCCAAAGAAATTCGCAGTGTTCATCAACCAGTGCCGCCTGCACTTCTTATGTCGACCAGCTGCATTCCCAACAGACCAGGCCAAGGTGGCTTTCGTGCTTTCTTATCTCAGTGGCAGCGCTGCAGATTGGTCGATCCCTTTAGTCACCCAGGATGATCCGGTTTTACACGATTTTCAAGCCTTCCAGTTCAGCATGGAGAAACTGTTCGCAAGACATGCACAAGGGCAGGCCTTGGACAATGAACTTCTCTCATTACGACAGGGTAACCAAGACCTCTTGACTTATATAGCCTCGTTCAATAGACTCATAGTGGAAACACAATGGCCCGAGGACAAGAGAATAACGCTTTTCTACAGAGGCCTGCATGGAGAGCTCAAGGATGTGCTAGCGCAAGTTGTGAATCCTCCACAAGAATGTTCGGACTATATTGACTTAGTTGTCCAACTGGACCATAGACTACAGAACAGGAAGGCAGATCGTTCCAGATTTGATACCCGAGTGTTTTCTAAACCACAGACCTCGAATAAGGGAGCTGACACTGTGGAACCCATGCAAATAGGGGGCATGAGAGGACCTTTAACCCAGAAAGAGCGGGAAAGAAGAAGGCAGCTGCAATTATGCCTCTATTGCGGTAATTCAGGACACTTTCTTCGGGACTGTCCCGTGAAACCAGCTAAGAAGACTGTAGGAGCCGCGGATACCTGTACCACAAATTCTGAGCAAGGAAACAACCTCGCCCGACAAGAGTAGAGGTCCTCTTGCCGAGCGTTAAGATCTGTCCCGTGACCTCGCATTTTGTGATACCCATGGTCCTCATTAGTCCTGAACGTCCGGATTGTTTGCATGCAATTGAAGCTTACATTGACAGCGGAGCAATCGGTAACTATGTGGACCGTGAAATGGTATCAAGGATGAATCTACCCCTTGTCCCTAAGGCAGTAAAAGACGTCATCACTACTGTGGATGGCACGGAGATAGCCTCCGGACCAGTAACGCATGCCACCCAAGAAGTGACGCTGTTGAGTCACAATGGACACCGGGAGAGAATAGTGTTCGATGTAATCAAGGCCCCTCAGTTCCAGATCATTCTGGGAATCCCTTGGTTAGAGAAGCACAATCCTCAGATTGATTGGCGAGCAAAGACGGTTCAGTTTCCAGAGTGTTCTACCACTTGTTATCCTCGACCTGATGTTTCACTGGCGGCGATCTCTTCTGAGGAGATTCTCAAATTACCTCCCGAATACCAGGAGTTCCAAGACGTCTTCCAGAAGGATCAAGCTAACACCCTACCTCCTCATAGGTCTTACGACTGTCAAATAGATCTGATACCTGCAACAACTCCTCCTTGCAGCAGGATCTATGCCCTCACCGAGCCAGAGAACCTTCACCTCAGACAGTACCTGGACCAATACCTAGCTAACGGGTTTATCCGTCCTTCAAAATCTCCAGCTTCATCGGCTTTGTTCTTCGTTCCGAAAAAGGAAGGAGACCTTAGGACTTGCATAGATTACCGCGCCCTGAATCAGATCACTGTTAAAAACAGATACCCGTTACCTTTGATCCCTGAACTCCTGGACCAAGTCAAAGATGCATGTATATACACAAAGCTGGATCTCAGAGAAGCCTACCACTTGGTACGGATCAAAGAGGGCGATGAATGGAAAACGGCCTTCCGCACCAAGTACGGGCTATTCAAATATCAAGTGATGCCCTTTGGACTGTGTAATGCTCCTGCTGCTTTCCAATATTTTATGAACGATGTCCTTAGAGAACTCATTGACGTGTGTGTAGTTGTCTACATTGACGACATCCTAGTCTATTCATCATCTGAAGAAGAACATCAGAGACACGTTAAAAAGGTTCTCGAGAGATTGCGTCAACATAGTCTTTTTGCTAAGCTTGAGAAATGCGTTTTCAACGCAACGGAAGTCGAGTTCCTGGGATTCATATTGTCACCTAACGGAGTCCATATGGATTCAAAGAAAGTTGATGCAATTTCAAGTGGCCATCACCAACCTCTGTAAAAGGAGTTCAAAGCATGTTAGGATTCGCTAACTTTTACCGCAGATTCATTCCTGAATTTTCCCGGATAGTCCAGCCCATCACCGCTCTGTTGAAAAAGAACAGACGTTTTGAGTGGTCTTCTGAAGCGGAACAAGCTTTTCAAGACTCTCATTGACGTGTGTGTAGTTGTCTACATTGACGACATCCTAGTCTATTCATCATCTGAAGAAGAACATCAGAGACACGTTAAAAAGGTTCTCGAGAGATTGCGTCAACATAGTCTTTTTGCTAAGCTTGAGAAATGCGTTTTCAACGCAACGGAAGTCGAGTTCCTGGGATTCATATTGTCACCTAACGGAGTCCATATGGATTCAAAGAAAGTTGATGCAATTATCAAGTGGCCATCACCAACCTCTGTAAAAGGAGTTCAAAGCATGTTAGGATTCGCTAACTTTTACCGCAGATTCATTCCTGAATTTTCCCGGATAGTCCAGCCCATCACCGCTCTGTTGAAAAAGAACAGACGTTTTGAGTGGTCTTCTGAAGCGGAACAAGCTTTTCAAGACTTAAAAGCTAAATTCATTTCTGCACCTGTTTTAAAACATCCTCGCCCAGAACTTCCTTACATCATGGAAACGGATGCTTCTAGTCTTGCTATGGGAGCAGTGTTATCACAAAGAGATTCGGTCACAAACCAACTACATCCGGTTGCCTTTTGGTCCCGCAAGTTTTCGCCTTCTGAGATCAACTATTCAATTACAGACAAGGAACTTTTGGCCATCAGATCGGCCTTTAAAGCCTGGCGGCATTATCTTCTAGGAGCCAGACACACAGTCACCGTAATGACTGACCATCGCAATTTACAATATCTAAAGACAGCCAAAGCTCAGTCTTCCAGACAGCTTCGCTGGGCTCTGTTCGTAGCAGAATTTGACTTTATAATTACTTATCGACCAGGAAGTAAGAACGGAAAAGCGGATGCCCTCTCCCGGATGGGAGTAGATGAACATTTGATCAATCCAGATCCAATACCCATAATCCCAGAACAAAGGATTTTGGGTTTGGTCAGCACTCAATCTTTTGAAGACATCAAGACCACGGTGAAATCGCTCCTAACTCCGACCGATTTGCAGGACTGGCAATTAAAGGGAAAAGAATTCTCAGTAGATCACGACCTACCATATTTCCGAGGACGATTGCACTTGCCCTGTGAGAAACTACAAAGACAAGTAATCTCCGGTTATCATGATTCTCTAATGGAGGGGCACCCTGGCATTACCAAAACCATGGAAAAGATTAAAAGACATTTCTGGTGGCCATCGTGGAAAAGGGATATTAGAGACTTTGGGCCTCATTACGACCCAGGCGGACTTCGCGGTGCTAAATGCACCGCGAAGCATGGCGGAAAGCCGCCGATAGCGCCATGGGGGTTGGCGGATTTACCGCCCCATTCCGACCTCGGCGGAGCGGTAAATCCCCAATCCCCATTCTGCCCTTCCCCATTCCCATTTTTGCCCCATAGGGTATAATGGGAGTGGGGAAGGAGTTAATTACGCCACCGTAAAATACGGTGGCGTAATTAACAACGAGGTCCCGTAGCGCCATGGTTTTCTCCGGCTGGTAAAACCAGGCGGAGAAAACCTCCATGGCGCTACGGGAACTCGTAGTATGGCGGAGAGGTACGCCATGCACTACGCTGGCGTAATACCCTCTCCGCCAGGGTCCTAATGAGGCCCTTTGTAATCTCCTGCGGTGTGTGTGCCCAGAATAAAAGTCAAAAGCAAAAACCAGCCGGCCTATTACAGCCACTTGACATTCCTCCCTGTCCATGGCATACCCTGTCCATGGACTTTATCACGGACTTACCTCCATGCTTGGGATATACTACCATCTTAGTAGTCGTGGATCTATTCTCGAAAATGGCTCACTTCATACCCTTGAAGGGTCTGCCTTCAGCCTCAGTATTGGCCCGGCAATTCTTGGCAAACATCGTTCGCTTACACGGTTTTCCTTCGGTTTTAGTCTCCGATAGGGGAAGTCAATTCATCTCCCACTTCTGGCGCAGTTGCTGTCGTCTAGCCCAAGTTGATGTAAGACTTTCGACCAGTCACCATCCCCAAACTGACGGACAAACCGAAAGGACAAACCAGACATTAGAACAATATCTACGCTGCATGCTCCAACAAACAGAAAGCCCCTGGAAGGACATTCTTTGGATCGCTGAATACGCTTACAACAATTCGACTCATTCTGGAACCGGGAAGACTCCTTTCTTCCTATTATATGGACACCATCCTAGAACCTCCAACCTGGATCCTCCCCAAGAAATTGAAGCACCGGCTGTGGATCACTTGCATTCGGAGATCACCTGTGCCTTTAAGGAAGCCACTGCCCATCTGCAAAGAGCTAAAGCTCAATTCAAAAAGGCATCTGATCGGCACCGTAAAGAGGCCCCTCACTACGCTGTAGGAGATCAAGTCTGGTTATCCACTAAGCACCTGCCTTTAAAAGGACCCCGCACTTTCATCCCGAGATACCTTGGGCCCTACCTCATATCTGCCATAATTAATCCGGTGGCTGCCAAATTGGAATTACCTACGCATATGAAAATACATCCAGTATTCCATGTCTCCTTATTAAAACCAGTACAACCAGAAACCCGTTTGACTGAACTCCCAGAACCCGTTTTGGTAGACGGAGAACTCGAATTCGAAGTGAAGAACATCCTAGACTCCAAAATTTCCAGGTCTAAATTATACTATCTGGTTGATTGGAAAGGATACGGTCCCCAGGAAAGGTCTTGGGAACCCTCGGAACATGTCCACGCACCTCGTCTGGTCAAGAGATTCCATCTGAATCACCCCGACAAGCCAAAGCCCCCGGGAAAGACACACTTAGGAGGGGCCTTGAGGGGGGATACTGTCATGATCACTGCTTCCAAGGAGTCAGGACCAGCCCAACGTCCTTGGAAGCAGGCCCCTAACCCTGATCCTAGGCACCAGCCGGTCCCCACAGGGACCTTTTGGACCTTGACCTGGCGCTGGTGGCACCAGGCTCATCAGAAGCATCGGTCCCGGCACTAGAAGCGCCGGGCTCATCATTGGTGTGAAGGTGCTTGGGTGGACTTACCTGCGGCAGACCATGCTGCTTACTTACCAGACTCTTAGAAGTCCTCGGTGAACTGGGACTACTTTCTTACCTGGGTGGGGCAGCTCCACTCCCTGGATACAGCACTGGAACTCTTCTGGAAGCAGGAACTCTTTTCTTACCTAGGCGGGGCCGTGGAAGGAGACGCCTCATCACTCCAAGGCTATTTAAACCACACCCGATTGATGAAACGTGCTTCGCGTTATTCTGCATCTGCAGCAGAACGCTCACCGAGTCTGTTCCAGCCTTTTTTCTTTGGATCCTGAACCTGCAAGAATTATACTTACCATTCCTGTACCCGATCAACATCAGCACCTGCAAAAGACCAGAAACAACAGGTTAGCAGAACGAACTTTAACACGCAGTGCTTACTTACCTGATCCATCGGCAGCGGCCGTGTCTCACGCTGCACCTTCGCCGGCAAAGATAAACAGCATTTCCATACTTACCGGCACGCTGTGCATTCCGGCTTCTTCACGCTGCATCTTCATCTGTAAAGATAAACAGCATTATTCTACTTACCGGCACGCTGTGCATTCCGGATTCTTCACGCTGCATCTTCATAGACAACAGCAGTGTTACACTTACCTGCACGCGGCGAATTCCGGATTTCTTCATTCTGCATCGTCGCCTGCAAAGACAAAGAAAGAGACAGTAAGAGCGCTTGCCATACTTACGTAATTCCAGGCGCTTCACCGCCACGCATAAAAAGACTATAAAGACTAAAGGTGTCCAGAAACTTACCGGTCGTGCAGACAACGACGGTACCCATCCTCTGAAGTCAAGAGGCCAACGTTTCACCAGTGAAGGAACTGGCAACGGCACCCTGCACTAGACGCAGATGGAGAGCCCAGCATGCACCTATCTAAGGTCAGCACGTTGACCTGGGAGGGGGGCTCAACAGACAAGCTGGGAGGAGAGAGAGATAGGGACATTCACAACCCAGACCTTTAATCCCCAAATTATTTCACCTGCAGAAACCTCACCCTTCGAGGCCGACACAGTGCGGAGAGGTTCGACCCCAGAAGCCAACCGAATCCTGCACATCACGTTTCGTGTTACAGACACCTTCCTGCCAAGACCTGCGCCTCCGTGGGCATCAGGTGAGCGTTACACATAATTCCCAACTGCTCCGCTGTCTATGTATGCTTCGACAGCATGCATCCGAGACGGTGTGTAGTTGTCTACATTGACGACATCCTAGTCTATTCATCATCTGAAGAAGAACATCAGAGACACGTTAAAAAGGTTCTCGAGAGGTTCTCGAGAGATTGCGTCAACATAGTCTTTTTGCTAAGCTTGAGAAATGCGTTTTCAACGCAACGGAAGTCGAGTTCCTGGGATTCATATTGTCACCTAACGGAGTCCATATGGATTCAAAGAAAGTTGATGCAATTATCAAGTGGCCATCACCAACCTCTGTAAAAGGAGTTCAAAGCATGTTAGGATTCGCTAACTTTTACCGCAGATTCATTCCTGAATTTTCCCGGATAGTCCAGCCCATCACCGCTCTGTTGAAAAAGAACAGACGTTTTGAGTGGTCTTCTGAAGCGGAACAAGCTTTTCAAGACTTAAAAGCTAAATTCATTTCTGCACCTGTTTTAAAACATCCTCGCCCAGAACTTCCTTACATCATGGAAACGGATGCTTCTAGTCTTGCTATGGGAGCAGTGTTATCACAAAGAGATTCGGTCACAAACCAACTACATCCGGTTGCCTTTTGGTCCCGCAAGTTTTCGCCTTCTGAGATCAACTATTCAATTACAGACAAGGAACTTTTGGCCATCAGATCGGCCTTTAAAGCCTGGCGGCATTATCTTCTAGGAGCCAGACACACAGTCACCGTAATGACTGACCACCGCAATTTACAATATCTAAAGACAGCCAAAGCTCAGTCTTCCAGACAGCTTCGCTGGGCTCTGTTCGTAGCAGAATTTGACTTTATAATTACTTATCGACCAGGAAGTAAGAACGGAAAAGCGGATGCCCTCTCCCGGATGGGAGTAGATGAACATTTGATCAATCCAGATCCAATACCCATAATCCCAGAACAAAGGATTTTGGGTTTGGTCAGCACTCAATCTTTTGAAGACATCAAGACCACGGTGAAATCGCTCCTAACTCCGACCGATTTGCAGGACTGGCAATTAAAGGGAAAAGAATTCTCAGTAGATCACGACCTACCATATTTCCGAGGACGATTGCACTTGCCCTGTGAGAAACTACAAAGACAAGTAATCTCCGGTTATCATGATTCTCTAATGGAGGGGCACCCTGGCATTACCAAAACCATGGAAAAGATTAAAAGACATTTCTGGTGGCCATCGTGGAAAAGGGATATTAGAGACTTTGTAATCTCCTGCGGTGTGTGTGCCCAGAATAAAAGTCAAAAGCAAAAACCAGCCGGCCTATTACAGCCACTTGACATTCCTCCCTGTCCATGGCATACCCTGTCCATGGACTTTATCATGGACTTACCTCCATGCTTGGGATATACTACCATCTTAGTAGTCGTGGATCTATTCTCGAAAATGGCTCACTTCATACCCTTGAAGGGTCTGCCTTCAGCCTCAGTATTGGCCCGGCAATTCTTGGCAAACATCGTTCGCTTACACGGTTTTCCTTCGGTTTTAGTCTCCGATAGGGGAAGTCAATTCATCTCCCACTTCTGGCGCAGTTGCTGTCGTATAGCCCAAGTTGATGTAAGACTTTCGACCAGTCACCATCCCCAAACTGACGGACAAACCGAAAGGACAAACCAGACATTAGAACAATATCTACGCTGCATGCTCCAACAAACAGAAAGCCCCTGGAAGGACATTCTTTGGATCGCTGAATACGCTTACAACAATTCGACTCATTCTGGAACCGGGAAGACTCCTTTCTTCCTATTATATGGACACCATCCTAGAACCTCCAACCTGGATCCTCCCCAAGAAATTGAAGCACCGGCTGTGGATCACTTGCATTCGGAGATCACCTGTGCCTTTAAGGAAGCCACTGCCCATCTGCAAAGAGCTAAAGCTCAATTCAAAAAGGCATCTGATCGGCACCGTAAAGAGGCCCCTCACTACGCTGTAGGAGATCAAGTCTGGTTATCCACTAAGCACCTGCCTTTAAAAGGACCCCGCACTTTCATCCCGAGATACCTTGGGCCCTACCTCATATCTGCCATAATTAATCCGGTGGCTGCCAAATTGGAATTACCTACGCATATGAAAATACATCCAGTATTCCATGTCTCCTTATTAAAACCAGTACAACCAGAAACCCGTTTGACTGAACTCCCAGAACCCGTTTTGGTAGACGGAGAACTCGAATTCGAAGTGAAGAACATCCTAGACTCCAAAATTTCCAGGTCTAAATTATACTATCTGGTTGATTGGAAAGGATACGGTCCCCAGGAAAGGTCTTGGGAACCCTCGGAACATGTCCACGCACCTCGTCTGGTCAAGAGATTCCATCTGAATCACCCCGACAAGCCAAAGCCCCCGGGAAAGACACACTTAGGAGGGGCCTTGAGGGGGGATACTGTCATGATCACTGCTTCCAAGGAGTCAGGACCAGCCCAACGTCCTTGGAAGCAGGCCCCTAACCCTGATCCTAGGCACCAGCCGGTCCCCACAGGGACCTTTTGGACCTTGACCTGGCGCTGGTGGCACCAGGCTCATCAGAAGCATCGGTCCCGGCACTAGAAGCGCCGGGCTCATCATTGGTGTGAAGGTGCTTGGGTGGACTTACCTGCGGCAGACCATGCTGCTTACTTACCAGACTCTTAGAAGTCCTCGGTGAACTGGGACTACTTTCTTACCTGGGTGGGGCAGCTCCACTCCCTGGATACAGCACTGGCACTCTTCTGGAAGCAGGAACTCTTTTCTTCGACCCCAGAAGCCAACCGAATCCTGCACATCACGTTTCGTGTTACAGACACCTTCCTGCCAAGACCTGCGCCTCCGTGGGCATCAGGTGAGCGTTACACATAATTCCCAACTGCTCCGCTGTCTATGTATGCTTCGACAGCATGCATCCGAGACGGTTGTTGGTGATTGATCAAAATTACTGGTAATGCAAAGTGTGAGGTCTGTGGCTCATCTTTCTCGCTCGACAAGCGGACCTCTATGCTTGCCGGGCTTGGTAGTTTTCCGACTCCTTGTTATTATCTTCCTTCTCTGTGGCTCCAACAGTTCTCCTTGGTGGTTTCACCGGACATTCTTTGAGAAAGTGGCCTATTTTTCCGCAATATAAGCATAAATTCTGTTGCCTTTTCTTGTCTCTTTCAGTTTTAGTTAAAGGGGGCCGTACACCTCTGATTTGCATGGGTTCTACCGTGTTTTCCAATGTACGTGGAACATTATCCTTTGACCGGACATACACAGCTCGAGTGTCTAACCTTATCCGGTCCGCTTTCCGGTCTTGTTATCTGTGATCTAATTGCACCACAAGGTTGATGAATTCTCCAAAGTCTTTAGGTGGGTTAACCACTTGAGCCAGGACCTCCTTTAGTTCCCCTCGTAGACCCCGATGAAATAGTGTGGTCCTTTTTTCGTCAGGCCACCCAGCTTCAACGACTAGTATGTTAAATGTTGCTATATATGTAAGCAAGTCTTGATTTCCTTGACGGAGTGACAAAAGTTAATTGTCTAATGCTTGGCCTTGGGTATGACAAGCAAAGAGTTTTTCCATTTCCATCTGGAAACCCCCAAAGTCATGTAACAAGGGGTTATCCTGACTTACCAATGGTACCGACCAATCCGCAGCACTGCCACTCAGATATGACAAGACAAAAGCAACCCGCGCTTGGTCGTTAGGAAAAGCCCCAGGTCTGCAAAGGAAATGAAGACGACACTGGTTCATGAACGTTGCATACTTCTTGGGGTCCCGTGTAAATCGTTCAGGTGGAGCTAAAGGCACTGCCCCAGGAAGGGTTATTTGTACTGGATTGGTGGAAGAAGTTGGTACAGGTGCTGGCGGAATGTTACCAGGCAATGGGGTCTATCCTTTCTGTTATTGGAGCAATTGTCTACTTATTTCATCGGTACAATCCTTAGTAACAATCAAAACCCTCCTAAGAGCATTGGTTTCTTGCCTGGCTGAATGTACTTTGGCGTGTAATTGTCCCAACAACTGAACTAACTGGTCAGTCTCTGAAGTCTCCATGACGCCCAGGTGGATAATATTATTGAGGCTTTGTGTTCTGTTACGCTCACCTGGTATCCACGGGGACGCTACCCAGCCCTGGGGCAATGATTTGCACTCTCGAACCCTCTCCCGGTCCCTTGGTAAGGCCTCTGGTTAAAGATGGGTCTGCAATATAGGAGAGCTGGATTCAACACCAGATTGTCTTTATGTTTTCCCACCTCCCTTGGCCTCAACTCCTTCCTCCCCCTTTGGCCTTCTCCTCACCTTAATATTGTAAAAGGTGGATTCTCCGTCCTGCTCCTCGTGGCAGGGGCGCGTAGATGTGGGGGGCGAGCAGCGACCAAGTTACTTCACTCGTGCAAGCCCCCCTGTGGGAATCCAGGCCTGCTGCGACTCTGTAGGTTTGCTGCTTTACAGTCTTTATATGCAGTTCTTATGTTCCTCTTAGTTCGAATAATAATGTCTTGCTTCTTTCCTTTTAGGAATGGAAAGGTATTTTGGTGTTGTCATGCAGTTTGAAGATGAGCATGGGCTGGTAGGCGAAAGCGCGGTGTGCGCGATACTGTCCGGTGAGTAATGCGCGATGAGCAGCGCTGTTTTGCCTTTTATATTGCTACCCTGTGTCTTTTCTCTCCTTGCAGGTTGCGATGTTCCTCGCCGAGCGCCGTAATGTTGCAGCAATGATACTGACCAGGAGATGACTACCCAGGTAAGAATTTTCTGGCTTTCTTCATTCGGGAGGAAACGTGAGTAAACGCTTACTAATGCTGTCTTTCTTTCTCCTCTTTCTAGGTTATGGTATTCCAGGATGCATGCGGTGCCGGATGATAGAGTTCGTACCTTCAGGTGAGTGGAACTGAAGTCAGCGATGGATTGAAGACAGGATACTGTTCCAGGTAAGTTTCGTAGTGTTCTTTCTCTCTCTGTAGGTCCTTAGTTTCAGGTAAGCTGGCATCAAAGAACAGGACACGGTGAGCGTTACGCTGCCCACAGTAGAATAACACAAAGCATGTTCTGCTGTTTGTGTGTGGTTTAAATAGTCTCAGGTAAAGTAGTCCAGGTAAAATAGTCCCAGGCCTGCCACACCCAAAAGACTAGACCGCATAGCTCAGTTCCTTGTAACTGAGCTATGTGTGTGCCTCCATGTTGGCTGAACCCCCCCCCCCAAGTTAAATAGTCCCAAGTAAATAGTCCCATTCTAATGTTGGTCTTCATGATAGTTATGAGCCTGGCGCCAAAGGTGCCAGGACTGACTAAAAGAGAGTCTTGGATGAGGTTTTAAGGCCTTTGACCTGGCCCTAACTGGAAGGCTGATTTGCCAGTGAGGGCCAGGGGCAAGGGTCATGACAGTTATCTGGGAGTTCAGTTGGATATAAACACCCACAATGGAGCAACATTTAAGAATTACAGAGCACAGGTATGGGCGGCACTGCAGGTTATGTATCCCATTACGCCCGATATAAATTCTATTCTGGCCAAAACAATGAAGTTAGATGATGATCCTGCCGCACACCTCCAGTTAATTCAGAAGATGTGAAGGGCAGCGACAGAACAAGTGTGGAATAAAAATGTAGTGATTTTATACCACATGCTAAAGAAAACACTTCTGGAAGAAGTCCAGCATGATCTAGATAAAGTAGTAGGGTTGCAGGCCAAGTGTTAGCTGGGAATTAAGGAACATATTGTGTGTTTTTGTAAAAGGAGACAAGAGAAGGAAAAAGAGAGCATAGAGCAGGCACAAAAGGCAGAAGCCAAGCTTGTTCAGAAAAACTTAGCAGAAACCTGTTTGGAAGGAGCAGTGATTATCAGCTCCACAGAGGGACAGCAGGGACAATTGGCAGTTGATTTTGCTGGAGTTGAGTCTTCGATGGGTGTTGAAGTGTCTCCTAGAGTAGTAATGCTGATAGCATCATTTCTAGTATTTAAGTAGGCTTTAACTATTTGTTGATTTTGTAGAATTTGTGTGTGCTAACAGTTGACAAATTTTAGGGAAACCCATACCTGAGAACTTGTTTCAGGGCTGTGGAGTGCGGGGCAGCGGTTTCCGCCGACACTCCGATGGTCGCCGTGGACCGGCATAGACCGGCTTCGCCGCTGAAGCACCTGATGTTTCCCTAAGAGCGGTGTCAAGAACTCTGGGAACTGTAGTTCCCAAATGTAAATGCGCGCATGCAAGCCCAAGAAGGCTAAAGGTTTCAGCAAAGGCGCAAAGGTAAGTAATCAATAGAGAAAAGAATGAACACACTGTGCTGGAGTTTAAATCTCCTCCAGCATACAACAGTGAATCCAAGGATCTATGCAAAATCAAATCTAATCAGCAATTAGTCACGATTCTTCACAGTGTTTTCAGAAATCAGTCTCACAGTATTCACAGTAATAGTATCACTGTACTTTACAAATAAGGTGACAAGCTAGAAGTTCAATTACGTTACAATCAGCTTTCTAGTACTATAAATGGTAGCACAATAAGTACCTTTAAGTATGGCGCCCTGCGAGTCAGCGTTTCACTACTGCTGACTGACAGCAGGCTAATCTTGTATTGTGGCAGATTCAAAGTCAATATATGAGGGTCAGTCGGGACCGGAGTAGACCGGCTTCATCGCGGAAGTGCCGGCGCTGAAGCGCCTGACGTTTCCCTAAGAGCGACGTCAAGAACTCTGGGAACTGTAGTTCTCAATTGTAAATGCACGCATGCAAGCCCAAAAAGGCTAAAGGTTTCAGCAAAGTGCAAAGGTAAGTAATCAATAGAGCAAAGAATGAACACTGTGCTCGAGTTTAAATCTCCTCCAGCATATAACAATGAATGCAAGGATCTATGCAAAATCAAATCTAATCAGCAATTGTAACAAGATTAGTTATGATTTTTCACAGTGTCACAGTCTCACAGTATTCACAGTAATAGTATCACTGTATTTTACAAATGTTAGAAATTGCGTAAAAGTTTGCCGGAAATGTAGGATAGGCAGAAGGCTTTTTTAGGAGGGGGTGCACAAGGGAGTGCTTGAGGAGAGAGGGGAAAGATCCAGTGGTGAAAGAATGATTGCAGAAATCAGCCAAGGCTGGAGCAAGGGTGGCAATGTGGTCCTTTATGGTTCTGGAAGAGCAGGGGAACACTGATGCAGGTTTGGTTATGGACCCTCTTCTTGGAGAGGACAGAGTCTGTATTGCCTTTTGAGCAGGCGCAGGCCAGTTTGTCAGAGGATGCGCCCAAAGCCCTCCGCTTCCTCTCAGTCACCCTGCACTTGCGTTTCAGCGCAGCGAGGTCGGAGTCGTACCAAGAGTTGCACTTACAGGTTATTCTATCGAATGTATCCATATATCCCATATGTCTCACCTAGTCAATCCTGCGACATTTGTAGCCAATCCAGTGAAACATGATGATATTGTCCATGATTGTGCAACATATGATGGAGAATAGAAAGAGTTTGAGTGTTAAGGAGGATGCTTTGGAGTGAGGTGCATTTTGTTGATGGGTCCTCGACATCAATAAGACACTGGTGAGAGGCATACAGATACAGCTGTTCTGTGCCTTGTGGATGGGGAATACCAGGTCAGACTGACAAAATGGTTGCCTTTGCATTACTCCACACAAGCAACAGAACTAATGCTAGAAATTAGTAAGGGGAAGGCAGTCACTATTTATTCTGACTGCGTATTTAACCTCCACTGTGTATTCAGGCTTGTTAAGGTGGCAGAGAAGAGCGTTTAGAAGATCTGACTGGTCCCCTGTTCTAGATTAATGAAAGCACTAACCATGTCCACAGAAGTAGGGATCATTAATTGCAGTGTACATACTAATCATACTAACGTAATACCACTTGGAAATGATGCTGCAGACAGGGCAGCAAAAGAAACAGCATATTTGCCATTCCCAGATCCCCAAAAAATGTAACCTGTGTCCCAGTAGGTACAATCCATACACTGCAGTTCCCTTGCTGCAGATTATGGAAAAGCACCCAAGGAGGAACAGGGGCTTTGGGTAAAGAGGATGTGCCCGGTTGCCCACAGATTTTCTTTAGAGACAGGAGCTTATGGGGAAGGTAGCAATGCCTGTCAAACTGCTTCTTATGGCACTAGAGCAACTACATTACCCTGTGCACACTTCTCGGCAACACATTGCAGCAGAGGTCCAGGATTGGTTCATACCAAACCTCCAGGAACAGGTAAGTAGATGTATAGGAAACTGCATAGTTTGTACGGAACTCGATCCTGGAAACACCATTTGGCCAGTAAGGGGAGTTTTGCAGAGGCCCTTTGGGCAATTTTCAGGAATTCCATATTGATTTTCTCGATATGATTATAAAATGTAATAATTACTGTTACCTTATAATCATCGTTTGCCCTTTTTCCCCAATGGTTTGAGGTTGGTCCCTGCATACACCCTGACGCTAAGTCTGCAGCAACATTTCTGGTGAGGGAGGTATTTCCACAGTGGGGAATTTGTGAGGTCCTGAGGTTCGATAATGGAACCCATTTCTTTAATGCCCTATTGACAGAGATGACTTCACTCTTGGGGATTGAGCACAAGTTGTGTTTGGTGCGCCACCCTCAGGTCAACGGAATAATGGAAAGTTTAAATGGGGTTCTCAAGTCTCAATTGCCAAAAATATGTTGTAATTTGCATACCAATTGGCACCATTGCCTACCAATTGTTTTGTTTTGTTTTATTAGAGAAATCAGCCAGGGATACATGACCACTTTAGCTCTCACGGGATTGGGATGGGGAATAGGTTACACCCACTGCTCTCACCTGCACGCACAGCATTAGATGCACATAAATCAGGTCCTGGATGAGGAGTTTGGGGAGTACCTTAGGGCCTTATACAAAAGTGTCCAAATTATATCTTCACGGGTTGCATCTTTTCACCAACAGTCTACAGAAGAAAGCGGGAAAGAATCTGATGATCTGCACCAGCAACCACTGTTCCACTGGGACCAAGTCTTCATCCACTCCTTTGTGCGACGCTGGATTTAGCAGCATTTCCATGGGCTGCACCGCGTGATTTTCTCAACTCCAACTGTGGTGGAGGGCAGCAAGAGCTGGCTCCACATCAGCAACATATGAAGGGATACCGGCGCAGTATCAATGTTAAGTATGCCCTAAGGATTCACAGTTCATTCGAGTGGAAAAGGGGGGAGCAAATCAAAACTAGCAATTGTTATTTCTCAAGAATAAGAAGAAACTTTGGATTTCCAATGCATATTTGAATTATTGTTTCTAGGTCTTTCTCGTTTCTCCTGTCATCATGTTCAAAGATGGCAAACAGTATGGCTGTGAACCGTCTAAACTCATCTAGTACCGTACAATTTGATAAAATATAATTGAGGTCACTAAAAAGTAGTTGTAACGGAGCAGCTCCCAGCTTTCTTAGGTTAACATGCTAGGTTTATTTCCAGCTTCATAGGCATCTTTATAGCAGTCATACATGTTACATATAAGTTACAAATAGGACAATAAAACACTGGCAGCCCATCACCCAGGCAGAGGGCTCACCAACTGACCAGGTTAGAACATTCACCCATGCATTCCATCACTCAGGCATAAACACTCCACATGACATCACAACATTCCTTCTGCAAAGCCAAGCCATACACAACACATCTCCTCCCCTTACATTGCACATCACACACAGCAAAGCATTACACAACACATCTTCCCTCTTCCGAAGATAGTGCAAGACATTACACAACACACCTCCACACACACCAACATAAGACATTCACACCGACTCACAATCATCAGGGCTAGCACGTAACACATACTTTAACAGTCTACCACACACCTCATACCCGATGCACTCGCCAGGCACACCGGGACCAACAACCAATAACATTGTCACACTCCGGACCCTGATAAGGGTGGAAAGAGTCATAAAAGGGCACACGGTGCAGCTAAACTCAGCCGCATGTGCACATAGAAGAAAAATTATTTGTGGTAAATAAACCACAAAGTCGGGTAATGTGTGACCATGCAAAGCCTAATACCACAGACAGGCCCATACCAACACTTGGGGGGCTACTACCCATACACACATACCCCTCACCATGCGTGACCTATGGTGCAGTCACACCCCTACACCTACTGGGGGCGCTACCACCCAGATACCAAACCATCCACCTTGCATGAGTAACCTAAGTCATGCCCCGACAATTGGTGGCGCTACCACCTCATACAGCCATATGTGGGATAACAATGCATAACCTCATTATTGTCACGCCCCGACAAAACCGGTGGCGCTACCACCAGAAACACACGTACACAGTTTAACCATGCGCGACTCATCGCTGTTTAATCAAAGCTGCGTAACGCTCCAGCGCTGACTCACAACAGGTAAAAGAATTCGGGATTCGGTAGCATCCCATACTCCCATAAATTCCCTTGACAGCTTAATGACGTCACCATTCACTGACGGACCCTGGGATAACACGGACTGTGCTTTTCCCAACCGTCAACCAGTGCCCTGCCACGCACCCATAGTGTTGAGCACGGCTGGGCCCCCACTTGCACTCAAAGTCCATACAGGACGCACTAAGCCCCTTCAGAAGTGTTCCTTTTTTTTTTTTGTTGCAGAACTCCTTACTGTTGTTCTTGCCTTATTCACCACATATGACTCATTAGAATAGGGCAAAATAGAACATCATCCTCAGCTGGGACCATGCTGAGACCGCAGCTTCTACTTCATCAACGTATACGCCAGCTACCCATCATTAGCTTCTGGACATGGCTTCCCTTTTCCAGTTCCTTCCCTCCTCCAGCACTACTCTTCTCAGCACCTGGAACCTGCTCTGCAACCAGAACATGAACAGTCTATCCTTCCCATCCAAGGCGCTCTCCTCCTCCCCCTATTGCCGCCCTGGGTGATGGGTCTTACTTGGTTTGGGGGCAGTGTTGTCCTTTTCCTTGCTCCTGCACCCCCCGCAGCAGGTCTCACCAACTTGGTTTCGCCTTCTCCAGCTTAGTTTCTTGTGTTGGAATGCAGGTTCTGTATTTGTAAACTCCTTGTCGCCATTGTAACATAGCAGCTCCCAGCTTTCTTAGGTTGACATGCTAGGTTTATTTCCAGCTTCATAGGCATCTTTATAGGAGTCAAACATGTTACATATAAGTTACAAGTAGGACAATAAAACACTGGCAGCCCATCACCCAGGCAGAGGGCTCACCAACTGACCAGGTTAGAACATTCACCCATGCGTTCCATCACTCAGGCATAAACACTCCACATGACATCACAACATTCCTTCTGCAAAGCCAAGCCATACACAACAGTAGTGATTCTGATTTTATGGATAATGATGATGTACATTTAGACCCGACAGTAGATGTGCATGGTTTTGCGGCAGATAATGTATGGTATGGCCATATGAGGAGAGTGGGGGAGGGGGGAGAGAGATCTGTAGCATTTTCCTCATGCTTCTGGTGTCCTTAGGTTGTTTATCCCAGATGAAATAGAGTTAGCAGAGGCACTGTTGTCTAGTGCACCTAACTTTGTGCAGGTTCCAAGGGCAGTTTCAAGAGCAATCAGACACAGCATCTATTTTACCTGTTGATGAAAAATGTTCAGCTACAGATCTTAAAAAGCAGAAGAATGCTCAGTGTATTCAAAGTGTACAGTTTAAAAGGGGCCATTCTCATGAACAACTGATGGGATCAAGGGGTGAAGAGTTGCATGGCTGGAGGGATGAGGGGATTCTCAGAAGAAGGGGTGGCATGTGTAAACCAAGAATGTGGAAATGTGTGGCAAAAGTATTTAAAACATATGACATGGCTCAACAAGCCAGATAATCCTGTTAAGATACAGACAATGACACCTTATTTCTGTTTCAAGGGCAATGGCACTGTGCCTATTGGCACAAATGGGAACTGCACGCTTCGATCACTGATCTGGCTGGAGGTACCGCTGCAATTATGATGCATTTTGGACATGTGGACAGTATGCCTATAGACAATTGCCTCCAACCTGGCAGCATATGTGCACTTTCACCATGTTACATGTGCCTGTCCTAGTTATTCCTGCCCACCCGATGTTCAAAGCTATATCTGTGCCCCCTCTGTCCTGTGCCCCTTGTATTATCATACCTGGACACCCCAATGACTTTGAGGGACTATCGTGATGGACCAAGCAGTCGAATTACCTCTCTGTGGCCTCTTCAAAAGCTCTGATGGACATTCCTAACCAATATCGCCCCAGGGAACCTTTGTTCGGGTGGCCAGGGGAGGGGCAACACTCTTGGATCCCAACCCTGGGGGCGGACGAGCGAGGATCACCTGGGCAGCAGGTCCTTGCAGATTGCGAGAGGAGCGCACTTGGGCAAGAGGCGGTATCCCATTTTATTTAATGCACCCCTACCTGATATCCCAGCAGTCTTTATGGGATATTGCCACCAAAACCCCCTTCCCCCCAGTATTTTCCCTTACAGAAAAGAAGGCGAAAACAACAGGGGGAACTCAAGATTAGCTATAACCCATAATGCAAATGTTGCCTCTCCACAACACTACAACTCCCATAATCCCATTCCCCTATTAAAATCCACAAGAACTGGGACGAGGAAGAGGCAGATGGAAGTCATGAGGATTACCTATAGGAATCAATGGGCAATGGATTCCTACTGGCAGTCTCCATGGCAGTCTCCATGTTGTCACGATAATGAGGTCAGGCAGGGAGGGACAGCTGCTCACACCCGACTCCAATTAACTGTATCTGGAAGTATGAAAGCAGCAGCCAGAAACAACATTGTGAGCGAGCTGGGGATGCTGGAAGGTGTCAAGATGGCAGAGGAAGATCAGTTAAGTTGCAGAGACCCTGGGAGACTTGGAGGAGGAGGGAACCACCACACTGGACCTTTGAATGCAGAGAGGCTCCAGTGAGGAGAGAGACCTGTACCGCCAGGAGGCAAAACCAGGGACAGCTGAGATCTCCTAACGGTGCCACATCAGCACTCCTCCCTTGGGCCAAGCAGATAAGCCCAGGTCTCTGAGGGGCAGGCAATGAGGCCCTGACCTCAGGATGTACATTACTGACATGCTCTTAGTGGCTACCAGGCTTCAGGCCATTGTCGTTCTGTGCACGTTTTACCTAGGACTGCTAGTCCTAAGACCATTTTGTAACCTGTGTTCTCTATCTCGTCTCTTGCTTTGTTGGTTATTGCCATTTCGACTCTACCACCTGTAACCTGGTCCTAAGCTCTACTCAATCTTCTGCTTCTGTACTGTAACAATTTTTCTAACCTCAAGCGCCCAGATACCTCAGGGTTAGGCGCGCGCTATAAAAAATAAACTAAACTAACAGATCCCCATTGAAACTCCTGCAGCTCCCAGAGCAATGGACTGCTGTTTTGGGAAGCTTTGAGGTGGGAGCAAAATACACTGCAATGCATTCTGGGACTGGAAGTCCAAAACCTTTTTGGGGGGGGACTGAAAAAGGGTCCGCACCCGACAGAGGGAGACCCTTAAAGCGAGGTGAGAAGGTCTGAGCCCGAAGAGGGGGTCTGCGCCTAGCAGCGAGAGACCCTGAGAGTGAGATGGTCCGAGCCCAGAAGAGTGAGACCTCAACTTTAAGAAAGCCCAGTGAAGGACCAGCAGCAGACGTGGGCGCTTATTCGAAGGACACTGGCTGGTCCCCTTCGTTGAAACTACAAATACCAAGAGGCCCTAGGAGAGGCCGGCGTAAGAGGTCAAAGTGGTCATACAAGGGTCGAGCAAAACCCCTTGTACAATCGAAAGTCTTTGACACGCTGAGGAAAGAAAGTGAACTGTGTTACTGGGGGCAAATGTGAACCCAACTGAGGGATGCCTACGAACCGGGGTGACCAGTAACAACCCTGAGAACATTGTGTTAATAGAACTGCATGAAGCCTGGCCGGGGGCTTTAAGAAAATCCTGACTGCGGGCTGAGACCCAGACATAGGTAAGAAGTGAACCTAGGGGGTCTAGAGTGATTTTCTTGTGAACCCGACAAAGGGATGCTGAAAGAAAACTAGGGGAAGCGAACCCCGCTTTCTGATGAGATAAAATCATGAACTGTGTTAGAATGGCTATGTGAACCCGACAGAGGGATGCTAGGAGTAAAGCTGAGGGAAGTGAGTCCCGCATTGTGATAAAGCAAAGTGAACTGTGTATCTGGACGTAGTGAACCGACTGAGGGAGGCTAACAAAAAAAAGGATCGGAGCACGGTTGAGGGGGATCTAGGGGTGAAGAGCCATCACCCTATGTAAAAAATTACGGAAAGGAAGTTTTGTTTTGTTATTGTTGACACATCAGGCCCTCAGAGGCAAGAGACTTAGTATGAAAGAGACTTGGCCACAGAAGGTCCTGATATCGCTGAAAAGAACGATAACCTCATGCTGGAGAAGCCCAGTTGTGTGCTGTGATCAGGGGCCCGCCTTGTCCAATGCTAAAAACAAGGGGAAGGGAGACCCCAGCTATACCATCCTGACTTATCCTTTGGTGAACACTTCTTTCTTTTCTGTTGAACATTATTTCACACTATTTTGTAACTTAGCGGTTAGGATTGGCGATTGTTTTTATTAGTATAGGCCCCTTTTATTTGAAAAGATGCCACTAGGACTGTTTTCTTATTATTTGATGGTCGTAGCTTTCTCCCAATCTTAGATATAGATCAGGCATTTTTCCAACCTATCTATACAGTTTAAAAAACACCCTTTAACTCTGATCACATGTGTCTATCTTACTGTTGCTACCATGGGAACCTTGCAAAGGGGTAAAGTGCCAGAGGGAGATGATGCAAAATCCAAAAGGAGCTGGTGGATACATTAAAGAAGGTAGAGGGAAAGTTGGAGTGGCTAAAATTAGAGCGACCAGATGGACAATGGGCACCTGTAGGGGTGGACGAATGGAAGGCAGGGGAAATTTAGTTTCGGATAGATAACACAGCTATCAAAGATGTGCACATAGAGAAGGAACATGAAGATAGGAGGAGAGAGGGGTGTGTGGATTATGCAATGGCAAGATCCAAGGAGGAATATGATTATACACGTGAGAGAAGAGGAATGGGATACAGTAGACGAACTGGAAAAAACAGAGCAACCACCCACAATATCCTCACGAGTAGAAGGTTTGTGGGGACCTAGGTTACCTAATAAGTTCAGACGCATGGCAGTAGCTAAGAGATCGGTGTTGGGAAAGAATAAAGATGGGAGGACGGTAGGAGCGGAGCTTCCATTGTTACATAAGGGCCCAGGGATGGCACAGTAGATCCCTGGGCACACATGGACAAGAATAATCTTATAAGATGTTGCCATCCCTCACAGCCAAGGTGGGTAAGTGAATATATGCATTTGAAAAGCACACCGCTGGGTGTAGGGGATTTGAAAAGCTTGTTTGTGTCCATACCGGGAGATAAGGCTGACGACATATGGGTTAAAGCAGAGTATCCAGGTTTGAAGGTGGGAGATGGCAGTCATGACCGAGCGAATTTTAACAACATTAAGCCCCACGCATGGGCAGCAATATGCCGGGAGTATCCGGATACACCCGATCTCCAGTTGATTATGCAACGAACAATGAGCGATGATGAGGATCCTGCCCAATACATATTACACATACAGGAAATGTGGTGGGCGGAAACAGGGGATTCATGGGATCGAGCGACACCATTTTTCTATTTTGTGGTCAAAAGATGTCTTCCGAAAGAGGTGCAGAAGACACTCAACAAGATATTGGGGATCGAGGCGAAGGGTTGGGTGGAAATTAAGTATTATTCACCACTGTAAACGGTTGAAGGAGAAGGAAATGGCGCAGCAAGCGCAAGCACAGGAAGTGAAACTGGTTCAAAAAAAGTTAGCAAAGGTTGCACTAGTGGGGGATGTGCACACAGCACCTGGGTGGGGGAGGAGAAAGCGGTGGCCAGGTGGGTATCAACCGAATATCAAGGAGGGTTTCTGGGGGGGGGGGTTCAACAGGGGAGAGGGGGGATTTGTGGGTGCTCTTCGAGGGCAAGGGGGTGTCAGAGAAATGGGACCACAGGGAGGATCAGCAGGCTAGTGTTGGACTTGTGGACAAATGGGCCATTTTTCAAGAGAATGCAGGAGTAGACTAACATATGCATATTCCCAACAACAGATGTACCCTTATTCTCAGGGAGGTCCAGTTTCATACTCAGTCATACGGGCAGATGCCCCGGTAGTCCCTTATGGTGTACCAATGCCTACAGCCCCACCTGCTCCTCCACCAACCTTCCCGCAGTTACCCGCCCTGGAACCTAGTAATGTGCCCTGATGTGCGATACACCAGGGGCAGCAACAGGGCCCCCACATCCCGAATGGTACGGTGACCCAGTATCAGGGAGCCACTGCGGTCAGAGGAACCTATTTGTTTTTCTGGGGACAGCCCACAGAGAGCCTTAGCATGTCCAGTTCTATCGGTCACTGCCGACCCAGAAAACTAACACTTCATAGGCATGGAGAAAGCAAACAAACCATTTATCTTTATGGTCGATATAAGCATGACTAAATCATGCATTGGTCAGGGAGGATTCCCTTTGTCAGCTGAGGTTATGGAAAGGCAGGGCTTCTCTGGGGCAGTTCAATCGGTCCTTTCGCAACGAAATTTTCCATCAAAATTGGGGGCAAGGAGGTGTGGGCCCCCTTGCTGTATTCCGGCATGACTCCAATCAATTTGTTGGGAGGGATATGAGCTCAACATGACTGTCTCATTTAAAGAAAGGGGTGTGGTGTGTTCTATGCCCAATATGTGTGCTCTGAGGGTTATGTTGGCCTTGCATGCATTAAGTGTTGAGTCTGTGGCAAGAGGAATACCAGTGGCCCCGGATTTGTTTTCATATGGTAACATATAGCTCAGCGCAATGCCACAAGTGGCAAACAAATATTGGTGAGTACCCTCCAAGTTTCTGTTCAGGCCTTCCCAACCTCAGGCACCATCATTGAACTGGATATAGAAGGAGTTCTTAGTGGCACAAGACTGAATTTTTTGATCACAGTTGATTCCAAGAAAGGGGAATGGTGCACACTCCTAGTGCATTGATACCAATGGAAAATGTTTCAGATGAGGAGTTGTTTGAGAACAGAGAAATCAAGAAGAGAAAATATTGGCAGTTTGTGCCCCTTTTGAAATAATGATACAGTACAGACATGTAGTTTGTCCCATGCTGCTTTTGGGGACTGCTCCTCCATTAATTTCCCCAGATTTGGTTCAAGTTCCCGATAAGTTGTGGACGAGCAATCCACATGACGTGGGACTCAAAAGTGTCACACTGATATGCATTACCTTGAAACCTGGCGCTGGGTTGCCGTGAGTAAAACAGTATCCTCTATTGTGGGCAGCAGAGGAGGGGATTTACGACACTAGTATGGCCCTTTCACGTCAAGGCATAATAGTACCCTCAAATTCACCCTGTAACAGGCCTATCTATCCAGTGGAAAAAATCAAAAGGTGCTAGCTGGAGGATGATTCAAGATCACACCCTCTTAATGACATTGTACAGACAGCGTTTACAGTGGTTTCGAAACCTGCTACAATAATGTGCAATATACATGTTGAGGCCACCCACTTTACTGTACCCTTGTATCATGAGTCGCAATTTCTCAACGCGTTTACAATTGCTGGGGCATGATTCCAACATACTAGACTTCCTCAAGAGTACTGTCAGTCCCTGATTATTTTTAATAGGGTGCCACATGAGGATTTGGGTAACATTGCTGTCCCTAATACCATAATTCAGTATGTGGATGACTTGTTGGTATGTCGCAGCACAGAATACCAATGCAGAGAAGACTCTATAGTACTGTTACAATTGTTGGCCGACAAAGGGTACAACGTATATTGGACACAATTTCAATATTGACAACAAGAGGTATTTAGGACAGCTGATTTCAGTGAATGGGAAAGTGATTCCAGAACGTGCAGCAGCATGCATGCCACCCCCCAGCCAGCAACAAGGACATGCAGAAAGTCAGCAGATTATGTAATTACTCTAGAGCATGGTTCTTTGATTACACATCATACACTAAACCGTTGCTCCAGGCTCTCAAAGAAGCTCAGCGGACACAAAAAATACTATTATTTGGACAGATTAAATGATACCCAAGTTTCATGAGGTTAAAGATGTCATTTACACTGCCCCAGTATTGGCTACTCCTGAATATACGGAGGAGTTTTATCTCTTTCCACATTCGGATGATGACTGCCGTGCTGACACAACACAGCACAATAGGGCATAAACATTTGGCCTATTACAGTGACATGTTAGATTCTGTTATGCAAGGGCAGTTCCCTTGCTAACAATCCTTGGCTGCTGCTGCATTCACTATCAAAAAGTCTGCGACTAATGTCATGGGATGGTCATGGACACTATACATGGAAAATGCCGTTTTTGCAGTAGAAAGTTCCAAATCTACCCTAACTACATAGAGGGCTTCTGCATATGAAGTAATACTATCCAGCCCGTTCATTCACATTGTTCGTTGTAAGACAGTGAACCCAGCTACATTTTTGATTGAACCTATTAACAATGATAACAAGGTGCATGACTGTGTCAAATATGAAAGCCCAGAGGATGGAATTCCTAAGGCAAGCAACTATGCTCTAGATGACGGTGAAGTGTACTTCATTGACGGCTCGTCAATTATTTACCAGGAGATCGGTGAGAGTCATACTGGGGTAGCAGTGGTACGTCTGCTTGATGAAGAATATGAGGTTGTTTTGCAGCGTAGGCTGTCAGGACATTATTCAGTACAAGCAGCAGAACAGATTGCTCTCATCGAAGCGCTTGAGGCAGCACAGGGGTGGCAAGTAACAATACATATCCGGACTCGGCGTACGTTATGACAACTGTTCATTCAGGACTTTCAAAATGGATGAGAAGAGGGTGTCACAAAGCAGAGGGATCCCGCGTACAGCATGCATCTTTGTTAGACAGACTGATTGCTGTGCTTGCCCAACCTATGCTTGCTGCAATAGTAAAGTGCGCCACCCACACAAGTGGTGGGGACTTCGTCTCCCTCGGGAACACAGCCGCAGACACAGCACCGAAAAAGGCTGCTTATTTGCACATACAGGACATACCAGAGCTTCCAATGTTTGTGAACATGCAGTTACAGGTACCCTACACAGCCCTCCCTGTTACAGAAATGATTGAAATACAAGGCCAGTACCTGCAGAGTGAAAAGTTGGTATAGCAAAAGTGAGGGTGTGCGCAGTCCCCGACTGACTTGGTGTGGAGACAGACGAGTACAGGGAAGGTTGTGATACCACAAGCATTGGCTTTGGTGGCATTCAACCAGCTCCATTACCCAGCCCATGTATCTAAACAACACATTTCAGCAGATATTTAGGAGGATTGGTATGTGCCTAATATTCAGGAATGGTTATCCCTGTTCACGTCCAACTGTGTAGTGTGCCAAACCTATAGATTCTGACACATTTTGAAGACATTAAAAGGTACTCTGCCACCCCCGATTGGTCAATTCCGTGATTTACATATTTTGCTGATATGGGAGAGAGGTGTAATTCCTTTTCTTACCTGGTAGTGGCTTTCTGTCCCTTCTCTCATTGGATTAAGGCTGGTCTGTGTGCACACCTGGATGCCAAATCGGCCGCCAAGTTCTTGGTGAGTGAAGTATTTCTCTGATGGGGAGTGTGCGATACCCTTAGGAGTGACAATGGCACCCACTTCTTTAATAAGTTGTTTAAAGAAATTGCAGCTCTTTTAATAATAAAACACAAGCTGTGTTCTATTTATCACCCTCAAGCCAACAGAGTTGTAGAACAGATGAACGGTCTGCCAAAAATGGAATTGTCCAAGTGGTGTGCAACTCTGAAGAGGAACTGGATGCATCGTCTCCCCATGGCCTTTTTCAGTTTAAGGACCCAGCCATGTAAGGACCATCACCTCTAGCCCTCATGAGATTGTGATGGGGAGATGTATGCAAATGCCACAAACTCTTGTGCAAAGTGATTCAGATGTTCACACGGCTGCATCAAACCTGGGGAATTAATTTCATTTGTAGTTAACACAGTTAACAAAGTGTATTAAATACCTTTCGCAACAGATTGCTCCACGGCGGTCGGAGGATGCCGTCAAGAGCGCTGCACAGGATTCTGTGAGTTCACACCATTGCAAGTGTTCCCAAATGATAAAGTGCACATACAAAATGTTCTGCGTAGGTGGAGTGAACCTCGTCATAATGTTCCGTACAGTGTAGGATATGCTGCTCCTCTTGCTGTCAAAGTGAAAGCATTGCGCTATTGAGTACATTTATCTGATGCTCGTAAGGCAACACAAACTGTGCCCCCACCTGTAAGCATTCTGCCAGAGTGTTTCGAAATTACTAGTGTTGATTGATGATTTTGGTTCAGAATACTTTTAGGTGTATTATTAGTTTTTTCCTTTTTGATATGTCCAGTTCTTTTTGTGCTTTTTATGTATCATGTTCATGCAAATGGCTAAAGTGTGGATCAATATTAAAACTCTGTTCTGTGCATAATTGCAGCTCTATATTGTATCCACTTGTGTGCTGATTTGCCTTTGGGACGTATTATAGGGCGGCAAAAGCCACCCTATAATTAAGGTGAGTCAGAGACACACAGGCAACCCTCAAAATTCTATTGTTAATAACTTTTGATTTGAGCAACGGATTTGACTGAAAGTTCGGAAGTGATTTAAAGTCTGCGCCCCCCCCCCTCTCAGACTACGTTTCGTAAACATTTGATAAAAAAGAAAAAAGTAATTAAGTGTCCCAAACATTTGTTTCCCAAAAGTGCGGCCTACTTCCCATTCATTTTCCCATAGACAAAAAAGGTACATTTTTGCCAAAGTGCACAGCTCAAACCGCTGGACGGATTTGGACCAGGTCCGAAAACAACTTGGGCATGAAATGTTGACTCGCATGCCATGCATGGTTTGGGGTTATTCTGCGCAGTAGTTATTTAAATATTTGACAGAAGGGGGTACTCCCTTTCCCCCAAAAAATAGAGATATCTCCCATGATGCATTGCCAGATCATGGTATTCAGAAATTAAATGACCGCCATCTTGGTTTTCTCTCGATGCAAGATATATTTGCGACCATAACCAAGGTTATGGGAGAATGAAACGCAGTAAAAAAAGCTATAGGCAGGTCAAAAAACATACAAATGACATAAGGGTAGAGGTGAGGGGGATGGCTAGAGGGCACTAAGTGAAATTTGGGAGTTGGAGGGGGGTTCAGGGACCAAGTTTGCAACACAAAACTTTCTGTAGCCTCGGCTATAGCCGTGAATAGCCAACATTGAAACTAAACTGCGTCACAGAAGCACCATGTGTTTTGGGGTCAAAGGGAGAGGGCAGGGGAGGTGAGAAGGCCGTCTGGGGAGGGGGAGCTGGCACAGATGAGGGGGGGCACTTGATGATGGCCTTGGGGGCAGGGAAGCATTTTCTTTTTCCTTCATTTTGCTGATATTTGTGGCTATATCCGAGGCTACGAAAGACTACAGATACCCACAGGTAAGATTAGTTCTGAATTTAGAGCTATATTTTTTGGGGGGGTGTCATTTATTTCTAAAGTTACTTGTATAGCTATAGTGACGTCAGGGTTGAAAAATCACTGCCCATGGTCAGTAGGTATTAGAGAGTCTTATTTTGAATGTGTGTTTTCAGACTTTTGAGCATGAGACACTTTGGAGAAAAATAAAAGAAAATAGTTGAACAAAATTAATACAAAAAGGGAGCGTTCTAGTCTAGTTTTAGATGCACCATACAATGTATTTTAGGTTGTGTATTCTCTCTTATAGCATTATATTGTGTGGCTGTGAAATGTTTGCCTATCTAGTTTTTTGCTATACATTTTTCTATGCTTTCTTATTTTTCAGTTACTTTACATAAGTACATGAGTAGTGTTGTACTGTATTGATCATTTAAGTTGGATTGTAGTATTAAACTTGAAGTCAGTCTGCCTTTTAACTGACTTTTTGTAACCATGGTTATGGTAAAAGTCAATGAACTGTAGCCGCAGGTATAATAAAAATATAAATGTTTTTTGTTATTAGTTATTGCATTTATGTATGAGTAGTCCTTAAAAGGACTATTTTGGGGTACACTGAGCGAAGAACTTTAGCAGATCAGAAGTACTGTTTTGATGTTATGAAGGAACACTGCATTTCCTTCATCGGTTAGGGGTACTCCGTCATGTCCCATATTGTTCAAAATCCATAATTGGTTGTGGTCTATCAGGAATGCTGAAACTGCTTTTTTAACTTCTCCGTTTTTCTCAATTTTACCATTAAATCTGGTGGTCCATCTCCATTTTTTCCTTTGTGCGAGATTGGAAAAGAAACATGGTGTGAGGCAATAGTTCCATTAGTTTTCCCATGTCTTGTTTTATCATTAAAGTAAGGGGTACCCCACATACATTCCCCAAATCATTGCCTCCACAATGAATTAGTATGACATCTGCGTGTTCTCTACTTCTCAGACTTAATAATTTTGCAAAGACCTGGAGTCAACACATTCCCAACCACTTAATTTTAAAATCTCTCAAACCTATGTTCATGTTTAGTGTCTCACATAAAGCCAGCAACCAAAACAGCCAACTGTCTCCAATCAGCCACACAGTTTACAAACCAGCCACGATATCTGTAGTATTTCTCGTGTGTGCGTGTGTTTGTCCGTCCCCATCCAAATGGTTGATTGTGCTGTTGATGTTATTCGCGGCTATAAAGCAGCCACCCAGCACACAGTATTGCTATTTGTGGCTAGATACCACCCACCCCTCTGCAGCCACAGCTATATTTGGGCAAATGACACGTTGTGTTTGTGGCCGTGCAGTAGTTGCAACTATCCAAAATGTTGGGTGGGTGGCATTTTATATGGATTTAGTGGGGCATTACAAGAGACTAGGGGAGTGGAGGACTATGAGGAGTGGAGTAGGCATGTTGGGGACAGTATTTGGAGTTTGGTGGAGTGGAAATGCAATCTTGAATCTGTAGTTGAGCCAGTCTTGATTTGTTGTCATCAGTGAAGGTTTAATGTTGTTAACAAGAATAAACTAGAAGGCCCAGCAGAATGGGCTAGGTACATGTGAGAGGGGAGCCAACACGTGTTTCTATCGCAGTCTTTATCAAGGCGTGGGTAATGTTAAGCGGTCCTGTTAAGGGATTGTCTTGTCTGGTGAGATCACCACTGTTCCTGTTCTAGTGTACGCTATCCAGCTCCCACAGATTGGCTAGTCAGCCGCCGCCTAGAAGGAACAGTGATCTGCTCACCAGGCGAGACAATCCCTTAACAGGACCGCTTAACATTACCCACGCCTTGATAAAGACTACAGTCGAAGCACGTGTTGGCTCCCCTCTCACATGTACCTAGCACATTCTGCTGGGCCTTCTGATTTATTCTTGTTAACAACATTAAACCTTCACTCATGACAACAAATCAAGACTGGCTCAGTTCTTTCAACAACCAGAAAGTAAGGAATCAATTGTCATATTAATAGTCATAACCAACCACCAGCGCCTCTAAACAAGGTTTGCCAACCCACATCTTCTACATACATACAGTAACAAACACAAATAACATTATGTACTGTATCATCCACATAAAAATGATTATTTCACTAAATATGTATATTTATAGACGCAACTTTAAATATACCTGCGCTTCCAGCCACAACAAATAAAATGCAGACGAATATCGACACGCCTACGCATGTGATTTTCATAGACGCGGTTATGCAAAAAGCCCCTCCCGAATGTTTGCTGATAACAGATAATTGCAAAAACTACAGATTCAAGGTTGCATTTCTACTCCACCAAACTCCAAATACTGTCCCCAACTTGCCTACTCCACTCCCCATGGTCCTCCACTCCCCTAGCCTCTTATAATGCCCCACTCAATCCATATAAGATGCCACCCCACCCAACATTTTGGATAGTTGCAGCTACTTGCAACATTAAACCTTCACTGATGACAACAAATCAAGACTGGCTCAATTCTATCAATAACCAGAAAGTATGGAATGAATGGTCATATTAATGGTCATAACCAACCACCAGTGCCTCTACTAAAGAAGGTTTGCCAACCCACATCTTCTACAAACATTCATTGGGAATATTGGAGTTTTGGTTCCTAGACAAACCATATGTTAGGGTATATTACAGCAACAACACAACCACCAGTTAGCGCAGGGGTCCTCTAAACTCCAACCAACCATATCTGTTATTTTATGTACTTAGTTGTTCACTCATTTAAAGGTTTGAAGGTACTTTAGTTTGATTTGGGGCTAGTGGAAAAATGTGCGTGTAGCCACAGATGCAAACCAAGATCAGTAGCTGCGTCGAATAGCCAAGGGTATGAAAGATGCTAGGTGGGGAAAATAGATTTGTCAGTTTCATTGTTTTTTATTGGTTACTGTTACTTTTTGTGTAGCTGACTGTGATAGGTTGTGGGGAAAATATGTTTATCATTTTAGTAGTTTTATTGGTATATAGTCCTCTTTTTATTTGTATTCATTTTGGAAAGTATAAAAGCTTCTGCAGTTTTATCCTTGGCGAACTGTCGAACTCAATATATCGCAACATTTGATTGTCTCGTTTGTTAACGAACATGAATGTCACATGCAGGCGCGGAGCCGCAGCACATGATTTCATTGGATGGTGGATCATGCGCGAAGATTGGTAGACGCGTTAAAGGAGTTCAACGTCCTATTGGCTTATTTCCATTCACGGGTTACATCAGACGGCATATCAGTCACGTGTAGGAGTGGAACAGCAGCGTATGATATGATTGACTGACGTATAAGGCGCAAGGATACGTAGCCGCTTTGAAGGATGTCGATGTCTATTGGCTCATTTCGCACACGAGCTTAAACTCCCCACCCCGCCCAGTCGTTGCTGCATGTAGCCATGCATGCATCCTTAGTAAACGTGGCTATAAAACCTTTTTATTTTTTTTACACATATATATATATGTACATATACATGGGCAGAAGTCTTGTACATATTTATTTTAAAATATAGAGTGTAGTCTTTCTACACAGTTACTGTAACACTTTAAACTATTCATGAACAGTACATATACAATTAAATACTTGAAAAAATGTTTGAATATGTGCTTACATTTTTTAACAGGTTTATTTGGGGGGAATGAGGTTGCACAATTGCTTTTTATTTTACTTTCTAGACATAATAGATTGTTTGGTTTAGCCGAATTGTCTGTATTATTAATGATAATTATGGATGGAATAACAAAACCCTTGAAATTCAAGGAAAAAACTTTAGTTGCAAGGACGTGAAGGTGAGAACTTAATGCAACAAAATCCTGGAAATTCAGCTAAAGCCACCTTAACTTCGCGCTCCCTGTTGCACAGACTATGACATCAATGATGACATGACTAATTACATGTTGCATGGGAACAGTGACATTACAAATCACACCAATGATGCCATCACTGGTGACAACACGAATTGCGTTGTATACAACCGATTACATCAATAATGGAATTTGACATAACATCATCTATAAGTTAGCTCATGTAAACTTTGATTACCTTAATAACAATTTAGGCCGTGGACTTGCCATGACAAAGACTGGGATCACTGGCCAGCACCAAAGCCCATAGCTAGCGGTCAGTTAATGCAAAAAAATAAAAATAAAATAAATAAAAGACCAATTTGCATGTTTAAAAGCCATGCCTACTAGCCCATCACTGTTTTAAAATATACAGTGGGCAACATTGGAAGATGCAGTCAGTGGCCATGGCTGAAGGCCATAGCTAGTGCCCATTAATATGTCAGAATATACAGCCAGCACAGCCAAAGGCTGTGGCCACTGGCTAGTATTGTATTGAATACCATGGCTAGTTGCTGGTTAGTGTATATAATATACAGTGGGCACAGTCGAAAGCCATACCCAGTTGCTTGCTAGTGTTGTGTAATACACAGTAGGCACGACCGAAGGTCATCGCGTATTGCATTTTATTATTCTAAAATATACAGTGGACATGGCCAAAAGATGTACAAACTGCTCAAGGTCAAAGGCCATGGCTAGAGGCCCATTTATATGTTAGAATATGTAGTGGGCACAGCCAAAGATTGTGGCCTGTGGCCAGTATTGTGCTAAAGTCCATGGCTAGTGCCTAATCCGGTTGAAAGCTGTATCCACTGATAAAGGCCCAAATGTATGGTTGGTAGCCTTTTAGTGCACATGGATGAAGGTTGTGACCATTGTCCATAGCTGAAGGTCATGACTAGTACTCATTCATGTGTTAAAATATATTTGCCATGCACACTGAGCATGGTTAAAGGCCATGCTTAATGCCAATTACTGTTGTAATTAGTGCTGTCGTCAGTGATGTGATCTGTAATGCCATGATTGTGGCCATAGTCTGCGCAACAGGGGGTCCAAAGTTTAAGGTGGTTCTGGGTGAATTGCCATGTTTTCATTGCATTAAGTTCTCACCTTAACGTCCCTGAAACTAAAGTTTTCACCTTGAATATAAATATATATATAGTCAATGAAAAAACTTAGTTAAGGGGACGTTATGATTAAATTGCACTAATAAAAACCTATGAAATTCAATGGAAAAACATTTTTAGAGGGACGTTATGGTTACAGGTAAAACCAAAAAACCTCAGAAATTCGCCAGTTATGGTAAGCTAAGCAACCATAATTCGTGCCACCACCGTACACTGCTAAGACTAACACCCAGGACAAAAGATGTCATTGATGACATCACTGATTATATCACATATCTGGCTCACTTATTTTAGTTCACTGAAAAATGTAGGCCAGGTGGTTTTATTCACTGACAATCAGAATAGTACAATTCCAAAGGTGCTGTATATCAAAACGTTAACCTTGTCAATACTTTCCTTAGGGTTTGGTCTCAGTTCATGGTGCACATGCATGGGGCAACAGCAGGCCTCAAACACACAAATCATTTGTATACAGGAAGATACACTTTAATGATATTAACATTTTCTGATGATGCGGTTTCTTTCTTCCTTACTTTAGTTTCCCTGTATGTGCCTCTGATTTACATGCATTGTGGGTCTTCCTATGTATTGTTTCTACTAGCAAAAGTGTGTAGTAAGTCTTGAATTGTTAGCTAGTTCTTACATGTTTAACATTACGCAATCACCCCTGACATCTGGTTACCAAGATAATAAAAACAACCCCTTGTAGGGACTTTTCATCAAAATTAATTTATCATATGATGTCATCATCTTTGATGTCCTGGGTGTTAGTCTTCGCAGTGCACTGTGGTGGTGCGAGTTATGGTTCCTTAGCTTACCATAACTGGCGAATGTCTGAGGTTTCACCTGTAACCATAACATCCCTGTAACAATGTGATCCATTGAATTTCATAGGTTTTTATTAGTGCAACTTAACCATAACGTCTCTTTAACAAAGTTTTTTTCAGAGAATTCCATGGGTATTTACCAGTGCATGCTATTTTCCTACAACTTACTAATATCATACTTAGCCCATTATAGCAACATTTGTTTCCAATTTACCCATGGAATTGGACACAAATGTTTTCACCTTAAAACTCTGCCATTTCCCACCTTCTAGCATCATTTTTAACACTTCTATACTTTTTCCAATGTTTTTGCTTCTGTCGACGTCTGCGAACATCTGACGTCACTGTGGACCTTCTGGACAGTGCCATGTGATCATACATAAACTCAATACTTTCTTCCAAGGTAATGCAAATAATGTGGGGTTCATCCCACATTCCAGGGACGGCAACTTGGGATATCGGCCTGGCAGCCCAAGTTATTAGCCCAAGCGAAGTGTGCCTATGTGCGCCCTGATGCCTGCGGGCCTCTGCGCATTATAAATAAATAACGAGGGCTCCAGACCATTATCCTCCACTGCAGCCCCTCAATGGCAGATAAAGGCCATTAGCACCCCTGGTTCCCAAAGCGAGAACCTGGAGTACAGAGCCCCTCTTCCCTTTCCATGGCAGCTTGCAGAAGGCAAAGTTAGAACCCTATGACCATATTACCACAAGCACATTTGTTTTCCCTTTCAAATCAATCCTACTTTTTAATAACTATCACATAGCCGGTCCCAGGTGGACATGGCCACTTAACTAAATTTTTCATCCCTCGCGGTCAAGGCCAGCAGCCAGATTGTCCGGGTCATGACCTTATACCATGACACAGACAATCTGGCCACTGCCCATACCTCAGTTACCAAAGATATATTACAATTATTTTGTACCTATATTATGAAACTTGTCAAAAAATAAAACACAGGTAGGTTTGCAAACCCATGCTTTCAGGTCCTTGCCAATGCTCTTAGATGAATTTGCTTGAAATCCCCCCATGTTTTTTTTTCTCCAAAAGTGTGAAAATGTATGTACATACATTAGTCATATAACTTATCCCCCAACTTGACAAAATCCATTCGGACTTTACACAAACATTCAAGGTTGGGTCTATAATCTTTCTGAAAACTTTTGTCCACATTCATCAAACAGCAACAAAGTTATAAGCCATCTAAAAATGTTGAGACCCCCTCTAATTTAGCCTCCCCTTGAGAAAAACTTTACAAAAACATTTATAACTAGATTTAAAAATTGTTTTGCAAACTTTTGTGCAGATTCGTCAAATGGCAACACATTTATAAGCCTTTACAATATTTTGGGACCCCCCCTCTAATTTTGCCCCCTCTTGACAGAATCCCACCAAACCTTCCATGAACATATATCTAGAATCGTGTTGCAATCTTTTGTGCAGATTCGTCAAATGGCACCACATTTATAAGCCTTTACATTATTTTGGGGGCCCCCCTCTAATTTTGCCCCCACTTTACAGAATCTGACCAAACATTGCAGAGCCGTTCAGTACCAGGTCTAGAATAGAATTCCAAAATTGCATGCAGTTTCAGTGAGTGGTGCCAAAGTTATAAGCCATCCACAAACTGTTCCTGAACTTCACAGGACTGTTCGTGAACATCCAAACTGTTTGCAGAATTTTGCAGCAAAAAACACAAGTTTTTTTGCTTCTTGCAGCCATATCCCATCCCATTCTCATCACCCCTCACCTTCCCAGAGTTTATTTTGACAAGTGCAATATTGTGTTTTTTAATATGTTTTTACCGCGATGTCCGCAGTAATCAGACGCACTTCATGCTTTTCACCATCCAATCAGTGAGTGCGTCTGATGTCTGCAGACACCACGTTGCCCTCTAAGCCAATCAGAGTCCTGTCCGTGGACCAAACAGGGAAATGGGTCAGCGGACAGGACACAGATATCACTAATTATTTGTTACTTACATTTTGGTCATTTTTAAAGCGGTTTGGGCTGTAGGCATGAGCAACGTTTTTTCACATTATGTCTATGGAAAATAAAAATTGGGACCCCCCTTACAACTTTTCCCCCCCTTGACGAAACCTCACCACTTGGCTAAAATATTCAGAGTGGGCCAACTACTTATTTTGCAAAGTTTGGTGAGGATTCATCCACGGGGAGTGAAGTTATCAGCCTCCCAAAAGCAACTGAGCAACTTAACCATAACTACACGGCCGCTGCCTGATGGCCGTGTATTTTTTTAAAATATTTATATATTCATTCTCTCTCTCTCTCATTCATTCTCTCTCTCTCATTCATTCTCTCTCACTCCAAGTTTTTTTTCCCAAACCTTTTTAAACCAACCATAACTTTCTTGGGGTTGTGAAAGCATGGCCAAATGCTCCAACCACACGGCTGTCGGGACTATATTGCACTGATGTTCCCTAATAAGGGTGAAACCAGGTATGTAGTTGTCCTGGCAGCCTTGCAAATGCCTGTCCTGGGTTGATTAAGCTATGTATAAAGTATCACTGCCCTCTTAGACAAAGACAATTTCCTGGAGGAAAAGGTTTTGAGCTAATGTGCATACCCACAATGCCTTGCTGTTGTGGCTCACACCTGGAGGTTAACTTCCAGCGATGGCTACTAGGTGGCGTCATGGAATGTGTGAATTGGCTCAAATGGACTTTCTTACTTTCACATTTCAGGTGAAAGGTTTTTTTTCCAAACCTTTTTAAACCCACCATAACTTTCTTGGTGTTATGAAAATATATAAAGGGGGTAGAAATGTAGTAGCAGTACCTCAAACAAATGTACATATGGTCTATTTTTGACGATGAATATTTAACCACAACAGTACATTTTAAGCAAATGAAGGTACAGGACACTTTATTATAGGATTTGAAAACATGCGCGAAAAGGGGTTTGGAGGAAGAAAAGAAGTATGACCAGTACAAAGGGGGTTGTGTTTGATACAATGTATACGACTGAGAATGTAATAATGTATGGTATAATTATATTAACTCAGGGGGGAAACAGCGGTATAACAGGGGTTATGCCTGCTCCCTCATCCCCCAAGTGTTGGGAGCACCCAAAATGCTAGTACCTAAGGCGATATCACCCTTGGAGGCTCAGTGCCTAGTGCACGTAGCACTATGTCGGGTTCGAAGTCTGTTCCAGGGACACAAAGTACAAGTTGTAATAATGGATAAGACGAAGAGACGTGTGCAAAGGACAACAGCGCCTCTCAATGCAAGCCCCAGCCTATGTTGAAACTGGCTGGTATGTTGGTCATAAACAGATGGGGAAAGGCAGTGGTGAGCTGTGCAGCAGGCAGGGTTGGCATGGTTCGGAGAAGTAGTCATGTGGAACATTAACAAGAACTGTTTCGAGATATGGTCCTCACACATCTAAACTAACATCGAATGAAGCATGTGAAACACTGGTAAAAGTGCAATAAGGTGATGAATACCAGTTTTGCTTTCGAGGGCTTGTAACTGTTCCAATAGGCACTAACACCAAATGCAATAAGACATTGTTCATTCCAGATCTCGCAAAAGGAACAGTAGCATTGATGAATATGTACTGCACATGCGGCCAACAAGCATACCTACATCTTCCACCCTTTTGCCGAGGCACATGTGCTCTGACAACCCTGCACTCAACTACCTTGGTGGTGCCAGAAGTACACTTGACAATAGCATCTGAAAGAGAGGTGCTGCAATTTGTCTCATCATCCACCCAACCCTAAGTGAAGAACAAGCGATCGTTCAAGCTGAGAAGGAAGAAGTCAAACTATTTGTTCGATGAATTATACAAGCTGCTCAAAGCAATTTCAGATAAATATCGATTGTACACTAAAACAAAGTTTCCTTCACATCCCTCATGACCCCAGGAATTGAAGTGGCTGCAAATGCCAAGTGGCTACAGATCGTTCGTTGGGAGGTGATCCAGTTGGCAAATGACACTGAACAAGGTATTTATGCAATCAAAAATGAGCAATCCAGTTGATGACCTTCCAAAACAGATGTTTTGGCTCTCCCGACGGTGATGGAAGCGGGCGTGTGCAAGAAGATCAGGTTGTCATGTTGCAAGTACATGTCCCCAAATGACACAGAGAACGGGTCCCTGACACACATTGTAAGGGCCTTGCACACGTTGAAGACTGGAATGGAAAACAAAGCAAATGTACAATCTGAAGATTAGTTTGACACATTCTCTTGGGAACCTTCCTGACTCAGGCACTGGTATGATATTATATATTTTATTTATATATATCGCGCTGAGACACAAGTGTTTCAGAGCGCAACAAAGGGAGGGGAACAAGGGAGAGCAAACAACAATCTTACTAGGCAGAATGAATTTAAGAACGCGCAAGTGCATGGATAAGGGGGAAGTGCAAGGAGGGGGGAGAAGTGGAAAGTGCAGAACAGAGGAGAGAACAGAATAAATAATAAGTGCACTCAAATAAATACAGGCAGTGATAAGTGATAGTGCAGCCAAAAACAAAGGGGTGGGGGGACTGTATTGGTACAGATCCCATTGTAAGGGGTGGCCCGGAGCCAGTGCATGAGGGAGGTAGGGTAAGCAGGTACCTGGGCCCGAAGGACAGAGGTTGGCCAGGTGCACGGTGCAGAGAGAGAAACAATCAGCAGGGGAGAAGAGGGGCAAGGGCAGAAGCAAAGGGGAAGGTCTTGAGGTGCTTCCGGAACCGGAGATGGTTCTCAAGTTTCAAGGTGGCCGGGAGGCTGTTACAAAGGGAGTCCCCAGCCAAAGACAGAAGATCTGCCCCCAGCTCGTTTCTTTGAAAAATGACTGACCCTACGGGAGTTAGAAGCAGAGGAGCGAAGGGCACGAGAGGGGAGGTATTTATGGAGGGATAGTTGAAGGTATTTTGGACCCAGAAAGCCTTGTGGACAATGCAGAGGGTTTTAGATCTAATCCTTGCATCCACTGGGACCGAATGAAGGGATTTCAGAGCTGGAGAGATACAATCCCAGGACTTGAGGCCAAGGACAAGTCTCGCAGTCCTGTTTTGGATTAGTTGTAAAGGGCTGAAAGTTGAGGCAGGTTGATTTAGAAAGAGGCTGTTACAGTAGTCCAACCGAGAGCGAACCAGAGCTTGGGCTCCCGTTAGCATCTGAGGGAAGGCGAGAAAGGGCAGGGTGCCTCTAAGGAGGTGCAGTAAGAAGTTTGACTTTTTTGAGACGTCAGAGATGTGTGCGGAGGAGAGTGTGGAGTCAAAGATGATACCAAGATGCTTAGCCTCGCAGGTACAGGGGGGAGGAGGGCCAAGGGGGGGCCGGCCAGAGTGTCAGGGGAAAGAAAGGTGAAGGTGTACCAATGAGGAGGATCTCAGTCTTGTTGGCATTTAGATAGCGATCATTGGCGGCACAGCAATTTTGAATGGCGATTAGGCAATCGGAGATGAGGGAGGGAGAGGGTATTTGAGGGAAGCCTGAAAAGGAGTTGGGCGTCATCAGCATAGCACTGGAAGTTAGAGCAGAAAATGGAAATGCAGTAGGCAAGAGTTGCCAGGGAGATAGATGATAGGAAGGACCCAAGTTGAACCTGAGAGGGTCGATCAGAAAGGAAAGAGGTCAGCCAGGCCAGAGCCTGATCAGTAATACCCAGGTTGTCACAGAGGCGATTGAGCAGGATGGTATGGTTGACTGTGCTGAAAGCAGAGGAGAGATCAAGAAGGATAATGACAGAGGGAATGTTAGAATGAAGGTTGGAGAGCTGGTCTTCACAGATGTTCAGGAGAGCAGTTTCCGTGCTTCTGGAAGCTCTGAAGCCAGCAAGGGTATCGATGTGATCCTTGATGGTTTTAGAGTAACAGGAGTGGACCTGTTTTGATGAGTCTTTCATAGAACTGACTTGTCTAGCAACATCATTGTAACGCTCACCTGATTCCCACGGAGGCGCTGGTCCCGGCTGAACTGTTATAGTCTCTTCAATTGAGAAGCGTAGAGCTCGGATGACTCTCTGGACTGGGCTTCCTCTTATTGACCGTCTGGCTTGCAGGGTAAGGTTTCTGCAGGCGGAAGAAAAAAGGGTTAATGACCGTTTGGCTGGACTTCCTCCTCACTAATCGCCAACTCTCCAAAAGTCCAATGTCCTGGTGAGCTCTCACCTTAGGCGTATAAATGCTGTGCTCTCCATCCTGCGACTTATGCAGGGGTGCGTGGGTTCCAGTTACGTCACTGGAGATCCTCAAAGTCTTTTGTGGCCTTAGAAGTGGCACAGGTGCTGAGATTCCAAAAGGTGATGCCGCCGTTACTGCATCAGCGAATGCCAGTAGGTATAAAGAGTTTATAGTCTTGAAGAGATGGGCACCTTTAATGAAGTCTTTGCATTGTCTTTTTCAGGTGCCTGGAGGCTGAGGGCGTGGTCACTGAGAGCGCGACACGTGCGGTTGTACGTAGGTATGGGAATTTCAATGACACCTCAATAATGTCCCTGGTTTTCTGTTTTCAGGTCTTGAGATGTTGCGGGCGTTTTCCCAGTCGCGGATGCACGTGGGGAAACACGTAAGTGTTAGGCTTTCTTGCAGTCTTTAATGGCATTTAAATAATGTATTTTCTTGTTTTCAGGTGCCGGGCTGCTGCGGTTGAAGAGATCGAAATACGCGCACAAAAGCAGGTAAGAAAAGTAAATGCGGCCGCCTTCACCCGATTCCTACTTAACAATGTTCTTTGTCTTTACAGGTGCCGTTAGGCTGCTGAAGAGAAGGCCGCGAAGAATCCGTGAAAGCACAGATGGATCAGGTAAGCGAGCGCGGCTGCGAACGTGTTGCAACTTGCTAACCTTATGTTTCTTTTGCTTGCAGGTTCTGCCGGTGTCTGGATTCCTGGATGGTAAGTATAGTTCTCGTGTCTTTCTTCCACAGGTTGCTGAGCTGAAGCTGGAGATGTCACTGGAATGCTGGGGCTGACTCGGTGAGCATCCTGCTGCAGATGCAGAATAACGCAAAGCACGTTTTCCCAATCGGGTGTGGTTTAAATAGTGTTGGAGTGATTGGGTGTCTTCTTCCTCAGCCTCGCCCAGGTAAAAGAGTTCCTGTGTTCCAGAGCTAAGGAGTGGCACCAGCCCCACCCAGGTAAGAAAGTAGTCCCAGTTCAGGGAATAGTTCCTCCCAGCAGAAGGCTGGGGACTTCATCCTGCCAGCATTTGCAAAGGTGAGTATGCAGCATGGTCTGCTACAGGTAGGTCCATCCAAGCACCTTTGCAAGAATTATGAGCCTGGCGCCCCTGGCGCCGGGACTGAGGTTCCTTATGAGGACATGGTCCAAAGGGCCCCAATAGGGGTTTGCTGGAGCCGGGGACGAGGGTCGTGAGCCTGCTTCCGGGGATGCTGGGCTTGACTTGGCTTCTCGGGAGCAGTGCTCATGACAATCCGGGGAGAAGAGAGGAAAGGAGGAGAAAGAGGGAGGCCTGGGAGGCGAGAGGAAGGGTGGGAGACTGGAGCAGGGTTGGCAAGCTCCTTGCAGATTATAAAGAGTTCGGCCGAGTTGTTGGATGCTGCAGAGACACAGGCTTGAATGTGGCCTCTCTTCTTGGAGCAGACAGTGAGACGGTATTGCCTTTGGAGCAGGTGGCACACCAGTTTGACAGAGGATGAGCAGGAAGTTTTCCATTTCCTCAGCCGCCCTACACTTACATTTAAGTGTAGCTACGTCAGAGTCATACCAAGAATTGGACTTGGCTTTGGACTTCAAACTGATCCTCATGACAGGGGCGAGAACATCAAGAGTAGTGGAAGTAAAGCAGGGACAGGGCTGTGTCAGGGTGTGCGGCAGGCTGAGGAGGGGGTGGGGGAGAGAAGGTGGAAGCGAAAGCCTCAATTGACACGCTTCATGGGCAGGATGTCAGAGATGGGGGGTGGCAATCTTGGGGTAGGGTAGGCTTGGCTTGGCTTGGGGGGAGGAGATGGAAATATGAGAAGAGAGGAGGTTGTAGAGGAGGAGCCAAGTGCCCCCACCTCAACCGTTCTGCCTGTATGTTGGAAAGCAGAGTATGTGACATACACAGAGCAGTTGAAACGACAAAGGCCAAAAGGAATCCTAGAGGCAAGATTTCCATTGAGGAAACCATACCTGCATACGAGGAAATACGATGGTTGTTTAAAGGAGATTTAGGGGGCTTCTCCAGACCGCATAAAGTGAAACACGTGAGCAAACTCAAAGACTTGGCTTATATACTGGCCAAGCGCAGAATTGCCATGGGTTGGAAAGAACGTAATAGACCAAAATATGGTGGTATGATCTTCAGAAATGGGCGGAGGCACAAACGTCAGTTTGGAACAAAGCGGCCAAAAAGGGGGGGGTGGAAGCAGAGACTCGGGTGGCCTGGAGCCACTTAGTGGACACCCTGGCTGGGTCTGCCCAGGCCGGTCCAAGCGAACATGACACCTCCGGGAACACAGAGGGTGGGGTAGGGGTGGAGTACCCCTGGAGGAAACAGCGGCGGAGAATGAAGTGGGATAGGCTCGAGTTAGAGGGGGGGGGAATAGGAAGGCAGTATATTTTTTTCGAAAATGCATATGATGTTTAAAGCAATATGACTTGTACTGCTGTTTTTTGACGTTTGATTGTTATAAAAGTTAATAAAATAATGTTTTTAAAGTACAAAAAAAAGGCTCGATTCCATGATCTCTAGTCACATGAAGGATGAAGTTGGACGAACGCAATGGTCAAATCTACGCACGAGGACAGAGCGTGCCTTCACTCCCTGAATTACTCAGAGCTAAGATCACTCAAGGCTGAGCTTCAAAGCCCAATTGACAGTAGACCACTTAGGTGATGATAGATTGATATGCTAATTGGTGGGAAGCAATAGTTAAAGCAAACTCACCAGCACCTGGATGGCCAGCCTGCATGCTTCTAGACGTAGATGGAAAAGTACTAATGAAGGTTAGAGTGCCAACCAATTGTAGAGGACTGCGTAATTAGGGTTCCTATAGTTGTGTAAACCAATGGGACGTCATGTATTTAGTGACGTTCATAGTGGTAATTTTTAGGGGAGGGCTAAGTTGCCCCACCTGATGTTTAGTAACCAATCACATATTCACACTTTTTTAGACTAGTATGGATCGTATACTTAGATGTTCACTCAGAGCCAATCACCCATACTCATAGGTTTTTGTAGTTTGCCACGTAAAAGGACGTTGGTAGTGACGCAGGTCAACATCATTAATAACAAATTTTGTGTATATATTCTCGTTGTTTTTTTTAGAATTCATTGAGTAAGAGGATTGAGCGAATTCGTTGATGTTCATTATGCTCCCCGTTTTAGATAATTGATCTTAAAACAGTCTTCCTTTTGCCAACTACCTGCGTCGTTTTGATTATTGATGTATGAATAAAGATCTGCATCCCTGTCCATCTCCAGGGTAATTGCTACTCATCTTAAAGGGCTGGGTTCACCTGATAGCGGAGAGGATGGTTCAGAGCCATCGACATAAGTAAACTTTAGAGTCCCGGCAATATCGAATGACCTTTGCCATTCAGCTGAAATGACGTGAAGCTCCCCGTAGATAGTGGTTAGTGTAATTGGAAAAAGCTTGCAAGCGCCGTGTGACATGTCTCCTGGTTTCAGATAGAATCCCCTCCAACGTCTATGAGAAGCTGATTGAAGGGAAGGTTGAAGAGGCGGTAAGAGAGGCGTATGGGTGAAGGAAAAAAGTGAGTAACGGAGGGAGGAGGGATAAATAAAACGTGACAATAAGGGTGTTATATGTATATAGTGAGTAGATATTGAGTTGAGTGTGGCCAAGCAATATAAGTATCATGAGAGGCCACGATAAGAGAATACGCCCTGGCCTGCGTTTTTAAAGAACGTATCAGAAGATATCTAAACCTAGAGTCCCGTAGTGGATGACAAAGAAGACTGATTTGATAAAAGGCTCATCTAAAGAGGTTAATTTATACTCCGTATGGAGTATTTTAGAGGGCAAGACAGATCTTAGAGAAGACTGTAGAGAAGAATATTTGTGACCGGTCGAGTTTGTCTGTTTGTATGATGTGATTATGAAAATGATGATGTCATAAGTGGGAAAAAACGAATTGGTTGTTTTAAATTGATCTTGGTGGTTGTTTTTTAGCAAGATTAAAGTAAAAAGTGTGATTAAAGGGATTGGAGCATGCGACGATTGGTGCACGCTCATATTATGTTATTTTTCTGAAACCTACTTCTGTGACTAGAGCAAGCGAGTGCCAAACAGGTTAAGAATAAAACGAGTTGAGAATGGGGGCTATTACTCCACTTGTGCATCTCTGCAAGCAATTGCCGAAACATGCACCTAAGCTTAGAGACAGTACAGTGCAGAATGGGTTAAAGGAACCGCAGATAAAATGTTTGTCATGGCCACAAGGAGGGTCACTGTCGAAGGCAGTCCTGGTGTTAGACCAGAAAAGCAACCCTATAGTCGAATGATACGTATAATATGTTGGCCAGAAGCCAATGTCATCACGTGACAAACATTGTAATCCTAGAATCGTCAATGTAACCAAAGGGCGTCCATTTTGTGAAATATCGGCCATTTGCTTTTTTCTTTTCTGTCAAAACACTTTGCAAATGTATTCTATGTTTTAAACTCACACACTGTGTGAGGCCATGGCTTGTACGCTGAAATACTAACACAGACAGGAATGTCAAACTGTGCAAAAATACATTGTTTTTCTCTCTCACTAAGTCCTTGAAGTCGAGCAGAAGCCGCATCTAATCAGTAGTCCAGGTGCCGGGTTGTCTTACAAGCACTGTTGTAAAAGGCAGTTAAACATGAATTATATTCTCCTAGCAGTGCTCCTTTGCAGAGAGGGGTATTTTCTGCTTCAGAGCTATCTGACCCTTAGCTCATGAGCTGAAACACACAGATAACGTAGTAAGGAATGTCTCCCTGCTAAGAAGACAATTTCCTTGCCGAGCCAGAGCTCCATGTTCCTCATAACAGAAAGCTGCCTCTGCTGCCTTTGCTAAAATAACTATGTTTAGGCTGAATGAAGACTTGTCATAACGTGTCATAATTGTCAATCACTGAACCCTAGCCTGTATGACATGTATGAGGGTGGGTCGAATTGCCTTAACAAAGGATATGTCTAATGTATATATATTGCTGCTTGAGCGCTGTTCTCTCTCGCATCTCACAGTGTTTGGGATCACACGTCGTGAGGTGGTGAGACCCAGTCAGCTGACTGAGAATAAATGCACCAGACTTGTTTGGAAAACAAACCTTGCATCTGACGTGTCATTTTAGTATATGGTTATTGTGCCTTAGTTTCCATATGCGGTCTTTATGGCCTAGCAAATATGGCACCCGAATAGGGACCCTCCCACTAATGCTCCATCGTATACGTTGAAGTTGAAGGAAGGCAAAAACGAGTAGAGAACGAAGCCGTCAAACCGGGATCGGAAGGTGTTTGGGGCGCCCCTGTAGAAGTGATGAGACTCCTCCACAGATCTGTACACAGCCAATCCCTCATCGGCGAGCAGCGCCCAGAGGGCGAGGGTCCTGGAACGAGGCAGATTGAGCCAGACACACAGTCACGACGATTCTTGGTTGCAACTGTATACGGGCGAATTGCGTCGTGAGTGACGAATTGGTTGATCAGGTGAGTCGTGCCCGATTCTTAAACGTCCCGACATTAGTAGAGAGTTGCACTTGCAGGTTCAAACGCCGAGGGTAAGAAAAGGGTAAGAATTAACCATCAACTTAAATGGGGAGGAAACCCGGTATACGTTTAACTAAGATAGGTTAGCAACGTATACTCTGTCTGAGTCCGGGAGGACAAAGATCCGTGTTTAAAGAGGAGACAGAGCTATAATGTAGATGCCACACATATAAAGAGCTCCCATTGGGAGAGCCACCGAGGGACCAGTCGTGGTTAAAATGATAAACATCAGATTTAATAGAATTATGACCTAAAAAGTGATTAAATAGTGTGGTCCACAGTACATACAATTCATAAACATTTTAACATATATCAAACAGTCGTTACGTGATAAGCTAGGATTAGCTAATTGACAGTGTATCAAAAACAGGGATACACTCAACATCAAGAGGTACGCTTTACAGAAAGTGTCACCAGAGTTATTAAGTTTTTGACATACTGATTCTAATTACTGTAGAGTACGTTGCACTTTCTGTAAAGCGTACCTCTTGATGTTGAGTGTATCCCTGTTTTTGATACACTGTCACATGTAAGAATATTAAAGCTTCATGATATCTGTGTATCGAGGAGGGGCAAGAGGAAGGGGCACCGGAGTCCAAACAAGATTTCAAGCACGAGCAACCTAGTGGTCAACATTTCAAACAGAATACTAACTAAACAGGAAGAAGAGGTGTTACAGAAAGGTTTGAAATTTGTACCGACTTATAATACCAATTTATTCAACACTAAGGTAGAGCTTCACAAATTGACTAGAAAGCTCAAACTCAAAGTTTTCTTTGCGGAATTGGAAAATACTAATTCTTCTCCAGAACCATCAGAATTAGTAGAATTTAAACCAAAAAGTACCTTCTCTCCTCCAATTAATGTACCAGCAATCGACATTTTTGAAAAAATGGTTATAACAGATCTTAAAAAGATCAAATATGGAATGACAAAGAACAGAAACCTCAGCAGAGGGGAAATGTCAATTGTTCAGAACCTATACTCTGATGAAAAAATAACTATTAGACCAGCAGATAAAGGGGGTGCATTGGTATTATTAAACACCTCAGATTACGAAAATGAATGTAAAAGACAACTGGACAATCATAATGTTTATGCCAAAATAGATCACGACCCGACTATGGGAATATTAAAAGATCTAGATGAACTTCTTACAAAAGCAGAAGAAAGAGAGATGATAACACATAAGACAAAGGCCTTTCTATTGAACTTAAAACCAAACATTCCTCATTTTTACTTGCTGCCTAAAATCCATAAAAGTCTTAATAATCCACCTGGAAGACCGATAGTAGCAGCCACAGGAGGGATTTTACAACCACTAGGAACATACATAGACTATTTTTTGAACCCTTTAATACAGAAGACATCCACGTATGTGAAAGACAGTACACACTTTCTGAACATCATAGAAGGAGTCCAACTTACAGAGAACGACATATTTTTCACCATAGATGTGGTTAACCTCTACACAAGCATTCCACATGACTTGGGACAGGAAGCGGTAGAGTGGCTCCTGTTACAGGAGAACGATATAGGAGCAGTGAAAGAATTCATCTTATCACTACTCTCTTTTATCGCAATGAATTCATATTTCGAATATAAGAATGAATTTTACATCCAAACTTCCGGAACAGCCATGGGAGCAACAATGGCACCAGCTTACGCTAATGCGTTTATGTACCAATTCGAGACGACCCATATCTTGCAAAAACCTGAATGGCAGAACAAATTGAAAACATGGGTGCGTTATATAGATGATATATTCGGTATTTGGCAAGGCACAAGAGAAGAACTTAATGAGTTTACAAGTTATATCAACAATATAGACCCGCGTATTCAGTTCACCTCAGAAATTGGCAATCCAGGAATCCATTATCTGGATATCCTGGTGAACGTAAACAACCAACAAATCACTACCTCTTTGTTTACAAAACCTACAGACAGGAACAATCTATTACATCGTATGAGTTTCCATCCACAAAACACTCTGAGGAATTTACCTTATGGTCAAATGTTGCGATTAAAAAGAATTATCAGTGATGACAGAGAGTACGAACAAGAACTTGAAAAACTAAGCAAAAAACTTAAAGATAGGGGATACCCGAATGAAGATCTACAGACAGCAAAAGAAAAGGTACAAAAAATAACAAGAACCAGCACTCTAGCACCAAAGGACAAAAAGCAATCCCCATCACTTGTATATGTGTCTAAATATTCATCCCAAAGTATGCAGATCAAAAGATGTATAAATAAACATTGGACAATACTTAAAAATGACGAAAGAACTAAGAATCTCTTCTTAGAGACCCCAACGTTTGCTTATCAAAGATCCAGCAACCTTAGGGATTATCTAGTTAACACAAGAGATACCAGAACCAAAAGGATCAAACCAAAAAAGACGGGAACATTTCCATGTTTAAATTGCAGTAATTGCAATAACATTATTAAAGGAGGAGTGGTTCCCCATCCATACACGGGAGAAAAGATCATGATAAAAAGCTATGGCACCTGCAATACCGAGAACTGCATTTACTGCATACGTTGCCCATGTGGACTTTACTATGTAGGTGAAACAGGGCGTAAACTGAGAATTCGGATGAATGAACATAAATCATGTATACGCAATAAGAACATCAATTCAGCCGTAGCAAGACACTTTAATGCAAAGCAACATAATATCTCTCAAGTCAAGTTCCAAATTTTGGAAACCCTGGAAATGACAAGCATATATGCTGATTTGAAAAAAAGAAGGCAACAAAGAGAAGCCTATTGGATAGATCGTCTCGATTCCTTGGCACCACGAGGGCTCAACGAGGAATTTGATCTCAACTGCTTTTTGTAATGATGTCACTATTTGTTCACCGTGCAATATCAATAATGAACATGCTAAATTGTCTCATGCTCATGCAATAAGTATAAATCACTACTCGATTTGAAAACACTGTTGCTTTCTGCTATAACCATTTGTTGTAAACATTTATTATTTATTAGTTTGTATTTTCCTTTGTTGATGTATACTAGACAGTATATCTTTACGCTATATGACCTTACATTAATGGCCAATTAGCCAATTAGCCATGAGGTACACGACGATACTATCAGAACATACATGTGCTAGAGGTACAACTTAAATACACAGATATCATGAAGCTTTAATATTCTTACATGTGCAATTAATATCCTAACATTCACATCCCTTACATTTGCCATTTATATTTCACACTCTATGCCACTTATGTCCCAGTATTGCCTCTACCAATATGGCCGACTTGGTTATACACAAGCGGCCATTTTGTTTACATAACGTTGCCCAGGGCAACGACACGAACCGCGAGTCTCAGACGCTGTTCGGAGTTGATCGAGCAAGACGTAGCTCAGAGTGCTCCAGGTAAGCCATACCTTTGCACAAAGCGACGCGAAGTAAGATCGCGTATAGATCAATAGCAGCTAATTACTCGGAGGAGATAACACATTTGTTCTCCCCACACTAGGCAGTGCTTCATAGAGAAACACCACACGCGGACAGCACGCGTGGGTTGCATACTGATACACAGGTTAGTGAAATGTTCAACTAGCCACAGGTATTCTCACACAATATAGCACGACAATCAACACTCTGGCACAATAAGCACACGCCGCCTAACTTTACCTCTAAGCACCATAGTCACCAAAAAGGCTTAATCGGCAATTTTAGTACGCAGTTGATTAGTCCCATTAATTGTTTGAATTATAGAGCAATATCATTATCTGTGCAAATATTGTATTTTTACTGTCTACAATCATGTATGCTTACTTGTTTGTTTTTTCTCCTCTCTCCCATCTCACTTTTTTGTTAAATATTTGTTTGTCCTTGTGGGCGCCCTGTTTGTTTATCATGATTGTTTTGTTTATTATGATTGTTTTGGTTATTAATTCTTGAATATCTGGTTGTTACACATGATGTATGGAACAATTATTAATTTAAACATTGTAAACCTTCTAAATCTACATATAATGCATTATTATGTGTGTAGTACTAACCTGGCTCTGACGAAGGATACAATCCGAAATGCATTAGCCAGATGGGTTTTCTGTTTTGCCTCAATTGAGATAATTAGCTTTTTTGGTGAAGTTTAACCAATTAAGCACAATTTTTTATGAGCTTTATAAACACAGCAATTGAAAAATTAAAAAATATACACATCTGTGAATTACGATTGAAGTTGGATTTTATTAACTGAATAACGATCACAAAAGAAATCGATTAACCCTTAGTGGGAATCAAGGGTGTGCGGCCCACACCGAAGGCACTTTTGCCTCGGTCTCTTTTTCTCCATGTTCATTTTCTGTGCCCAACACGGTGGCACATGATAGTGGGCTGCACCCCATTAATATATTTATTAACAAAATAACATTCCATTGAAAACGAAATACACTATTAAGAAAGTAAGCTGTGCACTCTCGCCCCTCTCTCTTATCATTGATTTACTGTTTCCCATGATTCTTCCTGTAGACATATGGAAACAGGTTAGAAATATAAATGACGCGCCGATGTTAGGCGATACATGGGAGCATTTGATTAGAATTGATAGTGAGAGAAAGGCTTGAGAAAAGCCACTGCAAGTAATGTTGGCTCTACCATCGCGAATAGTAGAGAAATTGAAAACTTTAGTGCCCGAAAAGAGAATAGTTTGGGATAAATTGACTGCTTGTTTACAGGGCAAAGAGGAAGGAGCGACGGATTATTTTAATCGGTTTGAAGAAGTATTTGCAGATTTTAGTGGTCAAGATCTAAGTACTGAACCGGGGAAGAGATTGTTTGTTGATAAGTTTGTGCGAGGATTGTTACCGAAAATCCAAAGTTTAATAACATCTGAAAGTGCATGGCAAGCAAAAACACAAAAGTGAAGTATTACATATGGCCCAATATTATGAGAACAGAGTAAATACAGAAAAGGATAAGGAACTATGGGACAAAGGGAATTTGAAAACAAGAGTATTGTTACAGCAAGTAGCTAACAATAATAGAGGTGGTGGGAATGCACCATCCAGAGTCCAATTTGCATTAACGTCCAATATGCAAGGGGGTCCAATAGGGATTAATCAATGTGCCCATTGTAGACAAGAAGGCCATTGGCGAGAACAGTGCCCGCATATACAGAATAGAAATGGGATTTTTCCGAGAAGACAGAATAGAGGTTGTCCGGGAATACAAGGACAGAATAGAAACCAAAACGTGCCACAATTTCAGGAAAATCAGGGTAATCAGAATCAACAATGAAACAATCCAACTGGTGGGAATGTTTTTGATAATGAGTCCAATGCATATTACTCTGGCGACTTTGCATCTGACTATGTACTGTTCTACTAGGACAGCCCGAGACAGGGGTTGGAACCAGTACCTATTCCCATTGACCAGAAAGGGCCCTACGTAGAAATGAAGGTTGGGAATAGGGAGCACATTTTTTTAGTGGACACAGGTGCACAAAAATGTTCAATTGACCATCAGCGGGTTCTAGAAATACCACTGTCAGGGCATAACAATGTCTCAGTAGGGTTCTCAGGTACTCCAGTAATTAGTCCAGTGTCACAACCAGTACCTATAACACTAGGTCCATCCACAGAGTCTTTGCCCATTGACGAAAAATTGCGGCGAAAATGTGTTGGGATTAAATTTGTTGAAGAAATTGAATGCAGTCATTTATTGTTCTCCTGATAGAGTGTATTTGACAATTTCGCCACAAATGACTCCTGTATCACAATTTACATCTATGCCACTATCAACCGAATTCAGTAAAGTACCGGCTTGTATATGGGCAGTGAACGACAATGATGTTGTTTGTTTGAAAGTAGAGCCAGTAAAGATTTTTTTGAAAGAAGGAATTACATTGCCGCGTATTCCGCAATATAAAATTTCGACTGAGGGAGGAAAAAGCGTTGAAATGCATTGTATCAGATTTAATTAAAAGAAACGTAATTGAAGAAACTTCTGGTAGTATTTGCAATAGTCCGATTCTTCCGGTTTATAAGAAAGGAGGCAATGATATACCTTACCGTTTTATAATTGATTTACACGGAATGAATAAAGTGGTTGATCCGCAATTTCCATTATTCCCGGATGTGACTACAATTTTGACTAGGATTCCAGCCTCTGCATCATATTTTAGTGCAATTGATTTGAAAAATACATTTTTTAGTATCCCAGTGCATCCAGATAGTAGATATTTGCTTGCTTTTACACTTGGAGAACGTTCATTTACATTCACACGAATGCCACAGGGCTACACTGAGAGTCCAAGTATTTACAGTAGAACTTTGAAGGAACAACTAGATATGCTTGAACTACCAACAGGTTGCATATTA